>NC_136057.1:186984804-187722909 GCF_964261635.1 Lissotriton helveticus | reverse complement strand
CCCACTCCCAGTGGTAATATATGTGGCTTGGCCGGGCGCAGGCACGGCAGCTTCAGCACCACCACCTAATGGGTGAGTGTGGCCATCAACCCGACAGTCCCGCCCCCATTTGTAACACAATGGAAGAAGACATTTGTAAACAGTCAATGGTCTACTTGCGTGAGCTGCCTGTGACAGAGTTCAGCATGCCAGTGTGTTATCCTATGATACCATCAGCAGTTTGCGGCGTTACCACTTGCAGGCAGAGGTCATCAAATATTTCAGTTGATGGTGACGAGGAGCCACTGGCCACCAACGCGTCCCTTGTGTAAGAGTCTAAGTGTTCTTTTGAGTGTGGGGATTCAAGGGTTGTGACCGCTTTCAGGGCATCTTGCCTCTCCCGTCTCATTTTCTCCGGACTCAGTGCTGCCGTCCCTTGCTTCCCATTTTGCACCGTTCCTTGTCGTCCTTGCCGTCTGTTCCTCCTGCCTGCTGGGTTGTCGCCATCTGGATCCGAGGGCCTTGTGCCATTCCACCGCCCCTCTCTTCCAACCAGTCCCATGCCTCTGCAGGAGAATCAAAGAAGCGGTCCCTTCTTTCACAACCACCCTAAGCCGAGCAGGGAATAACAGTGAGTACAGTAGTTCCAGAACTCTTAATTGGCGCTTCAATGCTGCATAGTTGCTCCTGCGGCGCTGCACTAGAGCGGTGTAATCTGGGAAGAGCATTACTTGACTACTACCCACTTTGAGGCTGTCCATTTTACGTGTTTCGTGTAGCACCGCATCTCTGTCCCTGTAGTTGAGTATCCTGAAGATAAACGGACGTGGCCTAGCTCCTGGCTGGGTTTTCTGCGACGGTACACGGTGGGCTCTTTCTACTGCAAACTGCATTGACAATGTTCCCTGGGGCAGAAGGTCATGCAGCCAGCGCTCTGTGTATTGTTCTAGGTTCCTACCTTCCTCCCCCTCTGGCAGGCCCACTACGCGAATGTTGTTTCGGCAGGAGCGTCCTTCTGCATCCTCTGCTCTATCTTCCAGGGCATGTATACGCTCTATCATGTCCTGTAGCGCAGCTGCTTGGCTTTCACTGACAGGCTGGAAATCCTTGAGTGTTTGGCCATGTGCAGTGACTTTTCTTGCCAGTTTACGGTGAGCTGCATGCAGCAGCGTGAAGTCCGAAGTAACTTTATCTATCCGGGTTCTGGTATGTTCTAATGCGGCATTGATTTTCTCCACTGGTGCGAGCATCGAGTCCATTTTGGCTGCCAGGGCCATGGTCGTTGGCTCCATCTCCCCCTCATCTCCTATGCACGGAGGATCCAGGCTATTCACGCGCAGGGTCCCCTGCTGCATCTTGGCATGCAGTTTTCTGCCGCTAAAGCGGCAATAATTTTATCGCCTGTCTTGATAATATGCCCCCCATTACTCCTGGAGATGATCTTTTGGCATGGATGTTCTGGTGACTCTTTTTGGTTATGATTACTCTATTATTTTTTGGCAGATTTTAATGGTAACTTTTGTACATGTTGCATGCCTTTCTATTCTCGATGAAGTTGTATCAAGAAAAAACATGTGTTTTTTAGACTGGAGGTGTAATAAAGAAGATTTTGAACATCAACAGTGACTGGAGTATTGTACATCGAACTACTGTAAACTTGGAGTGCTCAAATGATCACTGTACAAAAAACACAGATTTCAGTTACGGGTGGATGATAATGTCAGTTATAATGTTACATTTTAAACTTAAAAACCACTGACATTCCACAGGTATAGTTTGCTGAGCTAACTATAACTTGCGCCCCAACAATCACAGGTTAAGACCTCACACATTACATCACTCATGACATGTTAAAATGACATCATTAATGACATCTAAAATGACGGCCTAGGACAAATTCCACCACATCGGGCAAGATGGCGGCCGAGAGCACGGTCGGTTGAGCTGGTGTGTGCTGCCTGGATGAATCGCCCCTAGGAAGCAGAGTTAGCATCCGGCTCTCCCCCTCCGCGGCCCCAGATTATTACGGAACAATTGTTTCCCTCACATCAAATGCTCAGGTTTTGTTCGGTACCTGCGAGCGCTGTCGTCTATAGCGCCTTCAAGGTCAGGTGTTTACCAGCTTGGTACCCCCCCGACGCTTACCTGCCGCTTCGACTTTCCTTCAGGTCAGCGGTCTCTGAGCTCCTGTTACGAAGCGATGACGCCTAAACCTACGGCGAAGACCGCGGCTGCAAGGGCTCGCTCAGCTGATGCCGCTCGCTCAGGCAGCCCAGCTGGGATGACGGACCTGGATGGGAGCTCGCAGTCGATGCAGGCAGCGCGAGTCGGCGATGTCTCGGGGGAGCAGACACAAGTGCCAGCCGAGCAGTGAACGGTAAGAAAAAGCAGACGCTACTGGCACTGTTTAAAAATTTCATTACGAAATCAAATTACCATCAAGCAATGAGGGCAATAAACGGCTCGTACAGAGTAATATACAGGCATCAGATGGGCCTGAAATCTTAATGAACTTATCGGTTCCCTCACAAAATGCCCAGGCGCCTATCACATCTGCTCCATCTACACATGGGGGTTCGCCAGTCTCCATATAATCAAAGAACGTTGCTGAAAGCTAGGTTGTGGCAGCAGCCCCCTAGTCTGGCTCCAGCTCTCTGTTGAAAGGAGTTATGGGAAATGTAGTCCAACTGGGGGAGGCTCAGTCAATACCTCCTCGTCCACCTTTGGCGGATGCTACTGAACTGGTTAAGTCTTCTACAATAGGCTCTAGCACGGGCAGCATTGAGGGTTTGGAATCCCTCAACGAATCTGAAGGGGGCGACACATTTTTCTCAGTATCCGAACATACTGGATCATCAATGGATGAGGAGGATGGGGGTTGGACCGATGATGGAAGTGATGTTGGTGATTGGCGTCTAAGTGAAGTTCTTAACGACGAGTCCTCGCCTTCCGAGCCTCATACTGTATGTAAGGCTAACGGCTTAAAAAACCAGGGTGCTATCGGAGAGGACCCAAGTGTTTCTGGTTTGGTTCCTGTGGGAAGTCCCCACTCTGTTCCTAATGCCTAGCGAGACTGACATCAACTGAAGTTCGCTCTCTTCATCCAATCAGGCTAATTATTCATCAGGAAAGATTACTCTTGCTCTAATTGACCAAACTATTATGGCGCTTCGGGAGGAGTCTCGTCAGGAGAATGCCCGCACACAGGGGGTTTGCCGCAGAGTGCAAAACTCCATTCACAGGATTGCTAAAACCTGCTCGGACATCGCAGCAAGAACTGGCGAGGCTGAAGAGCGGATTTCCAATCTGGAGGATGCCCTCGCAATGCAGAAGGCTGCAACTGATACTTACATCGTGCAAAAGGAGAACATTGTCTGGAAACTAAGCGATTTAGAAAATAGGGCAAGAAGGAACAATCTAAGGATTCTAGGGATTCCGGAAGGCCGGGAAGGTGGAGATGCTAGAAGATTTGTTGTTGAACTCTTTACTGAAGCATTCCCGGATGTCAAGCAGTGGGACTGGGAGCTGGAGGTGCAGGGTGCGCACCGCTTTCCTTTTAAACAGAGACAGTCACCAGGTGTGTCAGGGGGTAAACCCTGGGTAATTTTGATTTGTCTCAATACTTTTTTTGCAAGGGAGAAGTTATATGATCTAGCCAGACCCGACAGGAAAAGATCAGGGAAATAGTGCGAGTTTTTTGTCCGTCCAGATTTTTGCCCAGCTACAGTTGAGCGAAGGTGGCAGCTTCATCAGCTGATTACACCATTTCAGTCTAAGAGTGCTCAAGCCTTTTTACTCTTCCCATCTAAACTCAAAATCATTTATCAGGGTCAGACCAGATTCTTTCTCTCCGAAATCCAGGCGAAAGAATTTCTTGCCACTATATAGCTACGAATGCCATCTCCCTTAGTCGCATATGCTGCATAGGTTTTGTCTTTCTCCTGATTAAGTCCCTTTTTTTTCCCTTTTTCTTTTTTGGGGGGACTCCCAGGGGTGTATATTGGGGCAAGGCGATTACATGGGGTAGTTACCCCTATTTCTCCTTTGAGCTTTCTTCTTCAAAATGTTCAAGTTTCCTTATGAAAGTAATCATCTTTAGGCCCCTAGGGTATGTTGTGTTGTGTTTTTTTTCCTAGGGTCGAGGTGATCCAGGCGGGAACTGTCCATTGGCTCATTCCATCACAAGGATTTCGGTCCTGTTGGCACTTAAGGGGTGTGTAGGGGTGGGGTGCGGGGGGGGGAGTTTTGGGAGGGGGGTTCGGGGTTTTGTCTTCTTAAATGTTGGTTGCTGATACTTATTGCAGATGTGGCTTCAAACTTTATTCATGGTGCTTTTGCTTATCATATCGGGTCCAAAAAAAAATTGGGATTGATACAGTGGTGTCCTTGGTTCTTTTTTTCATTTTCGATGGGGCAGGGTAAATTGACTATTAGTTCATGGAACATAAGTGGTCTTAATGATGCAATAAAACGAGCATTATTTTCTAAGATTGTGTATACCATGAATTCGGATTTATTATGTATTCAGGAGACTCACTTGTCTTGGGGGAGACGCGGGTGCTTGAAGTTGCCAGGGTATGAGCTAACGGCATGCTCTAAGCAGACATCTACGATCAGGGGTGTTGCTGGGGATTGTACAAGGGTAAGAGAGGACAGAAAGGGTAGATGGGTTATTGTTGAAATTATAGTTAATAATAGGCCCTTAACCTTGTGTTCTATCTATGGCCCAAATCTGGACGATCCGGAATTGTTCAAATATTTAAATGTAGAACTGGCTATGTGGCCGTTTCCCTTAGTTTTGTGTGGTAACCTGAATATTAATTTGCCTGCTAATTTTAATTTATTCAGTGATAAGTACACAGGTAGAAAACCCTGGGTTTTTAAAGCCCTTCATGCTTTAGTACAAGAACATGGCCTAACTGACCTCTGGTCTCGACATAATAAAACGGATGATGGGTTTACATACTTTTCTGCTCCCCATAACAAAATAGTTAGATTAGATTATTTTTTCCTATCTAATCAGTTTGCCGAAACCGCTTCTATTTCTATCGTTCCCAGAATTTTATCGGATCATAATCCCCTGATTATTGAATGCCCCTGGTCACGCTTGCGCAGAGCTCCGCGAGCCTGGTCTTTTGAGAGGAAACTTCTGATGGATGAGGTCTACATAGTCCATATGAAAAAATGGCTAGTCGAATTTTTAGATATTAATAGGGGTACAGCATCTGATCATGTGGTCTGGGATGCACTCAAGGCCGCGATTCGTTGTGAGACCAAGAGCTTTTCCTCCTTTCGCTGGAAGTCAGCTAAAGACTTGATCAAGAGTCGGATCGATGAGCTTCGGCTTGCTGAGCTAGAGTTAACATTTAAAATTAAGAATGATCTTCCTATTGAAGAATGCCAGCAAGCAGTCGCTATTTTAAAATCTCAACTCTTGGAGTCTTTCGGGTATGACCTCGCTGCTAAGTACCTCCAATTTCGTGCCCAGATCTTTGAATTTGGAGAAAACTCTGGAAGGGTACTTGCCAAGAGGCTACAGCAGAAATATGTGCAGAACCGCGTTGAGAAAATTCAGGATTGTAATGGGTTGGTGCAAGATACTCAGGAGGGAGTGGCCGAAGTATTTAAAAAATTTTATCTCGAGCTTTGTACGGAAGATACTCGCAGTCTCTGGTCGGAGGTTGATACTGAGGTTTTCCTTTCTAGATTAATTACTTCTGAGATTTCCTATGACCAGAAGGAACGGTTGTCTGCTCCTATTACTTTGGGGGAGGTCAAGCTAGCAATTAAAACCTTAGCTAATCATAAGGCCTCTGGGCCTGATACCCGGCCCTTGGAGTTTTATAAGATTTTCTTTAAAGAGCTCCATCAGGATCTGCTGACTATTCTTAGGTCAGGTCAGAATGGTATTGTCCCTAAATCATGGTGTCAGACTACAATAGTGTTGTTTAAAAAGATAGGGAAAGGATGAGCTGAATCCATCCTCCTTTCGACCGATTTCCCTTATAAACAGCGATATTAAAATCTATTCTAAAATGTTAGCAACCAGGCTCGCTGAGGTGATTACCCCTCTGGTCTCCTTGCGGCAACACGGGTTTATCCAAGGCAGGGATACTGCCGACCACGTTCGACGGGTTATCGCCTTACTGGATTGGGCTCAGGTCACGGCCTCTCCCCTCGGGATGACCTGTAGGACACCGAGAAGGCGTTTGACAGGGTCTCCTGGGGGTTCTTGTGGGCTGTGCTCTGGTGGAAGGGCTTTAGTAGCAGTTTTATCCAGTAAATACAGGCTCTCTATATCTCTCCAACAGCGGCACTACGAATTTCTGGCCAGGAGCAAGGCTATTTTAACATCAGCAGAGGTACGAGACAAGGGTGTCCTTGTTGCTCTTTGCTCTGTATATCGATCCGTTTCTCAGTAAGATCGAAGGACATCCAGAAATACCACCTATAAGGATTGAAGGTACAGAGTATCGCGCTCTTGCCTATGCGGATGATATTTTGGTTTTCACCTCAAATGTTTCTTCTGCATTTTTGGCTCTTAAGATATCTTCCGAACAGTTTGGTTCAATATCAGGCTACAAATTAAATGTTGCAAAGACTCAGGTGGTTCAAACATCTAACATGCCTTATTCTGATGCTCCAGTGGTTAGCGTAGCCACTTATCTAGGAGTAAAAATTTCGGCTGCAGTCGAAACCATTCCGGATTTAAATGTTCTTCCGGTGGTGGATGCTGTAAATAATAAGCTGGAACCACTAGATCACTTACATCTTTCTTTGTTTGGCCGCTGTAGCGTTCTTAAAATGCTTGTACTCCCGAAATTTGTATATCTTTTCAGGACAATTCCTTTAGAACTTTCTCATAGTAGCCTGGTAAAAGTCGATAGGATTTGTTTCAGGTTTTTTTGGGGGTATCGCCGCTCCCATAGAGCCGCGAAATGGATGTGCCTTCCCCGCGAACGTGGAGGTTGGGCCGTACCTAATCTTTTTTTTTTTTTATATATGTTTTTATTAATTGAAGACAGCAAGAGCGAGAAGTGGACATATCTGGTATCATACAGCAAAACACAATAAGGAGGGGAACAGGCAAAAAGATTGAAGCGATACAACTCAGTTAAACAATTACGAAGACATCAACACTAGCAAAAATTTGGCAGGAGCAATGACATAACAATCCACCACCCCGCTAGGCTGAGGCCCTCAGTGCCTGTCGACCCACAAAATCAGGATATTTAAAAGGAAGCCCATGACACCCAGATATGAAAAACAATGCAGATCAGGATAATTCACCCACATCTCATATAAGAAGAGAGAAAGGTAGGGGAAAAAAAGGGCCATAGTGTGGTTCTGAAAATCTGGACCCTGTTGTTATCCCAATATCGAGATCCAATACCCGTGTCACAAAATATCAACGTACCATGACGATTTTGGTGTCCATGAACCGATAATGATTAGGACATCATTCCTATGTATTTGCGTCACAATCGAGGGTTGCCAACACCCCTAAATCGTAGTTTCCGTCCCAATCCCTTAGACTCCATTTTGTGAACGGCATCCATCTTACGTCTTGCCCTCATGTTAAGTCAATTAAAGGTCGAGCTTGATCCAAAGGGACACGTCCACCTTCCCTGACTTCCCCCTGACCTGTCCCAACTGACTCCATGGCCTTAAGCCAAACCTGTTGGGCAGCTCCTCGCCCAGTGGCCGAATACGATAGCATCAATGCATAACATTCCACAAACCATTCACCCCATACAGAACATGCTTTCTACAAACATGCACCTGTCCATATTCCTTGTTTATGGCCAGTTTTATGACTGGGTGGTACCTGCCTTTATTGGTGTTTCATCGATATCTGATGGGAGTCCCGGATCTTGCTGGGTAATCTATCACGAACTGGACATCTAAAATGTGGGCTTGCTTACATGACTCCGCACTTTGTATTATTGCAGAAATATGTTTATAGCCATATCATAAACTCAAGAATTCTTGCTCGAAGCCATTTTGTCTGTATAAAAGGAGAAGGCTGGTTCTGTAAAAACGAACACGAACAGTCTCCTGAGAATACATGACCCGTGTTTGTCGTGCTTCTAGGACACGTGTTACTTGGTAGCTACCAATAAAACTTGATCTCTGACTGCGACTAGAAGACTCATTGTTTCTGTGGTCCGGAACAAGGGAGAACTCAGAGGTCTTCGGGTGTTATCCCCTGGCACCACCGGGTTCCTAAAAACCCGGCACCTCAGTTGGCGCCCAACGTGGGGCGATATCAAGCGGCGACGGTCCAAGCCAGATGTTCGTGAGGAGCTTCGTGTGAAAATTCCGGAGGACGGCGAGCCACTTCAGCGACCCCTGTATGTCGACGTGGTTCCGAAGGTCTTTGCTGCGAGGCTCCCCGCGTCCCGACGGCTACGAAGGACTGCTGCCCTGACTATCGCCTTGTTTTGGACCCAGTGATCCTTGGTAGAGCGAAACGATAGACGAGTCTTCTAGCGACGTCACCGATCTTCAAATACTTCAGTTAAGTATAAGTGGAGCGTCTCCCAGTCCTTAGTTTGTCCTTAGTTTTTGGTATCCTTGAGATACGACTTGATTTGGTACTTGCAAGCCCCAAAGCCGAAGGACTCGTGTTTTCACGAGAAATATCGTAATAGAAAAACCTTTGAAGTTTGAAGCTAGACTAGTGAGCGAAGATGCCTGCTTTTAGCAGACTTGGAAACTTGTTTTGTCTTGGTTATAATAAGGACTCCCGATTAGAGGATTCTTGTCCGGTTCCTCCAATTGGAACTCCAACGTATGAGCTCTATGTAAAACATGGCGTACGTCCTATCACATATAATGAAGTGTGGATAAAATACACCCGTAAGGATGGTGTTTTAAAATGGCCCCAATATGGTAGTTTCGACTCAGAAGTTTTAGATAACCTAGAGGTCAAACTGTTCAAGAAGAAAGCCCGACCGGCGATGTTTGACTCTTT
Organism: Lissotriton helveticus; assembly: GCF_964261635.1. NCBI lineage: Eukaryota > Metazoa > Chordata > Amphibia > Caudata > Salamandridae > Lissotriton > Lissotriton helveticus. The sequence goes on along the minus strand of NC_136057.1, from coordinate 187,713,953 downwards.
CCGCTTATGGCGTAAAGAGGCCAAACAGAAGGAAATTAAATTAGAAAAGAAGAATAAGAGGGAAAGAGGGAAAGAGGTATTTCAGTAATGCAAGCCGCGATAAAATTTAAAGACAACGAAGAGGATCGAATAAGTGAGCAGTTGCACAGGCAACGTAAAATGGCAATAGATAATGCTATCCTGTTTTACCTTCTCTTCAGCAAGAGACAGTAAAAGAGCGTGAAAAAGATCCATTAATGGCTCATTTGCTAAGTTCGCCACCACCCTATGCGCAAAATGCCACAGCACCTCCGCAACCTTTAGTTGCACCTCTGGTAGCTGTTATACCAGCTCCTCTACAGCACTCACCAGCTACTCTTCAGCTGGCTTCTATTTCTCTAGTGCAGCCTCCTCAAGGCTCACCAATCACATCTACTTCTCCTACTGTTCCTTCTACAACTTCGCCTAGCGTACCTTCTATTTCTTTTGATACTAGTTCTGCGAACGCTTCTGTTTCTGTTTTGCGTGACTCTGTTCTGCCACCAGTTATTCCTCCGCTTTCACCTTTCGTCTGGCATAACATGGCCAGCATTGTTACTAACATTCCTTCACCACTGTTTCGGTCGCCTAAAACGACCCCTAATACGGGACAAAGACGAAGCCAAATGCCTGATTATCAAGAGAGGGAATGCCTGAATAAGTTAGCACGGAATTGGGTTCTGGATACGGCCAGAACGTTTTCCGTCAATGGGATGAACCGACGCAAAGATATGTTTTTGAACAGATGTGTGTTTTTCTGTGTGAGGATTTGGAAGATAATGGTCAAGAGAGCAACGCTCGAGAGTTGTGTAATGTACGATTAAAATTTTGGAAAGGCATGATTGTAGGTCCCGATGTCGACAAAGCAGTTGAGGTATTATTATCATATCGAAGTACAGGTGGTAACTCTGGGTCATCGTCTGAATGTGGTACGTCTAGTAGGAAAAGAACGAGACAGTACCCCATGAGAGAGGTTCCTCCAGTTTGGAGGGAAGGTGATGCGAATGCTAATCCACCAATTCTGCCCCATTTCCAGCGTGTATGGGTACATGTCCCATGGAAGTATTAGCACTCAATCAGTCACTACCTGACCCTCGTAAGAACCCAACTGGGTATTATAAGGAGTTATCGCAAACTGCAAGCTCATGTATAATGAATTTAGCGGATGTAGACATGTTATTTGAAAACGTTGTTCCACATCCTTTATGGAGCAAGATACGTCCTACGGATCACGATCAGGAACTAGGTGACTCGTGGGCGAACATTGCGACTACAGATGCTAGACAAATCGGTGGTTTTAAACCTGAGCCGTTAATAGCCGAACTTCCCGGTAGAATTATAGCGTACATGAAGACAATAATGCCTGAAGTACGCGTAAATTGGGACAAGCTATCAGCGTGTAAACAAAAGAAAGATGAGAATGTGTCTGACTTTTTCACAAGATTTGAGGAAACATTCACCGACCACAGTGGTCAAGATATGGCTACCGAGGGTGGCCAAAGATTGTTTGTGGACAAGTTCGTACATAATTTGCTCCCTGAACTATGTAATAAACTAAAAGACTCTGAGAGTGCTTGGGCCGTCTCTACGTCAGCGCAGATTTTAGCTACGGCCCAGTACTATGAAAATAGGCGTAGGGACGAGCTAGACAAGGCAGATAAAAAGACGAAAGATTTGAAAACTAAGGTTCTCCTCCAGCAGGCCTATCCGCCTCGCACGGCTAGTCAGCCCGACTATCAACCACGACAGCAGTATTCGAGGAACGCGCAAGGTAACGAGTTTTTCCATCAGCGTCCTACATATGGCCCGAATCAATGTGCGCATTGCAAGGAAGAGGGTCATTTTAAAGGTAATTGTCCGGCTCTTGCGCGACGTTTAAACGGTGCTCAAGGTGTAAGGGGAAGAGGTGTTCAGCATGCCCCTAGAGGTAGAGGCCGTGGAAATTTCACTCAGAATACAACTTCTTTTCCGCCTCAGAAGTCCATGAATAGCTTTGACCAACAGAATAATTCATCGTCTAAGTCAGCTCAGTACTATGCCGACGACCATTACGCCGAACACAAGAATGAGGGTAATGATTGCTAGGACAGCCATGGACAAAGAGAGGGAGTTGTTTCAGTTCCGGTAGATCAGAATGGACCTTATGTCGAGGTGATTACCTCAGGAGTGTCAGAGCCGTTTCTGCTGGATACTGGTGCTACAAAAAGTTCTATTATGCACTTGAAACTTCCTGGCGCACCTTTGTCTGGCGAAATGAATGTCTCAGTAGGTTTCTCTGGCGCCCCTGTTAGAAACCCGATCTCTAGTCCTATATCCCTTTCTGTTGGCCCATGCGAATTAGAAGCACCCCTCATTTTGACAACAGGTTGTGGTGAAAATTTGTTAGGTTTGGATTTACTAAAAAGGTTATATGCGACCTTGTACTGTTCTCCCTCGGGAGTACAACTTACTTTAGGTAAGAAGGTCATTTCTTCGATGTATTTGTCAAAGGAAAATATTCCAACTGAATTATTGTCACTTCCTGATATACTTTGGGCTAATGGTTCTAATGATGTAGGCCGTTTGGAGATAACCCCATATGTCATAACTTTGAAAGCCGACGTTAGGTTGCCACGTATTCCCCAATACAAAATATCCAGCGAATGCGAAAAAGCATTGTTGAAAATTGTTTATGATTTGATTGATAAAGACGTCATCGAAGAAACGACAGGAAATGTCTGTAACAGTCCGGTTTTACCCGTCTTAAAACGCACTGAACATTTACAACCGCCTACATACAGATTCGTGATCGACCTCAGAGAAGTGAACAAGGTAGTTATTCCACAGTTTCCAGTCGTCCCCGACATTACTGCTTTATTGACAATGGTTCCAGCTTCAGCAAATTGGTTCTCGGTGATTGACCTGAAGAACGCTTTCTTCAGCATCCCGATTGCTGAGGAGAGTAGAGACATTTTCGGCTTCAATTTAGGAGGACGAAGCTTCCGCTTCAAGTGCGCTCCTCAAGGCTACTGCGAAAGCCCATCAATATTCAGTCAGGCCCTGAAAACACAACTGGACACGATTATTCTACCAGATGGTTCGACTCTGATTCAGTATGTCGACGATCTGCTGATCGCCGCAGACACTGAGGAAATTTGCAAGCAAGCTACATTGTCATTATTACGTCACTTATGTGACATGAAGCACAAAGTATCCCTTTCCAAACTACAATTTTGCCGACAAGAAGTAACCTACTTAGGTCACATCTTGTCGAAGGAGGGAAGGAGACTGACACCAGAAAGAATACAGGCAATTACAGAACTGAGTGCCCCAAGGACACAGAGAGAAGTTCGAGCCTTTTTTGGGCATTACATCGTACTGTAGACAATGGATACCGAATTTCTCACTACTAGCTAAACCCTTGCTGGCACTACTCCGTAAAGATACGCCCAATCCTATGCCCTGGCCTGAAGATTGTCAGACAAGTTTCCACAAGTTGCGTGATGCATTGTGTTCGGCTCCTGTGTTGGGAAACCCCAACTACAGTAAGCCTTTCACATTATATGTCCATGAGAAGGAAGGCTGTGCATTATCAGTCTTAACACAACACTTTGGGGACAAACAGCGCCCATGCGCGTATTTTTCGGCAACTCTAGATCCTGTGGCTAAGGCACTACCAAGTTGTCTGAGAGCCACCGCCGCAGCAGCTGTCTGCATTCGACAGTCTGCTGGATTAGTCATGAATAATACTCTGATTGTTATGGTTCCACATGCAGTAGACATTTTACTAAACAGGACAAAGACACAACACCTTACTAGCGCTCGACTATCCAGTTACGAACTTACACTGCTAGCAAGTCACATACACATAAAGAGGTGTGATACACTCAACCCTGCTACACTATTACCCATCCCGACAGAAACAGACACAGACAAAATTGATAACCATGACTGCTGCTTCAGGACAGAAGAAGAGACAAAAGGCAGAGTAGACTTACAGGACACTCCCCTTCCTGAATGCAACGATACTTTATGGGTTGATGGTTCATGTTTCAAGTTACCGAATGGTGATACGACTGCCGCATATGCCGTAACAACATTACACACCATTATAGAGACCGCACGTATTTCCCACAACTCTGCACAAGCTGCGGAAATTATTGCACTTACCAGAGCATGCGTGTTAGCAAAAGGAAAGCGAGTGAATGTGTACACTGACAGCCAATACGCCTTTGGCGTGGCTCACAGTTTTGGGAGATTATGGCGTGAACGTGGCTTCCTTACATCACATGGTGCAAAGATACAACATGGTCAGCTAGTTAATGAGCTCCTTGAATCACTGACCATGCCACTACAAGTTGCCATTATAAAATGCAGTGCACACAAGAAAATTCAAGACGATGTTGGCCGCGGGAATGCATTTGCAGACGGGGTTGCGAAAGAGACCGCAAGGAACACGATGAGTCGAATGTATGTAGCGAGTCCCGCTAGATGTATTGCTGATGTGGGAATGTGTGAGGACACCATTGAAAGCGTGAAATCTATACAAGCTGAGGCAACTGAGAATGAGTTGAATGAGTGGAGAGAAAGTAAGGGTAGATTGGATACGAATGGTTGTTGGGTCGAATTATCGGAACACCAGCGATGGCTACTACCTAATGCATACGTACTTGTAGTAGTAACAATGGCTCACGGCATGGCACACATCAGTTCGAAAGGTATATGTAAGCTATTGGCCCCAGTATGGCAGAATAGCAATATCCCAAAATATGCAGAAAATGTGGTCAGAAACTGTATGATATGCCTGAAACACAATCCCGGTAAAGGAACTCCAACTCCAGCTGGTCATTTTGCGCCTCCTACGTATCCGTTCGAGGTTTTGCATCCCGATTTCATCCACATGGAGAGGTGCAACAATCTAAAGTATGTGCTTGTTGTTGTTTGAGCCTTTTCAAGGTGGGTGGAAGCGTACCCCCTTAAAGACAATACCGCTTTGACAACTGCCAAAGCTCTTGTCAAAGAGTTCTTCCCGAGATTCGGTATGCCTAGAATTGTCTGGAGTGATAATGGAAGTGAATTCATAGGACGAGTGATGAAGAGAGTGTGTGAGTGTCTAGGCATACACCAGAAATTCCACGCTGCAAATCACCCCCAATCAGCTGGATTAGTAGAGTGCTACAATGGCACATTGAAACTCAAGCTAGCCAAGATCCAAGCCAGTACGGGTCTTAAATGGCCTGACGCCTTGCCCCTAGCACTCTTGTCAACTAGGATGACTGTCCATTCCAGATTAGGTCTTAGCCCCCACGAGATAGTGTTTGGCCGCCCAGCCAATGTCTGGGGCATGCCGAGACCAAAGAAACTCAGTGACATAGAACACCCCGTACTGCTTGATTATTTGTGCGAATTGACAGCTAAATTGCGTGTTTTACACCAACAGGTTCACAGTTCCTCTCCGCCAGCCTCTGACGATCCAAGTCATACAATCAAACCCGGCACGTGGGTCTTGGTGCGGAACTTCCAGCGCACCAGCAACGGACAGCCGAGGTGGACCGGACCGTATTTGGTGCTTCTTTCCACGAGGTCCGCTGTTCGGGTGGACGGCAAAAAGAACTGGGTGCATGGGACCCATTGCAAACGGGTCCCTCTGCCCCTTCCATACGACCGGTGGATCGATAAAGGACTTGCCAACTCTGAGACTGAATCCGTACCTCGTTTCATCCCTTTCAGCGATGCACGTTTAAAAGAGACTGGTACCGAAAAGGAGAGTGATCGTATTTTGCAAGGACTTGTGTCACCGTCTATGCAGTTGGACACTACCGAACCTGAGACATTGTTTAAAGACCACACCGTACCTGAGAAGCGACGGTACGACCTGAGATCTAGCCCCAGAGACTAATAAAACTTGATCTAATGTGATTTCCCTTTTTCCCCCCAAGAACTATTTTTGATCTTTCAGCTCTCTCGTCCCAGGGAACTAGCTCATTTTTTGATTTTCGAACCGCCATCCGGTTCCGCTGCTAGGGTCGCGGTTGAAGTGTAGGGAGTGCAACCAAGGAAGTTTTAGGTCCACGGTTCTGGATGGTCCGAGGGAGTCACCCCGGACTGAACGGAGCGCACTCCCTGGCAGAATCAACCTACCACCGCGGGCAGCAAGTAGAGGATGGAGTTTCCAAGGGTAGAGAGACCTGTCAAGCCTACGAACTTTGAAAAACAATTGTGTACTATACTGTCCAAGAGAAGATTTTTAATAATATGTGTTCTAATGCTGTGTAGCACTGTGATGCTTTTGATTGGTTATGCTCTATTCGTATTTCGAGTTTCCCTATTCTCAAATGACACTCTGCCAACGCCTCCTCCCACTCTCTCCCCACACTCTTTTCACCCTCTACCTGAACACGAGTCTGCCAGAAGTCTCGAATTTGTAAATAACTCTTTCATCCAACTCCTACACCAACACCAGTCTATAATGAACACATCAAACTGTTGGATATGCGGACTCATGCCACACACAACTGATAAGGGTATCCCATACTTCATCCTGCCATTTAGTTATTATGGTTCTCTGTGGGCTTTTCAGACCATGTTCCTATTTGCCCTAGAACCATACCCGACCCGTTCCACTGAGAGCGATTCCAGTAACAAGGCACTAATAGCAGGGATAAGAAATATGAGTAGGGATATCGACACATATCTGACTATCCCCAAAGATGAACTGACTCCATACACTCGTTGGAACGTAACCAAACATGGCGCTTACCTGATCAAGAGCCAAACAGCAAAGAAATCCCGCCCAGTTTGGATAGTGCCCCACGGAGGTCACTTATGTTTACAAGGTATTGGTAGGTATCCCACAGCACAGTTAGGAAAGAGCATTTGCACAGAAACCTATGTGTTCGCCTCCCGAACTTCCCCTATACTCTTAGCAGCCAAAGGCACGTATTTCGTCTGCCACGACCAAGCCTATACATGGTTACCCCCTGACTTCTCAGGCACGTGTTTCATCTAATTTCTGCTGCCTCCACCTACACGGCCCGAGCAGATTACCATCGGACAAGGACAGCTAGAGGTGTCGTAAGTAAAGATGACACCGCGGGTCAGGAATTCGCTGACTTCGCAAAAGGTTTTCTGCCATTTTGGGGGCCTATGGTGAACAGCAGGAATATTTGCCAGTTAGCAAGGATAGTTGAATCCGCCGTGACTACAACGGCCGGAGCACTTGGCAATTTGACAACCGAGCTTCAGTCGGATCGACTTATGACCCTTCAGAACCGAATTTCCCTTGATATCATACTCGCCGATCGTGGTGGTGTGTGTCGAGTCATCCAATCCAGTTGTTGCATATTTATCCCTGATAATGCGCCGACAGTATACCAGGCCATCTCTAAACTACATGAAATATCTGGTTCCCCTCACGTTGAGAAAGGGGATTGGTCCTTGCTAGGGTGGTTCTGGGGACTGATCGCTGCCTGGGGATGGAAAGCACTGATCTTCATTGGGATGATCTTAACACTTCTGTTTATGTTCTGCCTGTGTGTACAGTGCGCTCCTGCACTCTGTGGCCTCTGTGCTACTCCATGTGTACGGAAGCCTGTGTCAAGGGACGAACTGAGCAACAGAATGATGTTACAGCAGCATCTCCACGAATTCCTTCATACAGATTTGGACTCGGATTAACATGAGTTATTGCCTTACATAAGGGCAAAAGGAGGGTCTGTGGTTCTGAAAATCTGGACCCTGTTGTTATCCCAATATCGAGGTCCAATACCCGTGTCACAAAATATCAACGTACCATGACGATTTTGGTGTCCATGAACCGATAATGATTAGGACATCACTCCTATGTATTTGCATCACAATCGAGGGTTGCCAACACCCCTAAATCGTAGTTTCCATCCCAATCCCTTAGACTCCATTTTGTGAACGGCATCCATCTTACGTCTTGCCCTCATGTTAAGTCAATTAAAGGTCGAGCTTGATCCAAAGGGACACGTCCACCTTCCCTGACTTCCCCCTGACCTGTCCCAACTGACTCCATGGCCTTAAGCCAAACCTGTTTGGGCAGCTCCTCGCCCAGTGGCCGAATACGATAGCATCAATGCATAACATTCCACAAACCATTCACCCCATACAGAACATGCTTTCTACAAATATGCACCTGTCCATATTCCTTGTTTATGGCCAGTTTTATGACTGGGTGGTACCTGCCTTTATTGGTGTTTCATCGATATCTGATGGGAGTCCCGGATCTTGCTGGGTAATCTATCACGAACTGGACATCTAAAATGTGGGCTTGCTTACATGACTCCGCATTTTGTATTATTGCAGAAATATGTTTATAGCCATATCATAAACTCAAGAATTCTTGCTCGAAGCCATTTTGTGTGTATAAAAGGAGAAGGCTGGTTCTGTAAAAACGAACACGAACAGTCTCCTGAGAATACATGACCCGTGTTTGTCGTGCTTTTAGGACACGTGTTACTTGGTAGCTACCAATAAAACTTGATCTCTGACTGCGACTAGAAGACTCATTGTTTCTGTGGTCCGGAACAAGGGAGAACTCAGAGGTCTTCGGGTATTATCCCCTGGCACCACCGGGTTCCTAAAAACCCGGCACCTCAATAGAAACAAAAAGAGGGGAAAAAAAAAAAAACACCATCCCCCCACCCTGCACCCCTGCAGATGGCTACAGCCCAACCCCACTAGCAGTGTGCCTGTCACCCCAGTTAACTAATCCCTAAAAGTAGGAAAGAAGTGGAGGAGGAGCATCTCAATACGGGCCCCCGGACGCTCCCTCCCCCCCGCCAGAACCAAACATCCCCATAAAATACACAGAGCTCTATAGGCAGACATAGCTAAAAACGAAATAGGGGAAACAGTAAACACCACCCTGCCTCCCAACAACACAATGGCAACTAAACCCAGTTCAAGAACCTATGGTGCCAAACCCTGACAATCAGTCTCAACCTTGACCCTTCCGATCAATGACACGGGCCCCCTCCAAACAGGTCGTCTCTTCCGCAGGATAGTCAAAATGTAAGAATAGTCCAGGAAAGTTCCATTTGGGTCGAGGCAAAGTTATAAGGTCCCTGGAATTTCCATTGGTGACCCTCATCGATATGAGCACGCTGCGTTTTTATCCCCGAAAGGATATAGAAAACTTCGAAGAGGGATAAAACACTGGACCATTCCACAGAAAGTTCTGAGCACGAACGTCTGGTAGGGGAGCGACAAGAAGAACCAGCTCGGAAGGCAATGTTGAAGGGCTTGGCAATCCACTTGGCACATCGAGTGCACGATCATCGGCTATCACGTTAGAATGAAGCTCCGACACCTCTCGTGGCACGGGGTCCATCACTGCTATGGGGACCGCTGTGGGTGATATGAACTGATCAGGATATTGAGACGGTGTAGGGTCCGTTCCCACTTGGCCGATACTGTGAGCAGTTGCAATCAATTTGGACTCCACCTGGGAATGGAAAGCCCAGAGCGCTGCCAATACGGATTGTATCGACGGTTCAGACTCAGCCCGTCCCACGGAACCTTGCTCCGAGTCACCCATGTTCACGTCCCCCCGAGTCCGGCTTTCCCCGGGGGAATCGAGTAATTCTGGAACGGGCTGTCGCAGAGGGAGATTTTTCCCACATCCAAGGACCGGACCCTGATGATCACCCACAGCCGTTGTTATTCAACTGGAACCCAGCTGGGCCAGTACTAGAGTCCCCGGCTCACGAGCTGGTGTAGGCCCAAAATAAAACTCGACGTAACTTCGTCCAGAAAGCTGGTAAAAATCCCGAGATTGCACCAAAATGATGCGCAGCGATTCACACGCCCGGAGGCAGGGTGGAAGGTCAGGATTTGTAACAGGATGATCCGGCGGGGGAAGGAGGTCAGCGGAGCCGGGAGCCTAAGCGGCTATCTTGGTTGCAAGCATAGCTCCTCCTCGGTAAAGTGAAGCCCATAGGATTCAATATCAAATACCGATTCGGTATTTACCGAATCGGTAAATACCGAATTTTGCAAGGGTGCAGGGGGTGTCACTTTGACACCCTCTGGCACCCGTGTTTTAGGCTTGTGTGCATGTGGCACACATACATGCCCTTAGGGCATGTATGTGTGCCACATGGCACAGGTGTACATGCACAGATGTGCATGTACACCTTAATCGGTATTTTACCATGCAATTGTATTGCATGGTAAAATACCGATTTTCAAAGCCCTGTGTCAATGTTAAAATTGGCACCTACATACCAAACATGCATTTTCGGTAATTTTACCGACCGGTATATTTACCGAATCGGTGAAATATACCGATTCGGTAAAATTACCGAAAATGCATGTTTTCTATCCCCCTACATCTCCATGGCCATTTACCGGTCGGTAACGGCCGAATTCGGCCGTTACCGGCCGGTAAATGGCCAGAATCTCCCACCTACATCTGGCCCTAGATTATCGAAGTGCAGAGAGGCAGAGCTGTCAGAAGGATTTTGGAACTGAAGAGAGCGGTCAGGTAGTTTTTGGAACTGAAGAGAGCGGTCAGATGGATTTGAGTGGTGAAGCTGTCAGTCAATGAAGAAGCAGTTGCCAGTCAGATGGAACAGTTGGAGCTGCCAGTTGGAGCTTTTTGAGCAGTTGAACCAGTGGAGCGAAGTTAGCACGTTGGTGATGGTGCAGGAGAGAAAGAGTCTTGATTCCACCAGAGAGAGAGGAACAGACAGCAGATGTTGGTCCGTTGGTGGTGATGCCATGGTGATGGAGAAAGTCCTAATTCCACCAGAGGGGGACAGAGAGTTGGACCCTTCTTAATAGGGTGATGTGTTCTTAAATAATTTGCATTATATAATCATTCACTCCTTTTTGCTTCCTAGGTTATGTTTAGGTCTCCACTTGCATTAATAATTTCCTACTGTATTGCTTATACATATATCATTGTTATAATGTTTTGTCATTCTATTCTAATGTTAAATAAAGGGACCCCAGTTGCATATTTGAGTGTTGTTTCCATGACAGGACTAACCTTTCTTTTCAACCAGGTGCTGTCAACTAGAAGGTTGAGGGAGACCCTTCTAGCAGGTAACTGAGAAATGGAAGACTGGGTAGTTTAGGACAGGAGAGAACTCCCAAATAAGATAATTAGACAGTTCCTATGTGTATATCTAAATTAAGAATAGTAAATATCGTCGGTGCACCTTAGGTGTACCGCCGACCCCTATAGAACACCCTACTGGGAGACAACAGGTTTACCAGCGGGAAGTGTAGATGATATTGATCCTACGGGTTAGGGACTAAGTCGACGGATATTAAACGATGAATAAGAATTAAATAAGTCGGGAGACTCGAATCCACTAAGTCGAAAGACACAAACAAATAAGAATTAAATAAGTCGGGAGACTCGAATCCACTAAGTCGAAAGACACAAACAAATAAGAATTAAATAAGTCGGAAGACTCGAATCCACTAAGTCGAAAGACACAAACAAATAAGAATTAAATAAGTCGGGAGACTCGAATCCACTAAGTCGAAAGACACGAATTGAATAAGATGAGGTAAATATAGGATAAAACATGAGAGTAGTTTTAATTGTATAGGCTTGTAAATAGCTAATAATCACCTTCTCAGGCAAGTCCTCCAAATATCTTGTAAATAGTGACCTGAGAAGAGTGTGTTTGCGTGACGACTGGGTTAGCCACAGTTGGTGAGCTACCTGTTCTAAAAATCCGGTCGTTACAGATGGTTATTATGGGTCTCGAAGGTTCATTCTCTGCAAGAAATTCCTGGTACGTTACTGCTTTTTTGTTTATCGCCATGTCTATGATTTGGCTATGCATTACCTCACAATGGTTATCCCCCAACCTACCTGTATTTCCCAATTGGAGAGCTAGGTTGCTTGCCATTCACAATTTGGAGTCTTCTGTTTTCAGATTGAAGTGGAGGAGGAGGCTGAAGCAGGCCCGTAAGATCTGGGCTCCGCTGGAGGAATGGTTAAAATAGGAATTTGGGTTTATTATGTCATTTGTATGAGCTGTTGTTTTTTCATGAATCATTTCCTTGTTTTGTAATTGTTTTTCATTTTCTTGTTTCTTCTCTCCCCTGCCTTATCTTATTGATCAATCCACATGTTTTATCTGTGTATTATTATCAAGTATGACTTATCAGTATCTTGAAGTCACTTCTGCATTGTTTGATGTCAATAAAAAATGTATATAAAAAAAAAAATTATGGCCTATTATTTTTTTTATTGGCCCCAGGCAGGGTGGATTGGGGTATCCCTACACTGCTTCTGTATGTACTACTGTTTGTGAAATGCAGGACACAGGGACTAACCGCTATATGTATCAACAAACCATTTTGCATTTCCTAAATAGCGAATTTTAAGGAATCGCTATTTAGGAAATGCAAAACGGTATGTATGTACAAAATCGCTTTCCAATAGCGATTCCTTAGCATTCCTTAATTTGAGATTAGCAAATTGTCAATCGCAAATTACCCCTTCATTTCCATGGGCCAGGAGGCCCATAGGAATGAAAGTGCAATTTGCAATTAGCAATTTGCTGATCGCAAATTAGGGATTTTTCCAAGGGTGCAGGGGTGTCTCAAGAACACCCTGCTGCACCCCTGAAAAAGACATTTGGGGGCATATGGCGCACATACATGCCCGAAGGGCATGTATGGGCGTCATATGGCACCTTTGTTTTTTTTCAAAAAAGCTTTTTGATAAGAATTCGCAAATTACCACCAACTAGAAGTTGGTGGTAATTTGCTAATCCTTAATGGCATTTTTGGCATATTATTTGTTTGATACATTGCATTTAAGGAATCGCAAAATTTGCAATTCCTTAAATGCAATCGCAAAATAAGGATTAGCAAATTTTGCTATTCCTTATTTTGCATCAAACTTGTTTGATACATTCCATTTGTCTAATTAGCATTCGCAAAGGCCGAAATTCGCAGAATTTCGGCCTTTGCGAATGCTAAATAGCTTGATACATATAGCGGTATGTCTCCATGTCCTGTAAGGGCAGACAAAATATGTTTCTTGATGTTGCAGCCACCCAATCACATCGCTCGCTCCCGCTGGACCAGTCTCAAGTTGAATTTGATTTTTTTTTTATTATTTCCCAGTGCTTCCACCAGATCAAGCGCCCACATATAACTACCTTTTAAATTTTAATTTCTCAAAAACTACATAACAAATTTACATTAATTCAAAACAATCTTTGGCAAAGTCAATAGGTCATTTTGTGTCATGGCTAACACATTAAAGAACAGCCTACTGGAGGGAAAAGAAAAACAAAACAATGATTGCTTTTTGTACACAATGCATCTATGAGATTAAAAAAATAACGTGATAATTCAGTATACTTTTCAGATGTGAAATAGACTGTTATGCATTTGAAAGCAAATATTCCATAGGAGGAGGAATAACAACACCAAAGAGTCAATTGCATGAGGTGAGAGGGTAATACTCCTCTGAGTGGAGCCAAAGCTCAATCTATGCACAATTTGTGAACAAACAGCAGAACCATCACGTTAGACCTAAAAAGCATGAGACACCATGGTTAATTGTTCATGGGATTTACGCCTGGGAAAAATAAACCCTAACTGCAGAACGTTATTATAAACAACATTTATAACAATTGTTTTTTTTTATTAAACAAAAGCTTGGCAGTACAATCACTGAGACAATTTTTTTCCATACATTCTCCAACAGGGTGCTTGGGTCTTCTTCCGTGCACAGTACTATTTCCCAATGCAATGCAACAGTGAAAATTCAACCATTAATGACCGTCCCATGTATTTGGCGCCTCTGGGCCGCCCATCAAACCATTGCTATTTACAATAACTTCAGAAGCCTCAGTATTCCTCCGAATTGAACCAGACCTTGCCTGAGATCTTCGAGCACCCCCTACTTTGGAACACCACTTTTTCTGCTGCGCAACATCAATCTAGATCCTCCCTCCATTCTGTAACGCTAGGAGGTTGGTGGGCACCCCACGCCTTTGCTACATTTCCTTTTCCCACTATATCTGCTATCATGAGCCAAATTGTGGAATACTTGGGCCATCGAACCTCTCCCGTCCCACACAGTATGTACCATCTAGCCTCCGGTGTGACCTCCTTGTACACTACATCGGACATTGTCTGTGTTACTGCCCGCCAATACTGCTGAATTCGAGGACATGTCAACAAGGCGCTCCAACACAAATTGAAGACACTACCGGTCTCTCCGTCGCCATTATCACTGATCTACACGAAGACGACTGTACACGCCCGTCCTCAAATGTTTCATAACAGGATGTGTTCTGATTGATACCTTATCCTTACCCGCCCATGCCGGGTTGGAATTATCACCGGCCTTTTGAATGTATCCATTGATATCCTGACAGCCCTGAAGAGTCACGGGTTCAGTGCCCGCTTGACGAAACACATGTCGGCAGGTTGTTTTTCTTTGATGTCACCCTTCCAGAAAGGAAGATTCAATACACTTGATTAGAAAGAAACCATTGATTTGTGTCTACCTTATTTCTCTGAAAAAGGATTTTCTTTTCACTTTTGATGACATTTATACCTACCTATTACAACGTGTGCACAGGACTGTTGTTGTATTCACCGAGTGGGCCCTCGCCACTCTATGCGGAGGTTTTGGGGTCTCCTCTGACCTTGTAGCACCGTTGCAAGACTATTGCTTCTCATCTTATACCTAATGCTTCCAGCCCAGGCGCCATTCTTCCTGCACACGAAAAAACCCATCACAGAACCTTCAATATGTGGAAAAAGGTTCCAACCTCCCCACAACCTGTGTGCAAAGTTCAGTATCACTGCGGCCAATACGGTATAACAGTGTCCTTGAGGTGTATGATGTGTGTAAGATAAGTAGTTTTATAAGGAAGAACCATGACCAGACCGCTACCTTCCTAGGGCTCTGTATCGCCTCTGCCCAATCGTCGTTCTCTAGTATACCCAGCTCAGCTTCCCATGTGTCCCAAAGGGGCCTCACGGGATCAGGCATGTTGTTCAGAATTTTCTTGTATACCAGGGAGTTGGCCTTATCAATCATAGAATCTAGTAGAATCCGGTCTTCTTCACTCTACCAATTGTTCACCTTTCGGAATGTGGCAAATAAGTGCATGTTTTAGTTGAATGTATCTAAACTGTTTTGAGTCAGTCATCTGGTACTCTTTCTTTAAGTCCTTAAAGTAGATCAGCTTGTGCCCCCTCCAAACGTCTCCTAAGTAATCAATCCCCAACACTCCTCACTTGCAGAAACCCTTTAGTCAACCCACTTCTTGTAGTAGGTCACTATCCCAGAGTAGTCCTTTCCGTCACTTTCCCTTCCCAGCCCAAAAATGTTGTAGTCTCCTTCCATATACGTATTGGTGTTTGTGTGTGTATTGGCAGTTGGTTTGCAACCCGCCTTCGATAGAATGCTACTAGGTATCCCCATCCATCCCATAGAATAGTGATCAACCCTTTATGCAGCCAAATAAACACCTGCATGTTAATTCTGACCAGCTGTGCCGGCAAGTAGTATTTCCTAATGTCAGGGATTGCCAGTCTGCCGTCATACACCCCCCTCTCCAGTTTATGCACGGCTATTCTAGAACTACCTCTATCCCACAAAAGCAGTCATATTTCATTGTCGACCTTGCACAAAAAGGCAGACAGTATTTTGCCGGGCACGTACTGTAGGAGGTATAGTAGTCTTGGCAGGGCCATCATTTTAAACAAAGCAGCCCGCCCCATCAAGGACAGTGGCAGCTCTCTCCAGTGTGGCACACCCCTGTGCAGTCTATCCAACTGAGGAAATAAGTTATCCTCTAGGAACTCACTGTTCTTCTGCGATATTATGCCCAGATACATGAATTTGTACTAAATCACCAAGGTTTGTGCGCTGGAGGGCAGAGTCTGCACATCTCCAGCCAGCACATAAAGGAGAGATTTGTCCCAATGTATCCGGTAGCCAGAGTATCCACCGAACAATTGAAATATATGTAGTACCTGAGCTATCTAAGACCATGGATTTGTGACATATGTCATCGGCATACAGTGATATTTTCTCATCTCATCTATTGCCTCCTGCTATGCCCCGTATTAATGGGTCACTTCTGACCCAGGCCACTAATGGCTCCAGTGCCATAGGAAATAAAATAAGGGAAAGTGGGCATCCCTGCCTTGCATCTGTATGTAGCGTCACAGGCCTTGACATTGCCCCATTCACTCTTACTCTAGCTAGCGGGTTTGTATACAGGAGTTGTACCTAGACGAAAAACTTGGGGCCAAAACCAATCCTCACCAGCACCGCAAACAAATACGGCCATTCGATATTATCAAAAGCCATACAGGCATCAGGAGATAATAGCACTGCATCTTCTTCTGAACTCATCTTTCTGATATGCATCTCTCCGGCCTTATCTTTGTGCTATGCATCACTCCATATAAGCGCCTTTAGCCAGGTGCTCCTGTGAGACATAAGCCCGACTGGTCCGGTTGTACTATGGACGTTATGACACCACTGAGTTTGGTCACTAGTACCGTCGCCGGCACTTTTGCCTCTATGTTTAACAGTGAAATAGGGCGATATGACCCACAGTCATCAGGGGACTTACCCTGTTTTGGAATAGGCAGTATAGTGGCCAACCATAGGCTTTCCGGGTGGCTACGCTGTTCCAATGCCTCCTGAAACATATTAAGCATATGTAGGGCCCCCACCAATGCACTCCCTTGTATAGCTCAGGTGGTATCAATAAATCAATCATAGCATTTGTAAAGTGCACTACTTACCCGTGAGGGTCTCAAGGTGCTGGGGGTGGGGGGTGCTGCTACTGCTCGAAGAGCAAGGTCTTGAGGAGTCTTCTGATGGTCAGCAGGTCTTGGGTCTGCCGCAGGTGGGTGGGGAGGGTGTTCCTGGTCGTGGCGGCGAGGTGGGAGAAATATCTGCCATCAGAGGTCGCTCTTTGGATGCGAGGGATTGTGGCAAAGGCGAGGCCGGCAGAGCGAAGCCGGCGGGAGGGGGTGTAGAAGCTGAGTCGGCTGTTACTGTACGCTGGCCCGGTGTTGTTGAGTACTTTGTGTGCGTGGGTGAGGAGCTTGAAGGTTATCCTCTTGTTTACGGGGAGCCAGTGGAGGTCTCTCAGGTGGGGTGTGACGTGGCTGCGGCCGGGGATGTCAAGGATCAGGCGTGCTGAGGCGTTCTGGATGCGTTGCAGCCATCTCAGGAGTTTGACCGAGATTCCTGCATAGAGTGCATTTCCGTAGTCCAACCTGCTGCTGAAGAGGGTCTGGGTGACCGTTCTTCTTGTCACGGTGGGAATCCACTTGTTGATCCCGCGGAGCATGCGGAGGGTATTGACGCAGGAGGAGGAGACGGCATTCACCTGCTTAGTCATGGAGAGGGTGAAATCAAGGATGACCCCTAGGTTGCGTGCGTGGTCAGTGGGTGTTGGAGCTGTTCCCAGTGTGGTCGGCCACCAGGAGTCGTCCCAGGCCGAAGGGGTTGATCCGAGGATGAAGATTTCCGTCTTGTCCGAGTTCAGCCTGAACCGGCTGTTCCTCATCCATTCGGTGACGCCCTTCATTCCTTTGTGTAGGTTTGTTTAGGCGGTGTGGGGGTCTTTGGTGGGCGAGAGGATCAGCTGGGTGTCATCGGTGTAGGAAATAATGTTGAGGTCGTGCTGTCGGGCGACGTGGGCGAGAGGTGCCATGTCGATGTTGAACAGCGTTGGGCTGAGGGATGAGCCCTGGGGTGCACCGCAGATGATCTCGGTGGCCTCGAAGCAGTAGAGGGGGAGGCGGACGCTCTGTGTTCTGCTGGAGAGGAAGGAGGTGGTCCAGTCCAGGGCCTTCTCTTGGATCCCGGCATCGTGGAGGCGTGTTCGTAGTGTGCGGTGGCAGACCGCGTCGAAGGTGACTGACAGGTCAAGGAGGATGAGCGCCACTGTTTCTCCAGCAGGGTCCTGATGTCATCGGTGGCGGCATTGAGGGCGATTTCGGTGCTGTGCTTGCTGCGAAACCCAGACTGGGACGGGTCCAGGATGCTGTTCTCCTCGAGGTAGCGGGTCAGTTGTTTGTTGACAGTAGCAGGGAGATGGGTCAAATGTTCTTGAGGTCCTTGGGGTTAACCTAGGGTTTCTTGAGTAAGGCGTTGGTCTCTGCATGCTTCCAGCTTTCCGGGAAGGTTGCGGTCTCGAAGGAGATGTTGATTACTTCCCGGAGATGGGGTGCGATGGTTGTGCTGGCTTTGTTGAAGATGTGGTGTGGGCATGGGTCTGAAGGTGATCCGGAGTGGATGGGGGTCATGATCTTGCAGGTTTCGTCTTCGTTGATGTTGGTCCAGGAGAGCAGGTGGTTGGTGCGGGTGGTGGTCGGAGGGGTG
This sequence comes from Lissotriton helveticus, assembly GCF_964261635.1. Taxonomy (NCBI): domain Eukaryota; kingdom Metazoa; phylum Chordata; class Amphibia; order Caudata; family Salamandridae; genus Lissotriton; species Lissotriton helveticus. Next base: position 187,695,583 of record NC_136057.1, on the reverse strand, counting down.
GAGGTCTCAGTTGTTCTCGGGGTAGTCGTGGCGTTGAAGATGTCGTGGATGTCGGCGATCTTGCGGTGGAAGAAGGTGGCCAACGAGTCACACAGGTGTTGGGAGGGTGGGATGTCATTGGTGTTGGAGCTGGCGTTGGAGAGTTCCTTCACGATGTTGAAGAGCTCTTTGCTGTTGTGCGCGTTGTTGTCTAGGCGGTCTTTGAATGAGGCCCTTTTGTTTACACAGTAGGGTCAAAAACGTATTCAACGTCTGTTGCAGCACAAGAATTAACCCATTATATCCATCTTGGATGTAAAGCCTTTGCATTCGGAATACTCGCTTTTGTTACTGCCTCTAAGGCAGGTACAGGTGTAACGACCATTATGCGTTTTCCCTGTGCGCGGGCTCTCTCTTATGCTACTGCCGCCAGAATCTTTTCTGTAGAAGTGAATTTCATTTCAGCTTGTGTTTACAAGTGTGATTTATAAGCTAGTGGTACTTTTTCACCTTCATTAAAGGTCAAGTACGAAAATCCGCATCTTCCTGGGATGATTCGGATTACAAGGTTGCATTCGTTTACGCGTGTCTGTAAATGTGTTGTTGCTAACATGTCTGTTGGCACTGAATGCAACATTTCTGTATGTTTTTGTGTCCAATTAACAGTTTTGAAATCAGGTTTGATTAATTCTCAGAGAGGTTTAACCCTTTCTGCGTAGTTTACAAAGTAAGATCTTCCGAAATTTAGGAAGCCTAGAATTGACCGTAAGTTTTTCAGCATTTTTGGAGGTTGAAGCAGCGCACACTTTTCTAAAAAGTTGGCTGCCAGGCTTTTGCCTTCACTTGAAAGTTTGTATCCTAAGAACAGGACGTTTAGGTGGGCAATTCTTGATTTTTTAAAATTGAATTTATACCCTTCAGAGGCGGAACCAAGTATAATGGTGTTCACTCTGTTCAAGTGCCTATTCACATCATCGTCTGTTAGATAGATGTCATCGACATAAGATAATGCCTCATCATCATACGTTTGTAGTACCTCTATTACTCTAGCTGAAAATAACCCTGAACTATTCTTGAATCCCTGGGGGAGACGACAAGAGTGTCGCTGTGTCCCCATAATTGAGAAAGCGGTCAAGTACCTGCTTTCAGGTGCAATGTTTTAACAGAAGAATCCGTTTGAAATATCTAAAGTAGTTTTATATTTTTTACGCTCGATGTTATTCATCAGTGCTGCACTGTGTGCATTTTGTACTGCAAATGTTTTGCAACAAGAGTTTAGGTGTCTGTAGTCCAAAATGAGACGATATATGTTGTCTGGTTTGGAGACCGGAAACAAAGGATTGTTCATGGACGAGGTGGATGTTTCAATCGCCCCTTGGTATTCAAGTTGATCTAAGATCTCCCTGACCTGTTTTGTAGCTTCTTGCTTAACTGGATACTGCCTTTGTGCAGTTGGTTGATTTATTAACTAGATTTTATGGTGAGGAGAATCCTCAACCCATCCTACATGATTTTTATATAATGCTGGAGCCCTGGCTACAGCCCATTGTCTGGCATATGTGTATTTTTTATGAATTGGAATATAATTTGAGAAGGCTGGCATAATTATCTCATCGCAATGTGGGCACTCCCTGACAAATTTAGGTGGGCAGTCTTGTTCAGCTAGAAGAATGTAATAACCCTTTGAGAGCTTCTCCCAAAAGAGTGCTCTTATTTTTCTAGTTATGTACCCCTCCATCCGGACCGTTAATTCATATAACTTATGGGGTTCGCTAACCTTGGTGTCAGCAGTTTCAACTTGAATGCATTCATTCAAGTCCACTGTCTCCAGATGATCCTTCAGGATCTTGCGAGCTATGGTGACTTCTGCTGCGCTGTCTAGCATTGTCTGAGTCCACTCCCCGTTCTTGAGTTGTGTCCTCAAGATCTTCGGCATGTCTGATTTTTAGACCTGCTATCTTCTTTTTGGTGAATTGATTCTTTTTATTTTTCTAAACATGCTGATCGTCTTTGGACTTCAAGCGTTCTTCCTTGTGTTCTGATCGTCCTCTTCTATCCGATTTCTGTGAGGAAGTCTGAAAGGTTCGAGAGGGACGTGTTTCAGTATCTTGATATCTATCAGGTTTTCTCAAATTATCCCTATTCCTGAGGTTATACCTCTTTTCAGAGGGCTCCTTCTGAGGAGACCTACCTCGGGACTGAGAATGCTATTTTTAGGAAGAGTCTGTTTAGTGTTCTCCCACTTCTTTTTAGGAGTAGCGAGAGTGTTTTTAATAAAGACCTTTTCAGGGCTTTCTGTTAGTTGGGGCTTGACTGGTTTCCCACCCAAACTTTCTCTACCTAGCTCTTCATAGGATTTTCCAATTATTCTGGCTAGTTCATGAGGTTGCTCAATAATATCAAGTTCTCTTAATTTCTGGCGGATCGCCACGGATGCTGCTTCACCTTTAATATTAGCTAATATTATTGCTGAGACCTGTTTGAAATCTTTCAGTAATTACTGTCAGGAAATACTGCCTCGATTTGAGTAATTTTTTGAGCTATCCAGAATGGAATTTGTTCCCGTGTTGCGAGTAATTTGCCAATGACTGATTGTATAGTCTGTGGTGTGATTTTATTTGTGTTCCCCTGGTTAGGGGTGTGCTGTGGAATCCTTATAGGAGGTTGGACTATTAAGGTCTGCATGACATATTGAACCAATTGTCTATGAATTTTAATGAATTGTTTTAGTTGAACTAAAAGTTCCGCATCTGACATTCTTTCAATGTCAGGTTGTGGTGTATATCTGGCTAGCACCAGCCATGTTGCTCCTGAGCTTGGTAATGTGATTTTGATGTTGTAGGTAGCCTTTAAACCAGAGCACATGCTCTTGGTATGTTAATGGAATTTCAACATCCTTGAAAGGAGTGTATTCCACTGGAGGTTCCTCTTCTTTGTAGAAGTGAAACACATGTGTTAGTGGATTTGCTTCAGGGAAGATGAACTATGATTAGAATATCTCTGTCTGCCGATATTCATGTGCCCCTATCACAAAAATGACCCTACCACCTCTTGATGTTAGGCCATTAGTTTTGAGCTTTATAGTGATGGTTCTTCTTAAATTTCTGGGATGATTATAGCATCCACATCGGTTTCATTAAAACCTGTAGTGTCAACTCCCGGTATAGAAATATTGCCTGCAGTTCCACTGGCCCCGGGATTGTCATCATCTGACATTTTTGTTGACTGAAATTTTGCAGAGCACGTTTCAAGGAAACAGAGATAAGCTGCACAATATTCTGGAACACTGTATCATCCAACGTTGAACAAACCAAAAACTAATATATAGGAGTTTTTCGTCCTACTCAGTTATGGCGGATATTTTATCCTTTTACCCACTCCAGACATCTATAGGAGTATTTTACGGGAAAAAGAGGTCTCTGAGAAAAGCACGACTGAGTTACTTTAGTATCTAGCGTTAAATTAGTGCCTTACCAAACATTGGGCGCCATGTAGTGTAGTTCCTATATTCCCAATAGGCTCTGCGTATTGGAATAATATATCCTATAGAATTGACGTAGGAATGAGGTCTACTAGGTCTCTATCGAATATACTAGACTTAATTGTGAGTGCCAGCTAGCTCAGAGGTCACTGGAAACTTTCTTGAATAAACAAGAAGGGATTAGTTTCCGACAACCGCATAAACATGCCAACTTTGGTTTCCCAAGAATATATCTCTAGAGTCGCGGAAACAATAGATAAGTATTTTCACCCAGTCAATCGTGGATGCTTCATTTCACCAGAGGTTATGTTATGTTATGTTATTCAGAATTTATCAAGCGCACGGTCACCCAGGGGTTTCATGGCACTAAAGTGAGACAGATGGTAAAACAATACCCTAACCCTGCGCTTGCTTGAATAACCAGGTCTTCAGAGCACCCCTGAACTCCGCCAGATTAGTGCAGATCCGGATTGACAGGGGGAAGGAGTTCCATATTTTAGGGGCAAGGTAGGCGAATCGGCATCCGCCCAGTTGTTTCTTTTAGAACAATGGCAACGTGAGGAGGGACAAGTGGGCAGAGCGAAGGTTACGGGTCGGTTCGTATTTATTTATCAGATAATTAACGAACCTAGGGCTTTTGCCATGGAGGGAATTACAAATTAAGCAGCCTACTTTAAAGGTAATCCAGTGGGCAATAGGAAGCCAATGAAGGGAGGCTAGCAGAGGTTTTGCCGAATTCCTGCGATTGCTTTTAAATATTAATCTAGCAGCTTGGTTTTGAACAATCTGCAGGCGTTTGGAAAGAGCAAGGGGGAGGCTCAAATAGATGGAGTTGGAAAAGTCTAGTCGTGAGAGGACCAAGGCGATTACTACCTGGATAAGAGCAGAGTGTGTAAATAGATGGGCAATTTTCTTGATCTTTCGTAATTGGAAGAAGCTGGAGGAGATCACTGTTCCGACCTGACTTTTCAGTGAGAGGTCGGAGTTAAGAGTGACCCAGAGGCTCTTCACCGACTGAGAAGGATTTGGAGGAAAAGCCATCAAGGTCGGCCAAAAGTGAGGACCCCAACTCATTGCGCTGTTACCTGGGAGAACCAGCTCGGTCTTTCCAGGGTTGAGCTTTAGATGGTTCTCATCCATCCAGCCCTGAATGTGCAGCATAGTGGTCTGGAATTCTTCAACAGAATCCGTTGAGTTTAAAGGGAATACCAGCTGCAGGTCGTCCGCATAATTGTAGATGGTGAATTTCCTGTTTTTTAGGGATTGCAGCAGCGGTTTAAGGTATAAGTTAAATAGGAGGGGAGATAATGATGAACCCTGCGGAACACCGCAGGTAGTGGGGAGTTTAGGTGCCGTAAAGTTCTCCAGCTTAACTGCCTGGGATCGGTCCTTCAAAAAGGACTTGATCCAGCCAAGAACCAAGCCGCTAAGGCCGGCTTGTTCGACACGGTGTAATAAGATGGTATGATCCACCGTGTCGAACGCAGCCGACAGGTCCAGGAGTACAAGGGCCTGGTGTGTGCCGTTATCGGCGTTGGTCCTTAAAGTATTCAGGACAGCAAGGATCACCGCCTCGGTGGAGTGTGCCTGGCGGAATCCGGCTTGGTTCAGCTCCAGGTAGTCAGATGTCTCTATGAAGTTAGAAATACAGCTAGCCACATGGGCTTCGAGCAACTTGGCACCAAACGGAAGGAGAGATATGGGGCGATAATTTGATAAAATGGATAAATCAGCACCCGGTTTCTTGATTAATGGGACTAAAATGGCATTTTTAAATGAGTTGGGAACTGTTCCCTGTGATAAGGATCTGTTCAGGAGAGGGAGTATTCCTTGGGGGAGTGTTGAGTAGACTTCCTTCAGTATATGCGGAGGACAGGGGTCGTTGGGAGACCCAGACTTTACACGGTTCATTAACTCCATCAATTTGGGTGGGTCGATAGGAGGGATAGACTGAAGTTTGTGTGGATTTCTACAGATTTCCGCGCTAACTACAGTGACATGAGTAGTTTGAATACTATCCTTTATGATATCAATCTTCTCCTTAAAGAAATCATTAAGCTGATTGCACATCAGTTGAGTTGGAGGTTGAGAAGGAGAGGTTCTGGTATCATTACATAGATCGTTTACGACTCTAAAGATTTCTCTCGATTTATTTTGAGCCTTGGAATTCTTTTCTGAGAAGAAGGCTGCTTTAGCAGATAAAATGGAGCTCTTGTAATTCCTACGAGCTGTCGTGTATGACCGTCTATCTTTGTCATGATAACCATGCCTCCATTTTCTTTCTAGTTGGCGGAGTTCTAATTTTTGATTTTTTAGGTCTGTGGAAAACCCCCTATGGGCGTCCATACGGCGAGCACGGGAGAACTTGGTTAGAGGGACATGTACGTCACAGGCAGATAAAAGCCAATCAGTGAGGGCTTTATCCATCATATTGATGTCAGGGGCATGAGTCGGAAGAGAATTAGCCAAGGTAGATAGGAAATCTTGGGTGTTTAAAGATCTCCATTTCCTGGCTAACCCTCCCATGGGCACAGGGTTTTTTAAGTTACCCTGAGAGATGATGGAAAATTGCAATAAATGGTGGTCAGACCATATACAAGGTGAGGCCGTGGGACTGGAGGTAGGAGTATTATATGACCAAATCTGGTCCAGGATATGACCTTTTTCATGGGTAGGGATCAGGACATGTTGAAGAAAGTTCAGGTTGGAGAGAAGCTCAAAAAGTTCTAAGGCATGAGGTCCTGCTTCCAGGTTGTTATACCAATAGTTTAAATCCCCTATTAACATGACCTTATCATAATCAACGACCAGACCGGCCAATTGCTCGGACAGGGAGACTGGGAAAGTAGGCATGGGTATAGGTGGGCGATAAATCAACACCAGTACCATAGTTCCTATGTCAGTATCAGATTTAATTACTAGATTTTCAGTATCTGGTAAGTCCAAAGAAGATAAAGTGGTGAACGTATGGTCTTTGTGAATGATGGCTGCGACGGCACCACCAGATTTTCCTAATTTTCTGTTTACTGACAGGATATAATAATCTGCCGGTAAGGCTGTAAGAATATCCGGTAAGGAATCTGCGGTGAGCCAGGTTTCGGAGACAAACAATATGTCTGGCCTATCCGATTTAAGTAGTAGGAAAATATCTAATTGATGTTTTACCAGGGATCTGGTGTTAAGATATAGACAACGGAGGGTCAGAGCATTAGGACTTAAGGAAAGATTAGTGGAGTTAGAGCTTTGAGGTAAGGTAGGAGAAGGCTCCTGCATAAAATGATGGGGGTAGATGTTATTAGCCTTTAGACGAGCGTATGTTATAGAGTCAAGAGAGGATGGACCAGAATTCTGTAAAGAACGGAGTTCACAGGAGGTGTACCTGGTAATTTCTCCATTCTGCCTGGTCCCTGGGCCCGTCCAGGCGCAGACGGGCGCAGTCGGGCTTGCCTTAGGCGCGTCCGCTGCGCGTCCTTGAGAGGCACATAGTTATATGGAGACGAGTAGGGAAGGGAAAAGGGCCGTGGCCTCGCTAGAGTGGGCGTGGCTCGTGCGTGGCCGGGGATATGGCGGCAAAATTACCCTGAGCTCCGTGTCAGCGCTAGAGTCCGCTGCGCGTCTGCTCCAGGAAGCGCCCCCTGTAAGTGCTCAGGGGAAGGTGGTGAGTTTTAAAAATGAGCAATGAAAACACAGTTAAAAACAATATCAGCAGCACAATTCTCCCGGCTTTCCGCCTCAGGAGTATGAAAGGTCTCTGGCGCGCTCGTAATCAGCGCAGGTTAAATACGTCAGAGGAAAAAGGGGCGTGGCCTCGCTAGAGTGGGCGTGGCTTGTGCGTGGCCGGGGATATGGCAGCAAAATTAGCAAATAGCAACAGGGATACTCCTAGTTATGTTTGTGGTCAAGAGGTGGGAGTAGCAAATAGCAAAAAGATGAACAAGAAAAAATCTCTTATGACGACCTATATGTGTTTATACAGTTTTGGCAATTAAGTCAATTATTTATACAAAGGATGCATGAGATGACACATTAGACTAGTCTCATACTTATTTTTTATTTATTCTTCGTTATACAAAAATATATATACTTTCTTGATTTTTCTGCAGTTTTCATTTATATGACATACATAAATAATACATTTCAATGACAATTAATATACATTTGTTCAGGTACATGTGTTATTTGAAATTGATGTTCTAAATGAAACCCCTTGTATGCAAGTGTAAGCATTCATTCACACATACATACACATACTATCTCACACACAACCGACAGTGACAGAAAAACCTTAAAAATGTGCAGGTTTTATGTTGAAATGATATTGTTGTCCAATACAAGACTCCTCGTAATGTGATATCAATCTGTCAAGAATCACAAAACACAGTACATGTGGGATCGTAGTAATCTCTGTTTAAATTGTTTCTCACATTTAGTCTTTATATTATTTCATTCTGTTGTTTACCGAGGATCTTTGTATGCGTACAGCCTACGTACATTTCGGTGATGTAATATTTGAAATCACCTTCTTCAGGGCCAATTTGGACTAAACCAATATCTGCAAAGAACATGTGGGGTTCTCTATGGTCTAATGAATTACGGCAGAGAGATGAAATAAATTCTGCTGTAGCATTGCTGAAAGGCTTCCTTTTGCTGGTTGATAAATGTTCTTAAATTAACACAGGCGATTAGCTTAGAAGTCTAATGGTATGTAGGTAAATGGTGATAATTTTCTCCTACCCTGATTACGGCGAGTTTTCCTTTTGTATCAGATGAGGCAGAGTGTATATAAACACTCTGCTAGCTACGGGCAGGTTGTCGGTGGCAGAGACACGGCGTTCGGCACCCCGCGCATGATGGGACTCTATACCTGATAGCAACTAAGTAGCCTGACATATGTCTCCCCTTGAAGCACGGCAAATTGCGTAAAGAGGACTATATAAAAAAGAACACTTATAAATACAAGGAGAACTCTGCCTCATCTGATACAAAAGGAAAACTCGCCGTAATCAGGGTAGGAGAAAATTATCACCATTTACCTACATACCATTAGACTTCTAAGCTAATCGTCTGTGTTAATTTAAGAACATTTATCAACCAGCAAAAGGAAGCATTTCAGCAATGCTACAGCAGAATTTATTTCATCTCTCTGCCGTAATTCATTAGACCATAGAGAACCCCACATGTTCTTTGCAGATATTGGTTTAGTCCAAATTGGCCCTGAAGAAGGTGATTTCAAATATTACATCACCGAAACGTACGTAGGCTGTACGCATACAAAGATCCTCGGTAAACAACAGAATGAAATAATATAAAGACTAAATGTGAGAAACAATTTAAACAGAGATTACTACGATCCTACATGTACTGTCTTTTGTGATTCTTGACAGATTGATATCACATTACGAGGAGTCTTGTATTGGACAACAATATTATTTCAACATAAAACCTGCACATTTTTAAGGTTTTTCTGTCACTGTCGGTTGTGTGTGAGATAGTATGTGTATGTATGTGTGAATGAATGCTTACACTTGCATACAAGGGGTTTCATTTAGAACATCAATTTCAAATAACACATGTACCTGAACAAATGTATGTTAATTGTCATTGAAATGTATTATTTATGTATGTCATATAAATGAAAACTGCAGAAAAATCAAAAAAGTATATATATTTTTGTATAACGAAGAATAAATAAAAAATAAGTATGAGACTAGTCTAATGTGTCATCTCATGCATCCTTTGTATAAATAATTGACTTAATTGCCAAAACTGTATAAACACATATAGGTCGTCATAAGAGGTTTTTTCTTGTTCATCTTTTTGCTATGGCAGCAAAATTACCCTGAGCTCCGTGTCAGCGCTAGAGTCCGCTGCGCGTCTGCTCCAGGAAGCGCCCTGTCCCAAGGTGTAAGTGCTCAGGGGAAGGTGGTGAGTTTTAAAAATGAGCAATGAAAACACAGTTAAAAACAATATCAGCAGCACAATTCTCCCGGCTTTCCGCCTCAGGAGTATGAAAGGTCTCTGGCGCGCTCGTAATCAGCGCAGGTTAAATACGTCAGAGGAAAAAGGGGCGTGGCCTCGCTAGAGTGGGCGTGGCTGGGAATATGGCGGCAAAATTACCCTGAGCTCCGTGTCAGCGCTAGAGTCCGCTGCGCGTCTGCTCCAGGAAGCGCCCTGTCCCAAGGTGGTGCAGAGAAATAGAGAGACAGGCGTTTTCAATAAAAAGGTATTTATTGAAAGGTCTTCTTTCTCATGCAGAAGAAATGAACTGCTACAATCGTAATACTGGCTGTAAAGTATAATGCGTACAGCAAGAGGAGTATTATAAAATAATACTGTAAAAGCATGGTATGGTTTCTAAGCCATAAAATACATACATATATAACAATGACTAAAATACTCAACTGGTGTTTCTAAAATACGCCTACCCCGATGTACCTAACCTAGGTCTAGTACGAGGAAAGAAGTAAGTGAGGTTTAGCGCAAGTTTAGTATTCTTTGCCAAGAATCTATCCAAGATTTCTCTTAGGTTCTAATCAGCTCCTTAGTTTAGAATGAAGGAAGTCTGGTATCTCTGTCTCGAGACTCGATTTACCAACACCCCGCATGGGGAGCTTGGAAATACTGGAGCTGGATTTTTTGGCAGGAGAAAAGACAGCGTCTCTCTCAGTGCGTCAGCTGGAGGGTCGGCTTCCTTCGGCACTTGCTGTAGCGAGCTGCGTCGGGCAAGTTGATAGTTGAACTGCTCCAAACCACTGTGTGTTTGCTATGGGAAGTGTGGGTATATTTATACCTTGAAGGTGCCAAGTTTGACGTAAGGTTGGACATAATAACGTCATCAAAGAATCACAGTTCTTTGAAAACTGCATGAGTTCTTGGACAAATCAATATGCAAGCAAAGGGAAGTACCTGACTGCTGAAGGCGAGTTTTTCAAAGAAATCGTTGTGGATTTTCGGAACTAGTGGAAGTAGCCATGCCGTATTTGGATTGCGTGGGCCAAGTCTAAATATGGTTATGATTTCTATGCCTATATAAGGACAAGGTGATTTATACCTATATATGGGCATGAATCGGGAAAATTACACTAGGGTCCTAAAATGCTATACAACAGTATAGACTTGAGTAAAGTGTTGGAGAGTGGCATACAGTGTAGTAGAATATTGTCGCATAAAGTACAATAATGTGTCAAACAGTGAAGTTGCGTAGAGTGGATTGTTGTACAACAGCGTAGAGTGAGGTAAAGTCTCGCACAGTGGAGTTTAGTGTAGTTGTGTAACGTAGTGTGGAGTAAAGTATAATAGAGTGTATTGGTGTGTCGAAGAGCAGAGTAATATGGAGTGTAGTGGAATAGCGTAGGTAACAAACTGTTATAAATTGGAGTTGTGCCTCGTACAGTAGACTAGAGTGGAATGCTGTCTCGTGAAGTATAGAAAAGGGTTGTATACCGGAATAGAGTGATGTACAATGAGTATACAGGCATAGAGTTGGACAGGGAGTGTATGGGGATAGAGAAGAGTAGAGTGTCAAAGTGTAGTAGTCTTCTTTTATAGGGGAGCTATATAGAGTGGAGAAGCGCCGTGCAGTGGAGCAGTGTAGAGTGGGGTGGCAAACAGTGGATTACCGTACAGTGGAGTAGCATACACTAAAATTGCGTGCAGTATAGTAGCATTCACTGAAATAGCGTAAAGTGGTGTATCCTAGAGATAAGGGTCTATCGCTGGAGTGCTGTAGAGTTGAGTGGCGTAAATTGGAATTGTGTAGACTGGAGTAACATACAGTGAAGTGGGGTATAGTGGAGTAGCTTACAGTGGAATAGCATAAAGTGGAGTGTGGTAGAGTGGAGTGGCATAGGGTGGAAAAGCATAGAGTTCACTGTTGTAGAGTGTAGTTGCGTACAGGGGAATAGCATATAGTGGAATGGCGCAGAGTGGAATAAGGCAAAGTGGCATGGTGTACAGTGGAGTAACGTACAGTTGAGTGGTGTAGATTCGCATAGAATAAAGTGGGATGTTGTAGAGTGGATTGGCTTAGAATGGAATGGCATAAAGTAAAATAGCGTACATTAGAATGGCAAAGAGCGGACTGGCGTAGAGTGTACTGTGGTAGAGTGGAATAGCGTACAGTGAAGTAGCATAGAGCGCAGTCACGTAGAATGGAGCGGTGTACAGTGGAGTGAGGTACACTTTAGTGGCTTACAGTACAATAGCGTACATTGCAGTGGCATAACGAGGAATAGAATAGAGTGGAATGGTGTACAGTGGAGTGGTGCAGCACGCAGTGGCAAGGAGTGGGTACTGTGGAGTAACACATAGTGGAATACCGTACAGTAGAGTGTAGAAGGGTGAGTGGCATAGAGCAGAGTGGTGTACAGTGGAGTGTCATAGAGTGGAGTTGGGTATAGTGAATTAGCGTACATTGAGGTGGCATAGCATATAGGTGAGAAAGCGGTTATAAATTGGAGTAGCGTCTCATACAGTAATGGAGTGCTGTGTTGTACAGTGTTGGAAACTGTAGTAGAGTGTTGTACAATAGAGTGTATAAGCATAGAGTATAGTAGGGTGGCATACAGTGTAGTAGAGTTTTGTCGAGTGGAGTTATATAGAGTTGAAGAGAGTACACTGGAGTGGTGTAGAGTAGAGTCCCGTACAACAGAATACCATACACTGGAGTGTTGTAGAGTGGAGTAGCGTAGAGGAGAGTTGCATATAATAGAGTGGCGTAGAATGGAGTGGCGTACAGTGAAGTGGCGTAATGTGTAATAGTGATAGTGTTGTAGAGTACAGTGGAGTGGAGTAGAGTGAAGTGGCAAATGCCTAGCCTCTTGATTCACTAATGGCATTGTTTTCAGAATGGGGGCGCATGAATGTTTCCATGAACATATCTGAACACTATCACTGCAAATAAATGCCTCTCAATGCAGTGATATAATCTGATCTACTCAAATAAAACACTCACGCATGTTACTAAAATTCTCTTTTTGTAGTTTATAAAGAGTTTATAATGTTTTTACATGTTTAGTGCAAGTTGTATTTAAAACTAACGGTGTTCCTAAAGGTACATTGCCTAGGACACCTTCTTATTTTCTTTAGTTAAATAAAGTATGCCTGCCGTTTCACAGTTTTCTGTATGTTCCTGCTCTGTCTGTTCAACAGAGGGCTGCAATTAAAGGTCAGCAATTTGAGTATTCCTGCTTTAGACCAACTCTGCAAACAGTGTCTGTTGTTCACCCACCAGACGTTTGGTTGTATGCACTTGTGTTTATTAAGAGCTAGAAACCTTTCTTAGTTCATAACTTGACTGCCTGACTTGTTAGAACTTTATTTTATGTTATTTCTGATTTTACCTATCCCACCTATATATATATATATATTGTTTTTAAAAGTTTCTGCTCTTACAGAGCACACAATATGCTGTGTAAAGTTTACTTTATCACATGTATGGTAACCAGATGGCTCCATGTAATTTGGCAAGACTACAGTTCACACGTATGGTAACCAGATGGTTCCATGTAATTTGGTAAGACTACAGTTCACACCTAAAGTTTGGGTGAATTCCTGGGGTCAGCTCGAACTGCAGTAGTTTAGGGAACGTTATCCTTGCCCCTTCAAGAGTTTGACACCAGGCGCTGTACTAGTTATGTGTACTATCAATAATTTATTTTTAAAGGGCCGAGTAACCCCCAGTCAAAAGCACTCAATGCCCACACTCCTCCATAACAAGATCTGCCTGTCCTGTGTGAACACTAGGCATTTCTGGTAGGAACCAGTGAAGTTTCTGCCCACACTTGGGACCAAACTAGCTGCTGTGGATCTCAAGGACCAGCCACTCTGGCCCTCTGATTGGGGTTGATCGGCAGCCCGAGTTTTGTTGTATTTGCATGAAGTGTTCACCCACAGTCTTCTACAAGTGCTGCTGAAAAGGGTTATAATAAGTTGGAGTTGACAGAGGGAGAGTCTGTTGTTCACCACCAGTTTCCTACTGGTGCTGCTGTAAAGAGTCTAGAATAGGCTGGCTTTGTGATCGGTCTGCTGTTCACCACCAGTCTCCGGAGAAAGCGCAAAAAGTCCCTACAGGAGCCACTAAGGTGGTCTCAAATGCACAAAGGTGCCCTATGTTTTACAACAATACCAATCTCACTATAATCAAGAACCTACCAGTTTCAAAAAACATCAAAGTATATTATGGATATTACAACAACTTCTATATGGCTAATAATCACGCATTAACATTATGAAGAATGCATCTTATGACGAATAGTAAGCAGAGAGAGTTTATTTTAAATTTGTACAAATATGTATTTATTCAATGGTGTTACTGTTTAATCGCAATCACAAAGACTGGCAAAATACATACATACATGTTATCTAAAAACAAAATCGTAAAAAAACAATATACGGCGATAGTTAAAATGTTCATAAGAACAGGGGTCATAAGATGCATTCTTCATAATGTTAATGCGTGATTATTAGCCATATAGAAGTTGTTGTAATATCCATAATATACTTTGATGTTTTTTGAAACTGGTAGGTTCTTGATTATTGTGAGATTGGTATTGTTGTAAAAAATAGGGCACCTTTGTGCATTTGAGACCACCTTAGTGGCTCCTGTAGGGACTTTATGCGCTTTCTCCTAAGATATCCCCTGGTCCTAGACCCACAACAGAAGGGGGCCTCCTTTATTTTGTTTGACCACTACCAGTCTCTTACAGGCCCTGCTGGAGGTGGTGTAGAATAGGTTGGCTTTGTGAGCGAGTGTTCTGTGTTCCCTGCCAGCAGTCTAGATGTGGTGCTGGAGAGTTTAAAATAGGTGTGGTTTGTGAGAAAGTGTTCAGTGTTCACTCGCCAGTTGTCTACCGTTCCTGCTGGAGAGAGTGTAAAATAGGTTGGGTTTGAGATGGGTCTACTGTTCACCACCAGTCTCCTACTGGTCCTGCTGCAGAGAGTCTAGAATAGGTTGGGTTTATTATGGGACTACTCTTCATCACCAGTCTTCCACAGGTGCTGCTGGAGGGGGAGTAGAATAGGTTGGGTTTGTGAGAGAGTGTTTAGTATTTACTCGCCAGCCATCTACACGTGCTGCTGGAGAAAGTGTAAAACGGGTTGGGTCTGTGAGAGTGTTCAGTGTTCACCCACCAGCCGTCTATATGTGCTGCTGGAGATGGTGTAGAATAGGATAGGTTTGTAAGACTGTGTGTTTAGTGCTCACTTGTGAGCCGTCTACAGGTGCTCCTGGAAAGAGTGTAAAATAGGTTGGGTTTAACAGGGAGAGAATCAAGGTATGGCTGACCTTATTCACAAAGGGGCGTTGTTGGCAGATAAATGTACACACTCTTGCTAGCAGTACTAACAGTTTCACACAGGGCTTGGCATCGCCCCCACCGTTCCTTTGCAATGCTTACATGTTTCCATTACTTCCATGTTTTACATCACAAAACCTTGATTTACAAACCTGTGTTGAATATACCCAGCAAGCAGCCTTCTGGACATGGTAGGAGGGGGCCTGATCCAATCACGTATTGCGATCTGTGACAATGATTTAGTGTTGATAAAAGAGTTCGACACTGAAATCCTCTGGCTTTGAGTCTTCGTGCCCTGCCCATTAAGCTTTGACTAACTGATATTGTTGCATCTGCCCCTCACACCTCCCTGTTGAAGAAGACCCTACACATACATTTCAAGCATTCTCTCTTCATAAATAAAAAAGAATCACAGATGAGCTGACAAAAAGTGAGTGTAATAATCAATCAAGATTTATTTTGGAATTAATGAACATTTCTCAGAATTGATACAGTATTAGTACAGAAGAATGAGTCAATGACAAAAATGCATTTTAACATTAACTAATCAATTCATGAACACTGCGAGGAAACAAGGAACTGGTACATCAAACGTATTCAATAAAAAAACTTTATTACAATCACTGTAGATCAAAAAAGTACAACACAGAACAAATTACTTACAAACACAAATGATACAATATAAAACGTTGAATACTCTTTTGTTGTTCCAACAGCAGAGAAAGGAATTTTTCATTTTAAAAGACCACAGAGATTCAATATAAATACTTTTGTTTTAAAAACAAGGTGTAAAATACAAAACAATATCTTCTATAAATGCAAAAAAACATAAGTCAGCTAGAGTTTGTCCAAATGGCACAATACAGTATGAAGGGGCCCTGGTGAGGGTGCAACTTAGGGACTACCAAGAGAACACTTGGCATGTCTGATCCACATTGCCATTAGCAACTTGGCCATGCAAAATGCAATAATACGAGATGTATCTGTGTGCAGTATTCTGAACGCCTCCTGGTGCTTCCTGACTCCCAGGTTTCTGCAAAGTGGAACTATCCACTTAGCTCGAGACTGACTATACAGAGAGCATACAAATAAAACATGCTTGAGTGTCTCAGGTCCTCCTTGGCAACAAATACAGTTCATATCCATCATGTCCATTTCTTTGTGCCACTTTCTTTTAAAAGGTAGACATCCATTCATGAACTGTAAATATAGCTTTCTTGCTAGTGGAGGAAAAGTTTCACCAATAGCGCCACCCAATATTGGGGTCGGTTTACAATCAATAAGCCAACAGAGTGATCTTTTACAATTTTGTATATTGTCCATTACAACACTACCCCAATAAACAGCTTTAAGACTCGAATTTTGGATTAGGCACAAAGACTCTGAGGTGCCGGGTTTTTAGGAACCCAGTGGTGCCAGGGGATAACACCCGAAGACCTCTGAGTTCTCCCTAGTTCCGGACCACAGAAACAATGAGTCTTCTAGTCGCAGTCAGAGATCAAGTTTTATTGGTAGCTACCAAGTAACACGTGTCCTAGAAGCACGACAAACACGGGTCATGTATTCTCAGGAGACTGTTCGTGTTCGTTTTTACAGAACCAGCCTTCTCCTTTTATACAGACAAAATGGCTTCAAGCAAGAATTCTTGAGTTTATGATATGGCTATAAACATATTTCTGCAATAATACAAAGTGCGGAGTCATGTAAGCAAGCCCACATTTTAGATGTCCAGTTCGTGATATATTACCCAGCAAGATCCGGGACTCCCATCAGATATCGATGAAACACCAATAAAGGCAGGTACCACCCAGTCATAAAACTGGCCATAAACAAGGAATATGGACAGGTGCATGTTTGTAGAAAGCATGTTCTGTATGGGGTGAATGGTTTGTGGAATGTTATGCATTGATGCTATCGTATTCGGCCACTGGGCGAGGAGCTGCCCAAACAGGTTTGGCTTAAGGCCATGGAGTCAGTTGGGACAGGTCAGGGGGAAGTCAGGGAAGGTGGACGTGTCCCTTTGGATCAAGCTCGACCTTTAATTGACTTAACATGAGGGCAAGACGTAAGATGGATGCCGTTCACAAAATGGAGTCTAAGGGATTGGGACGGAAACTACGATTTAGGGGTGTTGGCAACCCTCGATTGTGACGCAAATACATAGGAATGATGTCCTAATCATTATCGTTTCATGGACACCAAAATCGTCATGGTACGTTGATATTTTGTGACACGGGTATTGGACCTCGATATTGGGATAACAACAGGGTCCAGATTTTCAGAACCACAACTCCGGAAAGTCCTAATATGTGCTAAGGCTTAATCTCTATAAAGGAGACTTAACAGTGCAGACATATGAGATCTTGCATACATATTTTGGAGACATTCGGTCATGAAGGCCCACCCTATAATACTCTATTGCTGTAGTAGACCAAAGTGAATGCCAGAACATAAGCACTCTGAGCTCAATTTTATCAGTATTTTTTGGGGGTAAATCTAAATAAAGTGGAGTTAGTGGGGCCCCATATCACCGCACCATATAAAACCGCTTCTAGAGCTTTAACATTGTAGATCTCTAGCACAGAAGCCACCCTTCTGGATATGGTTTTCCTATGCATTTTTGCTATGTTCACCATTTGTTGTACCAAGGACAACTGTGCCCTTTACATCTGTGGAGTCCAGCATTAGTTTCTTACCAAGATAGTCAAACTCAGCCACTACTTCTAGAGGGATACATTCTAAATCTGAAAATGATTATATGTTTGATAAACATTCAAAGATGCACAGACGGACTAAAAAGTTTCCATAACTAACCACACCAATAGTTAAAGAAAACCTGCAGAAATAGGTTACCAGCAGCATCCTCCAACCTATGGGCGGGATTCTTAGGCTAAGGAAGTCACATTTTAACATAAACTCTCTAGTTTGTTCGTTTCATACTTTTGGCTAATTACTACAGAACATCTGTATCATTTTTTTTAAATTATTTTTTTATTGTTTACCATACACTACTAGCGTTCAAGCTGACCAATCCAATTTACACAGGAGTGTGGCCATGTCAAGGCACATGCAACCAAATTTGACATGTGATGTTACATTCAAAGCAGAATATTCAAGTAAACAACAAAAGGCAAAAAAAGAAATGATCTGACATCAATTTGCCCAAGCTGCGAATAACTCCATATTAGCACCAGGATCTTCATGCTGTGGTAAATAAATAATTAATTACCTGTGCTATTTTTCAGGATACTCATACAAATAGATAGCTCAATAAATAAGAGTCAAGATACGAGGTAGCTAGAGTATACAGGCTTTAATTAGCATAAAGGACATGAACAGGACAGCCTGTACGGGAAAGGGAAAGATGCGCATCGGGGGCAGGATCTGGGACAGGCGTAACTTTTAATAACAGAACATTAGTATATATAGTTAAACAGAATACATTGAATTCAATACAGTAGGCGTAGCAGTAGGCGGGGCTTGTAACAGTCACGAAAGATAAGGCATAACTGATGCAACAAGAAGGCGTGTACAGGGCGTATACATAGACATGTGATGTAAACGTAACAGAATATGTCATAAACGGGGCGGAAACATGGAGGGGGCTACCTGAGCAGCTGGGACCTCTAACCTAGTGGTGCGCGCAAACTGACAATGACGTGTTACTAGGGAGAACTGGGGGGCTATGACTTCTGCGCTAGAAGAGGAGACTAAAGTCTGGAGAGTCAGAGCGACATGTACCTAAGCATATCTAGTATCTAGTGTTTAGAGAACATGTTGATAGAATCCAAAAGTTAGCAGAGCAAAGGCTAACAGACATTAAGACTGGTGCATACATAATCCTATATGTAGTGCGTGTGCGGGGAATATCTTATGAATATTAATACAGTATTTCTCTTACATGGAGACATAAAGGCTAGACCATGACGGAAACTATTGATGCGATTCAGTAGCTTAGGAATGCAAAGAAGGAGGGCTGGACTGATAACTAGAAACATAACATACTCTTGGCAGACTGGAGGCAGAGCCAGGCCGAGCCGGGCACTGTGAGGCATGAAAGTAAGCTAAGGGTCAGGGATACAGGTGGGGGCTGTATCGCTCCTCGGAGAGGGTTCAGGAAACAGGAGCTGAATCTGAGTCCGGGCCCTTTTGAGGCCTAGAAACGGGGACTTTTCAATGAATTAACGTGCACACTGTGAAACGTGGCAACGTAGCTTTACATAGGCCTGATATTCGTTGTATTCACGAAAACTGGAAACTGGCATACTAGAGATGGACACAACTGTAATTGCGTCTTTAATCGATCATAGGGAATACATGCATATCGATCATGCACATATGACATAAGATGGGGAACACGTAGGGACACAAAACATGGCAAAATTTACTTTTCCACATTCCCTCCTTGTCACTACGTTTCCATCAGGAAACATCTATATTCATGATACCATCTATCATTTCATACAGCATCATTTGCTCGTCTCGAATTGTCTTGGAACGGGACTTAGAGCGGGACTTGGGACTAGGAATACAAGAGGTAGCACAAATGCCGCAAATCGCAGGGCCACATTGTATACAGAGGCAGCAACTAAATATGATCGCTACTGCAATACCTAGAAATGACAATACTTTCCATCCCCAGGCGGAAATTATACTCCAGAGCCAGCCGGACCATGTCCAGGTGCCTGGATTCTGGTGTAACTGATGGGCAATTTTATGAAGTCTGGTTATAGCTGAATAAACAGACGGCGCGTTATTAGGAATGAAAATGCAGCAACTAGATCCGATGACTCTACATGCTCCTCCTCTATCGGCCAGTATGACGTCAAGAACGAGACGATTCTGGAGCACGACAAATCTCATAGCAGATTGCTCCTCGGTTAAGTTACCTAGAGCAGAAGTAGTCTCATTCACTACTGCTTCAAGGGTTCTGGTTAATCTACGGATTGACTTACTATTCTGGACAGGGCCTATAAAGAAAAAGAAACCTCTATTGAAGTCTGTATACTGTTCTAGAGCAGTTTCAGTTTGATCGACAATTGGGGACTCGATCTCCCTTCTATGTCTAACGTGTACTAGATGTGTGTTTCTGTGATAATCAGATGGGGCTAGAAAAACTGGTGGCAGTAGGAAGGCAATGTAACATGTTCCCTCCCAATCGAGGGGCAGACGAACATATGCGGTCTGACCACAAACAAAATAAGAATGACGTGAAGCTTTGAAAATAGATTTCCCACTGTCACTATACTCGACAGTAGTAGTACAATCACTATGTCCTACATGTACGGAACCATTATTTCTGACACATAATTCGCCTTTGACTGGTAGTACTGAAATAGCAGGTAAGTCTGGAGTAGTATCAGACTGAACATTCAGGACCATAACATTCGAAGAATAATTACCCAAATTATAAACTTCATTTTCTAGATCTAACCCTGTTCTATGGGGGAGACCTTGCTTGTCTGGAAAACATGTTCTATTCAGAAGGGACATATCATTTGAAGATGACGTTAACATGGACCATGCTCCACACGAACCATTATGTGAAAACGGATAAGGAAAAAGTGGCAGAACTCCCTTCGGTGTCTGGAAAGGGGGGAGTCGACCACACACCCAACAATTAGTAGCATTGCTGGTCTGGTGTGAATAATGCAACATTCGTATAAACGTGTTATTGCGCATAGCAAGACGATAGGATAACTCGTGAGGGGGCAGATCACTAAACGTGTGCTCTACTGTAGCATTAGAAAACTTATTCACATGAGAAATTGGAAAACATAAATGAAATGCATAACTTGTGCAGGTAACCATCAAACTTAGAAACAATAGAAAACTTAGAAAAACGATACATCGGATAGAGTTTTGACTAACTCTCTCACTATGGGGGTCTATCTCATACATGTCAGATACCTGTCTAACCGTTTCACCCGAGGGGGACTTAGACAATTAACCTGGCTGACTTATTTTACTAGACCGGAGTTTTAATTTATACTCCTGCTGCGGAGTTTTCTCTAACAGAGGAACTGTCAATTCTGGATTTGAATTAATGTCTGATTTAGAGTCTGGTTTCAGGCAGTCTTTAGAAAAGGAACAATCCTTGGAAATGTTCTTGGCAAAAGTTTTGTTACGGAGTCCATGAAATTTCTTGACATGCGACAGGTGGACCCAACCCTTACGGCCTTCCAACTTCACGGCCGTACGGGTGGTCAAGAGGACTAGCTGAGGTTGCTTCCAGCGGGGCTCCAGCGGACTTGAACGATCAAAGTTCCTTATCAAAACGAAATCCCCGGGGATGACCTCATGCGGTTTCACTTCAGTATTGTCTGGAAATGCAGCGGCAACCTGTGAACGACAAGAGTGTAGGGCAGACATCAAGGAAGCTAGGTAATCTGTCAGCATATTACTTGAAACATCTGTAATACTGCGGGGTCTAGGTGTACCCCACATATTTGGGGGGCGGCCGAATACGACCTCATAAGGAGACAGACCTGATCTGGAATGTGCGACCATGCGCATAAAGAATAAAGCAACTGGCAGGGCAACTAGCCAGTCTACACCTTTCTCTTGACATATTTTGGCAATACGGATTTTCAAGGTCTGATTATGTCTCTCTACGAGACCGGCTGCTTCTGGATGGCGTACACAATGGAACTTCCACTGGTACCCTAACAAAAGGGAAACATGCTTCATTAACTCAGATGAGAATGGCTGGCCGTTATCAGAATACACGACCCTAGGGAGTCCATAACGGGGGAAGAATTCACGAACCAACTGCTTGGCAGTGGTCGCTGCTGTATAATCTGGAACTGGATATGCTTCTGTCCACCTGGACAAAGCGCATACAACTACAAGGACATACTTGAAACCTCGACATCGCTCCATCTGAATATAATCCATCTGGAGGACTTCAAAAGGGTGGTCAGGGGGCTGGAATCCACCTTGTTCCACCGGGACACTTTTACCTGGATTGAACTGGCAACATATCATACAAGTACGGACTTTCTGCTTGGCTGCAGCTCGTAAGTGCTTGTTAAACCAAAGGTTCTGGATACTGTCTAACATAGCTTTTTCTCCTAGATGTGCTGGACTATGTGCGGTATTGATAATGACTTGAACCATAGAGTCGGAGAGAAACCATGTGGCTTTTCCCTTCGTCAACCATCCCTGATCTGTCTGGACCCCTCCTTGTTCGGACCATTTCTTGATTTCTTCAGGAGTAGCATGTAACTGTATGTCTATGACATCTTGTGTAGGGTCTTTAACTGTCATACAAGTAGTCTGTTCTGGAGTGGATGTCTGTGTCTTCTTAACTGGAATGTCTGGTGTCTGAGCTGTAAGCTTGGCTGTTCGATCTGCTAGATCATTACCTTGGGAAATAATGTCAGTAACTTTCGTGTGTGCTTTGCACTTCATGATAGCGATAGCTGTCGGTAAATGTATTGCATCCAATAGAGCTTGAATGAGGAGACCATGCTGAAACTTGGTTCCATGAGAAGTCATGAAACCTCTCTCCTGCCAGAGCACTCCGAAGTCGTGTACAACTCCGAATGCATAACGTGAATCTGTATATATGTTTACTTTCAGGTTCTTGGCACGTATGCAGGCTTGGGTCAGAGCAACTAGCTCTGCTGCTTGAGCAGACAGGGTGTCAATACGGTGTGTTTCAATAACTTCAGTGTCAGTAGTCACTGCATACGCGGCTACTAGTTCTCCTTTACTTGTTCTCATACATGAACCATCCACATAAAGTGTTAGGTCAGGATCAGGTAATGCAATGTCTGTCAGATCTTGTCTTGGCTTAGTCATAGTGTTAATGACTTCCACACAGTCATGTGTGACAGGATTTGAAGTAACTGACGGTAACAGAGTAGCAGGATTTAGAACGTTGCAGCATCTGATTTCTATGTGTGGCTGGAACAGTGTCAGTTCATAACCTGTTAAACGTGCAATTGTCAAGTGCTGAGTCTGTTTTCGGTTTAAAAGAACTTCCACGGAGTGTGGAACTTGTACTGTCAGGGAGTGTCCTAATACTATAGAATCACTTTGTCTGATTGCTAGAGCTGTGGCTGCAACCGACTTGAGGCATGCAGGCAAAGCCTGGGCTACTGGATCTAATGTGCTCGAAAAATAAGCACAAGGCTTGTACTGTCCGGCTTGATCTTGTGTAAGAACAGATAATGCAGTACCATCACGTTCTGTGACAAAAAGTGTAAAAGGCTTACTGTAGTTCGGTGTAGCTAGAACAGGTGCTTGGCATAAAGCTTTCTTTAACTCATTAAAACTAAGTGTATGTTCAGATGTCCATGGGAGAACAGTCGATACGGCTGCCTCCTGTGTCGTTAACTGTATCAGTGGCTTGGCTAGAAATGCATACTGAGGAATCCATTGTCTGCAGTAAGAAGTAAGGCCGATAAAAGCACGTACCTCCTTCTGTGTCTTGGGCTGTGGAAGACTCGCTATTAACTGGATGCGGTCTGGTGTCAACTGCCTACCCCACTTGGACAGTAAGTGGCCTAAGTAGATCACTTGCTGGACACAGAACTGGAGCTTCGAAGGGGACACCTTGTGCCCCATCTCGGCTAGAAAATACAGAACTGTAAGTGACGCTCGCTCGCAAGCACGTTCAGAACGGGCTGTGATCAGTAGATCATCGACATACTGGAGCAGAGCAGTGTCAGTTGGCATGTGAATATTGTCTAGTTGTCTTTTAAGTGCTTGACTGTAAATGCTAGGACTTTCTGTGAAACCTTGAGGAGCTCGTGTGAATTTATAACTCCTTCCATTTAAACAAAAACCGAAAAGGTACTGGCTATCTGGATGAATCGGAACACTGAAAAATGCATTCTTGAGGTCTATTACTGTAAAAAATATAGCTTCAGAATCAATAGCTGTCAACAGAGATGAAATATCTGGGACTACTGGATACTGGGGTATGATACATTTATTAAGTTCTCGAAGGTCAATCACTAATCGATATACTGGAGGTGCATTCGGATCAGTACGTTTCATGACTGGAATGATAGGAGAATTACATACATTGGAGTCAGTTTCTACAACCACTCCTTGAGCAATGAGCTCGTCAATAATTTTGGATAAGGCTGCTACAGCCTCAGGTGGCAATCTGTACTGTCTGATTCGTGGCAGGACTACACCTTGCTTGAGAGTCACACGATGGGGTGTGATTCGCATAAAACCAACATCAGTTGGACCTTGCGCCCATAAATGCTGCGGTACATTAGACAATCTTGGATCAAAATCTCGTAATACATAGTGACCTTTAAAATCCCTCAAAAACAAGCGTATTCCCTCTGGGGAACAGCACATAACTGCACCTAATTCTTTCAATGTTTTAATACCTAACAAATTTTCTGGACATGATTTCGTAAGTAACAAATCAGTAGTTCGGGACAATGGACCAACTTCTAGAGTAACTGGCTTTGATATCTCGTTTACAATAGGCTTTCCTGAAAATCCAAGGGAAACATTTCTAGAGCCTGAGAGCGGAGCCCCTGGAACCTCGTCATGACTGATAGTAGTCCTACTTGCCCCTGTATCAATCAGAAACTTTCTGTCTTTCCCTAATACTTGACTGTGTACATAGGGACCCTCTTGATCTACAGGTATCTCGATGAGAGGCAAACCTACCTCCCTCTCTAGGCTGTTTCATGAATACGGTTGATACTCTGGATACTCTGACTGAGCATACTGGTACATCTGTTGTGTAACATGCTGTGTTGCAGCAATAGGCTGCGGTGCTGGAACTGTCTGTTGTGCATTCTGTGGTGACTGAGAAGTCTGCGAAACTTGCTCCTGTCTAGGCGGACGTGGTCTTTCTTTAGTCTTACCAGTGGCTATGTTGTGTTTCAGAACTGCACACTCGTTTATAAAATGACCTGGCTGTTTACAATAATTGCATGTCCCTTTAACGGGAGCTGCAGGATGACTGACTTGATTCGGACCCCTCTTCTGACTGTCTTGTGGAACAGATTGTGCAACTAGTACTTTCATTTTCGTGTCTTTCATACGTCTCCTTTCGTGTTCTTGTTCTTCCCTGATTCTATTCTGGTGATACTGAAGTATCTGTAACATCTGGGACGGGGTACTAGCTTGCCAAGTACTTTCGACTTTCAAAACTCGGTTTTTAACTTGTGGACTTGAATTCTCGACTAGTTTAGTAACAAAAAGATGAGGGTATGACTCGCTACCTGTCTTTAAACCACTGTTGATAATAAAACATTTCTCAAATCTAGAATAAAAATCACTAGTATCTTCATCCTGTTTCTGTTTGCATGCTGAAATTGCATCCCAATCTTCCTTTTTCGTGGCTAATAACCTAGGCAAAACTTGAATCAATAACTCTGGTAATTCTTTACATTTGTCCCCAAGACCGGTACCTGGTACTCGTATCTTATCTTCAGCTTCTAGGACTGCCCAATCGATCTTTTTCTCTCCCACCTCCCATTCTTTTTCCTTGAGTTTCTCATATACCCCTGCGGGCAACAGGACCTTTAACATTTTAATAATATCTGGATACGTGTATTCTCCCATACGGAGCATGTCTTTTAATTCTCGATGGAACCCTGCTGGATCTTTGTCGTGACAGGGAATTAATTTCTTCATCTCTAAGAGTTCCATCTTTGTGACAGGAGTGTAAACAAATACTCGTTGCATTTCACCTGCCGGTGTCCTAACTGGATGTACTTCTCGTAACGGATGCTGTCTATCTATGTAAAACGGTTTACTTTCTGGAGGTGAGACGTGAACAAAATGCGGGTTCAGAAACGTTCTATATTTGTGGCGCTGTTCTAGAATGACACTAATTAAATCTGTACCTAAACCTTTCCATTTATACTGGAGTAACTCGTTCAGGATATCATGTAACGGACCTGGATCAGAATGTTGACCCTCATACAATGTAATGAGGTGCTGGATCATATACATACCCACCAGTCGCTGCTCGGCTGGGGGCAGTTTCAGAAACATTTGTGCCACTATTTCGTCTGGAAAAGTGGTAGAATCAGTAATCCATCGGACTGCTGATCGGGCTAGTTCTTGTTCATGCATGGTACTAAGTTCACTATAACCGATTCGTGATTTCAGAATGTGATCGGTAGCTTGAAATACTTGTTCTAGAGAACCTTGTTCTGGTGCTGGAAGATGAAAGACTTTCTTGTGTTCTAGGCGTGAATGTCGGTCTGGAAATCTAGATTTACCTACATACGCTATTCTGGCGGTATTCTCGTCTTCTACTTCTTCAGTATCAGAGTTACTTTCTTTCTCGCTTACTAGTGCTTCTTTGCGTTGTTCGTGTAACCTTATTATTTCTTTACGTATTTTCTTGTACATACTCTCTATACTACTGATGGTCCTGTGTTTACCCTCGGCTATATTATCACTCCACCTTGTCAGAACTTTCATTTCGGTCGGATCTTTAGTCGGATAATCTTGTTCCCTTATTAAACAATTAATTAGAAACTTTAATAGCATGAGCTGGGTCTCAGCTTTCCTTGAAGACATGATTTCGCCAACACTTTCTGGATCTTCTCCTGTACGGATGAAACGATACATTCTGTCTAAATCTTCCTTCATATTCGGTAGGGTGGCCAGATACTCGGTCACCCGTCTTACACGCAATGAATATAAAACCATATTATCTTCGCCAGGGACTGGATCATAACAGCATTCGGTAAGAGCTCGCCTGATGTCTGCGACGGACTGATGTTTGGGCGTACGCTGTAACGCACGTTCATGTAACTCGACTAACCCTATACGTTTATTTGGCGGCGGGGTACCTGGAGGACCTCCTCCCGCGGCCCCTAGACTGGAATCGTCGACTGATACTCTTCGTGCTGGCAGAGTGACTGATGTAGCGGGAACTTGTACTATGGGCTGGACCGGGGGTACCGTAACAGGTGCTGTAACAGGTGCCCCGGTGGCTGGAAGAGCAGGAATTACATTATTTACAGGAGCTGGCGGAGCAGGATTTGCATATTCTGGGACTGTGTCGTCCAAATAGGACGAGAGAAAAATATCAGCTGCGGTCGGTTTGTGACGTAGCTTAATCGGAACTAATGGCGGCGGAAAATTACATGGTGCTTCCGGGGTTGCTTTCGGCAAGCCCTCAGCAAGAAGAGGATACATACCCTTAATGAGGGCATTTCTCTGTCTGTCTGACTGTTCGGCTTTAACTCGTTCACCTACTTCGATTAATTCCCTTTCTTGGGCTCTTTCTAAGGATTCTCTACTTAATTCTGACTTTCTGATTTCTTTCTCTGTTCTTTTATGAGATTCTTTGCGCCATAACTCGATGGCATCTTTCTGGGACTGTCTGGCTTTCTTTTTCCATAATACTTCTTCTACTCGCATGATGCACTCGGCATCCCACGTACCTGACACGGGCCATCTATACTTTTCCTCTAACTGTTTGGTGTACTCCACCCATAAATCTAGGTATAATATGGCACTTATGCCATGCTTTTGATACATAAAATGACCTGGACTGTCCCTAGGCGGGACAGGAACTGCTTCTTCGAGCAGACCTTTTCTAGTCTTTAACTGACGTAACTTGGAGAACAGAGGCATGACTAGACTGGAGTCTGGACACAATACAATACACAATAAACACAATAGTAACTGCAATACGAATCATTCATACCACGACATTGAAAACACATGAAATAACATTTAAAATAACA
Source organism: Lissotriton helveticus (assembly GCF_964261635.1). Classification (NCBI taxonomy): domain Eukaryota; kingdom Metazoa; phylum Chordata; class Amphibia; order Caudata; family Salamandridae; genus Lissotriton; species Lissotriton helveticus. Next base: position 187,668,134 of record NC_136057.1, on the reverse strand, counting down.
GTTCGGACAAAATACTACCTGAAATACTGAGAACAGAACACATGAATTTCTCGAGAACAGAACTTACTAGAGCAGAAACTAGAATGACTGGATGCACTGCTAAAACAGTACGAAACTTACCGGTCTCGTAAAGAGACACGTCAGGACCCGCATCCACCTAAGTGGACACTTCGTGTTGGATCTGTGTACCCAAACCCACGGACCAGAGACAAATCAATTGACCCTGTCTAGATACTACCCCAGCAACGGTACTCACCGGGCAGCAAGAACGGAAGGCCTCGGACTGGACTGGACTGCTACGACGACGGACGGACGAACTTCGGACTTCTGTTACGGGTGGGCCTCCGGATACCTCGGACCTTGGACTCTCGGCTTGGGCTCTGGTCGGGACTCGCCGCGTTCCTCCACCGGCTCGTCTGGACGCTGGACCGCAACCTCCGTCTCCTCCGTGGGCCTGAGGGATACTTGAAGCAGAAATATCTGCACGTGCACGGTATGGTTCCGTCACGGCTGCAGAGGATCAGGGGGCCTGCGTGGCTTCTCCAGCGCGTGGGGAAAGGGCAAGTCCCTGTTCGGGCGCCATTATGTCGTAAATAAATAATTATTTACCTGTGCTATTTTTCAGGATACTCATACAAATAGATAGCTCAATAAATAAGAGTCAAGATACGAGGTAGCTAGAGTATACAGGCTTTAATTAGCATAAAGGACATGAACAGGACAGCCTGTACGGGAAAGGGAAAGATGCGCATCGGGGGCAGGATCTGGGACAGGCGTAACTTTTAATAACAGAACATTAGTATATATAGTTAAACAGAATACATTGAATTCAATACAGTAGGCGTAGCAGTAGGCGGGGCTTGTAACAGTCGCGAAAGATAAGGCATAACTGATGCAACAAGAAGGCGTGTACAGGGTGTATACATAGACATGTGATGTAAACGTAACAGAATATGTCATAAACGGGGCGGAAACATGGAGGGGGCTACCTGAGCAGCTGGAACCTCTAACCTAGTGGTGCGCGCAAACTGACAATGACGTGTTACTAGGGAGAACTGGGGGGCTATGACTTCTGCGCTAGAAGAGAAGACTAAAGTCTGGAGAGTCAGAGCGACATGTACCTAAGCATATCTAGTATCTAGTGTTTAGAGAACATGTTGATAGAATCCAAAAGTTAGCAGAGCAAAGGCTAACAGACATTAAGACTGGTGCATACATAATCCTATATGTAGTGCGTGTGCGGGGAATATCTTATGAATATTAATACAGTATTTCTCTTACATGGAGACATAAAGGCTAGACCATGACGGAAACTATTGATGCGATTCAGTAGCTTAGGAATGCAGAGAAGGAGGGCTGGACTGATAACTAGAAACATAACATACTCTTGGCAGACTGGAGGCAGAGCCAGGCCGAGCCGGGCACTGTGAGGCATGAAAGTAAGCTAAGGGTCAGGGATACAGGTGGGGGCTGTATCGCTCCTCGGAGAGGGTTCAGGAAACAGGAGCTGAATCTGAGTCCGGGCCCTTTTGAGGCCTAGAAACGGGGACTTTTCAATGAATTAACGTGCACACTGTGAAACGTGGCAACGTAGCTTTACATAGGCCTGATATTCGTTGTATTCACGAAAACTGGAAACTGGCATACTAGAGATGGACACAACTGTAATTGCGTCTTTAATCGATCATAGGGAATACATGCATATCGATCATGCACATATGACATAAGATGGGGAACACGTAGGGACACAGAACATGGCAAAATGTACTTTTCCACAATGCAAACATTTCACGTTGCGGTACAAGGCCTTATCATAACTAGGTCAGCTTGTACTGCTCTCCCTCAACCCTCCCGCCTCCCAACCCCTCTCACCAGCGTGTCATTTAAACCAACATATTTAACAAATCAGAAGGTTATGATGATGGATCATGTACATGGTACCAAATACGCGGAAATATGAAGTATGTGACTATATAAGAAGGGGGGGAACAACCCTTTCCATGCGCTTCCAAATCATTACCATAGGGCAGCCACCTTATAAGTCCCCATCCCTAGTAGGTGCGCTCATTTCCGAGTCAGAGTCCGCAACTGTTACCCTCAGCTCTGTGACCAGGGCCTCCCGTGCCCACGCTGCTTCGAGCGCCTTATCGTTGTGGGACCTTTGGACCTGCTGCAGACGAACCATACTCTCACTCCCCGCCATGTAAGTAACGCAAACAGAACATCTGTATCATGTGAGGTTAGGAGGAAAGTTAGATTCTCAGACTAGCTTTCTTAAAAAAAAAAAGTATTTTCAATTTAAGGGCCTTAGTACATTGAAAATGTAGCTCAGCATATGACTGTTGGCAAATTGCCGCCCGCTTATCCTTTTCTCTGTTGCCTCGGTGTCAGCAACTAGACGTCACATAAACTGACGACCTCCCTATTATGTATATTGCAGTGAAAGATAGAGACTGTTGCCTTGTTGCTCAACCAAACTACCTTTAAATTAATTGGAACATCCCCAGTGCCCTCAGCTTAGGTTGAGAAGACAGTTCTTAGTGAATATCCACCATGTCATAAAGGGCAGGTAGCTAAGTCGATAGGAAGCTGTCTTTCTTAACTTGAATGTCTTTGCTTCACAACTCCTTCCACAGCAAACGTGGCAAGGTGGCCGAACTCTGGCTCCACAGATGTGCTACATTCTTTCTAGCATTTAACAGCAACTAAAGGTGTAATTGCCAAGTTCTGAAAGCGATCTCGTCCCAGTCTACCAAACGTAGACCTATTGCACTAGCCTTCATCTCACACCTGCTTTATACACATTTTGACTAGCATCTGTTTTAAAGCGATCCAGGAGCATAAAAAGGTTTAACCATACAAAACCCAAATACAATCATTATTATATCGCATTTCTTTGTGTCAAATATGTTGGTTCTCTAAAATTACCAAATGAGTCAGCCTCACTCTAGTAATTGTATTCCACTGTATTAATTAGGTCTTGGCTCTACACAACGAGCATGCATTGCCTCGAAGAGAGACATGCTGTATCTACTTTGTGCAAAAGAAACAATTGATGGACGGAATGCTGGATAATGCAAACATTCACCCCCAGTCACAAGGATCTGGGTTAAATCCATCATTCTTTTGCTCAGCACACCACCCCAGATTGGACCCAGCCATATGCAAATCAGTCTTGACCCTGTTCCTTGTGGGAACAGTCCAGCCCTAACTGCCAAGCCCGCTCCTCCCAGGACCAGAAACAAGCATCAGCGGACCAGTTTCAGGGCATCACCCTTCATCAGCCAGGCTAGCTCGAATCCAGTGCTTTAGTGAGCATGGGAACCACGCCTGGGCATACCCTTCCCACTTAGGGCGACATCTGCAAAAGAAACAATTGATGAACGCAATGTTGGACAATGCAAGCTTTCACCCCCATTCATAAGGATCTGGGTCAAATCCATCTGCCTTTTGCTCACCACACCACCCCAGTTTGGGCCCAGCCATATGCAAATTAGTCTTGACACTGTTCATTGTGGGAACAGTCCAGCTCGAACTGCCAAGCCAGGACCACCCAGGATTGGAAACAAGCATCCAGCGACCGGTTTCAAGGCATAACCTTTAATCAGCCAGGCTAGCTTGAATCCAGTGGTGTAGTAAGAACGGGATTCAAGTCTGGGCATATCCCTCCTAATTAGAGCAACATATGCAAAAGAAAGAATCGATGGACGGAATGCTGGACAATGGAAACATTCACCCCCAGTCACAAGGATCTGGGTTAAATCCATTATTCTTTTGCTCACCACACCACCCCAGTTTGGGCCCAGCCATATGCAAATCAGTCTTGACCCTGTTCCTAGTGGGAACAGTCCAGCCCGAACTGCCAAGCCAGGTCCTCCCTGTACCGGAAACAAGCATCCTGGGACCAGTTTTAGGGCATCACCCTTCATCAGCCAGGGTAGCTTAAATCCAGTGGTGTATTGAGCACGGGACCCACATCTGGGTATAACCTTCGGACTTAGGGCGACATATGCCCAAAAAACAATTGATGGACAGAATGCTGGACAAGGCAAACATTCTGCTCCAGTCATAAGGATCTGGGTTAAATCCATCATTCTTTTGCTTACCTCACCACCCCGTTTGGACCAAGCCATATGCAAATCAGTCTTGACCCTGTTCTTTGTGGGAACAGTCCAGCTGGAACTGCCAAGCCAGGTCCTCCCTGGACCGGAAACAAGCATCCTGGGACCAGTATGCCCAGACGTTGGTCCTGTGCTCTCCATGCCATTGGAGTCAAGCTATCCTGGCTGATGAGGGGTGATACCCCGAAACCGGTCCTAAGATGCTTGTTTCCAGTCCAGGGAGGACCTGGGCTGGCAGTTCGGCCTGGACTGTTAGCATTGGGCGCAGGATCAAGACTGATTTGAATATGGCTGGGTTCAAACTGGAATGGCATGGGGAGCAAAAAAACGATAGATTTAGGCCCAGATCTCTGTACTGGGTTAAATGTATGACATTATTCTGCATTCTGTCCATCATGTATCTAATTTGTGGGCTTAAAGCTCGCCCTTAGGCTTCCCATTTCCTAGCTCTATCGTCGCTCCATTATTCATTCTCCCCATTTGTCCATGACATGCATGAGTCATGCCTCTTCCAGTATTTAGCCCTCCCCGAAAACAGCGACCAACTGCTTCTAAACATATGCAGCTGCTATTTTAATCCATTGTTTTGGGACTTCTTTCTTATTTTTTAAAATGGGTGACCGGTCCTGCCCCATGGTAAAGCATTAGAGTGCACATCAGGAGAAGATGAAATGCTGGGAGCCTGGCAGGAGCTGCTGCTTCCCCTGCCAGTTTGAGATGTTTGTGGCCACTTGCTCTGGGACACACCGAGGATGCCGTGGCTGCCTTGGCCGGCCATCGCATGTCCGGCACAGCTCTGGAACCTACACAGCGCTTCTTGGAGCAGAAGAGAAGTTCAGGCTGCTGCCCCAGAAAAGCTTGACCAAAGGCAGCACGATCCTACCATGAATGGGTAATCCTTGCTCATTTGGCATAGGACAGATGTTTTCTGTTTAAAACTGTGTGCAAAAGCCACCAGTTGTTTTTTTTTTTGTATAGAACTTCCCATGTAGATTTTTCAGCAGGCGCATTGTATTGCAATTGAAACATAATGTATGTTACCATGAGTTTTTTGTTGCGTGTTTCACTATGCAGTGTGTATTTTTCTCCTGCTTAGCCGAACAGTCACTTATGTTACAGCTACCGCAAGCAGCCGGGTCTTCAGCAAGACACAGTAGGCCGAACCCAGTAATTAAAGTGTGCGAATGCACCGCATGGATAAGAGGTATGTTTCAAAGCCACTGAACACCAACGGCAACAACTTAGAAAGAGTAGTGATGGCAGGCAGAATGAAGCAAGACATTGCCCCAGTTCCATGGAGGCCACAGATGGAATAGAGATTGGCAACCCTGTAAACTGGGTGGTCTGTTTCTGTAGCCATGATAACATTGTTTGAGCTCTCAGATACATGCTTTCCTTACCTCGAGCACATCAGATCTTAATGGCTGTGGTCTCGCCTGGGTCCTCTGCCTGGATGTTGGCTATGTGGAACCAGGGAAGCAGCTGTTACCTATGGTTTCATTTTAGTACCACTGACACTGCCCTTGCAACCCCTAGTTTCAGGTATTCAGAAGGCAACACAGCCTGGAGGTGGATTCTATGGCTAAGTCAGGTTTTTACCAGGTGTAAAATCCTGGCGCTAATCGCGGTTGCTAATATACCCCTATGTTATTTGACAAAACATTGACTTCCAGATTAACTTCTCCAAATCTCACTGCTGTGGATTATTTGACCGTGGTTTCTGGATTTAATGCTACAGCCTGTGCTTTCTGAGTTTTGCTGCTGCTTTTATTGCTGTTACTGCTCCTAAGAGGTCTGATGCCTCCTTTCAATGAGATCTTTTTTCGCCCCCCCTTCTGCCAGGATGCCTCTCCCTCTCTTGCCTTCTTCCCGTCTGTTTCATACCCCTACCCATTGCCCATGTCACCTTTCTTTCTGTCCCCTCTTCGCCCTTCTGCTCAGTCTTGCCATCTCCCTCGGCCTACCTCTGTCTGCTCCTGATCCCTTTCAAACCTTATATTTTCTCTCTTTCCTTCCGAATCTTGTGCCCTTCCGCATCCTAATCTTCCACACAGCCCTGATGTTTACCCTCTTGAATTAGCTCCCTTTCCACAGCCTCCTTCCTACATCACCTCCTTCCTGTCCCCACCACTTTTATTTTTCAGTTTCTTGTTTTCTTCATTCCCCTTCTGTCTACTCCTGCTCTTCCCTCTCTTTTGCTTTCCTGTATGCTTCTTTTTTCCTTCTTTCAGTCACTTTACTTCCCACCTCGACGGCTGCGATTCATGCTCGCAGTTCCATCTGTCCCTGCTACGTCACCACTTTCCTCAATGCAGCAGACGATGCCACCCCTCAACCCATAAGCTCAGACAGCTAAACATTAACATTGACAAAGCACATCTCCCTCGTACACTGCCAGCGAGGACCGTGCGATGGGGGCATGGGTATCTCCAACCTCTATCCTAACTATCTCTCTGCACATCAGCTCGTCATCCATGACTTGTTCGCCAAGGTGTGGTCAGACCCTGCGTACAGAGTGAAGCTCACACAGCTAGACCTCTCCCAGATTCAGAGCATGCTCTATGGAGCTCCGAACCTCCTTTCATTGCCTACAGTGACACGGGTGGTATTTCTTGCAAGGAGATCGGCCATGCGACATGTGTGATGGGGGAATATGCTTACGTGGCAAACTCCACTGTGGCTAGGCACCTGGTTAAGGGAAACAGTATCCCTTATTTTTTTTTTAAACATAGTTTATTGATTTTCTTGTATTAAACATTTACAATTATGTCATATTCTTTGTTACATAGCATTGTCTTATGTGTTGTGCAACGGAGCGCCATGTGTTTCATATACATCAAACCAAAATTACAGTTATACAGCTCTTTTTGTACATTTTATTACAAAATGTGTTGGTATCGCTATAATATAACGTATTACATGTCATGAAACCCTAACTATACCCCAACTACACCCCACCCCATCGGTCTCGGTCTCTATCCACCTATTACAAATCTCCTAAAACATGTGTTGGCTAGTCTTGCCGTCATTGGTACATAGTCCGCACATTTAACAAAAAGATAATAATGTAAGAAGCTCTCACAAAGACCCGTGGAATACGTATGGCATGGGTCACACTGCCCCAACTCGTCTTTTTACTGGTCTACAGCATCCAGGTCATGAGATCGCAACCCCTCTAACATAACTTCCCATTCAAGGGAGATCGGGGTTTTGTGTAGGCCTCGAATTTCTTCTCTACGCAGTACGGCACCTTCTGCTCCACCCCATCGCGTGTGCCAGACTCTCACTTCAGGGGATTTACGAGATTTCCATCTCATGGTAATGTTTCTGATAGCCTATGTGAGTGCAAGGTTTATAAACCGGTATTGCACTTTGTGAGTTGAGCTGTGAGTATGAAGCCCCAAAATGCACTCCCCCAGCGTATCTGTAATAGCAAGGTGTGTGGCTGTCTGTTACATTTCGGACTATGCGCCAATATCCCCGAATCTTCGGGCATTCCCATACCATGTGTATGAAACCCGCTCCCTCCAGGAGGCACCTCGGACATGAGTGCTGCGTTTGGGGAAACATTTTATCTAGTCTGTGCGGGGTTAAATACGTGCGTATAACACCATGGTTTGGATAAACTTGAATTTACCATTCCTTGGGACTTTTCTGGGGTGTTCCAGCACTATAGCCCATTCTTTAGCCGATACGTCTTTTCCCATATCGAGCTCCCATAGTGTCTTCAGGGCCTGCAGGGGTGTTCTCGTATCTGTGCTAATACCAGCGTACAGCCATTTAATTAGATGTCGCCCTCTGCCCATATAATATACCATCTTAACCAGTTCGTTTTCGGGGGGGCGTGCTCTGTGGGGCCCTGTGCAACTTGATAAATCTAATCAGAGCTGCGTGCATTAAATACAAGTGTGCTGGGGCGCCAGTCTCATTTATAAACGTTTCATGGTCCATTAGTGTCTCCTCCCCGAACAAATCCGCCACTGTGCTAATACCCACATTATACCAGGCCGTCAGTTTGCGTTTCGTAAGCCTACCACTTGCTAGGGCAATTCCTAATAATGGTATGTTTCCTGCGTATCTCTGTACCGTGTTTGTGTATTGCAACGCCTCTCTCCAACACCGCAGCGCTGTCTGCAGCAAGGGGGGAAGGCCTGTCGGGACTCTGCTACCCGGTAAGAGTAAAGCGTGTAGTGCCCCACTATCTATTTCTGTGTCTGTATAGTCAATTTCCTGTAAGTTACGTCCCACCGTCCAATAGGACAGCCACTGCAGTTGACATGCATAGTAATATGCACGAACACCTAGGCCACCCACCTGAGTACCCACTTGCAGTTTCTTGAGGCTAATGCACCTCCTGCCCTTGCCCCAGATAAGTTCCGTAACTAGAGTATTGAGCAAGCTAAAGGTATGCTGTGGTACTATCAGAGGCAAATTCGTAAAATAATATAACAATCGTGGCAAAACCACCATTTTTGCAATAGCAGCTCTGCCCGTAACCGAGAGCGGCAATGCAGTCCAAAAAGTGACGCTGGACCTAAGTGCCCTAATAGCTTTTTTCAAGTTGCCTTCTAACATATCTTCGTGAATTCTATAGATTTGAATGCCAAGATACCTCAACGTCGACTGTGTAACTTGAATGCTAGTACCCCCGACATCTATATCAATGGTGCCTTCCCATTCTTCAAAGAAAAACACGTGTGTTTTTGTGGTATTCAAAGCCAGTCCCGATAGTAATTCAAATCCTCGAACAATGTGGCCAGTGGTCTACGAAGATCGGATATGTACATGAGGATGTCATCAGCATATGCCGAAAATAAGTGGGTCGTGTTACCTATTTTTATCCCCCACTCCAGAAAGTCCTGCTGTAGTTTTATGGCCATTGGCTAGTGCTAAAATAAACATGAGGGGGGACAAAGGACAGCCTTGTCTCGTCCCCTTATGTCTGGTGTATTCGTCTGAGATGTGACCCCCTATTCTAGTGCATGCCATGGGGGAGCTATATAATATTCGGATCCACGTTATATATTCTGCCGGTATCCCAAATTTTGACAGCGCCTGAAGCATGTATTCCCAGTGTATAGAATCAAAGGCCGGCCGGAGGTCCAATGAAATACAACCAGCATGTGAATAGCGCTTCGGGGCCTCCGTCATCAGGTAGTGCAGTTTTCGAATATTAAGGGAGGACCTACGAGCAGGTAAAAAACCTGTTTGGTCAATGTGTATCAATTTCGACAAATGTGGGAGCAGTCTATTAGCTAGCACTTTACTCAATATTTTGTATTCAGTGGGTAATAACGATAATGGCCGGTAATTTGACATATCTGTGTGGTCTCTGCCCGGCTTCGGTAGGGAAATAACCAAGGCCTGAGCCGTCGTATTGGGTAACAAGCCCTTCTCCCATATTTCTTTGTATAAGTCCACTAGTTGGGGAACTAGAGCCTCTGCATAAGTGTCATAAAACTCAATTGGGAGCCCGTCTAGACCTGGTGTTTTGTTGCGTGGTAGGTCCTTCATTGCCACCCTAATCTCATGTGATATAATGTGCCCTTACGTAGCGGTTCTGGGATTTCGGGGCAGGTCAGGGTAGATAAATAATTCTCTATTAGACCCCCAGTGGGGTGGTCAGGTGCTCCATATAATGTGGCGTAATAGAGCACAGAAGGGCACAAAAAATGAGGGAGAAACGAGTGAAACAGAGGGCAGAAAGGCACAAAAAAACAAGTGGAACAGAGGGCAGAAGTGCACAAAAAAAGAGGGAAAAACAAGTGGAACAGAGGTCAGAAAGGCACAAAAAACTAGTGGAACAGAGGGCAGAAAGGCACAAAACACGAGTGGAACAGAGGGCAGAAAGGCACAAAAAACGAGTGGAACAGAGGGCAGAAGAGCACAAAAAAACAAGTGGAACAGAGAGCAGAAAGGCACAAAAACGAGTGGAACAGAATGTAGAAGGGCACAAAAAAACGAGTGTAACAGAGGGCAGAAGGGCACAAAAACGAGGGGAAAACAAGTGGAACAGAGGGCAGAAAGACACAAAAAACGCGTGGAACAGTGGACAGAAGGGCACAAAAACGAGGGAAAGACAAGTGGAACAAAGGGAACAAAGGGCAGAAAGGAACAGAAAAATAAGGGGAAAACAAGTGGAACAGAGGGCAGAAAGGCACAAAAAACAAGTGGAAGAGAAGGCAGAAAGGCACAAAAAACAAGGGAAAAACGAGTGGAACAGAGGGCAGAAAGCCACAAAAAAAGAGTGGAACAGAGGGCAGAAGGGCACAAAAAACGAGTGGAACAGAGGGCACGTAGGGCGCAAAAATGAGGGGAACATGAGTGGAACAGAGGGCAGAAAGGCACAAAAAACAAGTGGAACAGAGGGCAGAAAGGCACAAAAATAAGGGGAAAACGAAGTGGAACAGAGGGCAGAAAGGTACAAAAACGAGTGGAACAGAGGGCAGAAGGGCACAATAAAAGAGGGAAAAACGAGTGGAACAAAGGACAGAAAGGCACAAAAAACAAGTACAACAGAGGGCAGAAAGGCACAAAAAACTAGGGAAAAACGAGTGGAACAGAGGGCAGAAAGGCACAAAAAACGAGTGGAACAGAGGGCAGAAGAGCACAAAAAAACAAGTGGAACAGAGAGCAGAAAGGCACAAAAACTAATGGAACAGAGGGAAGAAGGGCACAAAAAACTAGTGTAACAGAGGGCAGAAGGGCACAAAAAACGAGGGGAAGACAAGTGGAACAGAAGGCAGAAAGGCACAAAACATGAGTGGAACAGAGGACAGAAGGGCACAAAAAAGTGAGGGAAAGACGAGTGGAACAGAGGGCAGAAAGGCACAAAAAACAAGGGAAAAAGGAGTGGAACAGAGGGCAGAAAGCCACAAAAAAAGAGTGGAACAGATGGCAGAAGGGCACAAAAAATGAGTGAAACAGAGGGCACGTAGGGCACAAAAATGAGGGGAACATGAGTGGAACAGAGGGCAGAAAGGCACAAAAAACGAGTGGAACAGAGGGCAGAAAGGCACAAAAACCAGGCTAAAACGAAGTGGAACAGAGGGCAGAAAGGCACAAAAAACAAGTGAACAGAGGGCAGAAAGGCACAAAAAACGAGTGGAATAGAGGGCAGAAAGGCGCAAAAAACAAGTGAACAGAGGGCAGAAAGGCACAAAAAACAAGTGGAACAGACGGCAGAAAGGCACAGAAAGCAAGTGGAACAGAGGGCAGAAAGGCACAAAAAACGAGGGAAAAGCAAGTGGCACAGAGGGCAGAAAGGCACAAAAAACGAGGGAAAAAAGAGTGGAACAGAGGGCAGAAGAGCACAAAAAAACAAGTAGAACAGAGGGCAGAAGGGCACAAAAACCGAGGGAAAGAAAGTGGAACAGAGGGCAGAAAGGCACAAAAAATGAGGGAAAAACGAGTGGAACAGAGGGCAGAAAGGCACAAAAAACGAGTGGAAGAGAGGGCAGAAAGGCACAAAAAACAAGGGAAAAACGAGTGGAACAGAGGGCAGAAAGGCACAAAAAAGAGTGGAACGAAGGGCACAAAAATAAAGGGAACATGAGTGGAACAGAGGGCAGAAAGGCACAAAAAACTAGTGGAACAGAGGGCAGAAGGCACATAAAAAGGGGGAAACGAAGTGGAACAGAGGGCAGAAAGGCACAAAAAACGAGTGGAACAGAGGGCAGAAGGGCACAAAAAACAAGGGGAAAACGAGTGGAACAGAGGGCAGAAAGGCACAAAAAACAAGTGAACAGAGGGCAGAAAGGCACAAAAAACGAGTGGAATAGAGGGCAGAGGGCACAAAAAACTAGGGGGACAGAGGTAAGAAGGGCACAAAAAACGAGGAGAAACGAGTGGAACAGAGGGCAGAAGGGCACAAAAAACGCGGTAAAAACGAGTGGAACAGACGGCACAAAGGCACAAAAAACAAGTGGAACATAGGGCAGAAAGGAACAGAAAACAAGTGGAACAAAGGGCAGAAGGGCACAAAAAACGAGGGAAAACAAGTGGAACAGAGGGCAGAAAGGCACAAAAAACGAGGGAAAGACGAGTGGAACAGAGGGCAGAAAGGCACGAAAAACAAGGGAAAAACAAGTGGAACAGAAGGCAAAAAGGGCACATAAAAACAAGGGAAAAACAAGTGGCACAGAGGGCAGACGGGCACAAAAAAACGAATGGCACATGGGCAAAATACAGAATCAGAAATATAGGGTCAGCTAAGAACAGAAGACAGAACAGGCAGAGAGGCACCGGGGCAGCGAGGCGAACAGAAGGGAAAACCGGGCAGAGACACGGGGCAGCGAGGGGTACAGAAGGAAAGACCAGGCAGAGAGAGCACGGGGACAGCGAGGGGAACAGAGGGAAGAAAAAGGGGCCCGGATACAACAGCAGTCACAGACACAACAATGAAAATACAGGCAATACAATAAAAGCAATAAAGCATTGAAAGGCACATCTGTATAGGTTACCGTTACTTGGCAGGCAGGTAAAAATAGATGCAGCCAGGATCAGCAGTAGGATTTTTGTGCTGCTGTCTGATTGCTCACTTTTCACAAGCCCTTGGGTACCACTAAATAATAGACTGCTGTATGCATACATGTCCATGCCAATAGACCCAATTCAGGCGGTCTTCCACTTGAAATTGCCTCTGCTTCGAAAGGCGTTTTTTAAAAGAAATTTAAATTGTACAAATTGCTGGGGGGTCCCCGGCTTCCAGTAGTGATTCAGTGGGGGTCCTCAGGAGTCAAAAGTTTGGGAACCACTACCTTAGTGGCTTCTGCCCCTGGGACTGTATTGGTATCACAAGGTTGGGGGATGTCGAGTAAGTGACTGATATACAGTTCTTTCACGAACTGCAGAAGACATACAACCTCACAAACTCCCAGTTTTACAAATATTTCCAGCTCACACACACACCTGCCGCCCACTCTCTTTCACTGGACCCCGTCACAGTTCCGTCCGCTGGAAGCCAAATGGCTGATGGGACACATGGGTAGAGGGGGATCTCACACATCTACCGCACATTCATTATTAATTCACCCAAGAAACTGGACCACCTCAGGAACCGGTGGGAGAAACAGGTGTGACCTATGGAGGATGGAGCCTTGAGGGACACATTAGTGGACCCACAGGAACTTACAACCTTGGCCAGGCAGCACCTCATTCAAATTAACTCTACTCTGTTTATCTCTCCCTGCACTGCCTGCATAGGGCCGGCCTACGACTCACCCCCCACCTCCCTACAATGTGACATAAAACTGGCAGATTTTGACAGCATGGTCTGGGCCTGTGATGTCATACTTACCTACTGGACAGAGGCACTCGGGGAGCTGTTCAGGGTACTCAGGAGGGGGATTCCCATTTCACCTAAACTGATTTTACTTGAGGTATTTGAGGGGACTGGGGGAACAAGGGCTGAAAGGTCCTTCTTGGGAACGGTCCTCTTGGTGGCTAAGCAAGACATTGCCTCACAATGCTTGGCTTATAGACACCCTACAGTGGCCAAATGGAGGGCTATTGTGGACTGGTGCACACAGCAGGAGCGGGCAGTGTACGAAGCCTGTGGGTGTCCCCGGAAACACGCCAGGGTATGAGGAAAATGGCTTGGGCAGGCTGATGCACCATCTCATCAGTACGATCCACACCATTCATGGAATGTTCACTGTGTGCCAAATAAATTGCCCCACACTGACTTTTTATATTTTACATCACTCTATTGTACGTGTCTTATTCAACTATTTTAACACTGCTGTTGGTGTTCTAAACTGAAAAATTCAATAAAGACTTGTTTATCAAAAAACATTGATAAAGACAATAGCTCTCATGTTGCAGAGAACTACTGGCTATGCCAATGCTTGCTTTTATATATGGTGCCCAGACTGTAGACGTATTGCAATGAATAGTCACCCAAAATGAGGGCATTTTAACACAATTACATACACCAATTTGAGCAGAATAAACTGAGAGATCATCACAATCCTTGTGTCAATCATTTACACTCAATTCAGTGAACATTATCCTCAGAATCTCAGCAGAGTTTGTCTTGTAACAAACACATATATCAGCACAGACTACTTGCTTACTCATATCTCGACCTAGTACAGGAGTGCTTTAAGTTTCATTACAGTCAATTATACATTTAAAGTTAAGCTCCCATAGCACTATAGAATTATTATCCCCCAAAAGAACCCACAGAATTCTCTTTTACAGCTTAATACTGTCCTACTCCGTACACCAGTGGAGTGGCTCCATAGACTGCATTTCCTCGAATTTTAGCACTGTATGTTCTTACAGCGGCTTTTTTTGGAACAGCCTTCGATACTATGAAATTCTGGAAATGATTGTTGCACAAACACTTAGACAAAACGTCCAACCCTTAAATAAACTTAGCTTTATAACTGCTAACCCTTACATGCTACTCTTAGCTTTCTGAGAAACTCATTGTACTCATCTCCTTCATTCCATATCAATCAGAGACGCCGTTGTTCTAGATGAAACCCGATCTAACACCCAGTAAATAAAGTAGCAATAAATATGAACCTTAAGCAAGAATTGGCAAACCCAGTAGGTCTCACCTGAACAGGAGCTATTGGTTTTGACAAAATGTTTCAGCAATGTTGTACACTTGCATGGCTGCTTTTTAGCAAGGCTAAAAGTCAGTAGGGTAAAGGAGAGTGGCGTGGAGTGTCATAAAGTGGCGTATAGTGGAGTGTAATGAAGCGGTGTGAAGTGGGGTACAGTAGAGTACCTCTGCTCTTTAATGTTTATGTTTCAGAGTTAGCCTCTTTGATCAGATCTTTGGGATTTTCCCCTACTTCCTATGCAGACGACACCCAAATAGAGGTGTCGGCCGCTAACAACACTGACTTAACCATCTCTCAATTTCACAACTGCATGAGAGCAGTTAGTGGCTGGATGGGAAAGCATTGTCTCAAATTAAATGCAGAAAAAAAACTGAGGTGATACTCTTTGGTAATAATCCTTTATTCTGGAGCCCGGCATGCTGGCCAGCAGAGATGGGAACCCTCCCTACTCCTGCTCAAAAAGTAAAAAACGTGGGTATAATGATAGACGACAAGCTGAGCTTTAATAAACACATTAGCTCAGTTGTCTCGGCCAGTTTTAACACTCTGAGAAAGATTCTTTCTTTTATCCAGTTGACCACCAGAAAAACTGTAGTTTCTTTATTAATCCTAGCAAAACTGGAGTACTGCAATGGTCTTTTCACCAAGCTTCAAAAACAACATATGAAGAAACTTCAAAGTTTACAGAATGCGACAGCCAGGCTCGTCTTTGAGCTGCTTGAATTCCATTCAGTTTCATCCTCCATTAAGGAACTGCATCGGCTGACTGTAAATAACTGCATTAAATTCAAGGAATTATGCCTTACCTAAAAAGCCTTGCATGATCTATGTCCCAGCTACCTTAAAAAATTCCTCTCATGGTACGTACCAAATAGAGATCTTTGATCTAAAAACACCCTGACAGTGTCCTGTCCCAGGTTTAAGAGACTTAAAAGGGGAGACAGTTGTTTTACCACTGCAGCCTATGGAATAGTCTACCAATGAGCATTATAGCAGCTCCCACACTGCTGAATTTCAGGAAGCTAACAAAAACCTGGCTTTTTAACCTCTAGGTACCCAGTACCCTCAACTCACCTTACTACCAATAAACCAGCGCCAAGACACCCATGGGTATTCGAGCGCTTTATAAACTTTTTAACATAACATAGGATGACATAGAGTCGAGTGGCATGGGGAGAAGTGAAGAGGAATGTCATGGAGTAGTGTACAGTATTGTGGGTGGAGTAGGGTGTCAAGAGTGGAAGGGTGCAGAGTTGAGCCGAGCGGTGTAGAGTGGAGCACAGTGTCAGAGTAGAATAGAGCGTCATAGAGTGGAGTGGCATAGAGTATAGTTGAGTGATGCACAGTGGAGTGACATGGAAGGTGTTGCATAGAGTGGAGAAGATGTAAATGTAAATGTAAATGTACAGGAATTTGTATAGCGCAAATCACCGAGCGGTTTCTAAGCGCTTGCTTAGGGAACCCGTCCTGGTATTCCCCTGTGAGATAACCCCGGCAGGGTATCCGCAAGGTGAAAGCCAGGCATCCCGCCGCGAGGGGCCGTTGTGGAGATTAAGCAAGCTATTGCCCAGAGTCGCAGAGTGTGAACCCGTGAATCGAGTAGGCACCGGAGCGAGAATTGTCGAGTCCATGGACATTTTTTTAGGACTCAAGACCCGGCCGAGCCGGGAATTGAACCCTGGTCCCGGGCTGACCTCTGCTTCCAGGTCTGCCTCCTCTAACCAGTGAGCCACACTTCTCCACAACAGAGTGTTGTAGAGTAGAGTGGTGTACAGTAGTGGTACCGATAATATGGTTGGCTCAAGGTCTCTTTTGACGTACAAATGAATAATTTGCAATTCAGTCATTCATTACCGAATCACAAATTTGGTTTGCGAATCGGTATTAGAAAGGGGCGTGTTTAGGGCATCCTTGCCTAATAGCAACTTGCAGTGGTATGTGTGAATGTTTGTGACCAAAATGCGGTTGCAAAACATTCACATTTTACTGCCAACTCTGGGATGATGGTAACCCAATTACATGCTCGGAACAGGGCTCCAAGGGACCCTTTAACCTTTGTGAATGTTGGGGAAAATATCTATTAGGAACAGGCAGTGGTCTGTGGGACTCTTAAAATATGAAAAGAAAACTGTTCATTTTACATTTTGAAGCATATCCCGTTTTCTTTAAGGAAAGAGGGCTGTATTTAAAAAAAATTACTTTATTTAAAAGCAATCACAGACATTGTGGTCTATTGCCCCCGGCTGACTACTTTTTCTGTGATTTATGACATTCACAATGGGTTGCAAGCTGAAATTACCTCATTAATATTATTGAGGTTCGTCTATTCGCGACCCAGTGGGAAATGCTAAATGTGTTGAACTCACATTTGTACATCGCTGTCTGCAATAACCCAATAGGGAATCGCTTGATTTCGCTCTTAGGTAATTGCAAACCCTAGAATACGTACATATTGTGCTAGATATTTCAACTCCTGTGTCTCCTAGGATTTGAGTGAAAGATGCTAGCAAGAAGCATCATTTATAGCACATCAAGTCTTCAGAGGTAATTGTCATGCACTGCAAGGATTAACCCAGAGCTATAGCCCACATGTTTCTACTTTCACTTCTCTAGCTTTTTTACATTTACTTCTGGCTGCTGTCACAGAATCATCAAGCTTGCATAAAATGACCAAACACCACAACCAGCTACGAATATTCTCCAGTGAGAGCTTGTTAAATCGGTTTGAATCTGTTGCTTTATCACTAATCTCACACATTAGCTGAAAATTCCCATGTTAGTCCAAGCAGTGTCAATAGTGTTGCTTTTCCAGGTACCATGAGCAGGTGTCCTTGGATTTTCTTCATTAGAACTCTCTCACAGAATAAAAAGCATTGTGCTAGTCTCCCACAAGTTTCCTGGTATTTCATATGTTTTCCAAGATGTATGGAAACGATCAACAGCAGGGAATAGACACTGTTATAATTCCCTCCTATTAGTGCAGTCTTTTACCATCTGCTTTCTACCAGCTGGTATTTGAATGTCCCACATAATTGCAAATTTTTCATTGTTTATAAATCCTTCACCCAACAATAACTGCACTTTTTTGCTTCGTGTATGTCCACAGATGGGTCAGTATTATTGTTGATGTACTTACATTCTTACCACATTTACTGCATCTCTATGTTTATTTCTATGTGTGTTCAGTGATGGTGTGTGTTTGCTGATGTCTTTGCAGGGTTAAAAATTGACAAAAGCTCTTCACACATTCACTGCAATGATATGGCTTTTCCCCTGTGTGTGTTCGTTGATGTGTTTGTAGATTTGATAATCGACTAAAGCTCTTCACACATTAACTGCAGTGATATGGCTTTTCCCCTGTATGTGTTCGTTGATGTGCTTGTAGGTCTGATGATTGACTAAAGCTCTTCACACATTCACTGCAGTGATACAGGTTTTCTCCTGTGTGTATTTGCTGATGTGTTCGTAGGTTTGATAATTGATTAAAGCTCTTCATACATTTACAGCAGTGATAAGGCTTTTCCCCTGTGTGTGTTCGCTGATGTCTTTGTAGATCTGATAATCGACAAAAGCTCTTCACACATTCACTACAGTGATGTGGCTTTTCCCCTGTGTGTGTACTTTGATGGTCTTTTAGGTGTGATAAATGACTAAACCTCTTCACACATTCACTGCAATGATATGGCTTTTCCCCTGTGTGTGTTAGCTGATGTCTTTGTAGGTCTGATGATCGACTAAAGCTCTTCACGCATTCACTGCAATGATATAGGTTTTCCCCTGTGTGTGTTGGCTGATGTCTTTGTAGGTCTGATGATAGACTAAAGCTCTTCACACATTCACTGCAATTATATGATTTTTCCCCAGTATCTGTTCTCTGATGGTGTTTTATGTCTGATAACTGACTAAAGCTCTTCCCAGGTTCACTGCATTTTAATGGCTTTTCCTCTGTGTGTTTTCGCTGATGCTTTTTAAGGAATGCAGATTGACTAAAGCTCTTTTCACATTCAGTGCATTTAAACAGTTTTTCTCTTCTGTTTATTTGCAGATGGCGTTTTAATATGGATGACAAAATAAAGGTTTCGCTGCATGTGTCTGATTCTTCTTTCTTGATTAGTGTCTCTGAGTCGGGTATGTATTTGTCTACATCCAATGACTGTGTTTCTTGATGAGCCAAAATCACAGATAAAGCACTTGTATTGTTCTCACATTCCCTGTATGTGTGTGGCATTTTGGATGTTAGCTTTCAGATTGAACAATAAAGTGAAAAGGTCACTAAATACTTGCCACACTCAAAATGTGTGTAAGGCTTCTTTGTGGATGATAATTGTCATTAAACTGGATAAAGGTTTGGCACACTTGAGGGTAAAGATCCATACTCCTTTTGTTCGGTACAATTTGTGACAATACTCTGTATTTTAGATAGCAGAATGTCTCTTTCCTTTACCCTTCAGTTGTTTGGCTTCACTCCATTGTGCTTTTCTCTGGTTGCTGAGGAATGACCTGAAAGAGTTTACACTACACATCTAGCACTGAATGGTGGTCTGATATCACTTTTGAAAGGAAAGCAGTGCTGTAATCACATCATACCAATCGCGCAATTAAAGCTGGTATTGGACATGTTTACCCAGGAAGTGGATTATCAGTGTTGTTGTAATTTTTTAAAGGCCATTTCTTAGTTGTGTGGTGTGGAGGCGAGAGCTCGACTCGTAGGATCATTGAATTGCTTCTTACAGGATCTGTCAGTTTATGTTCTGGTTTGTCTGTCTGACTGCACGTATGTTTTCCTGCATACTGGAGCTCAATATTTCGGACTGTGTTTTTGCAGAATTATAGGATTATCTTCATTATTCGTAAACATTTTGTAAATTCAAGGTTGTTTTCTGTCGAGGTAAAGAGATTTAAAATTACTTACATTTAAACAATATGAATGTGCATACACATTTTAATACACAACAAAAGCAGAATCAAACTGAGTAAACAGAGGAAATAAATGGGTGGAAAGGAACTAATAAGGTATAAGGATCATGGTTAATTCACAACGTCACTTAATGTAAACATCACAGCTGTCATTGCCTTAAAGGCATAATATTTCACATTCAAGTGTTATAAATAACATATGACAACAGTAATATTGTAAGTGCCATTGATACACAACATCAGCCTACATCATTTGTCTAGATTGATGGGTACAGTTTAAAGTAGCAAATGAAAATGTATAGAAATATGGCCTTCAGTTTATGGGGGTTTGTTGGTGGTGAAGTAGTTCCCATATAGCTCTGTGTTGTGGTGTCCATGGGAAGTGTCGCAAAGCAATGCTATCAGCTCCCAAGATATGTGATACCCAACTAAGCCTGGCTTGAAAGGAAGCCTTGTGTGTAGACTTCCAGTTAGAGGTGATCGTCTTAACTGCCGATGTCTGTAGAAGATCAAGTAGAAGTCGGTCGGCAGGGCATCTGATGTTCGGTTCGAGGAAGCCTTTAATGAGATATGAATTTTCTTTCTTAGGAGCAATAATAAATAGGTTGAGAAAAAGGAGAAAACCTTATCCCAAAAGGGGCCTACTGATTTGCAGCTGAAAAATGAGGTGAGCAAGATCTCTGTTTTCTTCATTGCAGTTCCAACATAAAGGGTTCTCTAAAAATGTTAGTGTGTGCAGGAGAGAAGGTGTCCCAAAAACGTTGTGAATTAACCAGAATTTAGTTTGAGATAGTACTGATTAGGTCTTACGTGAGGTGACAGATCTCCATATGTTGTCTAGTCGGTCTCAGATGTGGGTGTAGAAGAATGAGTATCCCAGTATTCTGTTGTTCTCGTATTCATTCACAACTGATATAATTTGGACACCAGATGGCCTAGTATGTTAAATTTAAGAAGGAGTGTTTGCAGGGACGGTTCTCTATAATGATGTTTAGATTTGGTAATAGCCGTTTTTAGTTTCAGAAAATTATTGAATTCTTGATCTAGTATTGGGTTTGTTAGTTCGAGAAGGTTAGAGAAGAGCTTCTGGATCCTAGTTGTTGAGGAAAGAAGATGCCTCTGATGATCCATGATTCCAAGTGTAGAGTCTGGCCATCATATGTGATGTTCAGGTTGTGCCAGAGAGAGGCTAAACGGGAGTATTTCATCTGGGAAGGTAGTTTTTTTTATCAAAGGTTAATAGGGATTACTAGTATTTTTTAGAAAGTATTTAGAAGGGGTGATATGCTGCAAGTTGGTTGTAAGTAGAGTAACAGGGTCTAGTTTATGCAATATGTTTCTTTTAACCTCTAGCCACGTGGGTGTGTAGTTATCAGGTACTTGGAACCAAGAGGTACCTTATTTAGCAGCTGTCTGGCAATCTCTAAAATTGGCTATGTTAACGCCACCTAGAATTTTGATTTTTTTTTCAGGGATATTCTAGCTTTTTTACCTTGCCAAATAAATTATGTTATTAATTTTTCTAATTTTAGATGGAAATCATCTGAGAGTAGTAGACTCCTGTTGTTTAAATAATTATTTATTGGCGTGATCATCATTTTTATTGTTTCTATCTGGCCCCACCCAGTGAAGAATTTAGGTGACCCACTATCAAGTAAGTCTTTTGTTTTCTTTTCTGAAGAGTGAGTTTTTCATTATGTTTTATAGTGTTTCACAACTTTCCTGTAGATGTTGATTTGTGTTATATTTGGGTTGCCTTGTACGTCAAGAAGGAGAGGGGTCAAGCGTCAACAGGAATAAAGAAAGGAAAACTGGACTGCTTTGTCTAATTTAAGTGGGTGCGACAGGGAACTGTTAGCGCAGATACGGGCACTTGGGTTGCTATAAAGCCATAATCATTGTTATAAATCCCTCTCCTAACTTGAAGGCTTTAAGGGATTTCCTCGAGAAAGATTCAGGATACTCTATCAAACGTTTTTTCAGAATCAAGTGCGATGGCTATAGAGGGCGGTGTGGATGATTTTGCCTTGTCTAGAACATGGCATAGGAGGGGGGTGTTATCGTTGGACATATACATTTTTTTTTTAATCCGACTTTGGTATTACTTATTAATTGTAATAGATAAAGGTTTAGGCGCTTGGCTACTTTTTTTGTATATATTTGAGATCTAGGTTTATCAGGTAAATGGGTGTGTAATTTTCGGAAAGTGTAAGGGCCTTAACTTCTATGGGTATCACTATTATGTTGGCTTACGCCATGGTACCGGTGACAGCTCCAGAGTTTGCAAAGTGGTTAAATAGATGTAACATAATTGTTTGAAGTGACTGGGTGAATGTTTTGTAAAATGTGGCTGTAAAGCCGTCCAGGCCAGGAGCCTTGTTTTCTTTGAGTATACCAATTACTTTAGCGATTTCAGTCAGAGAGATTGGTTTTGATAGGGTCATTCTATTTTATCCAGATAAACTAAGTATATGTCGCTTGTGTAGGTATTTCCTACATTGCTCCTGTGTAGTGACTTGTTCTTGAGAATATAACTTCTCATTAAGTTTTCAAAAGGTGTCTAGGATTTTCTTCAGATCTCATTTTTGCTATCTTTGATTACCATTATCTTTCTATGGTTCTGTTTGTGTTTAATGTATGAGGCCAACAATTTGCCTGCTTCATTGGCTTCACAAAGTTTGAGGCCTTTAAATTTATTAATCCACAGCATTTTAACAAAGAGTTTTGTTGTAATCGTATTTTTCCTGTGTGCGTAGGGAGAAAGTACTTTTATTTAGATTTTTAATGTCTGTTAAGTCAAGCTGCTTGCTTTCTTGTGCGGTTGTTTTGTTGATTTTTGCTTTCCTATCGATGAGGGGGTTCTTAGTGTAGCAATGAGAGCATGCAATAAAGTTAGTATGTTTATTTACGTTGCGGTGTTATCAACAATGAAAGTTGACACAGTTTCTTCAAATTTCATAATGTTGTCTGGATTTGCTATATTATCGTTATCGAGATGCCATATCCTAGTTGGGCTTTTAGGGTTTGTTCCAGCTAAAAGTGTATTAAAGCAAGAATGGTCAGAGATTAGTCTTGACAATATATTTGTTTGGTTTATTAGATGGATGTACGACCCGGAAACATGAATGTATTTGATTCTAGTTTAAGAGTTATGTGGATCAGAAAAGAAAGTGTAATATCTGGAGTCAGGATGTTGCAAACGCCATGTGTCTTTCAAGATCATATTTAGAGCTTATTTCTTTTAGGATTTTGTGGGATTTAGGTGTATGGTAATTACAGGTGGATTGGCGATTAAGGGTTGTGTCTAGTGGGAGACTGAAGTCGCCACCTACAATTTTATTTGAGGGTACATGACTAATCTTGCCTGTTATTTTATTCGTGAAGGAGGTATCATATTTGGACATAGCAGCATCTTCATCACACAAAAAGGTTGCCCCATTGAAGACGCAACTCACGGGGGGGGAGGGGAGTTTGTCACACAGGCGCCACTGGCAGCAGCATACCGAGCTTAACTCACAGCTTCACCTGCAAGTCCAAACGCATTTTGGGCAACTTCTTGCCCTTGATCACTTTGTCATTCGTACAAGCCAGTGATCAAGGGCAGGAAGCTGCCCGAAATGCGTTTGGCCTTGCAGAAGAAGCTGTGAGTTAGGCCGGGTATGCTGTTGCCGGTGGCGCCTTTGTGACAAACCTCCCCCCGTGAGTGGCGTTGGCATCTACAGTGGCGCAACATTTTTGTGTGATGAAGATGCGGCTTTGTCTAGTCGCGGAGATGCCCCGCCGCAGTTGGTGCGGATTCAAACTGCTTGTAATCACGAGCGGTGTTCGAAAGGGGGGGCCTTGTCTGCCGGTAAATATTGGGAGCAAACTGGTGTTTACCACATGCCTTTCTGCCCATTGGGGCAGAACATTTTAAATGCGGACTTTAAAAGGCACCCACTGGGGTAAACGCACTCAAGGGTTCAGGCATGTCAAATACAAGACTCGCTCTTCGCTTTGGCCAGAGTGGTCGCTCCCAGTGCCCCCTGGCGTGTACTGGTATCGTTACTGCAGCGCTTCTGTGACATTTGCCTCCTGTGTGCCTCTTATTGATCTGCCTGGCTGCCGCTTTGCATATAACGCGCATTGGCTTTAACGTGTACTTTTTCAGCTGCTGTATTAGCGCGTTTGTTCCCAGGCGCTCTGTTGTGCTCCCCCCTCCTCCATTTTGTTTGTTGTTGCTCTCGTGGTCAGCCCGCCCCGCCTCCCAGCTGAGTCGCCCTCCCACAGGATACAAACAGCGCCTCCCTGCCTGGAAGCGCTGTGACTCGCTCTTCGCTTTGGCCGGAGTGGTCGCTCCCAGTGCCCCCTGGCGTGTACTGGTATCGTTACTGCAGCGCTTCTGTGACATTTGCCTCCTGTGTGCCTCTTATTGATCTGCCTGGCTGCCGCTTTGCATATAACGCGCATTGGCTTTAAAGTGTACTTTTTCAGCTGCTGTATTAGCGCGTTTGTTCCCAGGCGCTCTGTTGTGCTCCCCCCTCCTCCATTTTGTTTGTTGTTGCTCTCGTGGTCAGCCCGCCCCGCCTCCCAGCTGAGTCGCCCTCCCACAGGATACAAACAGCGCCTCCCTGCCTGGAAGCGCTGTGACTCGCTCTTCGCTTTGGCCGGAGTGGTCGCTCCCAGTGCCCCCTGGCGTGTACTGGTATCGTTACTGCAGCGCTTCTGTGACATTTGCCTCCTGTGTGCCTCTTATTGATCTGCCTGGCTGCCGCTTTGCATATAACGCGCATTGGCTTTAAAGTGTACTTTTTCAGCTGCTGTATTAGCGCGTTTGTTCCCAGGCGCTCTGTTGTGCTCCCCCCTCCTCCATTTTGTTTGTTGTTGCTCTCGTGGTCAGCCCGCCCCGCCTCCCAGCTGAGTCGCCCTCGCCCCTCCCCCCTCCTCTTCCTTATATGACAGTAGTTCCCGCGCGCAGCGTTCACGCGCAGCGACCGCGCCCAATCCGCGCCGAAGGTGCGCCAAAGGTAAGCCCGTCTACGCCCGTCCGCGCCTGGACCGCGCCCAGCGCCAGACCCCCTGCCCCTCTCGCCGCCCACCCCCCCCGCATTACCTACGATGCCGCCACCCTCCTAGCCCTTAACCCCGGCCGCGCCCCCACCTGCGTCTAAGCCGCTCCTGGACGCACCCATGGACCTTTCTCCTGCTACTCCTGCAAATTCAGCAGCACCGTCACCAACTCCGCTACGACCACAACACAGATTCCCGACCCCAACCACCTAGAATGCATCCTTCTCAACACCCGCTCGGTCCACAGGCACGCCATTGACCTTTGGAACCTACTAGACAGCATCTCTCCTGACGTCGCCTTCCTAACGGAAACATGGATGAACGCTTCCTCCGCCCCTGACATCGCCATCGCCATCCCTGATGACTATAAGATCACACGCAAGGACCGCACCGACCATACAGGAGGTGGAATCGCTATCGTCCATAAGAAAACAATCCGCATCTCAACCAGCTCTGATGCCAACCTCGCCAACTCCGAACACCTTCACTTCCAGATCCACATCGACCCCAAGACCACACTCAGAGGCACCCTCCTCTACAGACCACCAGGACCACGCGCAAAATTCAGTGAAGACATCACGGACTTCATCACCCCACACGCGCTCCCCTCCAAAGACTACATCCTTCTGGGAGACCTCAACTTTCACCTTGAAAAGATCAACGACCGCAACACCGCCACCCTCTTAGACAACCTCGACAACCTCGGACTTATACAACTGGTCACTTCCCCCACCCACATCGCAGGTCACACTCTCGACCCCATCTTCACCTCCAGCAACCATGTCTCCTTCAGCCACACTACGGATCTCCTCTGGACTGACCACAGCTGCGTTCACTTCACCTACAACAAGCCGAAACCCATCATCCACCTCCAACCAACTCTACAAAGAAACTGGAACAAAATCACCACAGAACAGATCTCCACATCGCTCCTTCAAACCTCCCCAGCCCTCTCTTCTAACGCCAACGAAGCCGCCTCCAACCTCACCCTTTGGTTATCCAACACCGCCGACACCTTAGCACCACTGAAAAAACGTCAACACAAACTTGGCATCAAGAAGGCCGCATGGTTCAACGACGACCTCAAGAAGTCCAAGAAACTATGTCGCTCCCTTGAAAAGGCCTGGAAAAAAGACCCATCCACCAGCAACAAGGACGCCTTCAAAAGCGCCATCCGTACTCACCACCAACTGATCCGAAAAGCCAAGAAAACAGCATTCAAAGATCGACTTGACAACAACGCCCACAACAGCAAGGAACTTTTCAACATCGTCAAGGAATTTTCCAACCCCTCGGCCAACTCCAACGACATCACCCCCTCTCAAACCCTCTGCGATTCCCTAGCCTCTTTTTTCCACAACAAGATTGCTGACATCCACAGCAGCTTTGTCAACCAACCCGGAAGCCAACCCACCCTACCATCAGCTGACCATCTTCCCCCCGTTAACACCCTTAACGCCTGGAAGCCAATCGCCACTGAGGACACCATCCGCCTGATGAACTCCATCCACTCTGGATCCCCCACAGACCCATGCCCTCACCACATCTTCAACAAAGCAGACTCCGTCATAGCTCCGCACCTCAGAGACGTCATCAACTGCTCCTTCAACTCCGCTACCTTCCCAGAAGACTGGAAACACGCTGAACTCACCGCCCTTCTGAAAAAACCAACAGCAGACCCCACCGAACTCAAAAACTACCGCCCCATCTCGCTTCTTCCATTCCCGGCCAAAGTCATCGAGAAAGCCGTCAACAACCAACTCGCCGCCTTCCTTGAAGCCAACAAATCCCTCGACTCCTCACAATCTGGCTTCCGAGCCAAACACAGCACTGAGACCGCCCTCATCGCAGCAACAGACGACATTCGAACTCTGCTGGACAATGGAGACACAGTCGCCCTCATCGTCCTCGACCTCTCTGCAGCCTTCGACACAGTCTGCCACAGCACCCTTTTACAACGCCTCAGAAACATCGGAATCCAAGGAAAGGCACTGGAATGGATCACTTCGTTCCTCACCGGAAGAACCCAGAGAGTCCGCCTCCCACCTTTCAAGTCCGAGGCCACCGAAGTCATCTGCGGCGTACCACAAGGATCCTCACTCAGTCCCACCCTCTTCAACGTATACATGAGCCCCCTCGCGGCCATCGCCCGCCAACACAACCTCAACATCATCTCTTACGCGGATGACACTCAACTGATCCTATCTCTCACCAAGGACCCCAGCACCGCCAAAACTAACCTACACGAAGGAATGAAGGAAGTCGCCGAATGGATGAAACAAAGCCGTCTGAAGCTGAACTCAGACAAAACAGAAGTCCTCATCTTAGGTAAATCCCCCTCTGCATGGGACGACTCCTGGTGGCCGGAAGCCCTCGGAAATGCACCCATCCCGACAGACCACGCACGGAACCTTGGCGTCATCCTGGATTCTTCACTCTCAATGAACAAACAAGTCAGCGCCGTATCCTCTTCCTGCTTTAACATTCTTCGCATGCTCAGAAAAACATTTCGCTGGATCCCCTCCGATACAAGGAAAACAGTCACCCACGCTCTAGTCACGAGCCGACTGGACTATGGAAACACCCTCTACGCAGGTACCACCGCTAAACTCCAGAAGAAACTACAACGAATCCAAAACGCCTCAGCCAGGCTCATATTAGACATCCCACGCAACGAACACATCTCTGGTCACCTTAAAGACCTCCACTGGCTACCCGTCAATAAGAGGATTACTTTCCGACTGCTTACCCACGCACACAAATCACTCTACGACATCGGACCAGATTGCCTCAACTCTCGACTGTCCTTTTACACCCCCTCCCGACAACTTCGCTCTTCCAGCCAAGCCTTCGCCACTGTACCTCGCATCAACAAGACCACCATGGGAGGCAGATCCTTCTCATACCTGGCTGCCAAAACATGGAACTCACTCCCCGCTTACCTTCGCCTCACCCAGAATCACCTAGCTTTCAGAAAGCAGCTTAAAACGTGGATATTTGACAAATAATCCTCCTCCCCTTCCTAAGCGCCTTGAAACCCTCTGGGTATGTAGTGCACTATATAAATGTTATGACTTGACATGACTTGACTCATGCTTCACTACAAATGCCCATGGGGCGGGACCTGTGAAAATGAATAAATACATGCAGAATCAAGCCTGTTGTCGTCCGTACAAGCCAGTGATCAAGGGCAGGAAGCTGTCCGGAATGCATTTGGCCTTGCAGGAGAAGCTGTGAGTTAAGCCAGGTATGCTGCTGCCGGTGGCGCCTGTGTGACAAAACCCCCCGTGAGTGGCGTCTCCAACGGGACAACCTTTTTGTGTGATATATATATATTATATATTTATACACAGCTTGTAACTTCAATTCGCAGCGCAAATTAAGGGACTGCACACCTCAGGATGCTCGGTTTAAGATTTATTAACCCGTGATTTTCACAGGACGCGTTTCGGCATTCAGCCTTTATCGACTAAACAAGGAGCAAAAATGAAAACACAAACATTATATCCGGTGCTATGAAGGGACTTCCGGGTCATTCAATAGACAGTAAACTAGATCAAAACAATACATGTTGGTGCCTCGAGCGAGACAGAAAAGGTCAAAATTCATACCTTTTCATTATCAACTCTTTTCTCACAGTTTTCGAAATTAGAACACATTGTGCACTTTATAAATAAGCAATCTAATCAAAAGAGAGAACTCAAATTCTTCTTCACTTTTGTGCTTAAAATAAACAATACATGAATGCACATATACTATTAATCAGTGCAGTATCTTAATCATATTTTGAATCTGATTATTTACACAATAGAGAGTTCATCAAACTCAAGGATAAATAAAGCCTCACCTTATTGAGACCTGGATGGGCAAAAATTCAATTTGTTCGCTCTGCACCTTAAGGGGGCAAGATGCTTCCCCACCATAATTGAATGTATATTTATTTGCCTGAAATGTGATTGTTTAATCCAGTATATATATATTCATTGAAAAAAATATAGGTTTCAGGGACGTTATAGTTAGTTGGACATTTCTCTCGTACAAAACCATAGCAATTCCCCCGTTTTCGTTAGTTCAGCTAACTAGAACTATGACATATATATATACAACATATTTAAACTTTACAGAAACACACAGTCACTGGATGAGGTCATCAGTGATGTCACTGACCATGTCATGAAGGATGTTATATGTGACATCATCAGAAGTGCATTGCGGGTGCGCGAGTTATAGTTAGCTGAACTAACTATAATGGGAGTATTTCTATGGTTTTGTACGAGAGAAATGTCCAACTAACTATAACGTCCCTGAAACCTATGTTTTTTTCTGTGAATTTCTAAGGTTTTTTTAAATGCTAATTTCTAACTATAACGTCCCTGAAACCTATGGTTTTTCTGTGAATTTCAATGGTTTTTTAAATACAAATTTCTAAACATAACGTCCTGAAACCTATGTTTTTTTCGGTGATTTTCAAAGGTTTTTTAAATGCTATTTTCTAACTATAACCTAACAGTCGCGTTTCCAGAGTGGTGGAGAAAGGTGAGCGTGGTCTCAGAAACACCTCCTAGCAATCCCACTGTGTGGGATTTACTGGAGGTAACAGGAGGAGTAGTTAGCCCCCAATGTCAACCTTGGGGGCCAACTATCCCTTTTATTACCAACAGTATGTCCCACACAGCAGCATTGTTAACTTCTTATATCAGGCCCACCCCCTCCCTGCACCACTGTGCAAACGTGCCCCCTAGCATGTTGTAAGTTGGGGGATTAAGTCCCCTTCAATCCTAAGGGACCCTGTGGGCCAACAAGCCCACCAGGTACCTCCAGGAAGCGGCACAGAGCTGCGTTGCAGAGAGGTGGTCTGAGGCTACGCCCTTTTTTACACCTCTCAGCGCCGCAGCCATGTGGCGCTTATAAGAGGTACCTAGTGGGCTAGATGGACCCCAGGGACCCTCAGGATTCAAGGGGACTTAATCCCCAACTTACAACGTGCCAGAGTGTCTGTTGGCACAGTGGTGCATGGAGGCGGTGGGGCCTGATGTGACAAGTGTGCAAATGCGTCCTGTGGTGCGTCCTGTGGTGCGTTTTAGGTTGAGGATTAAAACCCCTTGAATCCTGAGGGTCCCTGGGGGCCAACTAGCCCACCAGGAACTTCCTGTAAGCGCCACAGGGCTGCGTTGCAGAGAGGTGGTGTGAGGCCATGCCCCTTTTTACACCTCTGTGGTGCTTACCGCAGGTACCTGGTGGGCTTGTTGGCCCCCAGGGACCCACAGGACTCAATAGAACGTAATCCCCCAACGTAAAACACGCCACAGGACATGTTTGCACACAGGTCATATTAGGCTCCGCCCCCTCCCTTCACTACTGTGCAAACGCTCCATGTGGCCCCCGCTAACGAATTAGCAGTACCCCTGGTACCTGGCCCACCAGGGGGCTTTTTTTAAACAAAGTACGGGAACCCGCGCTTTGTTTTGTTTTCATCATTCGGCAGGATTCACGACCCCGTCTCGATTTCTGCCAACATTATTTGAAAAAAATGCTTTTTTGGGCCCTGGGGGTCCTTGTGAGACCACCTGAGCAGGCCTAGGGGGTCAGGGTGTTTCTACCCTGCCCCCTTTTCTTTGTTTTTCACCTCTTTCTGCTGTTTTCTAGTGACTCGGTTCTACGGAGTCACAAGATGGCCACCAACACTTCCTGGTTTGGAGTTTTGGCAGCCAATTAGAATGAAGCTCGTGGTCGGGAGGGTTCGCGAACCCACAGCGGCCATCGATATCGAAACATTTTCTTTTTCTAATGTCTCAGGCACTACTGAACAGATTTACACCATTTAACAAAAAGGACTCTTTCTGAACCAAGACCTACCTTTTTGCCAAATTTGGTGTAATTCCGTTCAGCAGTTCAGCCTGTAGCTTTGTCCAAAGTTTCCTATGGAAAACAACACAGGGAAAACACGTTTTGGGACACCCCTTTTTTCTTGGCCACCGCTTGAGGAATCACCCCGAAACGTTCAAGACAGAAGGTGACCAGAGTGGGTCACTAGTTTTGAAAATTTTGCGAAGATTCGTCAACCGGAGCCGAAGTTATTGGGAAAAGAAATAACTCTTTTCCTATGGAAACTAGGTCCTAACTAAAACTGCCTACTGGCGACCACCAGTAGGTAATTAATCTATATATATATATATATACACACACATATACCTTCATCATCTATAGAGTATGATTCAACTGTGGCGTTGTTGTGTTTAGAGATTAAAATAATTACTCTTTTGTATTGCAAGGGAGCAATAGAATTCGGAAATACAATTATTTTGAAGAGTGATGGCTTCTTTGCCAGTGATTTTCGTCTCCTGAGGGAGAATAATATCTCCTTTGGTTTTATACAGATAGTCTATTATTTTGCATCTTTTAAAAGGATGGTTTAGTCCCTAGTGGTATTAATAAGTCGGAATATAAAATGAGAAGAGTGATTTCTAAACATTGCTGTTGAAACAGTTGCCTGCGGAAATCCTGGAAAGAGATATTGTCGATAAGAATACTGTCTGTGATGTAAAATATCTAAGGGTAGGAGACAAGCTAAAGGGCTATGGTCCTCCCATGTGAGTGAAAAGGCGTAAATGGAGTTATTTATTAATGTTGTGTAAATTAGGTGTTCTAGTGATAGAAATGAAGTGAAATTAAAAAAGAGTAATGTGTGGATGAAAGTAATATGAAGAAAATAAATCATCAAAGCCCCCCTCCCCAACCATGTGTCCCTTCCTCCCACCCTCCTCCCCAGAACCATTGAACACAGAGGAGGCAACAAGATAGAGTGCTCATCCTCAAGCGCAGTGCAAACTGTATATTGTAGATAGATACTTGTTCAATGTTAAATTCGATAGAATGACAATATGAAATACATTTGATTTGCTAGCCAAACCCGTTTGTGGACAGAATATGGCTAATTGTTGAATAAGGCTAGCTATAGACATATATATCTCGAAAGTTTTAACTAGATATGTAATTACAAAACTCACAGAATAGGGTAGTGATGGGGAACTGGTCGTATCTCTTTTGTCATATGCATTTAAGAAAATTATAGATTCCTTAAGTACCTCCCAGGGTGCATTTTGGTAAAATTGCATCCCTCTACCCAAAATGCAAAACCAACTCGAGACATGGCTCTCATGTTACACACAAAACACTAGAGACCAACACACACATGCAAATAGTCTATAAACAGTTAGATATACAAATGTGTGATGTAGTCAAAGAAATGCTCCACCCTGCATACTCCAATGTTGTTTAGATGATGTTTATATATTTTTTCAGATGATACAAGCAACAGCTGACGCATGTTTCATCACGAAAGCGACTTTTTCAAGGTTGCAATGCATATATGTAAACATATCAGAGAACAGTTCATGATATTACAGATAAGTGATTAAAACCGCATAACACAAACATGAACAGTTCCACAGAACTGCAAGGAAAAAACCTGCGCTAGATGTAATAATTAACAAACCATTTTAAGAAGGGCTGGATTCAATATAATGCCCCTTGTGTACAGAGTGATCAAGTCCAAAGATGAAGCAAGTACCATGCTATGTGTTGCCATCCCAAAGGTATGTGTAAACCATTAGCCAGGTGATCCAAGAGTGTGAACAAATAAAACAGAAAGAAGAAGAAGAAGAGCCTTGGTCCCTCATTTGACTAACCATAAAATGCACTGGAAAAAGGAAAAAGGAAAGTAAAGGCACCACACCTTCCATGTCTGCAAAGTTGTGGATAGTGAGACATAGAAAAGATAAAAAAGTCATGCGCCACTGACCTAGAGTGTTAAAGTAAATGCCGGTGGTATAAAGGCGATCCAGAGGATAACTCCTAAAACAAACAGGAGCTGCTGATATGTAATACAAAGTAATAATGATAGTAATTACAGGGCCCATCTACAAGAAAGAGATTTCGTGATAACGGTAACCACAAATACAAAGGAAAACGAACATGTAATGTTGGAATATTCAAACACAGTCTGTGTGTTTGTTACAAATTGCGAAGTTCCAGCTGTGGACCTTGTAAGGTTCTAGAAATCAAGACATGTTATTAATTAGCCATCTCCCCATCGATTAAACGTGGACCGCAACACCAATAAAAATCAGAAAGTGCATAGGTATTCTACTCGTGTTGTGGAACAAGTGAGTAGTGTCCTCCTGCTGTCCACCCATTGACATGAACTGAGAAACAAGCTGTGATGCTAGCTTGCAGTTGTTGTTGCGGCCCGGGTTGAGTGCGTGGAGTGCTGATGGGTCCAGGGTTTCTGGCGCTGGTTGCGGTCGGGTCTCGGATGGGCACAGACGGGCTTGCCTTCGGCGCACCAGCAGGGTCCGGGAGGGCTGGACAGCTGGGAGGGGAGCTGGATAGGGCCGGTCGCGCTGGTCCTGCTGGGGCGCGGGGGCAGCAGCGGCTGGGAAAATGGGCGGGAAGGAGGAATAAAGGAGGAATAATGAGGAATAATAGGAAATAGAAGTGGAATAAAGCAGAAAAGTTCAGAAAAGCAGAGGAATGCAGGGTAAAAACTAGTGAAAACAGAGAGGAACGGCAAGATGGCGGCCAGTCCTCTGGCTGTGTGAGCTGGTCTCAGCACGCTCTCCCCTGGATGACTTGCTGACCTTTATATCTTAAAGGATTTTTATGGATTTCTAATGGACTTTCCCGGTAAATAGATCGGGTGTCTGCTGGATTTTGAACGCGCATCGTTTCGTGGCAGAAAAAGTTAAAAGCAAGCAATATTTCTCCATACACCGACCTGTGAAGGGAATGCTCCGGTGTCCTCGCATCTACAGAAGCTGTCTTCTGCATTGGATCCTGTCACTGCGGCGTTCGGTGGCCGGCGGCTTCTGCTTTGATTCACGGTGTTCCTTCAGTGTCGATATGCCCCCGAAAGGTCAGACGAAGAACCCGCCTCGGAGTCTCGCGAAGACTGGATCCGTAACGGCTCAACCTCCAGGTACTCAGGCGGGAGTCGTACCTGGTGAAACTGCTAAAAGAGGCCAGTCAGGCAACGCGGCTGCTAAAGTAGCGAGAACGTTAAATCCGTTCCGGCGATGTTTAAATCTCGGGTAAGCAGTAACAACAAAACGCCACAGAGCCCACAGAGCCCGGTTGCTGCAAAATCTCGCCGCTCGCCTGCTGTCTCTCCTAAAGCCTCGACAATGTCCTCTATTGGTAAGGCAGTCAGCATTCCTTCTTCATCACCTTTGGCTGTTACGCCTAGTGCTATTGTTGGGGGCATCTTGGAAAGCGTAGTTGACCAGCCAGTGGTGGGGGCGCCTGGCAATAATACCCTTGGGACTATGTCTTGCTGGATTTGGAGGCACAGCCCAGCGGGCTGCTGGGAGCTGTAGTTCTCTCAGATTCAGCGCTTATTACAGAGTTGGCAGTTGCTCACTCCCCTGCACTTCCTATAGTGCTCCCACAACAGCAAAATAACCCTATCCACAGAGAAATAATGCAAGTTCCTCTACAGACTGTCTAAGTAAATCCCGATGGCGACACAGATGGCAACAACTTTTATTCTCTGTCAGAACACACGGGCTCCTCTGTGGATGATAACGGTTTGGATAAGGACTGGACAGATGATGAGGATAGTGAGGTGGGGAACTGGCGAACAAACGATGCTTTGAATTCTGATGTTATTTCTAAGGGCCTGTGCACAGTTCAAAAGGTACCTCAAGATTCCTGCTCAATCACTGGTTCCCTAGCTTGGGACTATTCATTTTCTGCACAGCCTGGAGTACAAGGCAATGCTACAGACCTAGTCTCCAATGGCTCTGGCCCACCTCTGGGCGAGATGACACTGGCAATAATATACGAGACAATAATGGCACGCCGTGAAGAGACTCGGCAGGAGAGTGCCTGCATACAGGGAGCATGTCGTAGGGTCCAAAACTCCATTCGCAGAGTGGGCAAAACTTGCGCGGATATCGCTTCTAGGATAGGTGAAGCAGAAGCCCGGATCTCCACTCTCGAAGATGACTTGGCCACTCAAAAGACTATTACAGACTCAATTAAATCTCAGAGGGATGACATCCAGTGGAAACTTGTTGACATCGAAAATAGGGCCGGGAGAAACAACTTAAGAGTCTTGGGGGTCCCTGAAGGAATTGAAGGTTCAGATACTAGGCAGTTCATGCGCCATGAAACCGCTTGGTGAACGTGCGCAGTAAAAATGCTTTTAACGTAACGTAACGTAACGTTCATGGCTGAACTATTTGCTGAGGCATTTCCTGAGGTTAAGAAATGGGATTGCCAACTTGAAATTCAGCGTGCTCACCGGTTCCCTTTCAAGCCGAAACAACGTTCTGGCCAAACAGACAATAGACCCCACGCTATTTTAATCTGTTTGAGCAGTTTTCTAGCTAGAGAAAGGATTTACGATTTAGCCAGGCCTGATAGGAGAAGAGCCGGGAAGGGCTGGCAGTTTTTTGTTAGGCCTGATTTTTGTCCAGCTACGGTTGAACGGAGGTGGCATCTCCGTCACCTAATTGCGCCTTTTCAGTCCAAAGGTGGGCAGGTATTTTTGCTTTTTCCTTCCAAACTTAAAGTGATCTATCAAGGCCAGACTAGATTTTTTGTTTCCGAAATCCAGGCTAAAGAGTTTATGGACTCAATCTAGATTGTTAAGCTGCAAGGATCTGTTTCTATAGCTCTCCCATTCTTGTAAAATCCTTAGTTTTTCTGACAGGGGGCAATGCTCTATACGGGGGATGATGCTATATTTGTTTAGGGACTTTTTCAGAGCACTGTCTGACCGATCTTTGGTCCCATCATTGTAAAAATTCTGATGGCTATACATATTTCTCTGTTCCCCACAACAAAATGGTACGCTTAGACTATGTTTTTTGTCTGACCAACTGGCAGATTACACCTCGATTTCGATCTCACCCAGGATCACATCAGACCACAATCCTCTGATTATTGGTTTTACCTTAAGCCGTATTGCGAGGGTCCCAAGAGTCTGGACTTTTGAGAGAAAACTTCTATTAGAGCAACCATATTTAGATCATATGAGGGCCTGGATATTAGAATTTCTAAATATTAATAGGGGGTCAGCCTCTAGTAATATTGTTTGGGATACACTAAAGGCAGCAATCCGTGGCGAAACTAAGAGCTTTTCATCTTTCCGGCAGAGGAAAATACAAGATCAAACTAATGGGCACATTGATGAATTACGACTCGCCGAGGTCCAACTGACAAGTGCGATCAAGGAAGGCCGGAATATAGCTCAAAGTCAGGTACAGGTCGCTCGAATTAGGGCTCCCCTGCTGGAGTTTTTAGGCCAGGAACTTGCTGCAAAGTATTTGCAGTTTCGCTCGATGATGTTCAAGTTTGGTGAAAAATCGGACAGGGTCCTTACCAAGCGTCTTCAGCAGCGAAGTCTGGCCAATCGTATTCTCAGGATCCAGGACACTCAAGGCCATATCCAGGATACTTCTGAAGGGGTCTTGACTGTTTTTTGGGGGTTTTATAGATCTTTGTACATAGAGGAAACTAGGGATCTCAATGCAGTCCATGTGTTTGGGGCTTTCGTACACGATCTTAATACCCTACATGTTGCGGATCACCAGAATGCTGCTCTTGCCGGACCAATTAAATGGGAGGAGGTTGAATCAGAAATTAATTCATTAGCTAAGGGCAAGGAGGCTGGCCCGACTCCATCCCTTTGGAATTTTATAGTGTATTTCGGTCTGAGATTCAGGAGGGTTTTTTGACAATACTTAAGAGAAGCTCAGCTTGGACATATACCAGACTCATGGTGTCACAGCACTATTATCCTTTTTAAAAAGAAAGATAAGCCGGAGTTAGACCCCTCATCATTCCACCAGATATCGCTGATTAACACGGACAGCAAGATATATGCAAATATTCTGGCCACAAGATTAGCTTTGGTGATCTCCCCACTAGTTTCAATACGCCAACCTGGCTTCATTCCCGGTAGGGACACGGCGGACCATGTCCGCCGCTTTATTGCACTTTTGGACTGGGCCCAAGCTATAAGATCTCCCCTCGGTGCGATCCTGTTGGACGCCGAAAAGGCGTTCGACAGGGTCGCCTGGGGTTTTTTATGGAATGTCCTTTGTTGGAAGGGGTTTTGCCCAGGGTTTAATCAAGCATTACAGTCACTTTACATTGCACCAGAAGCTACTATGTCTATATCAGGTTCGGTCTCAAGATCGTTTAATATCAGTAGGGGCACAAGGCAGGGTTGCCCTTGCTCGCCCCTGCTGTTTGCTCTCTATATTGACCCTTTCATAAGCAAAATTGAGTGCTCCCCCAATATATCTTCGGTTAGGGTCAATGTCTCTGAGTATAAGGTTCTGGCATACGCCGATGATATCATAGTATTAACTAGTGACATATCATCTTCATTCCCAGCTATTAAGAACCTAGCGGAACAGTATGGCCAGTTCTCTGGTTACAAACTTAATGTCCGGAAAACCCAGGTTGTCCAATCCACTACTATGGGTCCCTCTGAAGCACCAGTGGTTCAAAATGCGATGTATTTAGGAATAAAAATCACAGCTGCAGTTGACAGTATTCCAGACTTGAATATTTTACCCATCATTGATACGGTTAGTTCCACTTTGGTAAGATTAGATAATTTGCACCTATCTTTGTATAGTTTTTTGGTTAAACGTACATATATATATATATATATATATATATATATATATATATATATATATATATATGTAAATTTTTTATTGTATATAGTTAATTAAAACCTTTACAATATTGTTCATATAAAAAAAGCAACTTGTACTTTAAAATTAAAGTGTACAAACTAGAGGTACATTAAAACAGAGAAACTTATCTTTGTATGGGAGAAGGAATGTTTTAAAAATGCTGATCTTGCCAATATATATATTTAGAACCATCCTGCTTGAATTCGCAGTCAAGCCTTGCTCGCGCGGAAAAATGCTGCAACAGATTTTTGTGGGGCTATCGTCAGCCTCGAAGGGCGGCAAAGTGGATGCACCTTCCGCTGGACAGGGGCGGGTGGTCTGTGCCTAATCTGGTGCGCTATAATTTGTCAGCTCTTCTACAGCACTTCGCTCTGCCGCTGTTCGGGGATAGGGCAGTACTCCCACTTTTTCGCAGTCCCTCTATTTTTGAGATCAGTTTAGGGGAAGGCGCTAAGGGGATTCTATTGTCGGTTCTCAAACCAAGTTACTACAAAAAGACTAAGTTTAAGGTTATTATGTCAATGTACTCAGTTTGGAGGAAGGTTCATTGGAAATGGCTAATTTCTAGCATCAATTATTATACACCTTTTGTAGCAGCCAGATTGCTGCCCTCCATCTTCCAAGATCAGACTACATTTAGGTGGAGGCTACACAGAATAACGGTTTTAGGGGACATATCCTGTGAGGGGAAGATGGCTTCCTTTTTATTTCTAAAAGATAAGTTTGGCCTTTACACGCATGAATTCTTCAAATATTTACAGGTCCAAAGCTATTTAGATAAACTGTCACATCAAGTCCCCACCCTATTTGATAAGAATATACTTATGGAATTGATTTTGAGGAGGTCACGAATCGGGCTGCTATATCAAAATCTTCTCTCAGGTCTCCCAGATGATCTATCTTCTCACAATACTAAATGGGAGAATAAGTTAGGTAAGGTTGGCTTGGATATCTCCCAGGCTCTAGAATTATCTAGTACTGTGCTAATCTCCGGTAGCCTACGATCCCAAAGCTATATGACTCTGTTCGATCTCTATTATATCCCGGCCAAAATCTCTAAATGAGGAGGCAGAGGGGGTCATAGCTGCTCAAGATGTGTTTTGGCACCAGCTAACGACGTGCATATGTTCTTCACTTGTCCTAAACTCGACTCATTTCTTCAAGATGTCCAATTATTTATCAACTTAAGCCTTAATATTCCGGTTGTCCTATCCCCTGAGCTAGTAATATTGGGCTGCGAGACTGATTGTTTGTCTGTGATAACAAGTTATGCTTCTGCTCTATTATTTATTGCTATGTCTTTAACACGGCTTTGCATAACTTCAGAATGGATCAGTCCGGATGCCCCCACTTTTGTAAACTGGAGAGTGAGGATCCTCGCTCTCCACAATTTAGAATTAGCTGTTTTTCTGAGGGGGTAGGAGGAGGCGCGAGAGGGGTCAGAAAATCTGGGCTCCATTCACAGAATGGCTTAGAAATTAATAACTGTACGAATTGGCTCTTGTTATCTTATTTTATTTATATGTCTTGATGTGGTATATGAGCTCTATGTGACCCACTCTCTTCTTCCCTTCCTTGCTTTGATGTTTTTTTTCCCCTCTTTTTTGGTCTCTTTTTTTTTGTCTGTATATCTCCGTACAAACCTGTAATATCTATAATGTGTAGCCATGATTAAGTTATATGTTGTTATTTATCTGATTTGCTTTCAAAAAGAAAACAGAGAGGAACACTGCGGGTGTAGGAGGGCCTGGAACACCAACACTCATGAGTGCACTGGCTCGGGGGAGGCCTTACTTAATGGAGGAGCTGCAAAGGCGGCAGAGCAATTTCACTATCAGATTATGAACTGTCACAGGAACAAATAAACGTACTGTGTAAAGTTCTGAATTGTTGCCCCACATCACATATCAATTTTGAAGAAGTACATGTGGATCTGTATAAATTTGTGAGTCGTTTAAAATTAAAGAAGCATTTTGAAGAGCAGTTAGACTATGTTCCTCCAATGATTACTAGTTTATCGGAATGTAACATGACTATTAGGGATATTCAAGATGTCCAACCGATTGTCTCACTGGATGACACTGATCATAGTCCTACCACAAAGTTGGATATTCTGTCTGATCTGGAGACATCCTCCAATCTCAATGTGGACAGTGGGCTCAAACCAAAATCGACCTTTCTACCGACATGATCAAAAGATAATCTGATAGATACATTTCATAAGGGAGTTATGCATGACCTGCATAAATTAGAGGACAGGATGCACAGTAATTTCAGACCGGTTAAGGGAATCTGGACAGACAAGAACGTCACGCACTTAACAGGGTCAAGAACACATCCACAATTGTGGTAAGGGAGGCAGACATAGGGGGCAATGTGGTAGTTATGAATCATACTGTGCAGAAACAGGCAGCTCCTTGACACCACGGCCTACATAAAATTGACTAGTAATCCAACAAAGGACACCATGGGAAAGATTGAGCTAAAACTGAACTATTGGCGGGACCTGCGTCTAATCAACGATCTTGGGTATAAATACATGCACAATTTACATCCATGTGTGCCTTGTTGTATTTACACTTTACCCAAAATCCACAAAGACGACAAGAACCCCCAGGTAGGCCTATAATTGCTCGGATTGGCTCACAGGTGATTTACTGATCCAATTGGAGGATATCGAATGGTCATAAACCTTTCCTTTTGTAACGCTTGATGTAAACTCTTTATATACTAGCATCCCACTTGATAAAGGTTTATTGAAGTTAACGGACACTTTCTCAACATGAGACACTACACTCTTTGAACATACCATGATGATCCTGGACCTGGCTCGTCTGGTTCTGGAAAACAATTTGTTCCTACATGATAGAGACTGGTACAAACAAGCACAAGGAGTGGCCATGGGATCTAAATTTTCGCCTTCATATGTGAATCTGTACATGGGACACTTTGAAAAGGGACATCTGTGGTGTGTCAGGTGTGGCAGTAGCAATCACCTAGCTAATAACATTCATTGCCCTGCTAAAAGTGTTACTTGCAAAAAATGTAATAGAATGGGACATTTTGCAAGGGTGTGCAGAGAAGGGGACCCCCATGTTAAGGAGGGTGTGGGTGTAGAAGGATCCTGGGGCAAAGAGGTAAAATGTGTACTGCCTATCGAAAGTAAGTATGTATTGCAAATTAAAGATTGCTCAGGAAGTGTCAATATTATTGATCCTAAGTGTGATGTATCTTTGAATAACATAACCGTAACCAGGTTTGCAGATTCATGTTCCCCTTTTACGTTGTTAAATAAGAAGAATTTTGAGTGCTTTGAGCAAAAAGGTAGGAACACAATACAGAAAGCAGACATTTAGCCCACAGGTTATAACAAGGAGCCCATACCTCTGCTAGGTATGAAGGAGATGCGTATTGAATTCAAAGGCAGGAACACATATGGGAAGGTATACATCGTAGAGTCAGAATCCAACCTTTTAGGTTGGCAGCACCATAAGGAACTGGGGATCATTCTGGATCCCAACAAGGAAGAACAAGTCCTACTTATGGCAGAAAACCTGGAGGGTGGGGGTATCTGTGATGAGTTCCCAGGATTGTTTCGGGAAGAGCTGGGTCTTTTACAGGATTTGTAACATAAAATAAAACTCAAGACCAACGCCAAACCTGTAGTACATAAACTGCACTCTGTGCCACAACAAATGAGAGAACATTTGGAGAAAGAGCTTAACAAACTGTGCAACATGGGAATCATAGAACCGGTGGAGTGTTCTAAATGGCTGGCACCAGTCTTGATCGCAGCCAAGGCCAGTGGAGAGGGCATCCATCTATGTGTAGATTTGAGGAGCCTCAGCGAGAGTATATGGTTGAAAGACACCCACTGCCCAACATAAATGAGTCTCAGCACCATGTCCCAAGTGAAATATTTCAGCGTCATTGACCTATCGATGGCTTACCATCAGGTGGACCTGCACCCAGAATCTAGACCACTCACAGCATTCATAACCCCTCATTGGGCATACATGTTCAGAAGGATGCCTTTTGGATTAGCATCCGCTGCGGCGGTTTTCCAGAAGGTTATGCAGAATATTTTGAAGGGCATAAAATGTACTATGTGTTTCCAGGACGATATTTTGGTGTATGGTCGAAACGAGGAGTAACACAACAACACCCTTTGAGTCATTTTGAAAAGACTCATTGATGCAGGGTTGACAGTACAGAAGTCTAAGTGCAAGATAAGGGTTACGTCGGTCGACTACCTAAGACATTCGATTTCTGAAGAAGGATTTAGACCTAAAAGCAACCTTCTCGGTGCTGTGAGAGATGCTCCATATCCAAGAAACAAGGAGGAACTTAAGTCCTTCTTAGGGTTGATGGAATATATGGTCAAGTACATTAAAAACTTTTCATCCAAATGTGAACCAGTGCGAGAACTACTGAAGAAAGACAAGGAGTTTGAATGGAATGAACAACATAAGTGTGTGGTAGATTCCTTCAAGGAAGAGATCTTAAATTCGCCTGCTTTTGGTGTATTTGATCCACACCACAGATGCTTCCAACAAGGGTTTGGGGGCCACCCTGTCTCAAAGAAACGGGAAGGAAGAAAAGATTATTGCCTTTGCATCCCTTTGCCTTACAAATTCAGAAAAGAATTACTCGGTAATTGAAAAGGACATGTTTCTGGGCAATGAATCATTTTAAATTCTTCCTGTGGGGGCTGAATTTCACCATTCGTACGGACCACAAGCCTCTCACTTCCAATTTCACTGTGAAGGGTATGGAAAATTGTACTCCACCCATTGGAAAATGGATTCTGGATTTCGAGAATTTTAACTTCAAAGTGGAGTACATTTCGGGCGAAGATAACAGAATTGCAGACTTTTTTATCTAGAACGCCTTTGGAAGTGGACCCACCTGAGGAAATGCTTGACAGCCCCATTATGGTTGTAAACGACCCGCCATTACAGAAGAAAAATGGAAGAAATGCATGGAGGAAGGCAAGGACTTGGGAAGACTGAGAGCTGTATTGAGAGAAGGGTGGCCTAGCACGTGCAGTGATCTAGAGGCAGAACTCAAAGACTTCTGGGAAGTCAGGAACAAATTAAGTGTCATAAAGGACATAGTCTATCGTTAAAACAAAGTTGTACCACCTGTGGGCCTCAAGATGAAGAATAATGGATCTGGCTCACGAAGGACATTTAGGGCATAACATAACCAAGAATAGAGTTTGTGCTAATTTCTGGTTCCTCAGGATGGACGCCATGGCAGACAGTTGTTGAAGGACTGTGTCAGTTGCGCCAGAAGCGGTAAATCTAAGTCTTTACGCAAGTCTCCTCTGTCCCCGTCACGGTGCCTCTTTAACCATGGACAAAACTGGCCATGGACATAATTGGACCCAAGGACAACCTGGGGGTCCAAAAGAGGTTCATGTTGGTCCTAGTGGACTACACCTCCCACTGGGTTACTCAGAAATGTACACATCGGATAAACATTAATACAGTCCTGGATTTCCTCAAAGACATATTCTCTAAGGAGGGCATACCCTCCGTCCCTATCACCGACAATGGGATGCAATTTAAGTCCTAACCTATGAAGGGGTTCTTACAGAATTTGAACATCAAACATGAGTGGACTACTCTATATTATCCTAAAGCCAATGGCCTGGTTGAGAAGGCAAACAGACTAATCAAGGAGCACATCCAATTGGCCATTGCCAACGGTCATGACCTGGAAACATCCCTACGTGACTGCTTGTGGGCATACCACACCATGCCCAACCTGGTAACTGGAATCCCTCCTTTTGTTTCCCTCAGGAGGAGAGAACCGTGCACCAAACTTATCCCTAGTTGGTTGGAGGTAGGGCTGTGTATACCAACCTCGAAGAGGTCGGTAGGAAGGTTGACCTGCACCAAGCTAAGTAAAAGTAATGGTGCGTCAAAAAGAACGGGGTCAAAGCCCCCACCTGGAGAGTAGGTGATGTGGTGCAAATCAAAAGAAGTGTGAAGGAACCTCACAGCCTAACTAAATTCAACAATGTAGTTCAACTTGACAATGGGCAATGGTGGAGTTGTGACAAAGTTTTCAAGTCCCAAATGGTTCCATGATAAGTATCCCTATGTTTGCATCTGTTTCATCATATAGGGAGGGAGGTGTGTTGTAACCTTTCTCTTTCTTTCCAATGGTATGTTCCATTCCCCCTTCCTTTCCCTTCCCTTTGGTTTCTCTGGCTGGGAGCTGCCAGCAGAATGTTGACACCTGTGTCAGTTGTGGAGAGTGGATGGCCAAATAAACAGGACTTCTACTTACTCTGGTTCTTGTCATTTATAACTTTTAACAATATTGTATTGGTGAAGGTATATAGATGACATATTAGTCATCTGGACAGGTGATTTGGAACACTTGGACACACTGTTCAAACATCTGATCGACAATACATATAACCTCTCCTTCACATATAATGTCAATCCGAAACAGTTCGTGTTTCTTGATGTCACATTGTACGCAGAAGGGACCAAAACAGCAAGTAAACTTTACAGGAAGCCAAAAGCCTCTAACTCCGTTTTACATGCTGAAAGTGCGCACCCATTCTCACAGATTAATGCCATCCCGATGGAAGAAATGACACGTATGTGCAGAAACTGCAGTGACAATAGAGTCTTCATGTCGTAAGTGGATAAGTTGGAGGATAGATTTAAAAATAGTGTCTACTCTGACAGGACTCTGACCAGGGCATGCAAGAGGATCCTCAACACCAAAAGGGAGACACTGCTTAAGACGCACTCTAAAAAAGACAGAACTAAGCAACGGCTAGCATTTGTAACTAGAAACTGGGATCAGAGCCAAACCATATATAATATCCTAAAGAAACATTGGGACATGCTGACCCTGGCTAACTCGTTGAATAAACACATTCCAAAAAGACCACTGATAACATACAGCAGGGGTAAGACACTTAGGAATACTTTATGCCCCAGCCATGTTACATCTCAGACCAGCACCTCTGAGAACTCTTGGCTTCTGGAGCCACCTAAGGGCTTTTATCGTTGCACCAGATGCAATGTATGTCAATTTGCAATTGACAAGACTAAAGGCTTTCAGTATAACACACAAATATCCTATGGTAAAGAGAGT
Source organism: Lissotriton helveticus (assembly GCF_964261635.1). NCBI lineage: Eukaryota > Metazoa > Chordata > Amphibia > Caudata > Salamandridae > Lissotriton > Lissotriton helveticus. The sequence goes on along the minus strand of NC_136057.1, from coordinate 187,623,629 downwards.
TTCATGAACTGCAACACCAAGTTTTTTATATAATGCATAATATGCAAGTGCAAACAAATCTATATAGGTAGCACTATCAGACCGTTGAAGGAGGGCATACAGGAACACGTCAGGGCTATTAGGAATAATAACTTCAATAATCCACTGGTCACACATTATAACATAGCAAATACAGGATCTGAAACAATTGACATCAAATTTCACGGACTAGCATATGTTGACGACAATCCGTGGGGGGACAATAGGGTTCTGGCCCTCAGGAAAGAAGAAACTAAGTGGATTATCAGGTTACGGACAGTGGGTCTGGGGCGCAACACGGATAATGAGCTACATGTATTTCTCAGAGACTAACCATCTGCTACTTTCCACTGTTAACATGTAATATATCTCTATATGAACAGAACTACAGTGGGTCCGATTCACGGAACTAACTTAAGACAAAATCCTAACCTTACTACTTTTGGTATTCACAGAAGTTAGGATTTTGTCTTAAGACAGACTTAAGTTAGGATTCTGTCTTAAGTCTGTCTTAAGACAAAATCCTAACTTCTGTGAATAGCAAAAGTAGTAAGTTTAGGAATTTGTCTTAAGTTAGTTCTGTGAATCGGGCCCAGTATGTTTATCAGCATTATGATCATTTTTGCCCTGTTTAAATGCATTTTGCATTGATTTCGGATGTTTGTAATTATGGGTTACCCATCGTGGAAACTTCACTACAGAGGTTTTAAATACAAGGTATGGGGAATGTTGTTCTGGCACTATTCAGTGGACAAGTCGAAACCCCATATAGATCCAGGGGAGTTAAACAACTATAGACCAATCTCATTATTACCAGCACCAGCAGAAATGCTGGAACAAATAGTTCAATGACAGTTGGCTAATTTTATTGAGAGACATGACATTTTGCATGATACTCAGTCCGGCTTTCGGAAGGGTTTCGGTACAGAGACTGCATTGCTAGAGGTTGTAGAGTCGACTAGAATGGCTGTATGTGACATCGGTTCTTCAGCTATGCTGGTGCTCCTGGACCTATCCGCAGCGTTCGACACAGTGGACCATCACATTTTGGTACAGCGACTCCAAGCAATCAGTATTGGGGGAGTGGTCCTCACCTGGCTGAAGTATTTTCTTTAAAATCGTACGCAGAAGGTCACTCTGCTACACAACCAGTCGGAACCCGAATATCTATGGTGTGGGGTACCACAGGGATCGGCTCTGCGTCTGCTTCTTTTTGATATATATCTGGCCCTTCTGTTCTTACTCACAGCTAATTGGGAAGTCTTCATACGCCAACGACACCCAACTGGTATTTTCCTTTAAAGACCAGTCGGTGTACTCCTTTAAGAGATTTAAGGGATGCCTGAGAGTCATAGCCCAGTGCATGAACAACAATAATCTGAAACTTAATGCAGAGAAAACTGAAATGTTGTTCTTTGGCAATGCTCTGCCGCCTGCAGCGGGTATTTGGTGGCCAGCTAAAAGGGGCCTGTCACCTACTCCAGCAACCACGGCAAAGAACTTGGGAGTGAAATGGGATGTAGATCTGTCTTTCACGGCCCAAATTCGGCAGGTGACTGCCTCATGCTTCAATAAATTATGAAGCCTTAGAAAAATGTTACATCTACTGCCGGAGGACCGCCGTAGAGTCATTGTCCATGCCACAGTGATATCTAGGCTGGACTATGCCAATTGGCTCTACCTGGGTCTGCAAGCATACCTAGTCAGAAGACTGCAGAAGGTTCAGAACGTGGCTGCGGGGTTGATTAGACGTGTCCCGTTTCATCATCATATCGCTCCGCATATCAAACAGCTCCACTGCCTGCTGGTAGCAAGAAGGATTGAGTTTAAGGCTTTAACTCTGGCATTTTGGACAATACATGGTAAATGCCCCAGCTACCTTAAACACCGGTTGTGTTGCTACAAACAAAACCGCTCACTAAGGTCCAACTCTCAGAATCTGCTATGCACCCCTCGCTTTGTTAAAGCTCGCTTAGGAGGTAGATCTTTCACACTTCGAAGTTTTGGAATTCCCTGCCGAATAGCATTTGCCAAATCGATTCAGTGCCGCTGTTCAGGAAGTCCTTAAAAACCTGGGTTTTTAGCCTAGGGTAGAGCTCTTTTGGCTAGCCCATCTTCATCATGCGTGCCACCTACTGCTATAGCGCCGGGACACCTCTGTTTGAGGTAGCTGTTCGCGCTTGGCTGTATTATTATAAGTTGAGGTTGGGAAGCGTCTATGTATTTGCCACCGTGGCTGTTCATTGTTGGAATGGTCACTTTCACTGGGAACTTACCAACCCTTTTGATATCCCATTCTTTCCCTACTCTCTTTTATTCACTATACTGTTACATCTCCTCTTGTTGTTTGCACTATACAGCAATGCAGCTGGGGGCGGTCTCAATTTAAGAGGGCGTTCCTTATTTTTTGGTACTTTAGCTAACCTTTACTTAATGGCTACCTCTGCTATACACTTTCCCACCCACTCTTTCTTTCATCTTGCACCAACATACAAAATTTCTCCTCTGATTGGTATACGGTGTCTCCGTTATTACAGGGTTGTATTATGAACCTTTATTTAACTGAGTTGATTCACTTTTGGCTGTAAACAATGTTCTACAGGTTTAGTTTTGCCATCTCCTTTATCTATTTTTGAAGGTTTTTCCACACAACAGAACGTATTACTGTTTGTTGGTGAATACTGTGTGCTACAACATGCACGGCCACTGTTTTAGATACTCTATGTGCATGGCTAATAATGAACTTGCAACCTTGGGAACAATCTGACAAGTACAATAGCATTTGTTTTATTGATAACGTGATGTAACATTGAATTGATTGTTTTTAACATTAAATTATCCAGGCATAGATATTGTGCCTACAGTTTATGATACCGGTAACCTGCAGTGGGCACTTTCTACTCTTGTTAGTGCATTATGGTTGTACCAACCATTTTCATACTTCAATTGGTATAAGTCACTACTTAATGTGTTATCTACTGTTTAGGGGGCTTATCATGGCTTGTTTCTTAATTCAGGTCCATGGGTGGACAGCAGGAGGACACTACTCATGTGTAGAAAACATTTCTTTGCTCCATCACAAGAGGAGAATACCTATGCTCTTTCTTATTTTCCTTTTGGTGAGTCACGATGTTTTTATGAATTTTTATGGGTGTTTCGTTCCACATTTAATTGATGGGGAGATGGCTAATCACATTACTTGATTTCTACAACCTTACAAGGTCCACCGTTGGAACTTTGCCAGTTGTAACAAACACACAGACTGTATTTAAATATTCCAACATTATATGTTAGTTTTCCTTTGTATTTGTGGTTACCGTTATCACGAAATCTCTTTCTTGTAGATGGCCACTGCAATTATTATCGTTATTACTTTGTATTACATATCAGCAGCTCCTTTTTGATTTGGGAGTTATCCTCTGGATCGCCTATGGACAAGAGACCTTTACTTTGACGCTCTAGGTCAGTGGCACATGACTTTTTCATATTTTCTGTGTCTCACTACCCACAACCTTGCAGACATGGAAGGTGTGGTGCCTTTACTTTCCTCTTTCCAGTGCACTTTATGGTTAGTCAAATGAGGGACGAAGGCTCTTCTTCTTCTTCTTTCTGTTTTATTTGTTCACACTCTTGCATCACCTGGCTAATGGTTTGCACATACCTTTGTGATGGCAACACATAGCATGACACTTGCTTCATCTTTGGACTTGATCACTATGTACACAAGGGGCATTATAATAAATCCAGCCCTTCTTAATACGGTTTGTTAATTATCACATCCAGCGCAGGTTTTTTCCTTGCGTAATATTCACAAAAACGGAATAAGAAGTTGAATTTTTTGTATTATTCGGTTTTAATCACTTATCTGTAATTTCATGAATTGTTCTCCGATATGTTTACATATATACATTGCAGCCTTTAAAAAGTCACTTTTGTGACGAAACATGTGTCGGTGGTTGCTTGTATCATCTGAAAAAATATATAAACATCATCTGAACAACATTGGAGTCTGCAGTGTGGAAATTTTCTTCGGTTCATAATGACTACATAAACAAGCATTTACAATGCAACGGTTTCGCCTTTGGAAAAGTTTGAGCTATTGGCATTGTAAATGACAAAATTTGTATTTATGTGTTGGTTTTGAAAACAGATAAATAAATGGCATTGTCATTTACATTGCCAATAGCTCTAAATTTTCCAAAGGCGAAACCGTTGCATTGTAAATGCTTGTTTCTATTTTCTCTTGAAACGTCCAGCGTTTCAAGAGGAAAAAAAGTGTTATTTTGTGGTAGTAGTACAAAGCTCTATTTCGATATAGAAATATCTTAAAAGCACATGACAATAAAAATACAATTCATGTTGTTAATAAAAGCACTTAATAAATAATTAAGAAGTCAAGATAAAACAGTATTAAACCATTTGCAGCTTTGAATTGTTTAAGAAAAAAAGAAAAATACAAGAGATTACCTAAAATGAGATTCATCACATAGCTTTAAATCTGATCACCCATGCCCAGCTAAGGAATTTGGCTACCCCACACGCCAATACTGTATTAGGGTTAGATTGTTATTTTGTTAAATCCTTGCCAGGCTGGCACAAACAAATGCCCCATTTTAAAAGAGATATCTCAAAGACAAAGACTACCTTGACAATCATCCAGATGCTCACAAAACAGTCTAGCTAAACCATGAACAACTAAAAAGTGCTTATCACCCAAGCACGTTTTCAATAAATAGGATCCACGTTGTCAAATCAGGTGCATGCCTCTGTACCTTCAAATAAATAGAGTGGCAGGAAAATCATTCACAATCATGGGTCCTAAGACCCGGAATGGGCTCTCTAGAGAGCGGTGAGGTGAAGAATAAACAAAGCATCTTAAAAGACAACTCATAGCATCAATCAATACGTTGTTTGCCATTGTTGTCAGCGCCGTCAGGCCGTGATGCATTTTTTCTTGGCTGAAATCTTGGCCCGAAGAGCCTCTGTTTTGATAACTGGAGAGCTACAAAATGCTTGTAAACTTGCTGATATTTATTAGGGGTGGAAATGACCTGTATTTACTGCAACAAGGGGATTGTAGTGCTGGAAAAACCAAAATGTGCACGTTATTTGCCAAAAACTCATAATTGAGTGGGATTTATTAAATTTTGACCCAGTGGAGTTGGATATTACAAGGTATGAGAAAATAAATTACACCAATTAGCACACACATGAAATGAAGGTCTATGGTGGCTATTTAGAGTTTTGCGAGAATGCAAAATTGGGGTGTGTACTCCAAGTGTCGACCAAATTTTGCACTCCCCCTCCCCCCCCCCCCCCCCCAGCATAAATGTCCATCTGGACTCGAGTAAATGCCCAATTTCGTACGAGGGCAAGCAGCAATATTTCAAGCTTAGCAACCCGGAACTGGGAACAACTGGCTCTATTAATGGGTTATTCCCCACTCCTTGGTGTGACAGTCAGAATGATTAAGTAAAACAGCACTACTTAAAAGTGACTTATGCATCAGCAATTCTGGGTGCAGTATCACTACTTCTGTTTACTTGGGACTAGTAATGAGCTCCTAATACCGTTACCTGTATATTGTACCATGCACTAAATGGAACCCATTATATAATTACAGCATGCCTACCAAACTATATGTACATAAAACTGTGTATAAAATAAAATTAATAATGCACTGATATTACTCTTTTGCCTTCTACTAACTTTAAGAAGCTTGCTAAAAGTTGGCTTGCCAATCAAGTTGAATACAAGCTAGGTGACTATAAATGACTGCAACTTTTTAAAATGATGGCATCATTTTTTTCCACACCCTCACTCCAAGTATATAAATCGCGAACTTGTCAACACCTCAGTCTTGACATGCCTGCAAGAAGCTCCAAGGATCATATTTGGTCATTTAAAAATAAATAAGTAGTCATAAATGAAAGCACAAGATGCGCCTTGGCTGCAGCAAGATAGGCCGCTCAGAGGCCAGCGGCTATCAGCGTTACCAATCGAGAGAGGCATATCTTACGTGGCCCTTTCGCAGCCCCTCCCCCTGTACCACAGTTCAATGACCCCACTGTCGATCCAACCAACGCTCCACAACGGTGGCCCAGAGATATCAAAACACGACGCCCGGCAGCTGCCTCAGGTGAAACACTGGTTGCTGCTGCTAAACAAACGCTGGCGGGCCTCCAGCAGATTCAGCAGGGGAATGTGGTTATCAAGTCCATTTAATCTAATCACCAATCGTGAATTTACCATCATTATCACCCAAAACAGCTTGGTATGCAAGGCATGAAGAGACAGAGTCTTGCTTTGTGTGCTCTGTAAAAATAAGGGGACGGGCACAGTGTGCATAGCAAGTAAAATACATCAAACGGGGCACAAATTGTGAATGAGTGCAAACCCCCACCCCCCAAATAAAGAGACGACGCGCCTCCTCTTTCATGCTCCATCCACATTGCTTTGCTACCAATTTCTGTAACCTAAATCGCGCCCCGACTCATACTTTCAGTGCTCATGCGAATGACGTTGTGTGCCAGGAGTAGTAGAACGCGTTTTTCGTGTTTAAACAGAGGATATTAATTGGAATGGTGGTTTAAGAGTGTGGCTAATGCACGCGTCACCTTGATAAATTCTACAGTTCAAAATGTGCTGCAACTCACACAAGACTGTTATACAACAACCCACAAGATGGTCAGAATAGAGGAAAGGTGCCTTGCATTCACAAAGTAATGAGACTTTTTTACTGGAATAATTGTGAATTTATAGTCGTTTGATGCGTCTCACTAGTCAAGCACCTGTTGAAAGCTTCTGTCACCTTCCTTCGGTTGGATTTGAACAAGGTAAACATAATAGTGTTGAAGGAGCTCACTTGGGTGGCAAGGGCAACTGGTTATTTTAACTTCACACGTTCTGCCACCTTCCTGTAGCGGGATTGTGTATATAGCTGCAATCGGGTGGGATTGTGTGCACATTCTTCGAATAACTAAAGTAAACAAACCCATGTGCAAATCCGGAAGGGTAAATCGCCCGCCACCACCCAATCAATACCAACTGCGGAACTGCAACAAAAAGCACGTCACGCGAACGGAATATCGCTAAACATCTGTCTGTCACATTTCATTGGGGCACACCTGTAGGTGGGGGGGGGGAAAGCACTGAAACAGACACCAACTTAGTGTGTTAAAGGCCGCTTTATTTGGAATCAGGTGCACCTACGCAATCAACCCCACCTGGCCTGTGCCGAACAAAACTAGTACTCTCTAAATAGTAACCGCCTAACAGCCCCCCTCCACCCCCACCCCTAATTGTATCCCCAACATTGCAACAAAGTATCAACATCCGCTCAGCAACCTACCCCCAACTTCAAATGACCTTAGTGACCTTCCTGACCTCCGCTCCCCAACTGCCCCTACAGCCCCAGGCCTCCTGTGAATCCCCCCTTTTCTCCTAGGGAAACGCCACCCCTCACAGCACCTGTTCCAGCGACAACCACTCTTGTACCCTAACTCAGGTGCACCCTCAACCAACAAAGCCCCTCACAACCCCCCAAGAGGCCCACCCTGGCCAAAACCATCCCACGGACATAGGGAGTGAGGGCGGGACAACGATTTTCACCTAGCACCCCCGGCTGCCGTGTCACTGCACCTGAAATGGTGCCCCCAGCTACAAAATGGCCGTATATATCCCCGGCCAGCCCAAAAACCGCCCAAGGAGCCCAAACCAGCCCAAGGAGCCCAAGCTACGGGTGCCTGTCTAGGACACCTATCCCCCCCCCCCTACTGCCCCAAACATCCCCGGGTGTGCAAGCCTCCCTACGGTCGGCTGCCCCCCCAAATCCCCCTTGGGGCACACCTGTAGGTGGGGGGGGGAAAGCACTGAAACAGACACCAACTTAGTGTGTTAAAGGCCGCTTTATTTGGAATCAGGTGCACCTACGCAATCAACCCCACCTGGCCTGTGCCGAACAAAACTAGTACTCTCTAAATAGTAACCGCCTAACAGCCCCCCTCCACCCCCACCCCTAATTGTATCCCCAACATTGCAACAAAGTATCAACATCCGCTCAGCAACCTACCCCCAACTTCAAATGACCTTAGTGACCTTCCTGACCTGCGCTCCCCAACTGCCCCTACAGCCCCAGGCCTCCTGTGAATCCCCCCTTTTCTCCTAGGGAAACGCCACTCGGAAGTCGTTTACGCCTTCCGACCCCCCCCTTAGGACTCCTGCCTCCTAGGATACCTAAGCACCCCTAGCGCTCTATCCAGTGCCTCCTTCAACTGTACTACGTACAGTTCCATGCCATATCTAGAAAGGTGTACCCCATCCTCCCTGAAAAAATACACCGCTCCATATCGCAAGTCAGGATGAACCATTCTCCCCACCCCTTCCTTCTCACAGAAATCCCCCATCACCCGATTAATCTTCCGCCGGGCCCTGTCTATCGCTCCCGGGCGCTCAGCACCCCTCCACACCCGCCTGGGGATCAATTCGGACCAGATCACATGGCACCCCGCCCAACGCTGCTTGATCTCCCGGAGGTCCCTCATCATCTGTTTTACCACCGCCAGCCCTTTGCACTGCACCAAGTCATTCTCCCCTAAATGAATCACCACCACATCCGGACACACTCCCGCTCTCACCACCGTACTCAACATAGGCAACAACTCGTGCCACCGCATACCCCCCTTGCCCCGCCAGTGACACCTATACAGTCCAGTATCCAGTCCCAAATTCAATGCACGATGCTTGTCCCACTCCGCCTGCTCAGCCCTCTTGACAAACGAGTGGCCCACCAAATAAACATTCAACAACGCCGCTTCCGGCCCCGCCACAGCACCTGCAAAGAAACACATATCAGGCTTCGAAATCACAAAGACGTCACCCCTTCCACCTCCCGCAACCGCACGTACGTCCGGTAACAATCCGACTTCCACCGTCCCAGCCTCTGAATCTCCTCCTTCCCCCAACCCTTACGCGCCGCCTCAGTCGCCGCCCCGATTCTGAAGGAGTGGGTCCCAAACAGCAGGGGGTCCTCGCCCAAGTCCCCCAGGGCGCGCCGCAAAACCCAAAAAGCCTGCGCCGCCGTCACCCTACCCCCACTACTCCTGCCAAAAACCTGCCCCGCCTCCCGGCTCCGGATCTCCATCAGCCGCCTACCCCACGCCGCGGGACAAGCTCCCTCCTGCTCCCCCGGGCCCAGGACCACCCAAGTCCCCACCCCCCTCTGATCAGTTTTGGAATGCCGCAGCCGCACCGCCACGTCTCGCGCGCGCAGCTCCACATCATCCCACCCCACTCCTGGCGCCCCCTTTGTCCCCAACAATTCCGACACTCGAAAAGCACCATAAAAAAGCCAAGACATTAACGTGGAAAAGCGCACCACCTCGCCCTCATCTCTGCACACCTCCGGCAGCGCGCCAATGATTTTTAACAACAACGCCACCGTGACCGGACGCCTCAAGCGGACCGCCGCGCCCTTTTCCCTCGCCCAACCCTCTAAGAGCCGGGCCCCCAGCTCCCCCGCCGACGGAACGTAGCCCCACCACAGCTTACCCATGAACGCAACAGCTGACAACTTGCCCGCGATGGTGACCCGCGACAAACCCTTCTCCATGAGCTCCAACATGTACCTTACCACCTGCTCCTCGCGCTGCCACCGGTCCCCCCGCCTCACCGCGCCAGACCGCAAGAATTCCTCCCAGGATTGCTCGTAAGCTCTCCACGTTGACGCCGCCACGGATCTCTTCACCAGCTGGAAGACCCTGGCTCTCCCACCGACCACATCTCTCCCGGCACCGGCGTCCTGACCTCCTCCGCCGCCGTGGCTAGCCCATGGAACCTCTCCCACTGCGAACGAGACAAAGCATCTGCAATGTCATTGTCCACACCCGGTACGTGTCGTGCCTGAAAAAGGATGTCATTCTCCAAGCAACGCAGCACAAACACTCTCATCAATTTCAGCACTTGCGGGTCCCTGGCCGACTGCCTATTCACCACCTGGACGACAGCCATATTGTCCACTCGAAACAACACCCGCTTGTGAGCCAACTCACCGGCCCACACCGTGACTGCCACCACCAACGGGAACAATTCCAAAAACGCAATGCTCCGGCCGCCAGCCTGCCAGTGTGCCGGCCACTGCTCCGCGCACCACCGACCATCCCAGTAAAGGCCGAAACCACCAACACCCGCCGCGTCCGAGTACATGGTAACGTCCCATTCCCAATCCTCCGCCGGCGCCATGGGCACTCCGTTGAAACGCTCCAAAAACGCCTGCCACATGCGCAGGTCCTCCTTCACTCCCGCCGACAATCTCACGTGGTGGTGGGGCAAAGCCAACCCGGACAACGCCATTCCCAACCGCCTGCAAAACGTCCGTCCCGCCCGCACCACGCGGCAAGCAAAGTTCAAGTGCCCCAACAACACCTGCACCTCTCGCACCACCACCTTCTTGCAGGCCAGCATGTCGGCCACCAGCCCTAACATAGCCGCTTTCTTATCGTCCGGTAGGCGTGCTTCCATGGCGACCGAGTCGAGCTCGATACCGAGAAAGGACAACACCGTACTGGGACCGTATGTTTTCTCCGGTGCCAGGGGAACACCAAAGTCCCCCATCAACCCGGCCAAACCGTCCAGCTGCCGCTGGCAGTCCGTCGCGTCGGGTCGCCCCACCAGGAAAAAGTCATCCAGGTAGTGCGTCACTGACTCCGAGCCTGTGCGCCTGGAAAAAACCCACTGCAGGAACGAACTGAAACGCTCAAAGAGCGAGCACGAGATGGAACAACCCATCGGCAGTGCCTTGTCCACAAAAATGCACCCCTCAAATTGAATCCCCAGCAGCTGGAAATCCGCCGGATGTACCGGGAGAAGCCGAAAGGCCGACTTGACGTCGCATTTAGCCATCAAAGCGCCCCTCCCCGCCGCCGTGACAAGCCTCCGCGCCACGTCCACCGACGAGTAAGTCACCGACGCCAAGTCCGCCGAAATGTACGCGTTCACCGACTCCCCCTCCGGCCAAGACAGATGTTGTATCAGCCGGAACTGTCCCTCCTCCTTCTTGGGCACCACCCCAATGGGGGAGATGATCAAGTCAGGCATCGGCGGCTCCGCGAACGGGCCCGCCATCCTCCCTTCTTTGACCTCCTTGAACAACTTCTCCCGCACGATACCCTTGTGTGCATTGACTGACTTCAGATTGTCCGCCCAGCGGGCAATCCGAGGGCCCTCGTAGCCCAGGCGGAATCCCTCCCGAAAACCCCGACGCAGCACCTCAGCATCCTCCGCCCGCGGATACGCCGCCAACCAGGGTTCCATCCTCTCCAGCCTAACCGGAGTACGAGCCTTTGCCCAAAGCTCCGGCTCCCCCCCCTCGCCCCCCACCCCGCTGCCCCCCTCCCTGGGGACCTCCGTGCCCCTGCTGGTGGCCTGGCTGTCCAACGAGCCCCCAGCACCGCTGCGCCGGGTGCCGCTTTCCGCAATTCGAGCACTCATGCCTAAAACGGCAAGTTGCCCGCCCGCACGACCCTTTATTGAAATCCCAACAGGCCCCGAGCGCGGCCTGCCCGGTGGACTCACCCCGCCCCACCCCCCGGGTGGGGCGCGCGGTAAAGGGGGGGGAACCCACTGGCAACCCACTGGCCGTGTAAATGGTGTGGCCGAATTTGGCCCCGCCCATCGTCTGCTGGTACAAGTCCGCGTCCAGCTCCCCCCACAATGCTTCCGGATCCGCCGCCATGCGCGCCCGAAACTCCTCCTCATAGTGCGACCATGCGAAACCGCCGTACGTCACCTGGGCCCTCCGCACCACATCCATGTATTTCATGAGCGCCACGGATCGGTCGGGGAACTTCTCGCAGTACACACTTGCGTAGATAAGGAAAGCCGCCGACCAGTTGTCCAGTGTCAACGGCACCTTCGGACGCCTGGCCAACTCCTGCTCTTCCTCCTTCGACCCCTCCTTGGACGTCAACTCCCGGTGGAGAAGCTTGAGTATGTCGACATACTCCCCCTTCCAAATTTTTTCCTTCGTAGCCAACGACAGGTGCGCACCCAGTGGCTTCGTAATGCCCATGTATGGCAACTTACGCACCGGTACCACGCAACTTTCCTTCCCGCTCGCCGCCTCCTTCCCGGCGACCGCACCCGGCACTTCCCGCGCGCCGGCGACCGCCCCCGACCCCTCTCCCTCTCGCGTGCCTGCGACCGTGTCCGACCCTCCTCCCGCGCCGGCCACCCCGTCCGCCGCGCCATCCGTGCCCACTCCGGTGTCCCGCACGTACCGTCCCCGCACCAGCCTCCAACCCTCCGCCCCCTCCCCCCCAGTCCCCACTGAAACTTGTACACATCGCCGCTTACCACTCTCCGCCCCTTCTCCCGTCTTACCTGGCGTCAAGGTCGGCGTCCGAACCGGATCCCGCCGCCTAACCAGTTGAGCTGAGGGGGCCGACACTCTCGGTGCTTCCTGCCTCGCCGGCACCTGTAAAATACTGGCAACAACATTACATTCCCCCCTGTCCTCCCGAATCTCCCCTTCCTCCGCGGACTCCTCCGCCGCCACATCCACACATACCCGACCCCCCCATGGGGGGTCCACCCTGCTCAAGCCCGCTCTCTCCCGACACACTCTCATCAATTCACCCAAATCCACACTCCCACGCCGATCCATTCCACTAACGCCTGGTTCAGTAAGTTGTGCATCCCCAACCACTCCCCCGCCCCCGGCGGCCGTAACAACCCTTCGGGGGGGGGGCGGCGGGGCTGACCCCCGCCGCCATCCACCACGCTCTATTGACAGGTCCCTCGTTGGAGCGCGACCGCCCGCACTAGACAGAGCCGGCCCATCCTCTCGGTGGAGTAGAGCCGCATGCTGCTCACCCGAGCGCCTCGCAAGCAGCTCCTGCCAAGGGAAAAAAGTGGAGTCCAGCATACCGGGGTGCACAAACCCACCATCACCCCCCCACTCACCCCACCCACTCTCCCACCCCCGCGGCGCCCCCCGTCCCCACCCCGCTGAGTGACCGCCGCGACGCGCGGGAACCCCTCCGCCACCCATGCCCCACCCACCCATACTGCTCCAGCCCCCGGTGCCACCCCACCCGCCGGACCCCCAACCAGGCCCCGCACCCCTTCCGTGCCCTCCATCCCAGCCCCCCGCCGCGCCCCACGCCCCCCCCCCCACATGCTCCCCCTCCATCCCCCCCATACCACCCCCCATCTCCCGACTCACCCCCTACCCCCCACACGCCCCCGCCCCTCCCGCTCTCCAGGCCCCCCCTCCCCTTGGCCCCCCACCCCCCCCCCTCTCCAGCCCTGGGGACGACACTCTCTCCTGGCCCCCCAAGCCCCTACCCCCCTCCGACCCTGAAGAGCTCCAGTCCAACTCTGTGTCTGCCCCCCCACCCATCTCCTCCACCTCAGTCTCTTCCACCACCTCAGGGGACCCCGCCCCCCCCACTCCTTCACCCCCACCCCCCCCTCCTTGCACCTCCTGATTCACCCCCCCTGCACTCCCTTCCCCCGACCCCCCCGCCCCCTCACCAACCAGCCCTGCCGGCACTGCAGACACCCCCTCCCCCCCACCCCTCCGTCACCGTCAATTGCCGCCCGCACCCCCTCCCCCCCCACCGCCACCGGTGCCTGCCCTCCGCCACCCTCCACGAACTCCAGGGCCTTTTTTAGCGCCCCCCGCTGGCCAGCCTTCGCGCCCCCGCCCTTTCCCCCCGCCTTACGCGGCACCGCCGCAACACGCTTCTTCGCGGCCTTCGCGCCGCCGCCCCCAGCCCCGCCTCCCCTCTGCACACTCAGAGCCGGCCGCGGTCGCGACCGCGGCGGCTCACAGGCCCACACGGCCGCCGCGGCGCCGTTGGCAGCGCGCCGCGGCGGAGGCCTCACCTGAAAGTCCGGCCTGAGTACATCCAGCCGGCCCGCCTCCCCAAGCAACCGCAACGCCTCCGCGACTCTGGGGTCCCGCTCCGCCATCACAAAAAACCGCTACACAGTGAAACGAACACCGACGCTCCACAGCACCCGCTCGCGCCGCCGAACACCACGTGACCAGGGACAACGATTTTCACCTAGCACCCCCGGCTGCCGTGTCACTGCACCTGAAATGGTGCCCCCAGCTACAAAATGGCCGTATATATCCCCGGCCAGCCCAAAAACCGCCCAAGGAGCCCAAACCAGCCCAAGGAGCCCAAGCTACGGGTGCCTGTCTAGGACACCTATCCCCCCCCCCCCTACTGCCCCAAACATCCCCGGGTGTGCAAGCCTCCCTACGGTCGGCTGCCCCCCCAAATCCCCCTTAACCGAAGGCACTTCGAGCCTACGCCTTGACAATCCATCTGTGTGTTGGCATAGCGACACTCTGGTGCGTTCTGTTGTGTGGCAGGACGGGGCTTTCACACACTACACTGTGGGGGTGATCAGATAACGTATGGTTTACGCATTGGTTGGCGTGTTTGAGCTGCAGTGCAATGTACACACCTGGGATTGGTACACTTACATAAGCACGAGAAGGTACCCAGATGGACTATGGGCAGAAACTTTTACTACCCATGTATTGGACAGCAAGAGCCTTTTGCTCCCTTGTACCAGGGCCCATGGCACACCTGCTGCGCCACTGCCTGTTGTGTGCACTTCAGGAGCTGCCAACACAAAGCTCCCCCACACAACTTCCGCGTACAGTAGGTTTCCAGCCAGGGCCCCACCTCTGTTGTTAAAGGTACAGCCCTGCCTCGGTGTTGTCTCCGCTCTCACAATTCGTGCCCTGTGTTTCGCGCGGCTTGCGAAGCAGGAGACATGGTGATATTGCCAGGAAATCTATGCCTGCAGCAAAAACGAGTGCGCATTGTTTTCGAGATGCGTGCACCGTATTCGTAGCTTTCTGTGCTCCAAGGCTGGAAGAAACTGAGAGGCGTATCATTTTCTGCCACGCGCCCGGATTTGTGCACCTTCCTTGCTCTCTGAAGCCAGGCTAATCTGGTTTTCCCACACCTCCCTCCATTGCTACATCACCCTGAGAAACAGGCAAACCAAACAAGAACATGAAAGGACCCCATCCAACATGGGCCACAGACACACACGACGTAAGCGTGGCTGGCTTTTGGGGTATAGTAGCAGCAGCATCCTCACACCCGCATACCCTATACAGAAAAGGAAGAGTTGCACTTTACGATTTACTACTGTACACCGAAACTGCGGCCAGGTAGTGAGCCAGGCTGCCCTGCCTCCACTAACACAAACACACCCTAGAAGACTGTGTACAAATGCAACACTCCCCCCGCCCCTTTTTAGGTTTCAAGAACCTTTCTCCAGCCAAGTACAGAGCGCAGCCAGCAGAGCCCGACAATAATGCCAAATACAGACAGGGGACACTGCTGATACACCTGCGAGGAAGAAGGGAAAAGCGAGGAAATTAGAGAGAAAATGCTGCAGCGGGGGGGAAAAAAGTGGAGACAGACAACTAAAAGGGGTAGCACATGAAGGGTAAAGGGAAATATACAACTGGGGGTGCTACGAAAAAAATAAATGTAGAGAAAAATAAGTTAACAGATTTGGAGTTCAGTCGTCAGGTAAGGGAAAGGAAAAGGGTGAACACGAGAAGGCAGAATAAGATGAAAAATAAAATATGTACTGAATATAAGGAAAGAGCCAGAAAGGAAAAGCAAAGTGAGCATGTATCGATACTGGAGAGAAAAGGAAGGACGAGGATACAGTGGGAGAAGGGCTGCGGAGGGGAAGTTTCGAGAGGAGCCTGCAGGTGGGCGAGGGATGGGCGGGGACCCTGCTGCACCTGCCCGACTGCTGCTGGGAAAGCGAAACTTCCCTCTCTGCCCAGCCGAGCCTGTTGAGCGAGCCCCGGCCGGGGGCTGAGTGGGCACTCACCGGCAGGTCCACGCTGACGTCCGTCCCGTCCAGCAGCAGCACCCGGCAGCAGAGCGACGAGCGGCCGTCCCCGGCGGCCGGGATGTGGACCGGGGCGCCCCCGCTCACCACGGGCGGCTGCAGCAGCGAAGAAGCCGAGGCGGCGTGCTGCGGCCGGTGCTGCCCGAAGCCCGCCGGCCCCCGCCGTCCGGCTCGTCCCGGTGTGCGCGGGGCGCCGCCTGCGCTCCCCGGTAGCGCTGCATGGAGCGGCGGCCAAAGGTCCTCCGCAGGAACCGGAGCATTCTCCCCTCCTCCGGGCCGGCTCCGCCGCCACCCCGGGACCGCAGAAGGGTGGGCCCCTTATCTGCCTCAAGTTGCGGGGCAATAAAACGCTGTCACCTCAGACTCGTAGTCCAGGCGGGGAGAAAAGTAGCAGGAAACTGCGGCTGCAAATTGAGAGCTCAACCCCCACCAAGCGGGGATCATAAAATCAGAAGCACCGGGAGCGCTGAGCCCGGGCGGGATCCGCCTGCAGGGGAAGGAAGGGCAGCGCGGTCACAGCGGCCGCCGACCAGCCACGCTCGGGATCCGAGGGGTGTGTGAGCGCCAGAGCGAGTCCGCGGGTCTCTCCCTCCTCTCTCCTCCTCTTCTCGCCGTCTCCTCCTCCCTGCTCAACCTGCGGCAGCGCCGAGCCCTGGCTGCGGCACAACTTCCTCTCTTCTGCCCGTGCAACCTTGGGGGTTCTTTTTCCGTTCGTGTATGTTTTTGTCATTTTCCCTCAATGCTACTTTGTTTTCGGGGGAAGAGCCTCTCTGGCCGCACGGCAGCCTCAGTGAGTCTCCTTTACGCTGTCACAGCAGAGGAGGGCATCTCCGCTCACTTGAGACGAGAAGTGCACACCTGTGTCTTCTGAAGAAAGAAAAAACAAGTCAGGTCCCGGGCCGGCCAGCCAATCACAGCGCGGCCCGGGAATGACGTCACGGGGGTGTCCCGGGCCGGCAGCCAATCGCAGCGCGGCCCGGGACAAAGGGGCGGGGCTTAAAAAAAGCACCAGAAACGCCCCCGAATCGCGTTTTCAAGAGAAAGCGCGATTGACAGCCTCTGTCTCCCAATGGCTAGCCTCCATTTATGGAGCTAGCCAATGAGAGGCAGAGGCGGTGCCGACATCCCTACTGTAGACAATAGTTTTCGATCTGGGAGTGGCACTGCGTGCCCCTCGCCAGGTCGAAACCTAAAAAATTGTATATCTAACTGTTCATAGACTATTTGCAGGAGTCCGTTGGTCTCTAGTGTTTTTTTAGATATGTAGTTAGATGGTTGTATTATAATAGTATTCATATATCTAAAGACATTATTAAATGCCACCCTCTAGCCAGATTCAATGGGGTGTACGTTTGGATAACTGCGTTTCCCAGTACACTAGAAGGTACTTGTTTTACTGACTATGGGGCATATTTACAAGAACTTAACGCCGACGTAGCATCAATTTTTGACATTACGACAGCTTTTTTATTTTTATCGCCATATTTACAAGTTGTGGCTAACTGCAGCTAGTGGCACTTTTCCAGCGTAAACGTTAATTTTCAAGATCGCCACTTCTGTTAGCTGGACTTAACGAAAATGAGATGCAAGGTGGAGTTCCCATGCAAAAACTGCTGTTAACCCCACT
Organism: Lissotriton helveticus; assembly: GCF_964261635.1. Lineage (NCBI taxonomy): Eukaryota > Metazoa > Chordata > Amphibia > Caudata > Salamandridae > Lissotriton > Lissotriton helveticus. Next base: position 187,606,084 of record NC_136057.1, on the reverse strand, counting down.
TTGAGATACTTACAATGAAATTCCTGTATGGTGATAACCCCCCAAAACTACGGCTAATCCCAGTTAGAGGCAGTTTTTTTAGACCAGAAAATAGATGGCCTTAAAAGTGGTGCAAACACTTGTGTCCACATATAACATGTTTGGGTGAAAGGAACATTGCTGCACCGCCCTGAGCCAAAACAAAAGGGCAGGGATGCGCCCTATCAATAATGACCGCGTTGTAATAGTATTGCGAAGTAATAACAGCATTGTAAACGCTGTTTCCCATGGCTGTAGTTGAATGTTCCCGCTGGCAGTGAAGATGGGGTGGAGTGTGTGTCTGGCTATGTGGGGTGGTGTGGTGACTAGCTGCTTGAGTCCGATGTTGGTGAGTTTCTCCTGGACGATGGAGGTGTTCTGATCACTGGGGTTGTCCAGGTGAAAGTTCAGGCCTCCGAGTAGAATGTACTCAGTGGATGGGAGAGCCTGAGGTGTGCTGAGGTGTACAATGGCATCAGTGCATGGGAGGTCATGACCCGGGGGCCTGTAGACGTTGGTGTCTGTTGAGGGTGGTGTTGCGCTTGGCCCCGATCTTGAGGTGGAGGTGTTCTATGGTCTCCGTTGGGTCATTAGAGTGCGTGGTCAGTCGGAGTGTGCTTTTGTAGACAATGGTAATGCCACCTCCTGGGCGGTCGGGGTGGTCCTTGCGGGTGATGTTGTAGCCGTCAGAGATGGTGTTGGCGTTGTCCAGAGCAGAGGTTGGTCCAGGTTTATGTGAAGAAGACGATGTCTGAAAAGTTGGCGCTGAGGAGGACCCAGATTTCTGTGCTGTGTTTGTGGAGGGACCACACGTTGAGGATGATGCAGTTGAGAAGGTCGGGTGCACTGTTGGTCGGCTGGACGGCGAAAGGCGCTGGTTTGTTGATGTGCAGAAGGTGGGTTTACAGTTTCAGCAAGCAAAGGATGCGAGGGTATTCTTCGGTGATGCTAGATGGCAGGCGGAGTGGAGTCCAGGGTTGTGGGCGAGGAAGGTTCTGGCGTCATAGGGGTGGAGTGTCCGGGAGTCAGGGTCCCTTGCACTGGAAGTTGTCTATGCGCTGACAGCGCAGACAGACTTGCCTTTGGCGCACCAGTGGCATAACTGCTGCGCATGACTGCACAGCGGCCGCCATTAAGTAGTGCTACGGGGGTTGGACAGTTGGGAGGCGGGAAACGCTGGAAAGGGCACTGGAGGGGGCAGGGCTGCTGTGGATCGCAGAGTCAATTAGGTAACGGACCGGGAAAAAGGAACCGTACATAAGCACAAGAAAGAAAAAGCCAAACAAAGCAAAGAAAAAAAACATACAGAGCCACTGGTAGAAAGCAATTGTTAAGAGCAGAACACAGGACAGGAATAGCAGTAAAGAGGGACAGCAGGGCAGTCAAGCAGCAGAGCAGTGACGCTCTACCACTGGACCACCAACGAGGCACAGGCAGGAGCCTGCAGGGGAGAAGAGCCTTGAAATCCTGACCTACGGGTCAGAGGAACTAGCAGCAGCAGATGGGGACAGCAGCAGCAGCTACCGTCCCACAGCACAGCGCCGTCTGAGCAAGTCCACTAAGGGATAGTACCCTGTACAAAAAGAACAATTGATGGACAGAATGCAGAACAACATTAATCCCAGTACAGAGATCTGAGCCTACATCCATAGTTTTTTTGCTCACCATGCCATTCCAGTGTGGACCCAGCCATATGAAAATCAGACTTGACCCTGCGCCCAATGGGAACAGTCCAGCCCGAACTGCCAGGCCAGGTCCTCCCTGGACTGGAAACAAGCAATCTAGGACCGGTTTCGGACGTTCAGCCCTCATCATCCAGGATAGCTTGACTCCAGTGGCATGGGGAGTACGGGACCCACATCTGGGCATTCCCGTCCCACTTACAAATGCAAAAAGAACAATTGATGGACAGAATGCAGAACAGTGTTATACATTCACCCCAGTACAGAGATCTGGGCCTAAATCCATTGTTTTTTTACTCACCATGCCATTCCAGTTTGGACCCAGCCATATGCAAATCAGTCTTGACCCTGCGCCCAACGGGAACAGTCCAGCCCGAACTGCCAGGCCAGGTCCTCCCTGAACTGGAAACAAGCATTCTAGGACCGGTTTCGGGTTTTCACCCCTCATCAGCCAGGATAGCTTGACTCCAGTGGCATGGAGAGCACGGGAAGGGTATGCCCAGACGTGGGTCCCGTGCTCATCACACCACTGTAGTAGTAGTAGTAGAAAAGCTGTATTCGATTTCACAAAGTTATAAAATCATAAAAGCAACAATTCATACGTTATACAATCTAGAGAATTACAGATACGAGCAATAAATAAAACCATAAAAAATTTTAAGAGCAGATTAAACTTTTCCTTTTTCTCAAGATACTTTTTAAAAAACTTGTCATTATGGTAATGCAATATACATCATTTAAGGATTGTAGGAACAATAGAGCCGGGCGACATTGACGCCATGAACCTTGTTTTTTAAAAAATGGCTTGATCCATCTATTCCTTTCTACTGAGTAAAATTTACAGAAACATATTACATGCAGTGCAGATTGGTCTGATAGATTGTTTGGTCTGATAGATTGTCGCACGGGCATTTACAGAGTGCTCTGGATCAATCGTTTACTTTAGGGAATGTAATTAGACGAAAGAAATAATCAAATCTAAATCTGGTCAGGATATATCTATCATAACCCTCCTGACACCAGACCAAATAGGGTTGAATTGAGGCTGAGGCCAGGGTCAATTGATGCTGTAAAACAGTTTTTTTGCTTAGTTCCACTCCTAGCCTTAATGTTTCAAGATGGTTCCAACAGAGTGACTTTAAATCTTTCCTCGTTATATTGTGAAGGGAGTCTGGCTTGTAATAAAGCTCCGGTTTCCCCAAGTCATTAGTAAAGTTGCGTATGTAACTCAACCATGGAATCTTGGCAGCCTGGTCCAATCCCAAAGAATCTTTAATTATATCTCTGTTTAAGGCTAAGTCTGGCGAGGTCCAGGCTCTATGCCACAGCAGTAAAGGTTGCATGCTTATCAAATCGCTGATATGGCGGATACCCAGTTCAGAATGACAATTAAAAACAGAAGTAAAATGTAAATGTAAATGCCACCATTTGGAAATCGCACAGCTACCTCCAACGGAAGTGTTCCGGCGCTGTCCGTATACCGCTTAGGAACCCTTCCCGGCTTTTGCCTGTGAAATGTCCACTCCTGGGCACCCCCAAGGTGAAGCCAGGCATCCCAGCGCTGTTGGGGCCGTTGTGGAGATTAAGCAAGCTATTGCCCAGAGTTGCAGAGTGGGACCCATGATTAGAATAGGCACCGAGGCGAGACTTATCAGGTCCGAGGAAATTGAGTCCAAGACCCGCCGAGGTGGGTATTGAACCCTGGTCCCGGACCAGACCACTGCATCAGGGTCTGCCGCTCTAACCATTTGAGCCACACTTCTCCACTACTATGAGGAATGGCTAAAATAAATCTTAGGAAAGCATTTTCTACAGTTTGAATGGATGAGGTATCATAGGCACTCCAAACACCTGCTCCATAAATAGCTGTGCTAATGCACTTTACCTGATACATTTTTAGCAGGATTGTAGGTGGCCTTTGCCCCATTTTTTTTTGCAAATACCATTAGTGCCGCCGTTGCTCTTTTAAACATCATGTCCCGCTTCTAATAGCTGGTCCCCAAGATCCAGTTTCATCTAATACAATTCTTATGTAGGAGAATGTTTTAGTGGGTAGGATTTTCTCTTTCCCAGCAAACAGGGGACAGGATCTATTCTTACCCCTCCCGCAGGTCATAACAAAGGTTTTTTTAACATTAAGTTTCAAGCCCCTATTGTCCATAAAATTTGTATAAGTGTCAAGTGCCGTCTGAAGGCCAATTTGGGTTCTTGCCATTAATACGGCATCATCAGCATACAAGAGCGAAACTATCTGTTTATGGTTAACCTGGGGTGAGTCTCGTACTTTAGCCACCAATTCTTTTTCCAAATCGTTGGTATATAAGGTAAAAAGAAAAGGGGCAAGTACGCCTTTTAGGCTGAATCTCACCTTGGCTGTAGCACCTGGGTAAAGTTGTCTTAAAAAAGATATGAGTGCCTCATCCACTTTTAATTCCGATAAAATCTGCCATAATCGGCTATGGATTACGCAGTCAAAAGCCGCGCTTAAATCAACAAACGCTGCGTATAGTTTGCCTCCCTTGGCTTGAGTATATTTACCATGTAGGATAGAAAAATTAAGCACCTGCTCTACTGTGCCCCGCCCCTCCCTGAATCCATATTGTACTGAACTCAGTACGTTAGTATCTTCCACCCATTGTTGGAGGCGATTCAAAATAACCTGCCTGTGACTTTCATGAATGAATCAAGCAAGGATATTTGGCGATAGCAGGAGGGATTATCCCGATCCCCTTTTTTAAATATAGGGATAATTATCGATTCAGACCAGGTTTTAATGAAGCCCTTCTCGCAGCTAGCTTCCAGGACTCGAGTTAATAGTGGGGACCAAAGTTCGACGGAGTATTTGAATAGGTCGATCGGAGTACCATCGGGCCCGGCGCTTTGCCTCCCTTACTATGTTTTATGGCTTCAGACACTTTTTCATTACTGATATCAATTTTAATTTGCACAAATTTTCCTTGTACCCTCTCGGTTACGGACCTTCTATCTGAGATTTTATCTATCCCCCCGGGATTGTAAACTTCTGAAAAGAAGTCTATCCAAACATCTTCTGATATAGCCACCTCGATCCTTGCGTCGTCCCCCATGCTAAAGAACGGTGCTTTGACCGCTCCCCAGAAGAGTGAACTGTCCCTCGCTAATGAGGCATCATATAAGTTGGTCCAGGCCTGATCTTTAATTTTACGCTTACACGTCTTTCTAGCTAAATTATACTCCTTCCTGCATCTCCTAACTTCTTCAGGATCCCTCCTCGAACCTTGTAGGGCCTTTTTTAATCGGGAGTGTGTGGTAAATAAATAAATAAATACCGGTACTATTTTTCTATGCATTAACTGAAAAGGATAGCTCAATAAATAAGAGGCAGAATCCGTGGTATCGGAGTCATACGGGCTTTAATTAGATGGCTCGAGCCAATGGACCATCGGGTTCCATCACCTGCAAAGGTTCAGGAAGGGACAATCAGAAAAAAAGGGGACAGCCCAATATCTCATTAACATCATACAGTATATATAGTAAAACAGTACAATTGCATTGAATACAGTAGGCGTAACAAGTGACAAACGGAAGATAAGAACATATGGGCGTAAAAAGAAGGCGTGCACAGGGCGTGCATGGAGACATGTGATGTAAACGTCACAGGAGTGTCATAAATGGGTGGATACATGGAGGGGGCTACATGGGCAGCTGGAACCTTTAACCTACTGGTGCGCGCAAACGGGTCATGACTTGTAACTGGGGAGAGCTGGGGGCTCTGACTTCTAGCACTAGAAGAGGAGACTAAAGTCTGGGATGTCAGAACGACCTGTACCTATAGCATATCTGATATCTTATGTTTGGAGTACATGTTGCTTGAATCTAAAAGTCATCAGGGCAAAGGCTACTTGTCACTAAGGGTAATGCATGCATATATTTCTTCATGTATTGCGTGTGCTATGAATCTTCTATGGATACTAATTCAGTAATTCACTTGCATGGAGACAGGGAGACTAGACTATAGATGAAGATGTTTATGCGGTTCGTTAGCTAGGAATGTGAAGCCGGGGAGCTGAACTGATAACTGTAGGCATAACATATTCTTGGCAGACAGGCAGGCAGGCAGGCCAGGCCGGGCACCACGTTGCTTGGCAGAAAGTAAGTGAAGGGTCAGGGATGCGGGAGGGGCTGCATCTCTCCTCGGAGTGGTTCAGGAGACTTGAGGCTTGAATCTGGTGTCCGGGCCCTGTGAGGCCTAGAAACGGGTGCAACTCGATGATTTAACGTGCACAATGTAAAGACGTTGGCAACATAGGCCTAGAAGCCTAATTCACGTAGCTTTCAGGAGAACTGGATAACTGACATACTAACGTTGGACACAACTATAAATGCGTCTTTATTCGGTCAAGGGGTAAATATGCATATCGATCATGCACATATAACATACGATGGGGAACACGTAGGGACACATGACAGGGCAAAATTCAATTTTCCTCATTCCCTCCTTGTTCCCTACGTTTCCTTCAGGAAACATCAATATTCATGATACCATCTATCTGTTCATACAGCATCATTTGCTCGTCTCTTATCTTTCGGGAATGGGACTTTGGACGTGGAATACAAGAGGTAGCGCACAAGCCGCAAATCGCAGGGCCACATTGTAAACAGAGACAACAACTGAATATGATCATTACTACTACTCCCAAAAATGACAGTACTTTCCATCCCCAGGCAGATATTATACTCCAGAGCCAACCGGACCATGTCCAGGTGCCTGGATTCTGGTGTAGCTGATGGGCTATTTTATGAAGTCTTGTTATTGCTGAATATACAGACGGTGCGTTATTAGGAATGAAAACGCAACAACTAGATCCGATGACTCTACAAGCTCCGCCCCTATCGGCCAGTATGACGTCAAGAACAAGGCGGTTCTGAAGAACGACAAATCTCATAGCAGATTGCTCTTCTGTTAAGTTACCTAGAGCGGAAGTAGTCTCATTCACTACTGCTTCAAGGGTTCTGGTTAACCTACGTATTAATTTACTATTCTGGATAGGTCCTATAAAGAAAAAGAAACCTTTATTGAAGTCTGTATACTGTTCTAATGCAGTTTCAGTTTGATCGACAATTGGGGACTCGATCTCCCTTCTATGTCTGACATGTACTAGATGTGTATTTCTGTGATAATCGGATGGGGCTAGAAAAACTGGTGGCAGTAGGAAGGCAATGTAACATGTTCCATCCCAATCTAGGGGCAGACGTACATATGCGGTCTGACCACATATAAAGTACGAATTACGTGAGGCTTTGAAAGTAGATTTCCCACTGTCACTATACTCGACCACAGTATTACAATCACTGTGTCCTAGATGTACTGAACCATTCTTTCTGACACATAATTCGCCTTTCACTGGTAGAACTGTTATAGCAGGCAAGTCTGGAGTAGTCTCGGACTGAACATTCAAAACCATGAAATTGGAGGAAAAATTACCTAGATCATATACTTCATTTTCTAGATCTAACCCTGTCCTATGGGAAAGACCTTCCTTGTCTGGGAAACATGTTCTATTCAGAAGGGACTTATCGTCTGAGGATGATGTTATCGTAAACCATGCTCCACACGAACCATTGTGTGAAAATGGATAGGGAAAAAGTGGCAGAACTCCCTTCGGTGTCTGGTAAGGGGGGAGTCGACCACACACCCAACAATTAGTGGCATTGCTGGTCTGGTGTGAATAGTGTAACATACGTATAAAAGTATTGTTGCGCATTGCAAGTCGGTAGGATAACTCGTGAGGAGGTAGTTCACTAAAAGTGTGCTCTACTGTATCATTAGAGGAAAGATGTACATGCGAATCAAGAGGAGGAAAAAATACATGTAAAACATAACTTATACATGTGATCGTAAGACTCAGAAATAACATAAACAATAATGTAACAACACATCTGCTTCGCAGATTCTTACAGTAACGTATTTTCTTGGAGTTTCGTCTAACTCTCTCACTATGTGGGTCTATCTCATACATGTCAGGAACCTGTCTAACCGCTTCACCCGAGAGGGACTTAAACAATTAAACGCTGTCTGACTTGCTAGACCTTAACTTGAGTTTATACTCCTGCTGCGGAGTTTTCTCTAACAAGGGAAGTTTAGAGTCAGTATCGGGGCAGTCCTTGAAAAAAGTCTTTGGACGGAGTCCATGGAAACGCTTGATGTGGCTGGAGTGTAGCCAACCCTTCCTGCCTTCCAGCTTCACGGCAGTCCTCGTGGTCATCAGAACAAGTTTCGGCTCCTTCCAGCGGGGCTCCAGTGGGCTTGAACGATCAAAATTCCTAACGAGGACTAGGTCGCCTGGAACGACCTCGTGCGGTGTCACCTGGGTGTTGTCTGGAAAGGCAGCCGCGACCTGTGAACGACAAGAGAGTAGTGCAGACATCAAGGAAGCTAGGTAATCTGTCAGCATATTACTGTCAACATCGGTAATTTTACGTGGCATAGGTGTACCCCACATGTTTGGGGGACGACCAAACACTACTTCAAACGGTGACAGACCAGATCGGGAGTGAGCGACCATTCTCATGTAGAAGAGGGCAACTGGCAGGGCTACCATCCAATCTACACCTTTCTCTGCACATACCTTCGCTATACGTATTTTCAGAGTTTGATTGTGTCTCTCGACGAGGCCAGCTGCCTCGGGGTGTCGTACGCAGTGGAACTTCCACTGGTACCCTAACAGAAGTGATACTTGTTTCATGAGTTTGGATGAGAATGGCTGTCCGTTGTCTGAATACACGACCCTGGGCAAACCATAGCGTGGGAAAAACTCACGAACCAACTGCCTGGCAGTGGTCGCGGCAGTGTAATCTGGGACTGGATATGCTTCTGTCCATCTGGACAAAGCGCATACAACTACGAGGACATACTTAAAACCTCGACATCGATCCATCTGAATATAATCCATCTGGAGGACTTCAAAAGGGTGGTCAGGAGGATGGAATCCACCTTGTTCCACCGGAACACCTTTTCCTGGATTGAACTGACAACAGATCATGCAGGTACGTACTTTCTGCTTCGCTGCTGCTCGTAAATGCTTGTTAAACCAAAGGTTCTGGATACTGTCTAACATGGCTTTTTCTCCTAAATGTGCTGGACTATGTGCTGTATTAATAATGACTTGAACCATAGAGTCGGGGAGAAACCATGTGGCTTTTCCCATCGTCAACCATCCCTGATCTGTCTGGACCCCTCCTTGTTCAGACCATTTCTTGATTTCTTCTGGGGTAGCATGTGTCTGTATGTCTAGTACGTCTTGTGTAGGGTCCTTAATTGTCATACAAGTCGTCTGATCTGGAACATCTGTCTTTGTCGTGTTAACTGGAATGTCTGGAAACTGAGCTGTAAGCTTGGCTGTTCGATCTGCTAGATCGTTACCTTGGGAAATGGTGTCAGTGGCTTTCGTATGTGCTTTGCACTTCATAATGGCAATGGCTTTCGGCAAATGTATTGCTTCTAACAGAGCTTGAATGAGGGGGCCATGCTGAATCTTGGCTCCATGAGAGGTCATGAAACCTCTTTCTTGCCATAGGACTCCAAAGTCGTGAACGACTCCAAATGCATAACGTGAATCTGTATATATGTTTACTTTCAGGTTCTTGGCTCGTATGCAGGCTTGGGTCAGAGCGATGAGCTCTGCTGCTTGAGCAGACAGGGTGTCTATACGATGTGTTTCTATAACTTCAGTTTCAGTAGTCACTGCATACTCGGCTACTAACTCTCCTGTACTTGTTCTCATACATGAACCATCCACGTAAAGTGTCAGGCCTGGATCAGGTAATGCAATGTCCGTCAAGTCTTGTCTTGGCTTTGTCATGGTGTTAATAACTTCCACACAGTCATGTGTGGTAGGATTTGATGTAATCGAGGGTAACAGTGTAGCAGGATTTAATATGTTGCAGCGTCTGATTTCTATGTGTGGCTGAAACAGTGTCAGTTCATATCCTGTTAATCGTGCAATTGTCAAGTGCTGAGTCTGTGTTCGGTTTAAAAGAACCTCCACGGAGTGTGGAACCTGTACTGTCAGGGGGTGTCCTAACACTATGGAATCACTTTGTCTGATAGCTAGAGCTGTGGCTGCAACTGATTTGAGGCACGCAGGCAGAGCCTGGGCTACTGGATCTAATGTGCTAGAAAAATAAGCACAAGGCTTGTGTTGTCCTGCTTGATCTTGCGTGAGAACAGATAATGCTGTACCATCACGTTCAGTAACAAAAAGTGTAAAAGGCTTACTGTAGTTCGGTGTCGCTAACACAGGTGCATTACATAAAGCTTTCTTTAACTCATTGAAAACAAGTGTATGTTCCTGGGTCCAAGGGAGGACAGTCGATGTGGCTGCCTCCTGTGTTGTCAACTGTATCAGTGGCTTGGCTAGATATGCGTACTGAGGAATCCATTGTCTGCAGTAAGAAGTGAGGCCGATAAAAGCTCGTACCTCCTTCTGTGTCTTGGGCTGTGGAAGATGTGCTATTAACTGGATACGGTCAGGTGTCAACTGTCTACCCCTCTTGGACAGCAAGTGTCCAAGGTATACCACTTGCTGGACACAGAATTGCAGTTTCGAAGGGGACACCTTGTGCCCCATTTCCGCCAGGAAATACAAGACGGTCAGTGACGCACGCTCGCAGTCACGTGCTGTACGGGCTGTGATCAATAGATCATCGACATACTGGAGCAGGGCAGTGTCAGTTGGCATGTGAATACTGTCTAGTTGTCTTTTAAGTGCTTGACTGTAAATACTAGGACTTTCTGTGAAACCTTGAGGTGCACGTGTGAATTTATAGCTTCTTCCATTTAAACAGAATCCGAAAAGAAACTGGCTGTATGGATGAATGGGGACACTAAAGAATGCGTTCTTGAGATCAATAACAGTAAAGAACGTAGCTTCAGAATCAATGGCAGTCAATAGGGAAGAGATATCTGGAACCACTGGGTACTGGGGTATGATACATTTATTGAGTTCTCGGAGGTCAATCACTAATCGATAAACTGGAGGTGCATTTGGGTCAGTACGTTTAAGAATCGGAATGATAGGAGAATTACAAACATTGGAGTCAGTTTCTACAACTACTCCTTGAGCCATGGGCTCGTCAATGATTTTCGATAAGGCTGCTACAGCCTCAGGTGGCAATTTGTACTGTCGGATTCGTGGTAATACAACACCTTGTTTCAGAGTGACACGATATGGTGTAATGTGCATACAACCTACATCAGTTGGACCTTGGGCCCATAAATGCTGTGGTACATTCAGTAATCTTGTATCAAAGTCTCGTAACACATAATGTCCTTTAAAATCACGTAAAAACAATCTCACTCCTTCCGGAGAACAGCATATCACGGCACCTAACTCTTTCAATGTCTTAATACCAAGTAAATTTTCAGGACATGATTTCGTAAGTAACAAGTCTGTAGTTCGGGACAATGGACCAACTTCTAGGGAAACTGGTTTCGATATTTCATTAACAATAGGCTTTCCTGAAAATCCCAGGAAACATTTCTTGAGCCTGAGAGTGGAGCCCCTGGAACCTCGTCATGACTGATGGTAGTCCCACTTGCCCCTGTATCAATCAGAAACTTTCTGTCTTTCCCTAATACTTGACTGTGTACATAGGGACCCTCTTGATCTACAGGAATCTCGATGAGAGGCAAGCCAACCTCCCTCTCTAGGCTGTTTCATGAATACTGCTGATATTCTGGATAATCTGACTGTGCGTACTGGTACATCTGCTGTGTAACGTGTTGTGTGGCAGCTATAGGCTGCGGTACTGTAACTGTCTGTTGTGCATTCTGCGGTTGCTGTGTATTTTGCGGAACATGTTCCTGTCTAGGAGGACGCGGTCTCTCTTTCGTCTTACCTGTAGCTATGTTGTGTTTCAGAACTGCACATTCGTTTATATAATGACCTGGCTGTTTACAGTAATTGCATGTCCCTTTAACGGGAGCTGCAGAATGAGTAGTTTGATTCGTACCCCTCTTCTGACTATCTGCTGGAACAGACTGTGCAACTAGTACTTTCATTTTCGTGTCTTTCATACGTCTCCTTTCGTGTTCTTGCTCCTCCCTGATTCGGTTCTGGTGATACTGTAACATCTGGAGCATTTGGGACGGGGTATTAGCTTGCCAGGTACTCTCGACTTTTAATACTCGATTTTTAACTTGTGGTAAAGAATTCTCAACTAGTTTGGTAACAAAAAGATGTGGATACGACTCACTACTTGTTTTCAAACCGCTATTAATAATGAAACATTTCTCAAATCTGGAATAAAAATCACTAGTGTCTTCGGCTTGTTTCTGTTTACAGGCTGAGATGGCATCCAAGTCTTCCTTTTTCGTGGCTAGTAATCTTGGCAAGACTTGTATTAACAGTTCGGGCAACTCTTTGGCTTTATCCCCAAGACCAGTACCTGGAACTCGTGTGTTATCTTTGTTCTCTAACGCTGACCAGTCAATCTTTTTCTCTCCCACCTCCCATTCTTTTTCTTTGAGTTTTTCATATATGCCCGCAGGCAACAGAACCTTTAACATTTTGATGATATCTGGATACGTGTATTCTCCCATACGGAGCATGTCTTTTAACTCACGGTGGAACCCTGCTGGATCTTTATCGTGACAGGGCACTAACTTTTTCATTTCTAGTAGTTCTATTTTCGTAATAGGGGTGTAAACAAATACTCGTTCGAGCTCACCCCCCGTTCCCTTAACAGGATGCACTTCTCGCAACGGATTCTGTCTGTCTATGTAGAATGGGGGTGAAACAGAAACAAAATGTGGAGTCAGGAACGTTCTGTATTTGTGGCGCTGTTCTAAAATGACGCTAATCAAATCGGTACCTAGACCTTTCCATCTGTTTAGGAGTAACTCGTTCAATACATTATATAAAGGACCTGGATCAGAATGCTGATCCTCGTACAGTGTAATGAGGTGCTGGATCATGTACATACCCACCAGTCGCTGCTCGCCTGGGGGCAGTTTCAGAAACATTTGAGCCACTACTTCGTCTGAATACGTGGTAGAATCACTAGTCCATCGAACTGCTGATCGGGCTAGTTCTTGTTCATGCATGGTACTAAGCTCACTGTAACCTATTCGTAGTTTCAGAACTTTATCGGTAGCCTGGAATAATTGTTCAAGAGAACACTGTTCTGGTACGGGAGGAGGAAAAGCTTTCTTGTAGTCTAGACGTGTGTGTCTATCAGAAGGTCTCGTCCTACCTACATACGCTATTCTGGTGGGATTCTCGTTGTCTACATCTTCGTCTGAAGAGTCATTCTCTTTCTCTGCTATTATCCTTGCTTTCTCCCTCTCGTGTATGCCTATAATTTCTTTACGAATCTTTCTGTACATGGTTTCTATACAATTTTGTGTCTTGTGTTTTCCGTCTGCTATATTGTCACTCCATCTTATCAGGACTTTCATCTCTTCTGGATCTTTATCAGGGCGATCCTGTTCTCTTATTAAACAATTTATTAGAAATTGCAAAATCATGCCTTGAATCTCGACTTTCCTGTGTGCCATAGCTTCGTGAATACTTTCTGGTTTCTCCCCTGTACGGATGAAATGATATATTCTGTCTAAATGTTCTTTCATATTTGATATGGTAATCAAGAAGTTTGCAACTCGTCGTAAACGTACGGAATGCAATATCATGTGATCTTCACCTGGCACTGGGTCATATCTACAATCATTAAGGAACCGTTTGAGTGCTTCGTACGTAGCCACTTTTGGCGTACGCTGTAATGCTGCGTCTCTCAGTGTCAGTCGTTTTGTTTGAGGCGGGGTGATAGGAATACCTCCCCCTGCTCCTCCTGGACTAGAATCGTCAATTAATACTGAATGTGCGTCTGTTGGTAATGTGACTGGTAAAGTAGGTGTACGTAATGTGGGTTGGTCCTGGGGTACTGGCACATTAACAGGATTCCCGGAACCAACGGCTGGAGGCACAGTAATTACGTTATTAACAGGAGGTTGAAGTTGAACAGGCGGAGTAGGATTCGTATTAGCATATTCTGGGACAGTGTCGTCTAAATAGGAAGAAAGGAAAATTTCAGCTGCGGTCGGTTTATGACGTAGCTTAATCGGGACCAATGGTGGCGGTAAATTACAGGGTGTTTCCGGGGTTGCCTTCGGCAAACCCTCGGCGAGAAGGGGATACATACCTTTAATAAGGGCATTTCTTTGTCTGTCTGATTGTTCTGCTCTAACTCGTTCACCTTCTTCTAGTAATTCCCTTTCTTGGGCTTTTTCTGAAGATTCTCTACTTAGTTCTGCTTTTCTGAATTCCTTTTCTGTTCTTTTATGTGATTCTTTACGCCATAATTCTATGGCATCTTTCTGGGATTGTCTGGCTTTCTTTTTCCATAATGCTTCTTCTACTCTCATGATGCACTCGGCATCCCATGTTCCTGAAACAGGCCATCTATATTTCTCTTCGAGATCTTTGGTGTAGTCCACCCATAAATCTAGATACAGTATGGCATCTAAGCCATGTTTATGATACATGAAATGTCCAGGACTGTCCCTAGGAGGGACAGGGACTGATTCTTCGAGTAACCCTTTTCTGGTTTTTATCTGACGTAACTTAGAAAACAGCGGCATATTTGAACCGTACTTGAACTTGAACACAATACACAATGAACACAGTAATGAATAGCAAACAAATCACTCATACCACGACATCAAAAACACATTAATAACAGTTCGAACAGAATAGTACCTGATACATTGAAAACATAATACTTGAATTTCTCGAGAACAGACTTACTAGAATTACTGGATGCACTGCTAAAACAGTACAGAACACACCGGTCTCCTAAAGAGACACGTCATACCGTATTCACCTAGGTGAACACGTCGGACCGGATCTGTGTACCCAAACCCGTCGGACCGGGGACAAATTAATGAACCCGTCTAGATACGTTCCCAGCAACGGTACTCACCGGGAAGCAAAACTGAAGGCCTCGGACTGGACTGGACTGCTACGACGTCTGGTTACTGCTACGCACTACGCATGCGCCTCGGGCCGCTAGGACACAACAAGTTTGAGTGTTCCGGACCCTAGCAGTGCAACCCCTAAAAAAGACTTGACCACAGGTTATGGTAGACAGGCAGGCACCTTTTTCCACCTTAATCCCGCCTGTCCCTTGGTCTCATTACTTTAAGGACTGGTTCTTTGTCTATTTTCATGCTTTATTAATGCACTGTATATAATTACAATTGAGTTGAATCAATATACGCTTATTTGTCTTGGTGTCTCACTATGTGTGTCGTTTGATTCGATTGTTGTAAATATTGTATATATTGTATGTTTGTAGATACTGTGTATATGAACCCACTGTTCTGATGGTCATTTTGTTTGTGCTTTTGTTTGGAATTTGAAAAACTTTAAAATAAATGATAAAATTGTTTGGAATAATAATCCAGTGGTCACGTGGTACATTTTGACTGCGTGGCTGCAGAATTTCCGTTGAGAATTTGTCCTGTCCAGCCAACTGTTTCTGTTTTTCCCATTGTTGAGATCCGGGCTGGGTAGATGTAGGATCCAAAACCTTCATTGTTTCACTGCTCTAACCATTGAGCCACACTTCTCCACAAGAGATTCTCGGCCTGTGGGCCCGTTGCTATGTGCAAGATGGCGCCTCGATGCAATGATCCGGTTGCGATGCGAGAAGACGGCGCACTTGATGCGACGATGTGGTGATGATGCACTTAGCCTTGCGACGACTCTGTAGTTTGGAGCCGCGACAGGCCCTGCAACACGCTCCTTCGGTGATGCGATGGCGACTCTCTTGATGGCGTCACGCTTCTCTGGTGATGCGGCAGCAGGCAGCTTCGATGAACACACGCTTCCTGGGAGATGCGGCGGCGGCACGCTTCTCCGGCGATGCGATAATTTCAGCTGCGGCGGCGACATGCTTCCTCTCGGTGCGTGGCGCTTCCAGCTCCCAGCGACACGCAAATGTCTGTAGATAGAATTCCCAACAAGGAAATTCACAAGGGGAGCTGGAGGTGAAGTTGTTTGTCCCTGAGACTTCAGCAGGAGGCCAGCACAGTTCAAGCCCTTGGAGAATATTCTGTAGATTATAAAAAGTCCTTAAAAAGTTCCTTCTCCTTTCCTTAGCAATGAAGCAACCACTGCAGGCCGACCCAGCAAACAGCACAGTGGCAGAGTGGCAGTCCAAACTCCTGCAGCTTCTTCTGGTTCTTCTCCTTGGCAAAAGGTTTCTTGTTCCCAGAAGTAATCTAAAGTTCTTGGGACTGGGTCCCAATATTTATACCCCCAAATCCTTTGTTCTCTGAAGGCAGAGGGGCCTCTGCCTAATCCAAACCAGTTTCTGAGCACTTTGTTTACAGGACGCATTCTTCCCTTTCACAGTGCAGGGCAGAAACATCAGACGCCCCACAGAAGGTGGAGCCAGCACAGTGGAGGGAAGGCACAGCCCTGGATCACTTTGTTGACAAGATTCCTTCTCTCCTTATCCCATATCCAGGTCCCAGGTGCAACTCCAACCTCCCATCTAGATGCAGATCTCTCTAGTCACCACTGGGCTGCCCCAGCCTGTCTCCTGGAATCCCCCAGCCCTGTCACTCACAAACTCCAGACAAGGAATACACAACATAGCAGAGCAGGCCTGGACAGTTAGGCAAGAAAATACATACTTTCTAAAAGTGGTATTTTCAAACACAGAATGTTAAAACCAACTTTACTAAAAGATGTATTTTATCATTCTGAGTTCAGGCATGTTAAATGTGAGTTTCTACCATGTTCCCTGAGTCAGTTAGGATTATAAAATGTAATAATCTAACTGCTCATTCTAGCCTAGGGAGAACAGGTAGCCTTTCCATAGTGAAAAACGAAAATGTCTGTAATTCACTATTAGGACATGCTACATACACCAGGGCATGTCCTACCTTATACTTACAACTAGCAGCCCGTCCCGACGTTGTCCGGGTATGAATTGCTGCCGGCCAGTAGTATATTGTTTCGTAGGATTTCGTTTTGATAGCATTTCTTATCTGTGACAGGCCTGTGAAACGCTCCGATTCACAGTGCACTGCTGATGCACTTAAGAGTGCGCGTTCAGTAGTGTGTGAACTCGAGTTTCCCTACTTTATTTTCCTTGCAATATTATATAGCGCGAACTCGACAACATGGCATGAGCACAATTTACATTACAGAAGAACACATTCATTTGTGGTAGGCACGGGGAGACAAAGCCATTTGCCTGGAATCACAGGATGTTGAGCTGATGCCGAGATTCAAACGTAGCTCCCCATCTCTAAAGTTCGCAATTCTAGAACTTGTGGTGGGAGGTGTGTCTAAAAGTGTATGTCGGTGCTGGGCATCAATGAGAGAGACCTGTGCATTTTTCCAATCGGTGGTGAAAAAATATGAGTATGTTGCTGGAGATGTGGGCCGCCGTGCCACCAATGTACTTATGGGGGAGGGTAAACACCCATTATTCCGCAACTTTCTTTCCGCATACCATCACTCCGCATACTTTCATTACGAAAGTACCATGACTCCGCAATGCCATTATAACGCATGGCATTACATTTTATATGCTTTTACCACGCATACATTTACAACGAAATTCGTTGTAAATGCATGAATGATAAAAGCATGTTTTTTTAAAAATGTTTGGATAAGGCAAGTATGGGTATAGGGGTATATGTTTTGGGGTACTGAGGTATATGTTTTGGGGTGTTTGGGTATTTTAAGGGTTCAGATATAGTTTTGGGTTATGGGATACAGGGGTATTTTTAGGGTTCAGGGCTAGGTTTGGGTTTTGGGGTATAGGGGTATTTTTAGGGTTCAGGGGTAGGTTTGGGTTTTGGGGTACAGGGGTATTTTAAGGGTTCAGGGCTAGGTTTTGGGGTACAGGGGTATTTTTAGGGTTCAGGGCTAGGTTTGGGTTTTGGGATACAGGGGTATTTTAAGGTTCTGGGATAGGTTTGGGTTTTGGGGTACAGGGGTATTTTTAGGGTTCAGGGGTAGGTTTGGGTTTTGGGGTACAGGGGTATTTTAAGGGTTATGGGCTAGGTTTGGGTTTTGGGGTACAGGGGTATTTTAGGGTTCAGGGGTAGGTTTGGGCTTTGGGGTACAGGGGTATTTTTAGGGTTCAGGGGTAGGTTTGGGTTATGAGGTACATGGGTATTTATAGGGTTCAGGGCTATGTTTGGGTTTTGGGGTACAGGGGTATTTTTAGGGTTTAGGGATAGGTTTAGGTTTTGGGGTACAGGGTATATTTATAGGGTTAAGATGGGTTAGTGTTTAAGGGTGTTGGGGTATTTTATAGAGTAAGGGTGGGTTATGATTATGGGGTGCAGGAGTATTTAAAGTAGGGGTGGGCGGAATTGGCGCGAACTTGGTACAATAAATCCGCAATATTTCGTTCCGTCAGATTTCCAATTATTAAAACAGAAACCTCATATATTCAAGGTAAAATAACAAGTATTTGTACATGCTAAAATGCATATAGTCATTTCACAAAAGGGAAATTAGCTTCCAGCAAGCAGTGAGAGAGGTGATGATTTTGAGATCAAGGCCCTGCAAAGCATTATGAGACGAGATAAGCAGTGGGAAGTGAATATTATATTATCCAAATAATTCTACAAAGAGCTGCAGTTCACCCAGTTGTCCCCGATGAGGCAAATGCAATAGCATTTAAAATATTATACATCAAGCTGCAGCTAACCTCGTCGTCCCTAGATGTCCCTGATGAGGCAAATGCAATAGCATTTAAAATATTATACATCAAGCTGCAGTTCGCCTCGCCGTCCCTAGATGTCCCTGATGAGGCAAATGCAATAGCATTTAAAATATTATACATCAAGCTGCAGTTCACCTCGTCGTCCCAAGATGTCCCTGATGAGTAAAATTCAAAAACATTAAAACCCTTTCATGAATGCTAATAATGATGCTAATCTTATCCCATAATGCTTTGCAGTTCCTTTTAGTTGTATTTTTACCCATAATTGTGCTTGGGGTGGTTCTAAGAGAATGGGACCTCCACTGAAATACTATTTAAAGGGACCAGGAATGTATAGAACCTGGGAAGAAAAAACAACACTCGTGACGGAATGCCCCCAGCGATTGTCACGCCCCCAGCACACACCCACAGCACAATGCAGACACGCCCACAAGGGACTACATTGCTGGCACGATTCTTTTACCTTTTAAATGTATATGGTGGGCGTCTACATAGCCTATGTCCTTCTGCTGCAACTGCCCTTTCCAACGCTGTATTGGGTGCTGTGATTGGTGCTGTGGTTCCTGAGATTACCCGCCTCAAAGGTTTGGGCTCTCTCTTTATTATATTAGTATAGATACACCCTGCCCTTTGGCCAACCATAGGGGTGTCTGATATGAAGCAAAGGGAAGGTTGAGGGACTGGCAAGTGGGTGCACTTGCCAAGTCGACATGGCAGTCTCAGACTGCATACAGGCCTTGCAATGGCAGGCCTGAGACACACTTTACAAGCTGCTTCTGTGGGCGGCACAACCAGTGCTGCAAGCCCACCAGCAGCATTTGATTTACAAGCCCTGGGCACACATGGTGCACTCTACTAAGGTCTGATAAGTAAATCAAATAACCCAATCATGGAATCACTAATCAGTACATCAAGTAAACATAGGGAGCACTTGCACTGTGGCACTGAATAGCAGTGGCACAGTGCCCAAAGCATAGAACGAGCAAAACATCAAAAACAGAGGAGGCAATCAGTAAACATGGAAGGGAGACTCACGCCAATGATGCCAAGTCTAACACGTGTCCCCTCCAGCTGAAATGTGGAGAGAACTACCCTTCCCCTTGGGAGTTCTCTTCACTAAGGCGGAAAAATCTGGACAGACCATCAGCATTGGCATGTTCTGTACCAGGGCGGTGTTCCACCGTAAAGTCCATACCGTGTAGGGAAATGGACCACCTCAACAACTTTGGGTTCTCGCCCCTCATCTGCATCAGCCATCTGAGGGGCCTGTGGTCGGTCTGAACCAGGAAGTGAGTCCCAAACAAGTATGGTCTCAACTTCTTTAGTGCCCAGACCACAGCAAATGCCTAACGCTAAATTGCACTCTACCTCTGTTCCCGTGGAAGAAACCTCCTACTGATGAACGCTACAGGTTGGTCTAGGCCCTCTTCATTAATCTGTGATAGGACAACCCCCACACCATGCTCCGAAGCATCTGTCTGAACAATGAATTATTTTAAGAAGTTGGGCGCCTGAAGCAAGGGTTCTGTGCACATGGCAGTCTTCAGGGCGTCAAAAGCCTTCTGACAGGTGTCAGACCAGTTCACTTTCTTGGGTTGCTACCTGGAAGTCAGCTCAGTCAAGGGTGCAACAATGTTGCCATACCCCTTGACAAACCTCCTGTAGTACCCCGGGAGTCCTAAAAAGGCTCTCACCTGGGTCTGAGTCTTTGGGGGTTCCCATGCCAGGATGGTATCAATCTTGGGTTGCAGGGGCGCCACCTGGCCGTTCCCTATCTGTTGACCCAAGTACACCACGGAACCCTGCCCGATCTGGCACTCACTCGCCTTGATCGTAAGGCCTGACTTGCGCAGTGCCATCAACATTTCCCAGAGGTGGCGCAGATGTTCTTCCCAACTGGCGCGGAACACAGCAATGCCATCCAGGTAGGCGGCACTGAAATCCTCCAGTCCAGCCAACACCTGGTTGACCAACCTCTGAAAGGTGGCAGGGGCATTCTTCATCCCAAAGGGCATAACCCAGAATTGGTAGTGCCCATCTGGTGTAGAGAATGCTGACCTCTCTTTGGCCCCATCAGTCAAGGCGATCTGCCAATACCCAGATGTCAAATCAAACATGCTGAGGTACCGAGCAGCCCCTAACCGATCAATGAGCTTATCAGCTCTGTGCATGGGGTGCGCGTCAGTCTTGGTGACTGAATTGAGCCCTCTGTATTCCACACAGAACTGGAGTTCAAGTGTGACAACAGGCGTGGCAGCCTTCGGGACCAAACGTGCTGGGCTGGCCCAAGGACTGCTAGAGGATTCAATCCCCCCATAGGCAAACATTTTGGAGATTTCCTCTTTAATGTAAGCTCTAACCTGGTCAGTCACTCTGTAAGCCTTGTGCTTCACAGGGAGACTGTCTCCAGTGCCCAAATCATGGACGCACCATTCTATGACACCAGGAACCAAGGAAAATAGATCAGAGAATTGCCCCAACAGTTGGCAACAATCTTACTGCTGATCAGGATTCAGTGTGGCAGAGAGGCTGACACCATCCACTGACCCATCTTGCTCTGTTGCAGAGAGAAGGTCAGGAAGAGGCTCTGTCTCCTTCTCCATTCCATCATCTGTCGCTAGGAGCATGCCCACTTCAGACCTTTCTAATTGGGTCTTCAGCCGGTTAACATGCAGGACCATCAAAGGGTTCCTGGGAGATTGCAAGTTCACCAGATAGGTGACATCACTCTTGCGCTCCACCACCTCAAATGGTCCAGTCCACCTGTCCTTGAGCGCAAAAGGCTCTACAGGGGCCATGACCCAAACTTTCTGTCCAGGCTGAAGCTCAATCAGAGTGGCATTCTGATTGTACCACCGCTTCATGTCCTCCTGACTGGTTTCCAGATTCGCCTGATCGAGTTGTCTGAATTGCCGAGGCTGGTTCCTGAAGGCCAGCTGTAACTGTATACATCCTGGGGAGGTTTCCTGGGGGAATGCTCCCAGCATTCATTGACCAGACTCAAAGGTCCTCTTACCGGGTATCCATACAACAGTTCAAAGGGGCTGAACCCTAGGGATTTTTGTGGCACCTCACGGTAAGCAAAAAGAAGGCGTGGCAAGAGGACGTCCCACTTACGCCTCATAGGTTCCTCAAGACCCATAATCATGCCCTTAAGGGTCCGGTTGAATCTTTCAATGAGCCCATTACCTTGTGGGTGGTAAGGAGTTGTGAACTCATAGGTAACACCACACTCCTTCCACAGAGACTTCATATAAGTGCAAATGAAGTTTGTACCTCGGTCAGACACCACCTCTCTGGGGAACCCCACAGGGGAGAAAATCCCCATCAGTGCATGTCCCACCACGGGGGCTGTCACTGTCCTGAGTGGAATGGCTTCCGGGTACCAGGTAGCATGGTCCACCAAGACCAGGATAAACCTGTTGCCCGTGGCTGTCTTGGGGTCGAGTGGCCTCACAATGTCAATGCCCACACGTTCAAAGGGGGTACTGACTACAGGGAAAGGTTGTAGAGGAGCCTTGTGCTTCCTTCCACTTTTCCCACTTGCGTGGCAAGTTTGACAAGTCCTACAATGAGTATCTGAAGTCTTCCGCATCTGAGTCAATAAAAGTGGATGACACGCCTTTCAAAGGTCTTGTCCTGCCCCAGATGTCCAGCTAAAAGTACATCATGAGCCAAACACAGTAGGAAGGCTCTGAAGCGCTGGGGTACCACCAGCAAAAGGTCTGACCCAGACTCAGCAACCTTAGGCTCGCTATACAGGAGGTTGTTCTCCCAGTATATCCAGTGTGATCCACACTAATCACCTGCTGCCTGGTTTGCGGCCTGTTGCCTCAGACCCACAAGAGAAGAGCACTTCTTCTGTTCTGCAGAAAATTCCTCTCTGGAGGGCCCTCCTTCTTGCTGCCAATGGGTCAGCTCAGGTAGGTCTCCCAGTTCAGCAATCTGCTCCCCTATAGGTTCCAGGGCATACCCCTCAAGGTCTGCCTCCTCCTGAACCGTGGGAATAATGGGGTCTGGTTTCCCGCGCGCCCTACCTCTTCACTTTAAGGCAGGTTCCTGGGCCATACTTTCAGGCTCCAGGATCTCCTGAACACCCTTGGCTGCCATACCCCGATGGGTCACACACGCCCACTCAGGCAGACCCAACATCTCTAAATGAGCCTTCTTCTCCACCTTAGCCCAAGGGGAGCTTTCTAAATCATTGCCTAACAGACAATCAACAGGCATGGCTGGCCTCACAGCTACTTGAAGAGTACCATAGACCCCCCCCCACTCAAACGGAACTTGAGCCACCTTACAATGGCTCTCTGTGTTGTCAGCAGCAACAACTGGGAAGAATGCATTGGGGACCACAGGCTCTTCAGACACCAAGTGGCACTTGACAGCTGTCACACTGGCTCCGCTGTCTCTCAGAGCCTCCACTCTATGGCCATTGATGATCACCCACTGCCTAAATTTCTTAGTGTTATCAGGCAACTGAGTTTCAAAGTATCCTAATGAGACAAGGGACATTTCTGCGGGACCCCACCCACCTTGGGCACCCATCTCCTCCCCACCCAGGGCTACACTGGCCATCTGACGGGGTGGTGCACGGGGTGGCACATACTGACCCTTTTGGGGACACTGGGGATCATACCAACGGTGTCCCACCTGCTTACACTGAAAGCAGGTAACAGGCCACTTATGATCAGGTTTACCTGTCGGGGATCCTGACTTCTTCTCAGGGGGAGGCTGGGAATCCTTGCCTTGGTTCCCTTGGGAATTACTTTGGGGCCCTTTCTGGAACTCCCTCGGTTTAACCTTGTCCCCCCCACTCTTCTGCTGGGTACCCTGCCCACCTTTGGCTGAGTCTTCCACATGACCCTTGTGGACCCTGGTACTGGCCCAGCGGTCCGCCTCCTCAGCAAGCTTTCTAGGGTTAGTCAACTTGCTATAAATTAGGTGCTAGTGTAGCTCTGGAAAACAATTAGCAGACAAGTGCTTCCTTGCATTCAAATCATAGAGAGCTCCAAAAGTATCCACATTGCTACCCCTCACCCAACCATCCATAGCTCTGCAAAAGAAAGACATATAGTCTACCCAAGTGGTTCTCTCCAACTGCTTACAATTCCTGAACCTCTGTCTATAGAGTTCTGGAGTCAAACCATACCTTATCATCAGTGCTTCTTTCATGTGGGCAAAAGACATCCTATTCTTACTGGGTAGGTCTAGCAAAGTATCCCTCCCCTCAGTTAAAAAGCGGCCCCACAACCCCGCTCCCCAATCTTTTTCATTGACCCGGTGGACCAACATTGCTATCTCATAGGCTGCAAACCACTGCCCAACATCTTCACTTTTGTGAAAATCTTTGATGACATCCTTGGGAATATGTACTCTGCCTTCTGAAGGCACTGATGGTGCGCTGCCACCAGAGGGATTGATTTCGAAGCCCTTGGCCTTGATCTCTAACTTCCTCAACATCCTCTCATGTTCCATTCTCATTCTCTCTCTTTCCAAAGCCAATCAGTTTTTCTCTGCTTCCCTCTGACTCTCCATCTTAAGCTTAGCCGTCTCCAGCCTGTGTGACCTAGTTCTCTCCTTGTCTCTCAACTCTCTGGGGGACAGGTCTTTAGAAGAGATACTGCTGCCAGGTGTGGACGGTACCCCTCCCCTGGCTGGAAACACTGGCCTATCCAGTTGCCATCTGCATCCCCAACTGGCTCCACCACAAGATCAGGGGCATTTATTGCTTCTACCCAGGCCATCAGTGCCTTTTGGTAGTCATACTTTTTAGAAATGCATGGTGTAGAAACTTTCAATTTCTTGCAGAGATACTTGAGCTGTTTCAAAGTGTAGGTTTCCAACCTCGCTTCCTCAAAATCAAGATCCATAGATGCAACAGATGCTGGTCTACTCATGGTAGTAAGAATTGGGAGATTTCAGGAAAAAAATAATAGTCCAAGGAAAAAAATTCTATCAAAAAAGTATGTGGTCGCGTTTGGTCTGCACTCACTAGTAGTGTACACCAATTACTGTATATGAAACACAAACGCAGATCCAAATCCTCACCACTGACCACCAATGTTAGAACTGGGGGTCTCTAGTTGGCAATGGTGTACACCTTTGACCAAATAGGGACCCTTGCTTCTAAGTCAGGACAAGGGGATTACACTCCTAGATAACCCCTGCTCACCCCCTTGGTAGCTTGGCATGAGTAGACATACTTATCTCAGAGGCAGTGTGTTAAGCATTTGTGAATATACACAGTAATACAGTGAAAACACTACAGATGGACACCACACAGGTATTATAAAAATAATTATTCTTTATATAGACTTAACACAAGATCACAAACGACAAAAATCTACAATACTATACTTAAAGTTGACTTAAAGATGATAATAGTTGCTTAGTTTAAGTTGATGATAAATGCGGCACAGTTCTCATGAAAGTACCTGGATGCATCACGCAAAACAAACAAAAGACTCGCAGTGTAGGAGATGCGTCGGTTCCGTGCTCCGGGGGAAAGGATGCGTCGGGGCTCAATGCTTGCGCAGAGTAGGGGATGTGTCGTGATCCTCGGCCTGCTGGACCGTTGTGATGCGCAAGATGGCGCCGCAAAGCGATGATCTGGTTGCGATGTGAGAAGATGGCGCCCTTAATGCGACGATGCGTTTACACCCTGGCAGCCTTGCGACGACTCTGTAGTTTGGAGCCGTGACAGGCCCTGCGACACGCTCCTCCGGTGATGCAATGGCGACTCTCTCGATGGTGTCACGCTTCTCCGGTGATGCAACAGCAGGCAGCTTCGATGAGCACACGCTTCCTGGGAGATGGGGCGGCGGCACGCTACTCCGGCGATGCGATGATTTCAGTTGCGGCCGCGACACGCTTCCTCTCGGTGCGTCGCTCTTCCAGCTCCCAGCGACAGGCAAATGTCTGTAGATAGAATTCCCAGCAAGGAAATTCACAGGGGGAGCTGGAGGTGAAGTCTTTTGTCCCCGAGACTTCAGCAGGAAACCAGCACAGTTCAAGCCCTTGGAGAATATTCTGTAGATGATGCAAGTCCTTAAAAAGTTCCTTCTCCTCTCCTTGACAATGAAGCAACCACTGCAGGCCAACCCAGCAAACAGCACAGTGGCAGAGGGGCAGTCCAAACTCCTGCAGCTTCCTTTGGTTCTTCTCCCTGACAAAAGGTTTCTTGTTCCCAGAAGTGATCTAAAGTTCTTAGGACTGGGTCCCAATATTTATACCCCAAAATCCTTTGTTCTCTGAAGGCAGAGGGGCCTCTGCCTAGTCCAAACCAGTTCCTGAGCACTTTGTTTACATGACTCCTTCTTTCCCTTTCACAGTGCAGGGCAGAAATATCAGACGCCCCACAGGACGTGGAGCCAGCACAGTGGAGGGAAGGCACAGCTCTGGAGCACTTTGTTGACAAGATTCCTTCTCTCCTTTCACAGTGCAGGGCAGAGACATCAGACAAGCCACAGGAGGTGGAGCCAGCATTGTACAGGGAAGGCCCAGCGCTATACAGGTCCCAGGTGAAACTCCTCCCTCCCTTCTAGATGCAGATCTCTCTATTTACCACTGGGCTCCCCCAGCCTGTCTCCCGGAATCCCCCAGCCCTGTCACTCACAAACCCCAGACAAGGAATACACAACCTAGCAGAGGCAGGCCTGGACAGTTAGGCAAGAAAATACCTACTTTCTAAAAGTGGTATTTTCAAACACAGAATGTTAAAACCAACTTTACTAAAAGATGTATTTTATCATTCTAAGTTCAGGCATATTAAATTAGAATTTCTACCATGTTCCCCGAGTCAGTTAGGATTATAAAATGTAATAATCTAATTGGCCATTCTAGCCTTTGGAGAACAGGTAACCGTGCAATAGTGAAAAACGAAAATGGCCGTAATTCACTATTAGGACATGCTACACACACCAGGGCATGTCCTACCTTATACTTACAATGCACCCTGCCCTTGGGCCTACCATAGGGTTGTCTGATATGACGCAAAGGGAAGGTTTAGGACTGGCAAGTGGGCTACTCGCCAAGTCGACATGGCAGTAACAGACTGCACACAGGCCTTGCAATGGCAGGCCTGAGACACACTTTACAAGCTGTTTCTGTGGGTGGCACAACCAGAGCGAGCTACAAGCCCACCAGCAGTATTTAATTTACAAGCCCTGGGCACACATGGTGCACTGTACTAGGGTCTGATAAGTAAATCAAATAACCCAATCATGGAATCACTAATCAGTACATCAAATTAACATAGGGAGCACTTGCACTGTGGCACTGAATAGCAGTGGCACAGTGCCCAAAGCATATAACCAGCTAAACATATCAACACAGAGGAGGCAATATCAAAACAGAGGAGGCAATCAGTAAAAATGGAAGGGAGACTCACGCCAATGATGCCAAGTCTAACACTAATTGTGCCTTATTTTATGTTTCCTATCAGTCCTACTAATAATTATGTGAAAACACCATCAGAATCATCAACAGTTCGTAAAGAGGATGCAGAAATAAAAATTAAAGAACTAACAGGGAATGACTTCCACCAAGATAAATCTATTCATGACTTTTGGTTAAATGTTTTCCCTAAATTTCTTTATGAGTACATGGATAATGTGTATGCAAGAGATTGTTATGTGTGCATGCAATTACCCTTGTCTGTGTCAGAAGGGGTGACTTATCACCACATTCCTTTAACATATGGAATTACATGTCTGTAATGTACTAACAAGTTTGTTCTATGGCAGGGAGCAGTTTCAATATATCTACTCCAATTACGATTTAGTCTTTTCAGAAGTTCTTATTAAGAAGAATATGAACATAGCGAGCAGTGCAATGAATGCAGAGTATATGAGAGATTTCTTTCAGACGGCTAAGTTTACAGATACTGTACAGGCACATAAAAATAACTGAACCTGTTGTCTATATAATGTAGAAATAGAGTTTACAAATATTGTAGAAGATAGAAGACAAGAATTTAAGAGAAAGGCACTAGAGCAGAAAACAATATACCTCTATGGGCTCATCGGGAGACATATGCTACAATGACTCTGGGTTGGCATCACAAAGGGAAGCTTTGCTTATAAAACTAAAGACGGATTATAATAATTATTTCATTGGTTCCAGTGAATAGGAACACACCTTCCTGTGGGGGTTTAAGAGGTGGTACTGATCCAGTTTATCCTGAAGTATATTATGTGTGTGGTAAAATGCTTTTTATAAATTGCCTCAACATTGGTATGGTTGTTGTTATGTGGGTATTGTCTTTCCAGAAATATACCACGTGAATGAAAAACATGGAACTAATGAAAAGAAACTAACACAGCGTAAAGGAGGAATAAGTGCTGCTGAAATTGTGGTTGATATCTTTGGAGCACTCCTGGTGGGTTCTTAATTATTGATACTGAAATGGTCACTATTAGATCGATGGCTTTACAAAATAGACTTGCGCCAGGTTTATTATTGGCAAGAGAGGGTGGAGTCTGTAGTATGCTGAAAATTCAACAATGTTGCACTTATATCCTTGACAAAAACAGAGATTTGGAGGGATATATTTGTATCATAACTCATTTACGGAGTGATTTAACAGAATTGAAAGTTGATGGTGCATGGGTTTGAATTGGTAGGAGTTTTTCCTCTGTGGGAAATTGGTTAGCAATACTAAGTTACACCTTAGTAGGAAAAATACTAATACCCATAATTGCTATTGGTATACTTGTCATAATATTGTTATATAGATGTTGTGTGAGCAAGGTAACAGAGACAAAACAAAGAGCTAGAAAGAGAAAAAGGGATAAAATTGAGATGAGGAATGAAAGGTTGCTTATTATGAGATGAAAAGAATCTGAAATAATCAAATTGTAATCAGATTATGGGGTTTGTGTGATGGCTTGATTTGCAATGAGTTGGGGGATTGATGGAGCATGATTATTCAGAAATAAATCTCCCTGATCAATTCAGCTCATCTAGTGTGAACGAATACATGTTTAACGATCAATACTAACAGTGTGATCTCATGGTACGTACAAGAACAAAAGACTGCATCGTAAAAGCTTGCAGAAATGACACGGAACATGAAGGATTATAAAGCTACATCGTAAAAGCATGCAGGAGTGACACGAAATGTGAAATAAAAAGATATATGTTTGGAGAGAAAGATACTTTGTGATGTAATAAGAAAAAATGGTGAAAACTAGTAAATTGCAAATCATAACCTAGAGAAAATGATTATGAACGTGATTAAAGTAAAATGATTTTTGCTTGTAGTATTTCGCAATAAGAAAAGTCAAATAAAAAATGATTGCATATGTTTTGTGAAAACATTCACACTAGGCTTATGAAACTAATGAAAATAATGTTTTCTTTATATCATTTCTTATGGACTTTCTATTTTTAAAATTAATTTAATAATTCTGAGTTTATTCTTTAGAACAAATGACACTATGGTTTCTTCATGTAGGCCCACAACCTGTTAGTGAATTTTCCTATTGTAGGCCTAAAAGAATGTATTTTGTCTATCATTATTTCCAAAATGCTGATCTATTTGCTTTAGGTTATCACTAGAATTGACCCTTCTACAGCGAACGCGTTTCTTTCAATGAAAGTTTTTACTGACTTTGTTGCAAGCTAACTCGGAAGCGAGTGCGTGGATGTGTAAAGAAACAGAAACATGTCCTATTTCCGAGGCAAATGAGATAATGTATTCATCGAGAGAATTTTAGACGGAGAACAAACGTTTTGCAGACGGTTTTTGGACTGGAGAATGATCATACAACAAGCACATCATGTACTCTAACCAACGAAAGAGTGCACATTTTGAAGAAATTACTTTTGGGGGTTGGAGTCATGAACATTTTGAGGTATAACCATCCCGTGGGAAAATGACAGAGAGCGCGTGCTGATGTGGTTCTGTTAGAGTTCTGAAGAGAGTGTGTGTGCATGCTGAAAAGCAGGCGACTGGCTAGTTCCGTTGGGCGTGACAAGCTGTCAGTCTGAAATTCTGACTTTCCATGAAACAACTTTCCTGATTTACCTTTGCATTTCATCGGAGGGGTGAAGTTGCATATGCTAAAACCCTACAGCTGGGGGTGGAGAGGGGGGGTTGCCAATCTCCTGAGTTCATTGAAATCTAGGTTCATATGAAAACTTGATTTACACATTGATATTTCAATGTGTATCTTTCTTTCTCTCTCACTTCCCCCTCACACCAGTTATTGATTAAGATGCATTACTGCCTTGATTTGTGTCTTCTATTGTGATTTACCTGTACTAGAAGAAATAAGTTTGAAGGTTCTAATGTATTTTGATTTTGTGCATTGATCATTCATATGAAGTTTAGATAAAAGTGCCTATATAAATATATGAGTTTGTTTTTCTTTATATCAAGGAATTATTGACATGACATTTGCTTGACATTTATTGTTAGACAGACATTTCTTTCATTATAGGTCCTCATGGGGGAAATGTTTTCTGTCCCTATTAGCTCAACATAAAGCTCTATCGGTGGACCTCATGGAAATCTGAGATGTTATAGAGTTTAATATGGGCCCAAACTATTGGATTTAGTAAATATTTTCATATGTGTTATATTGCTAACCAAATCTTTGCACCTCTTCTGCTGTATCACAAGAGAAGCACTATGAAAGTGATGCATCACTGGTTTTCCCCAGCGATGCGCCTCTTTACATACATGGAGCCCTGAATCTGCATTTCCTCTTCCCCTCGGACTCTGGATGGTCATTCTGGCTGTTGGGGGGTTTGAGGTGTTGTTTACGTGTACCAAATTTGCCCTGGCTGCTCCATTATGCATTCCATTGTTTTTATATTCTTTTTATCATTGGTGGAGGAATTATAGGCAATTTTTGTTTCTAGAGGCAAAAAAAAGTGATGTTGGGCTGACTAATGTGAGCTTTTTGCCTCTAATTGGCCTTTCATCACTTTTCTCTCATTAGTGGCAAAACTTTTACCGCTTTACCACTAGAGTTAGCATCAGTTTTCACCACCACATCGAAAGACAGGCCCTTATCAAAAATAACTCCCAGGTTTTTAGCAATTGTCACTGGGACAGGAAGAGGGCCACAAATTTCAGGCGACCAGGCGGCAGACCAGATCGAGGGCTGAAGGCTGAAAACCAAAAATTCGGTTTTATCCGTATTAATCTTTAAATGGTCCTTCATCCAGCGTATTATGCTGGTCTTACACAGATTCAACCTTTGAGCAACCAGCTGCAAATCATCAGAGATGGAGAAAATGATTTGCGTGTCACATAAAGATTGAAAGAGTGGGGCTAAGTGAGGAGCCCTGGGGCACCCCACAAGGAAGACTGAAAGACTTGGCTTTGAACCCAGCGTAACCAACGACATTGGTTCTGTCGTGCATAAAGGAGTGGTGGAGCTGTAAGGCCTTCCCGGTGACACCTACATCCTGCAGTTGCTGAAACATGCGAACTGGGGAAATGGTGTCAAACGCCGCCGAGCGGGCCAGAAGGATCAACACTGCTGATCCGCCCCGGTCAAACTGCATGCAGATACAATCCGAGACTGCAACCAAGGCGGATTCAGTGCTGTGGCCTGCCTGAAACCCGTTCTGGGAGCTATCCAAGATGCCGTGAATTGCAAAGAATTTCGTAAGTTTGATATTGATAAATTTTTCTAACATTTTGGCCGGGAAGGGGAGAAGGGAAATAGGCCTATAGTTCTTCAGTTCTGAAGGATTGGCATTGGGTTTCTTAAGGAGAGGTGAGACCGTGGTTTCCTTCCAAGTGTTCCACCAGTCCTGATTGAGTTTTAAGGGAAGATCTTCTGGGGACTTAAATCCTTTGTGGAATAATTAAGAGAAGTATCATAGAAGTGAATGGAGAGAGAGAATAAATGAAGACACTGCAGGTGTTGGAGGATGTGCTTCCAAGGGCCCCAGCAGATTGCTGCCCCATGGGGGACAACCTGTGCTTAATTTGATCCGCTGTTTTTTGGTGCTGAGCACTTTCGCTTAATTTTCAACACTGGCACTGATGACACTTTGCCATATGGTGGCGTTGTATGTCTAATTTAAAGTTAAGCAAAACAACAGCTATTTATCAATTCAATGTACTTCAAAATGACAAATACCTGCCACTAAAGCTATTCTGATAGCTTACGGGGGCCTGGAATAGTCTGAATTGTCAATGTCAATTCTCATTAGCAGCACACGCCGGGGCAAATGGGTGGTGCAAACTGTCACGTTGTAATTGCCTACTGACGTGGGCCCAGGAATTTATGTTTTTACAAATTAAGCAATGGGGACACGTTTGCTTTGTTCTATTTACTGCTATGATCCTGGGACAGTGGTAAGAAAAGCCAGGTTTTGTACTGTGCTCAGTGGAATGTACTGATTCAGACTGAGAGGTGAAGGTTAATGGTGGGGAAATGCAAGAAGGATCGAAAGGGAAAGCGGATGGAGGAGAACAGGTCACAATACAGGATGCCATCTCATTGATCGGAGTAGGAGACCAGTACCAGACCTCACCCTAATACATTTTATAGGTTTAGAGCCTCTTAGGTGGACAGACAGGGCAGTGGTTTAGACAACAGTCACCATGCTTGGAATGAAGGGATGTCAGGGCTGAGCACCCACAGCCCACTCTGGACCACTACAAGGCTATACCATAACTGGAAAATGGCACATTTACAAACTGCAGGCTACTGCGAACTCACTATATAGCACAGCTCAGTGCACACTGGAGAGCATGCACACACACTCTGGAGCATGCACACACACTCTGGAGCATGCACACACACTCTGGAGCATGCACACACACTCTGGAGAATGCACACACACTCTGAAGCATAGCGGTCACTGGAAGACACTGCGTGGATCAGAAAACACTAAACACACGCGAGTGCACTGCAAACACTACACCATACACATCATAGAGTCTGCATGCACAGGAGTGCATTACAAACATTGCACACATTGGATAGCGCTATAATTACTGGAACACATCAAACTGAGCGCATTGGAGAACACTGCACACAAAGGAGTGCACTACACTGTACACATCGTAGAGCTCTTCCCACACAGGTGGGGGGAACATGTAGTACATGGTAGGGGGTAGGCAATAAAATGTTTTAATTGGCCATAATTGTGTCGGCTAAGACTATTGACACCTTCAATTGCCCTTTCACGACAACATCCAAAATACCAACTCCCCTAGAGCTGCATTCACTGTCCCTCTGCTTCTTGTCCCTGGTCTGCACTTTTATTCTACTCCGAAACGGTCATTGTGCAGCCATATGGCTGTTAACACTTCTGTTAATATAGCTAGGCATCTAGCCGTGAGTTTGTTGCATTCCGAATACTGTTTTTCTAGCTCTCCTAGTGCTTGCTCTGTCTTGGAGAGTTGACCCCTAAAATCTCTCAGAATACCTGATGTTGTGCTTATGCACACCCCACGTATCGTAACCTTAAAGGCCTCCCAAAGGGTGGCCGAGCTTTCCACTGAACCCACATTTAATTCAAAATACTGTGTGATCGCTTGTCTGATAGTGTCATCATATATAGGGTCAAGTAGGGCCTCAGCTCGAAAGCGCCAGGTGAAGGGGCGGTGTGGATTTGTAGGGATTTGGCTACTTAGATATACAGCAGTGGTTCCCAAACTGTGCGCCGCGGCTCCCTGGTGCGCCGTGAAAAGTAGCCAGGGGCGCCACGAACAGATGAGCACACAGTTTGGGAATCATTAATAAATTGTATGTTGCTCTTCTTACGTGCATCTAAATTCAACACTGCTTCGCGTGATCAGGCCTGCAGTGGTTGCCCAGGGCCAGAAGAGGACAGTGCAACCTCACTTTCAAGGCATCTAGTATCAGGACAGCAGGGAGACGAGGATATTTCAATGCATTTGCTTTCACTTTGTCCTGTGAGGTGAAGCCCGCTGTCTCACCAACAGGGAACACATCAAGCAGCCCGTGGCTCTTTTTACACTCAGTAACGCATGTTTACATACAGTGGGAGTCATTTGTCTTCATTGAGCTCAGCTGGAGGGGACAGTCTAAACAACAATTGCAGCATAGCTCAACCCAGACAGGTCTTTAAAAATGTTAAAGCTGCTGCTGAGGCCTTAGCGCCAGAGATAGGCAGTAAGATAAAGTATCTCTTTGCAAAGAGGCACATATATTATGCATGCACGTATTCAGAAAAAGGTGGGAGGTGGGGAGCAAGGGATATGAAACAGTGTGACTTACAGGTTATAAAAAACATGCTCCGATCTCAGTTAGATAATTCAGAGGGTTGAGAGTCGGCTGCAGTAATAAGCGTGCAACAGACCTGCAGGTCACAAATGGCAGTAGAAAAAAAATGGATTAACATTGCAGTAGCTTACAGCACAATATAATATTAGTTTTGACACTGCTGTTTTTTATTACAAATATTTACAATTTAGGGAGCTTAAAAACAGACGTTTGTCCACAATTGCATGGTTTTTGAGCTGATCGAAACAAGGGCTAACATCCAGGCCTCTAAATTCCAAGGCTGATTCTTCATCATGCCTTTCCTTTAGCTCCCTATTGTGCCCTTCTTCTCTAGAACGTTCTTCATCACATCTTTCCTTTAGCTCCCTATTGTGCCCTTCTTATTCTCTTTCCTGAATCTAGAACGATCAACAGGAAGGAGCCCAGCACGCAGAAGCAGCTGTGACCATCAAATCAAATGAGATACCATTGAATTTGCAGGAAAACCATGTGCATTGCCTGTGCCCAAGCTAATGTTTATTTGCCTTTTCTGTTTGCCAAAAATTGCTGCAGACTTACTCCAAACCTTGATTGTGCTTGACTGTGTCTAGATCATGTTCGTTTTAATTCTTTTTTTTCTTCCTATTGTGGTCATTTTACACATTTTATTTAAAAGGAAAGGGGAACAAACAACCAGAGTACAGTGGTCACTATCAATAGTATTATCTGAGACCTTGCGGTGATTTGTGCGCTATAAAAAAGAATTTGACTTATGACTTATCCATTGTATATTTGTTTGGCTGTGCTGCGCATGCTAATGTGTTTCAGGCATGCACACTAACGTGCATTTACAGTTCACTTTTCTGAGAACGCTATGTCCCTCCAATGAGTCCAATCAGTCCTTGACACTGCATGGGGCTCTGCAGTGGCCAGAATAGGAGTACATCTATGTTATATAATACCTTCATCACCTTCATCCCAATTATTTTCAGGGAAAAACATGAAAGTACTACCGAGAATGGGCTTACATTCACCACCCGACAAAAAAAGGTAAAATAATGGTGAGCCACAGCCATCAGTCAATAGGTAAAGGGAGAAGCAGTTTGGAAAAGTTTGGGAACCACTGATATACAGGGTTGTGATCCGAAAGAGTGTGTGGTAGGTTGTGTATGTGCGTGACCCACCCATTGGCCTCCTCCTTTAATAACCAATAATCCAAACGCGACCAGCTGTTATATGCCGGGGTGGCATGTGTGCCCACATTGTCATTGGCATTACCAAGGCGCCATACATCCACCAGTCCCAACTCCGTCATGGCCTCCCGAAAACACTGAGCCACTTTAAAGGTATGTGCACCGAGCGGGTTCGATTTATCCATATTCGGGTTGAGATGCGTATTAAAATCACCCCCCCAGAAGATGGCTGTCTCCGGCCATGTGCGCAGCACATTCAGCATCTGCATAAAAACTTCTGGGTCATCTACCACCGGACCATATATATTAATAATCATCAACAATGTCATGCCCAATTTACCCTGTACCATGGCCCAGCGACCTTTGTTATCGATGTGCGAGTGAATAGGAAGGAAAGATACTCCCTTTTTAATTAGTATAAATACCCCTCTAGCATAGGTGGAGAAAGACAAAGCCAGCCTCTATCCCGCCCATTTGTGTGCGATATTAACTTCCAACTGTTTATTCAAATGTGACTCTTGTAGTAAAGCAATTTGAACACAATGCCGATCTAAAATGCAAATACTTGACAGACTTTTTTGGGGGTGTTAAGTCCGCAGATATTCCATGTTAGGCAGTTATACCTCCCACCCATCGTCAAACATGAGAATTTGTGTCACACTCTGAATAATTATTGACCTGTATTCGAAAAGTTCAATGATTAGACCTCCATCTTGAACTAATATTCCAACCACAATAAGCATAGCAATATAAAACAGTGAAACACCCCCTCCCCCCACCCACTTGAGCAACCCCAATTTGCCAAAGCCAAAACCCAACAGTACAAACAGCCCCATAAAAGAAAAAATCTACAAAGTGTATAGTGGGGTACACCCATTAGGGAACGTAGCGGCACATACCACTCCCGGATGAGATAGGGAAGGGGTCGCCGCATTAAAGTACATGGCTCTAATATGTAAACCATCCACAGAGACAGAAACTAAAAGATGCTCAGAGCAGTGTAAGAGGTATGAGCAGAGATCAGAATCCACCAGTGCAGCTGTAACCACAAACTGAAGCAGAATGAGATCCGCGGCCCCTACAGTACCTGTAAAAGAAGGTAGTCATGACCTGCTATTTTGTAGTGAACACAACTGAAAACACAGGTGAACATTATAGTCAAATACAAATGAACTGAAGCTCGTTTGTGAGACTAGCCATTGCATCGTATACAAGCACTAGTCTGGTCTGCCGACCTCACCACCCAACACAATAATACAGATTAGTAACATGTTTTCTGGCGAATGTGGCCACGCCTGTAGCCGAGCGGGCGAGATGCATAGAACTAGTATGTATATCAATCATCAACATCTGAAGTAGTGATAGAAGATTGCTTTTTACGTCTCAGAGATTTGGCGAAATCCATAGCTAGTTTCCGGGTTGCGAATATCTTTGCATTTTCATCTGTGCCTATATGAAGGCGAGCGGGGTAAAGCATGGCATAGGGAATTTGTTCTTTCATTCGTAGTTTTTGACACCTTGAAACTCTTTCCGCGCCGCCTGGACTGTGGCCATAAAATCGGGATAAAAAGACAGAACATTTCCCTTGTAGTTTATGGTGCCCTTCTGACGAGAAATGCGCAGTATAGCATCGCGGTCCCTGAAATTCAGTAGAAGTGAGATGATGGGCCTGGGGGGCGCTGGGTGGTGGGTGCGCTGCTAGAGACCTGTGGGCTCGCTTCACCACTAACATGTTTGAGAGATTTTCAGCTCCGCAAACGTCGCAAAGCAGGGTCTTGATATATTCTTCCAGCCGCCCCACATTTGTGGATTCCGGCAGGCCCATAATGCGCACATTATTGCGCCTAGAGCACGCTTTGATGTCCTCATTTTTGGCCCGAATCAGCGCCAGGATTTTTTCAATATCCGCGGTTTTGGCAGTAACTTGTTGCAGGCCATCTTCGGTATCAGAGATACCCTGTTCCGCTTCACCGAGTCTGACTGGCTGCTTATCCATCTTGGATGACATGTGGTCCATGCAGCCATTAAGCGCTTCTATTTTGCCGTCGATGGATTGTAAGCTGGCTTGGATTGCTGCTAACGCTTTTTCCAGGGCGGTAGGGGCCTGAGCGGCAGAGTCCAGCTCCAAGTCAGAGGCAGCAGTTTGTGCTGGTTTGCATCCACTGCGCAGTTCAAAGTTGATGTGCAGCTGGTTTTTCTCTGGTTTGCCCATGATGCCTGAGAGAGAGAGAGGAACACTTTAAACAGTTCTAACCAAGGTTCACGAGGAGCGGCAATATACAACAGTGTCCAGATGGGCAGCTTGTACTGAGTGAAGAGGGACACGTCTATGTAGCAAGTGATGTGCTGCAGAACGCGGCAACTTTGATATACGAAACAGGATAGCACATGGATGGTAGGTGTCCAGTCGCAACAGTGCTTCACATAAACCCGTTGATAAGCAGGTTGAATACCAATGTGTAGCTTTCCCTACATGGTGTTGCAGTAGAGCAGATCTGGGATCCCCTATGCTACAGCCACCAACTGTGACTCACTGTACCAAATCGTGCCCGGGTGAGGAAAACTGCAAAAAACACAGTTGATGGACAGAATGTAGAACAATGTCATACATTCACCCCAGTACAAGGATCTGGGCCTAAATCCATCGTTTTTTTGCACTCCACACCACCCTGGGTTAGACACTGGCTATATGCAAATCAGCTCTGACCCTGTGCCTCATGGGAACAGTCCAGTCCGAACTACCAAGCCATGTCTTTCCCAGACCGGAATCAAGCATCCAAGGACCGGTTTCTGGCTATCAGCCTTCATCAGCCTGGATAGCTTGACTCCAGTGGTGTGGAGAGCCTGGGACTCACGTCTGAGCATACCCAGCCCACTCGGGGTGAAAATTGCAAAAAACACAGTTGATGGACAGAATGTAGAACAATGTCATACATTCACCCCAGTACAAGGATCTGGGCCTAAATCCATCGTTTTTTTGCACTCCACACCACCCTGGGTTAGACACTGGCTATATGCAAATCAGCTCTGACCCTGTGCCTCATGGGAACCGTCCAGTCCGAACTACCAAGCCATGTCTTTCCCAGACCGGAATCAAGCATCCAAGGACCGGTTTCTGGCTATCAGCCTTCATCAGCCTGGATAGCTTGACTCCAGTGGTGTGGAGAGCCTGGGACTCACGTCTGAGCATACCCAGCCCACTCGGGGTGAAAATTGCAAAAAACACAGTTGATGGACAGAATGTAGAACAATGTCATACATTCAGCCCAGTACAAGGATCTGGGCCTAAATCCATCATTTTTTTGCACTCCACACCACCCTGGGTTAGACACTGGCTATATGCAAATCAGCTCTGACCCTGTGCCTCATGGGAACAGTCCAGTCCGAACTACCAAGCCATGTCTTTCCCAGAACGGAATCAAGCATCCAAGGACCGGTTTCTGGCTATCAGCCTTCATCAGCCTGGATAGCTTGACTCCAGTGGTGTGGAGAGCCTGGGACTCACGTCTGAGCATACCCAGCCCACTCGGGGTGAAAATTGCAAAAAACACAGTTGATGGACAGAATGTAGAACAATGTCATACATTCACCCCAGTACAAGGATCTGGGCCTAAATCCATCGTTTTTTTGCACTCCACACCACCCTGGGTTAGACACTGGCTATATGCAAATCAGCTCTGACCCTGTGCCTCATGGGAACAGTCCAGTCCGAACTACCAAGCCATGTCTTTCCCAGACCGGAATCAAGCATCCAAGGACCGGTTTCTGGCTATCAGCCTTCATCAGCCTGGATAGCTTGACTCCAGTGGTCTGGAGAGCCTGGGACTCACGTCTGAGCATACCCAGCCCACTCGGGGTGAAATTTGCTGATGAAGGCTGATAGCCAGAAACCGGTCCTTGGATGCTTGATTCCGGTCTGGGAAAGACATGGCTTGGTAGGCCCAGATCCTTGTACTGGGGTGAATGTATGACATTGTTCTACATTCTGTCCATCAACTGTGTTTTTTGCAATTTTCACCCCGAGTGTGCTGGGGATGCTCAGACGTGAGTCCCAGGCTCTCCACGCCACTGGAGTCAAGCTATCCAGGCTGATGAAGGGAGCTCCACCGGAGCAAAGCCCTAATTCCCCAAACATCCGTCCAAAATCCTACAGGCTGCACATCAGAGGAGCGAGAATGCCCTCAAGATCATAACCGGCACCTGCCTCTAAACTCCGGAGGCTCTGGGACGCCTCAGTTACTGCGTAATACCGGGTTCTTGTGGCAGCGGCTGGGAGACGGGTGGCGGGAGTGCCCGTCGGCTGCCTACGCAACGTCCCGGCGTTGGGGCCTGCGGCGGCGCCTGTCATCGAGGGTGCAGCCGGGCCTCGGAGCCCCCACCGACTTCACTACCAGCACTGGCAAGGGGTCGTAGAAGCAAGCCGTGGCCCCTGTTTGACATTCCTGGACTGCACATAAGGTGGGGGCTCGGAGGCTCTACGTCGCCTTCGGGATTACGATAGGCCCAGGATTCGAGACGGCGACCTGGGGGGGCGGTGAGAAGGCAGGAGGACGCTCATCCGCTGGAGGAACGGCCCAGGGTCATCATCAAGTGTGGAGGAGGGAGGCATTACCAGCCTGCAGCAAGGCCCTGTGGGGCCTGAGGACTACCGCTAACTGGAGGCCGCATTGGAGGGTGTGCTCCGCAAAATTGCACCAAAGGATCAAGTGATTTGTGAGGGACCCCGCCTGCGTGGGAACCCCTCCCTGTGCTCCGGAGACCACTGCCGGACTGCCTTACAGAGCGGGGGAGAACCCCTGAGTGATCAGCGGGGCCCAGCCCGGAGGGAGCTTTGCAGGCACCAAACGGGTGTTTTGCTCCAAAGGCGGTGTGCCACTGTTGCGATCACCCCCCTACCGAGACCCATGATGTAGTTAGTGACTACGCTTTATAATAAACTCGGTTCCTCTCAACACGGGGGACTCCAGATTTTACATATATATATACATATATATATATATATTTTTTAAATATATTTTTCACATTTATAACCTCTGGTCAGGGTGGGCCTTAGCGCGCTCATACCGCCAAGGTTTTCACTGCACGGTCCTGACGAATGCCTGTTTAATATACAACACACAGGCAGAAACATGTTGACCATCACATAGTGGACTTTGCCGAACAATTTATTCAGCCGTAAATGTCCCATACCTTGCTTTTAATATGTCCATTTGGCTTCTAATAAAATCTATTGTTTGACACAATCGTGGCATTTTTAACACGCACATTTCTCACTACTTCACTGAACACGAATTACCAGCTCTGCAGTAATTCTGGCGTTGAAGCACACCAGGGTGGCACTCGGCCTCTCATAGTAGGACCCGATGATGAAGCATGTCACCAACCAGGTTGGTGAGTGAGGCCTTTATTAAGAACTGTAGGAGAGTAGGGTCTGCAATCCTATGATCACCCAGATTTTTGCTTTTTGCTGCACTGGTTTACGACTTTCCCTGGCTGTGGGCCTGCTAATCAGACCCACAGCCTAGCTGTTCTCTCTATCCAAATTGTACTCAGGTACTGAATTGGCACTGGGCCCTCTCCAAGTCCCTGTACCCAGGGCTGAGGTGCACCCAGAAGTCTCCCAGGGGCTGAAGCATGTATTGTGCCACCCCTGGGCTGACACAACTGGCTGCACGACAGCTGGGGCAAGGTGGTGTACTCACCCCTTGCTTTAGATATAGTATACCTATATCTAACCCTAAAATGGACACACAGATCTCCTATCGGTCACTCCTATGGCAGGCCTTAACAATCCTGAAGGCAGAGTGCTTGGAATCGTGTGAGATGGTGCCCTGGCATGAGCTGAGCCTGTCTGCGGCTTTCGGGATCTATCCCTTAGCCGTTTCCATGATATCGCATACCATATACTCTTAAGTGCATTATAATCCTCGCGGTTATATGCCAACTCTGGTATCGCTTTATCAAAACATGTCGAGTAAGGTGTCATACGAATTGGAATACTAACCCCTCGCCAATTCTGGCGACGGGGTTAGCATTCCACCCTTCTAGAGGGACACGACATGTATGTAACCTGTAACCCCGGTTAAAGTCCAACAGAGCCTTAGCTCCACAAAATGGATGCTGCCACCGAGACACAAGTCTGCCCTCCTGCTGCTGGGAGTCCTCCCAGAGCAGGAGGCAAGGACAAAGGGTTTCCTGCCAGGGGCGGTGCTAGCACCGTCCCAGACAGGATTTTGTGTATCCTAGGTAGGCAGGGCTTCAGAGGAAGGTGACTGCAAGTGGCACCCCGGTGCTCACTGTGCATAGGCCGGCTTGAACCAGTTCCAGGGGCACACCAGACCCTGGGCTGGAGAAAGCCCGCCAAAGGAGAGGGGTGTAACCACCCCCCTCCTGGTCCCACCC
The DNA here is from genome assembly GCF_964261635.1 of Lissotriton helveticus. Classification (NCBI taxonomy): domain Eukaryota; kingdom Metazoa; phylum Chordata; class Amphibia; order Caudata; family Salamandridae; genus Lissotriton; species Lissotriton helveticus. The sequence continues at coordinate 187,564,852 of NC_136057.1, read as the reverse complement.
ATAGGGCAAGACTTAGTCGCGTGCCAGCCCCCTTTTCCCAGATAAAGGTAGGAGCAGGCCCCCTTCCAAATTAGATCATCTTTGGAATCAAGACACGACTTTCTATGAAAGGACATCAAGATTTCTTCTTCAAGATTCTCCCTTGTGACTAAGGAGTAGTCACCCTGCATCCGCAGGCACCATCTTAAGAACACTGCGGTCTGCTGCAAGTCCTTCCTCCGGAATCTGACTGCCCAGCTCGACGAGAACCGGCTTCCCTGGCACCTCTGACCTCTACCCACCTCTACAGCAAAGCTGAGAACCGTGGGTGCGACGAGACCTCGAGGGACCGGCCATCTTCAAGACTGCACGACTTCTTTCCAGCACGACCGCCGAGGGATCCTCTGGTGAGTGCTTTGGGGTCCGAGAAGCCCCGACCCTGAGCAGCCCCAGCACCGAAGTTCAGCCTCCCAGCATCTCCACGATCTGCGTGGGGCCCTTCTGCTTGCGACTGCTCACCGCGTTGTTTGGCTACTACCCCGCTGGCTTGTGGCCTTCTTAACGACGCCCGACGACATTACTGCTGCTGGTATGGTTGCTCCAGACTGGCCCTTGCTCCCTTCCAGAAGAGGAGCACCCCGGATCCTCCTGGTCCACTCCATGACGCCATTTTAGGTCCACCACGTGGGCTTGAATTTGCTAAGACTTGTTGCCCCAATCCTGGGTCCAGCGACGTCGACAGCATCATCCATCGTGGGACAGCTCGTACCTCCATCCTGGTCGCCGACAACGCCTCCTGGTCCGTGAGACTGCAGAGCACAGCGTCGCCCACTCACCTAGTCGAGGTGACTACCATCCGGTGCCCTCCTGGTGCCCCCTGACTACTGGCTAGTAGTCACGAAATTGGTCCCCTCTGCTTTCAGGTGTCATCCATCTTCGATCCAGGCTTGGATCACTCGAACAATCTTCACTGGTCGCCTGCCAGCAACTCCTTTCCTTCAGGCTCCTGGTTCGTCAACGAAGAATCCCGACGTCTTTTCAGACCTATGCAGCTGCAGCCCCTGGGCTAGGTAACTTCGGCATTTCGGTGCCCCAGCATAGCCTCACTATCCAAGGGTCCAGATCCACTTTCGTTTTTGACCTACCTAGTCGGGTTCGCCCGAGAACACTAACTTTGTGAACACTAGCTTCCATAGGCTTTTTCCCGCCTTACGTGTGAGAGTTCCCACTCTGCACGTGGTGTCCCTAGGCCTCCTGCTCCTAACCTGAGTGTTCAGTATTGTAGGCCTAGCGTTCCTAAAGCCTCTGAGAATCGTTACTTACCTGCTAGTAATTCGCATTCCACTTTTAGAGTATATGGTTTTTCGTGCCCCTCGGGCATTTGTGTAAATTGTGCGACTTGAAGTATTTTTATAAGAGTTTTGTTGTGTGCTTAGCTCCCTGTCTCATAAAGAGCCAGGGTAGTCTTGTTATAAATAAATACACTGTTTATTTTCATAACAACTTGTGTGGTGTCCTTTCACTGGGTGTTCAAGGGGTAATGTGATGGTAAAACAGCTGGCTTAACACGCCCTCTAGAGTCTTAGCCTTAGATTGCTCGTATCCATGCTACTAGGATAGCTGGTCTATAAGGTTGACTTACAACCAATCATCAATAAGGGTTGTTTGGACTGATATATAGTGATCACTAGAATAGTGAACACTGCACATCAGGCCAACTTCTCACATTGGTGAGCAGCGGTTGGGATTTGAGCTTGCTGTTGTTTTACCACACATATCCTAAGAATATCTTGTGAAAGATCACATAAGTACTAAGGTACATATAACTTAGCTTAGAATACTCTGAGTTCTACTGAACCAGCTGTTGTAGCTCCTAGGGCCTAGCACACCCTAAACTACAACTCTAGCAAGGGATCAGTAGGCAAACATATAGTGTAGGTAAGTGCACCACTTACACCTCACTAGAAAAAGCATGTCTACCCAAGGAGAATCTACTGAGACTCCCCTTGTGGATGTTGACCCTCCACAGGTCAAATCAAGATATGCAGCTCTCAGTTTTCAGGAGATGAGACAAGTGTGTACCTCCAGAAAACTGAAACAGGGGTCTAACCCCACCATTCCCTTTTTAATAGGTCTCTTAGAGACTTATGATGCGAGAAAGATTTCTCAGCTAGATGGGAATATGCCAGCCTTAGAGGGTACCTCTGGGGATCCAGACCTCCCCAACACTGCCAATGCAGTTGAGGAGGAGGATCAAGAGGAACTCTCTGGGGATGAGGTAGACAAAGGTCTTGAGGTAGTCAGAAGGCTAACTAGGGCCAACTTAGACTTGCTTGGGCTAGGATCTGGGGGACCCCCAGTACTGACCCTGAGTAGGCCTAACCTTGGAGTTAGGAGAGATAGATCTCTTTCTAGGGACTCCAATAGATCTCTGCACTCTAATGCCTCTTCTCAGAGGAGAAGGAACTCTCCCCAGAGGAGATTGACTTCCCCCCAGAGAATAGAGCATGAAGCTAGGATGAGACAGGCTACTCTGAGGATTGAAAGGGAAGAACTTGCCCTGGCCAAAGAAAAGCTTGCCTTTGCTAGAGAGCAGCAGATGAGTGGGTTAGCTCCCACTGGTGGCAGCAATCTCCCAAGCGATAGAGAGAAGGGTTTAGATACTAAACACCTGACTAAGATAGTGCCCCCCTTTAAACAAGGGGATGACATCCAGAAATGGATGGCTGCTTTGGAGAGGGCCTGCACTGTGCAGTGCATTCCCCAGAGTCAGTGGGCAGCTATACTGTGGCTCTCCTTTGATGGTAAAAGTAGAGATAAGCTCCTCACTACAAGAGTGGAGGATGCTAATGATTACCAGGTCCTGAAAAATACACTGGTTGATGGGTTTGGTTTAACCACTGAGCAGTACAGGTTGCTGTTCAGAGACACCCAGAAAACTCAGTCTCAGGACTGGTCTGACTTTGTGGATTGTGCCACTAAGGCTTTGGAGGGCTGGTTGCTGGGTAGCAAGGTTACTGATTACACAGGGTTGTACAATCTCATGATGAGAGAACAAATTTTAAATAATTGTCAGAACCAGTTGTTGCACCAGCACCTTGTTGATTCAGATCTGACCTCTCCCCAAGAATTGGGAAAGAAGGCAGAAAAATGGGTCAGAACAAGGATCAAGCAGAACCAGAACCAGAACCAGGGTGGTCAGAAGAAAGCAGACCAGAAGGGTAATGCTAAGAGTGAACAAAATGACCAGAAGTCTTCACCAGGTCCCCAACAAACCAAAGAGGGTGGGGGTCAGGCTTCCCAGAAGAAGAAGACTCAAGAAGGCCAGTCAAAGAGGTGGTGCCAGTACTGTAAAAGTAAGTCTCACTGGTTTAGTGAGTGCACCAAAAGAGGAGGACAAACTCCTGCCACTACAGCCCCTAAGGCAACTGCACCCCCTAGTACAGTCAGTAGTGGTAGTGTACCTCCCAAGGCATTAGTTGGGTTAACCTTGGGAACTGAGGGGTCTGACAACTTAGTTGGCACACTCACTCAGGCTGTCCTTGTCTGTACAGGGGATATGGATACATCCCCTGATATAAGTCCCAATACTTTGGGCAAATACAGGCAGACACCTTTGATTAATGGCAAGATGGCTCAGGCCTATAGGGACACTTGTGCCAGTGTCACCATGGTGACACCTAACTTTGTGGACCCTGGACAGATCATGCCAGGTACAGATTTCCTGGTGACCAATGCCAGCAACGTCACTACCAGTCATAGTATGGCGATTGTGGCTTTCTCCTGGGGTGGAGTGAAGGGTCAAAGAAAGTTGTAGTCAGTTCAGACCTCCCAGTTGATTGTTTGTTGGGCAATGATTTGGAGTCATCACAATGGTCAGAAGTGGAGCAGAGGACTCACATGGAAATGTTAGGCTTGCCAGCACATGTGCTTGCTGTGACTAGGTCACAGGCCAGAAGATGCCCCACTGAACAGGTGCTGGATCCTGAAAGTATGGACCAGACACCTTCCAAGAAGAAGAGCAGTAGGGTTAAGGCTTTGCCTTCCCCTTTGCCCCAGGTTGAGGATCAAGTCTCTGAGGAGGCTGATCTGAGAGAGCTGAGGGAAACTGAGCCTAAAGAGCTTGAATTTGATCAAGTTGAGTTTCTGGGCTCAGGGGGACCCTCCAGAGCAGACCTGGGGAAGGCACAGTTAGACTGCCCTTCCCTTGAACCCCTCAGACAGCAGGCTGCTGCTGAGGCTGCAGGGAATGCCACAGGTGCCCACAGGGTATACTGGGAAGATGGACTCCTGTACTCTGAGTCAAGAGACCCCAAGCCTGGTGCAACCAGGAGGCTGGTCATCCCCTTGTCTCTGAGAGGTTTCCTTCTCACCTTGGCCCATGAGATTCCCCTTGCAGGTTATTTAGGTCAGACCAAGACGTGGGACAGGTTTGTCTCACACTTTCACTGGCCCCACATGAATGAGAATACCAAGGAGTTTTGTCGCTCCTGTGTCACTTGCCAAGCCAGTGGCAAGTCAGGTGGCACAACAAAGGCCCCCCTCATACCACTACCTGTGGTGGGGGTCCCCTTTGAAAGAGTGGGGATTGACATTGTTGGTCCAATGGAGCCCCAGACAGCATCAGGGCACAAGTTTATACTGGTGGTGGTGGATCATGCCACCAGGTATCCTGAAGCTATTCCACTTAGGACCACTACAGCACCTGTAGTGGCAAGGGCCCTAGTTGGAGTGTTCTCCAGAGTGGGCTTCCCTAAGGAGGTTGTTTCTGACAGAGGTACAAACTTCATGTCAGGATATCTGACTGCAATGTGGAAGGAGTGTGGTGTGAACTACAAGTTCACCACACCCTATCACCCACAATGCACTGGGCTTGTTGAGAGATTCAACAGGACCCTCAAAGGGATGATTCATGGGCTACCTGAAACTCTTAGGAGAAGATGGGATGTCCTAATCCCCTGCCTCTTGTTTGCTTACAGAGAGGTCCCACAGAAGGGGGTTGGCTACAGCCCTTTTGAGCTTCTGTATGGGCATCCTGTAAGAGGACCCCTGTGTTTGGTGAAGGAAGGATGGGAGAGACCTCTCAAAAAGCCTGCAACCAACATAGTGGACTATATACTTGGTCTCCGCTCCAGGATGGCTGAGTATATGGAAAAGGCATCTAAAAACCTTGAGGCCAGCCAAGAACTCCAAAAAGCTTGGCATGACCAAAAGGCTGTTCTGACTGTGTACCAGCCAGGACAGAAGGTGTGGGTGCTGGAGCCAGTGGCCCCAGCAGCTCTGAAAGACAAATGGTCTGGGCCCCACACCATCATTGAGCAAAAGGGAGAGGTTACCTACTTGGTGGACCTTGGAACTCCCAGGAGCCCTCTCAGAGTGCTCCATGTGAACAGGCTCAAGGCATATGTTGACAGGAAGGACATGAGCTTGCTCATGGCCACAGATGAGGGACAGGAGGAAGAGAGTGACCCTCTCCCAGACCTGCTCACTCAGAATCCTGATGATGGATCAGTAGATGGTGTTGTCTTTTGTGGCAGCCTCACTGAGCATCAGCAACAGGATTGCAGGCCAGTTCTGCAATCCTTCAGACATATGTTCTCTCTGACACCCAGCCAAACTGATTGGTGTACCCATGATGTTGACACTGGAGACAGTCTGCCTGTCAAGAGTAAAATCTACAGACAGCCTGATCATGTTAGAGACTGCATCAAAACAGAAGTGCAGAAAATGTTGGAGCTGGGAGTCATTGAGCCCTCAGATAGCCCTTGGGCTAGCCCAGTAGTTCTAGTGCCAAAGCCTCACACCCAGGGTGGTAAGAGAGAGATGAGGTTTTGCGTAGACTACAGAGGCCTCAATGCAGTCACTAAGACTGATGCCCACCCAATACCAAGAGCAGATGAACTTATAGATAAATTGGCTTCTGCCAAATTCTTAAGTACATTTGATTTGACAGCTGGGTATTGGCAAATCAGGTTAGCTGAGGAGGCCAAACCCAAGACAGCATTTTCTACCCCTGGTGGGCATTATCAATTTGTGGTAATGCCCTTTGGTTTGAAAAATGCACCTGCCACCTTCCAAAGGTTGGTGAATCAAGTCCTCACTGGGCTGGATGACTTCTGTGCAGCATATCTTGACGATATTGCTGTCTTTAGCTCCACCTGGTAGGATCACCTGGTTCACCTGAGGAAAGTGTTAGAGGCTCTGCAAAAGGCAGGCCTCACTATCAAGGCCACTAAGTGCCAGATAGGGCAGACACAGGTTGTATACCTGGGCCACCTTGTAGGTGGAGGCCAGGTTCAGCCACTGGAGAGTAAGATACAGGCCATAAAAGGACTGGACTCCTCCAATCACCCAGACTCAGGTTCGAGCTTTCTTGGGCCTGACTGGGTACTATAGGAAGTTTGTCAGAAATTATGGGTCCATAGTGACCCCTCTTAATGACCTGACAAGCAAAAAGATGCCAAAGAAAGTTCAGTGGACAGCAAGCTGTCAGAAAGCATTCAATGACCTAAAGCAGGCCATGTGCACAGCACTTATCCTAAAGAGTCCAGATTACTCCAAGCCATTCATTGTCCAAACAGATGCTTCTGAGTTGGGTGTGGGAGCTGTTCTGTCTCAGCTGAATTTTGATGGTAATGATCAGCATATTGCTTTCATTAGTAGGAGGCTGACCCCCAGAGAGAAAAATTGGTCAGCTATTGAGAGGGAGGCCTTTGCTGTGGTTTGGGCCCTGAAGAAGCTGAGGGCCTACTTGTTTGGCACTCACTTCACCATTCAGACCGACCATAAGCCCCTCTTGTGGCTAAATCAGATGAAGGGTGAAAACCCCAAACTGCTTAGGTGGTCCATTTCCCTACAGGGGATGGATTTTACAGTGGAGCATAGACCTGGTACTGATCACAGCAATGCTGATGGGCTCTCCAGGTATTTCCACTTAGAGCAAGAAGACTCACCTGGTCAAGGTTAGTTTATTATCCCAAAGTTTGGGGGGGGGGTCATGTAGGAGAGTAGGGTCTGCAATCCTATGATCACCCAGATTTTTGCTTTTTGCTGCACTGGTTTACGACTTTCCCTGGCTGTGGGCCTGCTAATCAGACCCACAGCCTAGCTGTTCTCTCTATCCAAATTGTACTCAGGTACTGAATTGGCACTGGGCCCTCTCCAAGTCCCTGTACCCAGGGCTGAGGTGCACCCAGAAGTCTCCCAGGGGCTGAAGCATATATTGTGCCACCCCTGGGCTGACACAACTGGCTGCACGACAGCTGGGGCAAGGTGGTGTACTCACCCCTTGCTTTAGATATAGTGTACCTATATCTAACCCTAAAATGGACACACAGATCTCCTATCGGTCACTCCTATGGCAGGCCTTAACAATCCTGAAGGCAGAGTGCTTGGAATCATGTGAGATGGTGCCCTGGCATGAGCTGAGCCTGTCTGCGGCTTTCGGGATCTATCCCTTAGCCGTTTCCATGATATCGCATACCATATACTCTTAAGTGCATTATAATCCTCGCGGTTATATGCCAACTCAGGTATCGCTTTATCAAAACATGTCGAGTAAGGTGTCATACGAATTGGAATACTAACCCCTCGCCAATTCTGGTGACGGGGTTAGCATTCCACCCTTCTAGAGGGACACGACATGTATGTAACCTGTAACCCCGGTTAAAGTCCAACAGAGCCTTAGCTCCACAAAATGGATGCTGCCACCGAGACACAAGTCTGCCCTCCTGCTGCTGGGAGTCCTCCCAGAGCAGGAGGCAAGGACAAAGGGTTTCCTGCCAGGGGCGGTGCTAGCACCGTCCCAGACAGGATTTTGTGTATCCTAGGTAGGCAGGGCTTCAGAGGAAGGTGACTGCAAGTGGCACCCCGGTGCTCACTGTGCATAGGCCGGCTTGAACCAGTTCCAGGGGCACACCAGACCCTGGGCTGGAGAAAGCCCGCCAAAGGAGAGGGGTGTAACCACCCCCCTCCTGGTCCCACCCATAGGGCAGGACTTAGTCGCGTGCCAGCCCCCTTTTCCCAGATAAAGGTAGGAGCAGGCCCCCTTCCAAATTAGATCATCTTTGGAATCAAGACACGACTTTCTACGAAAGGACATCAAGATTTCTTCTTCAAGATTCTCCCTTGTGACTAAGGAGTAGTCACCCTGCATCCGCAGGCACCATCTTAAGAACACTGCGGTCTGCTGCAAGTCCTTCCTCCGGAATCTGACTGCCCAGCTCGACGAGAACCAGCTTTCCTGGCACCTCTGACCTCTACCCACCTCTACAGCAAAGCTGAGAACCGTGGGTGCGACGAGACCTCGAGGGACCGGCCATCTTCAAAACTGCACGACTTCTTTCCAGCACGACCGCCGAGGCATCTTCTGGTGAGTGCTTTGGGTTCCGAGAAGCCCCGACCCTGAGCAGCCGCAGCACCGAAGTTCAGCCTCCCAGCATCTCCACGATCTGCGTGGGGCCCTTCTGCTTGCGACTGCTCACCGCGTTGTTTGGCTACTAGCCCGCTGGCTTGTGGCCTTCTTAACGACGCCCGACGACATCACTGCTGCTGGTCTGGTTGCTCCAGACTGGCCCTTGCTCCCTTCCAGAAGAGGAGCACCCCGGACCCTCCTGGTCCACTCCAGACGCCATTTTAGGTCCACCGCGTGGGCTTGAATTTGCCAAGACTTGTTGCCCCAATCCTGGGTCCAGCGACGTCGACAGCATCATCCATCGTGGGACAGCTCGTACCTCCATCCTGGTCGCCGACAACGCCTCCTGGTCCGTGAGACTGCAGAGCACAGCGTCGCCCACTCACCTAGTCGAGGTGACTACCATCCGGTGCCCTCCTGGTGCCCCCTGACTACTGGCTAGTAGTCACGAACTTGGTCCCCTCTGCTTTCAGGTGTCATCCATCTTCGATCCAGGCTTGGATCACTCGAACAATCTTCACTGGTCGCCTGCCAGCAACTCCTTTCCTTCAGGCTCCTGGTTCGTCAACGAAGAATCCCGACGTCTTATCAGACCTATGCAGCTGCAGCCCCTGGGCTAGGTAACTTCGGCATTTCGGTGCCCCAGCATAGCCTCACTATCCAAGGGACTCCAGATCCACTTTCGTTTTTGACCTACCTAGTCGGGTTCGCCCAAGGACACTAACTTTGTGAACACTAGCTTCCATAGGCTTTTTCCCGCCTTACGCGTGAGAGTTCCCACTCTGCACGTGGTGTCCCTAGGCCTCCTGCTCCTAACCTGAGTGTTCAGTATTGTAGGCCTAGCGTTCCTAAAGCCTCTGAGAATCGTTACTAACCTGCTAGTAATTCGCATTCCACTTTTAGAGTATATGGTTTTTCGTGCCCCTCGGGCATTTGTGTAAATTGTGCGACTTGAAGTATTTTTATAAGAGTTTTGTTGTGAGCTTAGCTCCCTGTCTCATAAAGAGCCAGGGTAGTCTTGTTATAAATAAATACACTGTTTATTTTCATAACAACTTGTGTGGTGTCCTTTCACTGGGTGTTCAAGGGGTAATGTGATGGTAAAACAGCTGGCTTAACACGCCCTCTAGAGTCTTAGCCTTAGACTGCTCGTATCCATTCTACTAGGATAGCTGGTCTATAAGGTTGACTTACAACCAATCATCAATAAGGGTTGTTTGGACTGATATATAGTGATCACTAGAATAGTGAACACTGCACATCAGGCCAACTTCTCACAAGAACCAATTGGGTTTCTCTTGTTGTGCTCTACTTCAATCATATTGTTAGGCACACTCTCCTGTTGTTACGATTTGATTGATATTTTTGGGGGAATGAGAGTGTCCCTACATATATTCTCTATTCCCTCCCGCTCCTGTTGTTTTCAACACCGTGGGAAACTACCAGAGGTTGTCCCTCTGTGGCACGTACGCCGGAGGTTCCAGGTGCGGAGGCGGTAAGAGCTTGGCCCTGCCCAGAAGTGAATACTGAAGGCTGCATAGTAATCTGGGTGCACAGCCCTACTGGCGAACAGGGGCAAAAGGAGGCCAAAGGAAACCACACCCACTATCCCCTCCTGGCTGGCCTGAGTGTGGACTGGAGGCCGGTGCGGGAAAAGGAGGCCTGGCTGGAGCATGACGCGCGCTTGTGACTGGGGTGTAAAGGTCAGTGAGCCCACAAGTAAAAATGAACAAAGATGGGTGGCAGTGGAAATCGCGAAAAGTGAGGCGCAGTCATACCTAGAAACAACGGGATGACCGGGAGATTCCTATCTGTACCAGCCTGCTGAGTGTCCACGGGAAGACATCGCAAGACCTGAGTGGAGCTCAGCTGGAGGCGGCCTGGACAAAGGAGACCGCAAAATGAATCCTAAGGGTGCCGCGGCTGCCCAGACGAACAAGCTCGACAAATTTGCAGTTCCGATGTCGGCCCCTCAGGCAGGGGGGCAACCGTCGCAGGCGGAGCCCTCTCTGGCTTCCATTATGGCGGCCATTCAAACTCTAGGGACCACCCTTGAGACGAAAATCGTCAAGATGTCCATTGAGATGAACCTTATACGCGCCAATCTCAACAAGACGTCGGACAAGGCCAGGACCAATGAGGCGGATATCCGGGAGCTCCAGGCATCCTCTAAGAAGCTCGAGCAGAGGGTCAACCAGCTTGTTCATCAGCACCGCCAGGTTGCCTTGAAGCTCGAGGACCAGGAAGGGAAGGCCCGACAGAACAACATTCGCGTGGTGGGCGTTCCAGAAGGTTCAGAAGGGCCTAGTATGGACCTCTTCCTTGAGGATTTGATCCTCAACTGTTTGAAACCGAAACGGCTCTCAACTATGTTCTCCATCAAGAGGGCGCACCGTGCGCCGATCCCCAGGCCCAAACCGGGGATTTTTGCAATGATGATGGAGGACCATCATTGCAAGAATACTCAACTATAGAGACCGTGACGCCATCTTGCAGGCAGCCAGACAGATGGGAGACCTACAATATGAGAATGCAACGGTCAGGTTCTTTCCTAATTTTATGCTCAAAGTGCAACGGGACTGGCGCTCATTTGATGGGGTGAAAGCGGCGCTTCGAGGCAAAGGTATTAAATTCATGATGTTCTTCCCTGCAAAGCTCAAAGTTATTGCCGGCGGCAAGTCTCTCTTCTTCACTACGCCTTCGGAGGTGCAGGACTGGCTGGACAGAGGCGCATCGCAGTTGTCGGCGACTGCTACAAGCGACGAGTGGAGAGACACCCGGGACAAGTCACCGGGCTCACTGGACGGAAGATCGGAAACCGACAGAACAAGTCAGCGCTCATGGCAATCGAGGTCTCGCCTGAAGTTCTTCCAAGATGCGTTCCAGAAAGGAATTCTGCCCCTAGACTTGCACATGGCCATGATTATTCCCATCCATAAACAGGGGAAACCCCCCACTGACTGTGCTTCATACCACCCTGTATCCCTCCTAAATATAGAGGTGAAAATACTGGCAACCATCCTTGCCTTGAGGCTCCGCCAGGTAATCACTGCTCTGGAGCATCAGGACCATTCCAGTTTTCTGCCCGGACGGGCAACCCGACTACATCTGCGAAGGACCCATAATTGGCTCATGGAGGTCCAGGACCGAGGATACCCACATTTTCTCCTCTCTTTAGACACGGAAAAGGCCTTTGACGCGGTACACTGGCCCTTTTTGGAGGCTACCCTGGTTTAATTTGTCATCGGCCCCCGGCTCCGGCAGTGGGTGGGTCTCCTGTATAGTGTTCCCAGGGTAAGGGTTAAGGTGAATGGTCAGCTCTCTGGAGGCTTCCCCATTCGACGAGGCACCTGACAGGGCTGTCCGCTATCCCCATTGCTATATACCCTCACGATCGAGACAGTGTTCAGTAGGATCAGGCAGTGTCCGGAGATTCAGGGCTTCCAAATCACACAGACGGATACTGGGGAAGAAAAGATCTTGCTATACACGGATGACATTTTGCTCTATCTCACTCTCCCAACTGACACGATTCCTACCTTATTCGATGTCATGGATGTATACGGGACCTACTCAGGTTACACCATAAACTGGCACAAGTCGGTCAATTACAGTCCACGTGCTCTGGAAGTATGGCCCACTCTCACTGGGGCCCTCCAAATAGCTTACACTGGGTTTACCTACCTGGGGATTTACGTCACCACAGATACGAGTTCTACCAGAGAAAGGGGTAATAACCGATTTTGTAGAAGACGCACAGAGATGGAAATCCCTACCCCTCACGATTCTAGGTAGAGCTGCCATGTTTAAGATGATCACCTTCCCTCGCTTTCTCTATGCCCTTAAGGATGAGTATTTCCCCCTCCCACTACAAACATTTAGAGCGGTAGATGCGGAATTGCGCTGCCTTTTATGGCTTGGGAAACAGCCAAGGATCGCTCTGATGACACTACACCGTAATCAGTACAATGGGGGGGGAGGGGGGATCTCGCTGCCAGACAGAGGCCTACTATTGGGCAGAACATCTAACACCGGTGAATGACTGGATACACGCCACGGCCGACCACCCCACCTATAGGCTGGAAAAGGACACTATGGCAAATCGTACTTGTATGTATTATCGCTATGGAGGACGAGGGAGGGGACGACTTCTCCCAGCCACTCAAGTCATGTTGGAAATATGGTATAGAGCGTCAAAGGCATTGTGATTGGCGCGCAAACCTACTCTCTGGAATTGTTCCTGGTTAAAAGAAATCTATAAGCTGAAGGGCCTTACAGGGTGGGACGCCATAGCCACATCTGTCATAGGTGACGTTGTAGCTAAAGGTAAACTGAAAAAGCGTCTGCATGTTGCAGACAGACTTCGAGTTGCACACGTCCCAGTTTTTTAAGTATATGCAATTGCGACATGCTCGGCAGGCAGAGAGCACCCTATCCTCCTCACTGCCAGAATATGCACCACTGGAGGGACGTCTGCTGCAGGAACAGCTGCTTACTAAGGCAGTATCACTCACATATAGCACCTTGAATAATAATGCACTAGACAGGTTGGGTGGACTGCGGGAGACCTGGGAAATGAATTTAGGTGCCCTCGAAAACAGTGACTGGGAGGCAGCTTTGATGCATCATCGGCAGGTGGCCATCAAAGCTCGTCTCTGCCTAATACAATATAAAATACTTCACAAAGTCTATTATGATTGGGCCCGACTACACCGAATGGGCCGCTCTTGCGAGCCTAGTTGCCAGAGGTGTGGTCACGGACAGGGAGATTCCTATAATACCCTTTGGGACTTCCCCGAAATACAGACTTACTGGGGGAAGGTATTGGGGGAATTTAGCAAAGTTCTAGAAACAACATTACCACTGGACCCCAAATTCATACTGCTGGGCATACCTGGGGACGTAGATTTGGGACGTCTGCAGCTAATTTTTGCCATGCTAGCCCTGTTGGTGGCAAAACGGGATGTAGCACAAACATGGGGAGGGGCACTGACGTCCCAGCTCAGAGAGTGGAAGGTGGGATTGGACATGTACAGGGTATGGGGCAAAAGGAGGACATATTATTCGTTCAATGGAGGGTTGGGCGAAGGTTAGAAACACTTTTGGGACTTCCTCCTTCAGCCCCAACCATGAGTACTGGTTCTCTTGTTTCCTGACAGCCCAAATGGGGAAGAAGCACGAGATATTACCACAAAGTTGTGTGATTGGGTGGGACTTGGTGGATCGAGTGGCCGTACGGGATACCGATATGGGATTATTTGTGATATGGACGGTATATGAATGCCACTGTACGACTGTACCTGATTTTGTTATGCTTTCTGTTGATTCTTGTTTTTGCACAACAAAAAGAAAAATATATTTGAAAAAACAAACAAACTATGAGACCTAGTGTGCATCAGGTTCAGTATTCTGTAGTCATGCATTCCAATCGGTTCTGGGGAGTGCAGTCTTTTTGTAACTATGTTTAACTTGGATGCTGATAAAGCTAGGGATGTAAGGCATAATACTCAAGACTCTGACTCCACACTTAGGAAAATCAAAATTCAGAGCATGCATACAACAGATAATGAGAAAAAACAGATGCCAGAAAAGAAGCAGAAAAGGAGGGACAGAAACCCATTGGACATGGCATGAGGCAGCAATGTCCTCTTTCACCCATCACTCTTCCTGATTGTCCTAGAGTCCCTCGCATTTACCATATTCTCCTAAGAAGACATTTGGGGAACTGAAACCATAGCCGGAAACCTGAAAATTATGCTGTATGCGGACTACTACCTCCTTACTTTAGCCTCTCCAGATTTTTTGATGCCAGGACTGATGCTCTACATATCAGTTTGTACAGCGTTTTCCACGTACGAAATGAACTGGACCAAAAGTGATGTCTTACCCACTATGATCTACACCACGAGGGAAGCCCTCCCAGAACATCCGTTTTGGTAAATCCCTGCCAAGTTAAAATATCACAGATGACTGATTACTACCGACGATCGAATATGACTGTACGGTCTACTCAAATGCACAGGGAGTTCACTAAATGGCGCATGCTACAATTGTCGCTATGGGGATAAGTCCAAACTAAAAACATGGGGGTAGAGTCACATGTTAACTACATTTTCGGGATGCTGCCTATACTGGTCCCGACCGACCAGCATCAGAACTATGCCTTATACACACAGCCATTTAAACATACTTTTGGTAAGGTGAGACATGAGGACTGGCCATGTCCAAACTTCAAGCCACTACTTCTGTCAGACTGAGACTCCCAAAGATGGAAATATATCATGGCACTTCCAGCAAGCATATCGTTTTGCCACAGATCTGGAACGCACCAAATGAGTACTCCTGGAACAACAACTATGGGTGGGCCACGAGAACCGCAAATGATATGTCTGTATCATCCTTCATAGATACCTTAAATAGAACTGCTTTGTGAGTCACACTGAACAAAAGAAGAGGGTCTAGCACTGCAGAAGCAATGCAGGGTTAAAATCTACACCAACACGTACCCAGCATTTGCTATGGGCATGGGGTTCTGGTTTGGATTGTTCGTGGGACCCCGTTTCTCTTGCGGATAGAGATCATAGAACAAGAAGGTCACTGTGATATTAGCAGGCAAATTGGATGGCAAGGATATAGCCTTTGTTAACATTTATTCCCCCAATGTAGACCAAACAATCATTCCTGACCTCCCTAACACCTCTCCTCACCGGAACCTTGAGTTACTTGGGAGAGATTTTAACTGCATTATTTTTATTTATGTTTTTGTTTTTAAAACATGTAAATAAATGCCATTGTCATTTACACTGCCAATAGCTTAATCTCTCTCAAATGCGAGACCTATTGCATTTGCACCCACACACAGAGCCACCCAGACACACATACAGAGCCACCCACACAGAGCCACCCACACAGAGCCACCTACACACACACAGAGCCACCCTCACACAGAGAGCCACCCACACATAGAGCCACCTACAAAAAAGCAGAGAGCCACACACACAGACAGAGAGCCACACACAGACAGACAGCCACACACACACAGACAGACAGAGAGAACCTTAGTTAGATCACAACCCCGCGCACACCACCACTTCATAAAACTGCTCATGCGTTTCGGTATTGGATCAACCATTGATGATTTGTCGATACCTGGAGAACCTTAATTCCGGATGCGGCTTCTTTTCATATTATTCAGGTATGCACATGCTATTAGTTTTCTTACATACTTTCTGATGCTCGGCTAGTGTACATATGACAGCTGGCAAAAAAAATACTGCGACCACAAACAGTTTTGACTGATTCTGGACAGGGCATTGTCCAGACCCTGCATTCCGATATGGAAGTTCAATACTGCGATGCTGGATGAGGCAGCCTTCAGATCTACCCTCAGGAACACGATCAGTAAATACTTTATGGAGAATACATGTATGACTTCCTCCCCATAAGTGGAGTGGGAGGCATTCAAACTAGTGGTATGCGGTCACAGCATGTCAGCAGGAGTAGGGGCCCCGGCCCGATTCATCCTGAGATCAAACACTAGGAGTACCTCTTAATGAAACAGGAACTACCAACAGAGAGTAAACAGGGCCTCATAACAGACTGAGAGTAGAAAGGAAAAACCTCCTCAAACTAGTGGTGCGACTACAGGATTACGATTATTGAGAATATATTATTAGGGCACACACAGATTGTGATCAAATCAGCAGATTACTAGTGGAGCTGGCCAATCCCGACAGACAGGGTTTCCAAATACTGCAGATGTAAAAAAAAAGGGCGGGTGACCTGGTTTACAGGTAGGCCGAAATGAATACGGTATTTGCTGTCTATTGTTCTAACATCTATGGGCGGTCTGATGAGGTACTATGCAGGATTATGTTCTGTCAGCAAGTGTGAAGCAAATGTCATTGGCAGTGTCTGCATCCTTAGGAGGTGATATCACAATACAGGAAGTGAGGGGCAGAATAAAGCCCTGGGCAACGTACCAAGCTCAGAAGGCTTGCTCCTGGAATTTTATGCATGTTATGTAGACACACTTATCCCAAATCATGACTACATTGTATAAGGCAGCAAGAACAGCAGGAGAACTCCCACCAATGATGGAGAGTACCTGTCTGTTCCCCTCCACAAAAAGGGAAGCGTTATAAGGTGACATCCTACAGGCCCCTCTCCATTTTAAATGTAGATAATAAAATACTTAGTAAAACTTTGGTTACTGGGCCCCCATCTAGGTGATCTTTTTTTTATTTATTTTTTTTAACTTTTATTTTCCAATTTCTGCGCAATTACAACAAAAAGAGTGGTCACTATGAAGCAGTCCGCAACAATATGAACGAACAATCATGTACAATAGATTGGTCACGGAACAGAGGTACGTGTCAAATTACAAAGAAAAAAAACATGATATGGCATTATCAAGGGTACAACATCATGCATAAACAAGAATTTACAATGCAATGGTCTCGGCATTGTTAAAGTTAGAGCTATTGGCATTGCTCATGACATTATTTTTATTTATGTTTTTGTTTTTAAAACATATAAATAAATGCCATTGTCATTTACACTGCCAATAGCTTAATCTCTCTCAAATGCGAGACCTATTGCATTTGCACCCACACACAGAGCCACCCACACAGAGCCACCCACACAGAGCCACCTACACACACACAGAGCCACCATCACACAGAGAGCCACCCACACATAGAGCCACCTACAAAAAAAGCTACCCACACAGAGCCACACACACACACAGCCACACACACACTGATCCACACACACACAGATCCACACAAACACACAGACAGAGAGCCAGCCACACACACACACAGAGCCACACACACACAGAGAACCACACACACAGACAGAGAGCCACACACAAACACACAGAGAGAGAGCCACACAGACAGAGAGCCACACACACAGACAGAGAGCCACACACAGACAGACAGCCACACACACAGACAGACAGAGAGCAACACACACAGACAGACAGAGAGCCCAACACACACACAGAGCCCCACACACACAGAGCCCAACACACACACAGAGCCCAACACACACACACAGCCCAACACACACACAGAGCCCAACACACACACACACAGAGCCCAACACACACACACACAGAGCCCAACACATACACACACAGAGCCCAACACACACACACACACACAGAGCCCATCACACACACACACACACAGAGCCCAACAAACACACACACAGAGCCCAAAACACACAAGCAGGCCTCTCTACCTCGGACTTCTCTTGCCCAGTCTCCATTTCAAAAGCCAGATACCTCCCCCACAGAGAGCTCCTTGCTTTCTTGGAACACTAATATATCACCCAACTCGCTTTAAAGTTGTGTTTTAAACAATATCATCTGGAGTCATACATTCTCTATTCTAGCAAATATATTGTTGTAGAATGATTATGGTCATCTAAGCTACTGGCACTCATTTAATCTATGTCAGCACGATGAAAGGCGGAGTCGTCCCTAGTGGGAGGCAGCGATGAAATGAGCACAAATTGTACTTGTACATGTTTAGCACTCGCGTCGTTAAGAGCTGAGTGCCAATGGGTTTTCGCTAGTGGGAACTGCCCGTAATAAAGGGAAAAGAGAACAGTAGGGTGTGCGTGTGTCTCTCTCACTGCCTCCAGTCATTGCCTCGAGTCAGTCACTGATAACAGACTTGTAGACGTATTTACTGCTTCCAATAGTGTCCTATAATGCTGAGGCTCTTTCAAGACACCGTGGCGTGCAATGCTTTCAAGACACCGGATGAGTGCATATTAATCGAGGGTGATGGATGCAGTGCAAGTAGAGCTCCCATAACAGAGTTACAGAGTATAGTTGATAGTACACATACAACCACCGTTTGAGAGCCAAATGCACTGCAATAATTGGATTTAGAGGGCTTTACTTGCAGATGGTATTTGAGATCATCTATGCTTACATCTGCCTGGCTTGTTCAGCATATTTTGAGTCTATGCTCCTCGCAGTCCTCCATATTTATTAGTTTTTGTGAGCACAAATAAGATCCACAAAATATAGGGTAAATGTTTTCAACGTTGCAGGCTTTATTAACCTTGCATTTACAAACGCTTCCTGGTGTTTTGTATTTGTCCTTTTCACCTCAAGAGTGAACTCTGGGGCTGCACACTCTCTTGCACCGTGCCGTTTGCTCCGTGGAATGAGGGAGCAGGTTGCAGTGTCTTTTCAAGGGGTTTTCAGATCCGCACAATGTACTTTCTCAGCTTGCTCCGCTCTGGCCTGCGCGGAATTCGTCACTTCCACATCTGTCACCTCAGCAGAGGCAGATGAAGCGTCTGGAGCTCCGCAATCCTGAGCACAGAGGAGGCCGAACGGCTGCCATCAAGGCGCCATATGGCTCAAGCCAACTCCTCCCCGGCCCTGCTCCGAAACATTGCTAAGTCAGCCCTCGCGCCTCCGGAGCGAGCAGTGCGCCTAGCAATTACCCGAAATGCCATGCTGTTTCAGATATAAATGGCAAGGCACAAAGGTCACCCTTGGCTTAAGAAAGAAACACTCCGTGTTACCTCACGCTGGGAACCCTGCAGCGTGTCAGGTGTGCAGTGTGCCACGCGCACCCCCTCCAAGTGACTGGACCCTCTGCATCCCTGGCGAGAGAAGTGTGTGTGACCCCCTCCCCTTAGGAGAGTGTCTGGGGGTTGCTTGTGAGGGCTCAGGGTGGGCCTGCGGTGCTCCACGCAGTGGCAGCGGAGATGTTCTGAGCCCCCTCTGCAGTTCCTACCCCACCCCACCACAGCCAGTCATATCTGGGTCTGAAACGCTTCTAAAAACAGGGACGTTTGTACGAGCAAGGAGAACAATGTTAAACACGTGGAATTATTCTTAAGTGACCCCCTCCTTAATTTTCAGCATTACATTTGCTACTTAATGTTTATTGCCTTGTTATTAGAGCGAACATTGCTACCCGACAAGTTTCGCGCTACTAGTAGCTTAAAAACAAACCCATATATTTGTATAAATACATTTGTGGTTGTTGGTCGCATAGTATCCCCCGTGCGCTGCCTCGTGCATGGCTGCGTTGCTGTGTCTTGCCCCCACGCAGCCTCCGTATACATCTTTGTGTGGATTCCCACTGGTCGAGCAGTTTAAACTCACACCCCAGAGAGTCTCACAGTGTTAAAATGCGGGCAATTGTCAAACGCAATTAATAGTTTCTTTGAATCCCCCACAAAGGTGCTTAGAAGTAGCGCTATTGGGCATGCAGCGGACCTTTTAACACGTGACGAGTTTAAAGTCCAGAAAATTCACTTTAGTTTTCGCAGATAATTGCAAGATATACCAAAAAAATGCAAAAAAAACGCCGTTGTGTTAGGTTGGGGCACAGAGCCTTGATGCTGAGCTCGGAAACAGGAATATTTTTGGCCTACTTTTTCAAGTGTTAGGGAACCACCATCTTGGCTAAGGAACATACGCGCACAAGCAGGGAACCACCATCTTTCTCCGAGGAGAGGCAGAAATGCCTCGGAGAAAGCATCGCTTTTTTTTCAGATTCGGGGGCGTGGTTTTAGCAGTTGAGTGACGTATGACGTCACAGAGTTAAAAACTGCAAAAAACACGCTCCAGAATCCGAAAAAGACGGGGCCTGAACTGAGTGACGCCCCTCTCCTCCAATGGCTGGCCAGCATTTACGAGGCCAGCCAATGGAGAAGAGGGGCAGGTTCAAGCCCCACTGTAGCCAAAACATTAAATCTCAGGCTCCGCCCACACTGCTTACGCAAAGTGACGCTAGGCCCGAGACCTAAAAATCTAAGAGCAGAAGAATGCGCAATACAATGGGGATAATGAGAGACACCAATCCACAGAAATAATAAACCAATATAATGGAAAACAGTCGCACCGGCACAATACACAAAATCAATACAAAACTCCAGCCCCACCACCACACAAAGATTTAACCAATACCCGCGGGCACCCATCCGCTCGATAGCGGAGAGTCCTGCGCCGCTTGTCGTCCCGCTATATATGTACGATAAGGCCCCCAAATATCTGTGGGACGGGAAGTACAGGGGATCAGGGTGGAATATTCCTCACTGTTTACATTGCAAGAGGCGAGACTACGGAGCCATGCCTGTGAGGTAGGAACCCTCTTGCTGCCCCATAACGATGCAATTTCACGCTTAGCTAAAAGGAAGCCAAGGGCCGGCAGTTTCCTGATTTTTTTGGGGAAGTTAGCAACATAGCCTAACAATGCAATCTCTGGAATAGGCTGCAGCTGCATGGCAAGGATGTCGCCTAATGTACGATGTACCGAAGTCCAGAATTGGTGTATCTTGGGGCAGGTCCAAGCTAACTGAGCAAAATCCGCAAAGGGGGCTAGACATTTAGGACAGTGATGGGGCCTAGTGTGATCTATCCTGTGGGAGCGGGCGGGTGTGTGATACATTCCGCGAAGAAATTTGAAGTGGAGCAATTTGTGTCTGCTATTTAAGGAAATTTCTTTAGTGGCTCTACAACACCACTCCCATTGTTCATCCGTTATAGGTCCGCCCACGTCAGACTCCCAAAGTTCTCTCACCCTGGAATCAGATATCGGTCTGAGGGTGCAGCATAATTTATAAAGTTTAGACACCAAGTGTGCGCTAGGGGGGTTCTGCAATAGTACAGTTAGTGGGGGAGTGGGTTCAGGTGCCATCGGAAATTAAGGGAATGTGGCGCGGAGCATTGAATGTATGCGTTTTAGCACAAATGTGTCCATAAAAGAGCGCACAGAAAAGGGGGCGACCTCAGACACAGAAAACACATGACCAGAACTTCTCCTATTATTGGAAACCAAGACGGGTTAGGGAGAGGCAAAGAGGGAGAGTAGAGTCGGTCCAGGCCAAGCAACCTGCGCAGCCGATCCCATGCCCAGCAAGTGGTGGAAACAGTCTGAATCCTGTGGGGGTCCCGGGGGAAGCCCGTAGGTAAGACAGTGGAAAGTGGCCGAGGGAGAACTAGGTCGGCCTCTGGTTTAGAATATTGAATCTGGGCATCTGGACGAAACCAGACGTGAGCATAACAGCACTGCGCTAGTAAATAATATAAACGAAAATGGGGGATTCAAACCCCCCCTTTCTCGTACGGAAGCACCATCACTTGCCAGCGGACCCGAGGGGTCTTGTCCGCCCAGACAAGTTGCAACAGCAACGACTGCAGCTGCTTAAAAAAGGTGTTAGTGAGGGGGAGCGGGATGTTGGTAAACAAATATAAAAAATGAGGGAGGACGACCATTTTAATGATTGCCACTCTACCGGCCAAAGACAACGGCAGGCGCAGCCATCTCGCAATCTGCGAGTCCAGATCCCCAACAGCCTTGCCATAATTCAGTCGAATCATGGTGTCAATATCCAGATGAACAAAGACCCAGAGGTATTTCACCGCGTCACTGCACCATGTGAGTGGAAACGCACAGGGCCAGACAATCGTGACAACATTAGGTGGGAAAATAACCGATTTATGCCAATTGATGCAGAGACCGGAGAATCTACCAAATCTAATGATTTTAAGGATCAGGGGTTCCAGGTTGGCCCGAGGGTCTTGGACGTACAACACAGTATCGTCCATATAGAGCGAAATCAGGAGAGGGCCTGTGCGGAAAGGTGTTTTTCTTGGAAGTGACGGACTAACGAGTCCATAGCCAATATAAACAGTAATGGGGAGAGCGGGCAGCCTTGTCTAGTGCCGCGCAATAGCACGAAGGGCTCCGAAAGGGCGCCATTTAGAAGTAAACTGGCGGTAGGCCTAGTGTATAACAGCACCACAGTAGAGACAAAACATTCCGGCATGCCCATACATCTCATAATTGATCAAAAAGAAGGGTCATTCCAGGGAGTCAAACGCCTTTTCAGGGTCCAACAGGATGGCGGCCGCCTGTATGTCAGGGTCGCACCTATGTAGCACAGAAAACAGGGTACGAAGATTGAGTGAGGTGGACCTATGCGGGACAAAACCTGATTGCGCCGGGGCAATGATGAATTTCATCAATAACGACCATCGTATGGCGATGACTTTAGCCAAAATTTAATAGTCTGAGTTTAACAGCGATAACGGACGGTAGGAACTACAGAGAGTAGGGTCCTTTCCGGGTTTGGGATGCAGAATAATTACCGCTTCTCTAAATGCAGGGGGGAGCGTGCCCGCCTCAAGGGATTCCGCATAAACCTCAACGAGTCTGGGGACCAGAATATCCTTGTACTCTTTGTAAAAATCGGCTGAAAAGCTGTCCAGGACCGGAGCCGAGGAGCCGCGAAGCGCGTCAATGGCTTCAATAATGCTATCAGGTGAAATAGGGACAGCAAGGAAGTCCTGCATGTATCTTTCAAGGTAGACCATTGCTATTTCAGCTAAATGTTCCCCCTGTTCCTGCATGCTGCCATTCAGTCTGGAGGTGTACAGTGTTTTATAGTAGCTTAGGAATTGATCCCGGATGTCAGTAGAGGGGGATAGCAGGGGATCCTGCGGTCCAAAACGTGTGGTGATATACGCACAGTCACGCGGGGGGCGTAAGGTATGTGCCAAAAACCTCACAGGTCTTTCATCCTCGCCATAACGCCGTGCAGAGTATTGCTTAGTAAGGAAGAGCATTTCACGTTCCGCCGCCTATCTAAACTCAAGCAGCAGCGAAAGGCGTTTTGCCTCCCCCGCAGCAGAGGGCGATGCAATCAAATCATGATCCAACGAGGCAATATCACCCTCCACACGGTCTAAAGTCAAGCGAAGGTCCCGCAGCACCCCAGCGCGCTTGCAGATACACACCCCCCTGATGTAAGCTTTAAACCCCTCCCAAAGGACGGACCAGGAATCCACCGACCCAGTATTGAGCTCAAAATAATCCTCAATTGCAGTTCGCAACTCCTCGCGAAAAACCTGATCCAACAACGCGCTCCCGGGGAAATGCCATTGTCGCTCATAGCCGCCCGGTCTTGGAATGTATAGCTGGAGAACGACAGGAGAGTGATTGGACAGGGTACGGGGAAGGGTAAGAACATCTTCCAGCCATCCGGCCACACCTGGAGAAACCAACCAATAATCAATTCTGGTCCATGTACCATGATACCCCGAGTAATGTGTGAAGTCGGGGGGGGGTAGTGCAAGTGTCTCCCTACATCAATTAAGGAAAAATGCATGCATATGTCTCCAAGAGATTGCCGGGAACGGGGCTTGTTGTCAGGTGAAAGAGAGGTGCTATCTTTGGTCGGATCCAAAAGAAAATTAAAATCCCCTCCCAAAATTAAAAGCCTGGGGTCAAACGACAAAAGTTTGATCTCGAGGTCATCAAAGAAAGATGGGGAGTCAGTATTAGGGCCATAAACTCCTACAAGCGAAACCTTGTGTCCCATCAGTGACCCTGAGACGATCAAAATGCGTCCCTCAGGATCCACAATGGTTTTATGTAGCGCAAATGGGATACGCTTATGTATTAAAATTGCCACACCTCTAGTGTAGCGGCTAAAGTGTGAGAAATATCTATGAGAACCCCAATTCAACGCCAAAGGGGCCTGATCCTGTGCAGCAAGATACGTTTCCTGTAGAAAAGCTATGTCAATGTGATGTCTGGAGATATCATTTAAAACCTGCCTGCGTTTTCTGGTGTTATTCAAACCGCTTACATTCCATGAAATTAAAGAAAGCCCGGAAGGTCCGGGCTGCTGTCCTAGGTTAACCAACGAAAGTATATGTTCATATTAGCTGTAGGAGATGTAAACGGGATACGCTGCCAACTTGTGCCACAATGCATACCTATGCAAAAAACATAAAAACTAAACATAAGAACCAACCCCCACCCCCACCCAGCCTCCGAGAACCCCACCAGAGGCAATCCCAATCCAGCAACAAAAAACAATCGTATAGCAAACCAACGATACCTATTGAAAATACAACAGCAGCAATACGCTGCAAGAACAAAACATCAGCAAACATCATGGTATACACATTAGGGCGCGGCAACGCCAAGCCGATGGGCAATCAAGGATTCATAGATAAGATTTTAGGAGCCCAATATACAAAACAGATGACATGTGGCAAATGCACCGCAATAATCAAAAACGAATAGCAAACCCGTCAGCCAGTCCCAGGTTGGGAGAAGAGATCAATACTGTTCTGCGAGTCGCCCCGCGGAGGAGGGGACCGGGCAGGTGATGCCGGGGCTCTGGAAGAGTCCCTCTTGTAGTTGTGACAAAATTCCTGAGCCTCCGCAGGTGTGTCGAAAATGCGTGATTTCCCCATCAACATCAACTCTCAGCCTTGCCAGATACAACATTCCATATCTCAGCCCCAACTTCCTCAGGGCCGCCTTGACCCCCTGAAATTTCTGCCTCGCCTCCTGGACCACGATGGTAAAGTCAGGAAAGAAGGACAATTTGCTACCCTGCCACTGGACATCACCCATGTCACGGGCTGATCTCAAAGCAGTGTCTCTGTGCCTGAAGTTCAAGAGTCTTGCAATGATGGGCCTGGGAGGGAGGCCCGGGCGAGGACGGGGGCCCAAGGATCTATAAGCACGTTCAACAAGAAAGGTCTGTGTAAAGGTTTCCCTGCCAAACAGGTCCGCCAGCAGTTACTCCACAAAGGTGTCCATCCGTCCAGTAGCTGTCGTCTCCAGAATGCCTAGTATGCAAATGTTACGGCGGCTACGCGATTCCAAGTCCTCATTTTTGATAGCCACTGCCTTAAGAATCTTCTCCACGCGCTCCAAGCGCTCCAATCTTTTCAGCGATGTTGAGGCACCATCTTCAATGTCCAAAACCCTCGCCTCCACGACATCCAAACGACAGTCGTGCGCCTGGATTTTGGAGCCCATGTCCGTCAGTTTCTTATCCAGGTCGTCAAATCGGCTATCTAGCGCTTTGAAGCCGGCCCTCATTTCAGCCAACATTGAGGACGCAAGGGAGGCAGGATCTCCAGGGGCCACATGGTCCGAAGCAACATCGGACATAACCGGAGTGGCGTCTGAAGCCGGAGCAGTGGATTTCTCAAATGGCAATTTACTTGGTTTGGGGTCTTTCTTTCCCATCGCAGAAGGTACCGCAGAAAGTGTGGAATGGGGTTGCACCGACAGCGTCACCACCACAACGGACCAGCGGATGGAAGCTGAGCGCCAACTGAGCGCCTAGAGGACACCACTCATCCCATTCAGGGGGTAGCAGCAGCCACAGAACAGTGTCCAGAATAGTAACAGAGCGGAACCAGAGTGCCCGTCTGACCAGTACACCGGAAGGAAGGATGGAACATTCGAGGGTCGTTACGATGGCATAGTCCACTCAGGGGCCGTCTCCGAGATCCACAATACTGACGTCCGATAGATCAGGGTGTAGAGCAGCTCAGGTGGCGCAGGTTTCAATGTGGAAGTCTTCCCTTAAGGGAGAATGATAGCCAGTGGAGAACGGACCAGGTGCCCCAGAGCTCACCGCCACAGCAGCACAGTAGAGGAGCCCCCTATCAGATCAGGCACAAATGATAACCTCCATACGTCAGGGCCAGCAGGGAGAGGGTAGTGGAGCGCAGCACAGCGCCTCGTGACTAGCAGTGTATAGTAGCGCACAGGCAGAGTCTCATTGAACTAGACCCTTCCACAATCCACATGTGACCAAGGGCAGCATCCACGAGTGCAGGTAAGCACTATGAGCCTGTGTAAGGGGGTCTTGGCATCAGAGGGCGAAAGTGGCGTCAATGTTAGCTGGGAGGCTCCGGGCAGCGTGGTTCAGGTCACAGAAGGAGCGCCCAAAGACCTCCGGCGGCTCCCACAGCACATAAAAAGCTATTCGGGTACTCGGGGGGTAGGGGGGGGGACAAGCCCCCGGCAGGAGCAAGCGCCACCACAACACCTACAGGGGGAGATCAGGGCCCACCCACTAACCCGCCGCCAATCACCGCTAATCGAGGTCCCGGCACAGACACGCCCCCAAGGCCCCAGGAGGCCTGAGGGCTCCACGCCGCAGAAGGGGCCCGGAGCAGGACACGGCAGGGGGGGACGGGGGGGGAGGGTAAGGTTCGCAGTACAGGGTGTAACAGGTGTGCTTACGACGCCAGCCGTCCACCGGGGCCCGCACTCACCGTATCCAAACCCGGTCAGCTCACGCCCGGAAAACGGCCTCCAATTCGCAGCCCGGCGACGCGCAGCTCCGAGGTCTCCTGCAGCGGGGGATTAGGGGTCTTCCGAATTAATCGATGACGGGAGTCGCAGACTCTCGAGGCAGACAGTGCATATTGGCAGTGGGTTTAAGGGCTCCTACATGGATAAAAGTGAAGTTAGTCGAGCCCGGCCGGCGGAGCTTCAGTCAGACACGGCCATCTTGGTCGCGTCCGTGGCCAAGCCCCCTCCTAGGTGATTGTAGTAATTGACTCCAGACTGGTTGAGGTATTTCAGGTAGATTTATTGTAAGATGTTAAGTATCCTGGAACAAGCCCAGATCAAACCCCACCAGGAGCAGCCAGCAGGCAGCTCAGCCCCATCATAACTGTGGCTTATCTTCAATCAGCACCCAACATTCCATGGTGCATCACAGTGCAGATTTCACAAGAGCCGCCGTCCTCTGATGCGATTACTGCGAGAGAGAGCGCCAAATAGACTCCGGTAAAGATTAAGAAAATTGAGTCTTGGTAGAAGTACGCGCCATGTGAAGCTAATTGCTGCTCTCCGCGGTTTTAAAAAAAACCGACCGATTCACCCTGCGACAGCTTTCCTGCAGGAATGAAAGACTGAACGTCGTATTTCTCAGAGAAATATTTCAAAAGAGCTACGTGTAAACATCGGCTCCGCTCGCGGGAGTCTGGAAATCTCCATCGGCCTCCGCTCGCGGGAGTCTGGAAATCTCCACCGGCATCAGTTACCGGCTCTAAGTGTGTGACCGTTAATACTCGGAAAACCTTCCCGAGAACGATAAATTGGCTGAAAATACAATTGTCCTGATGAAGACACCACGACGTGTCGAAACGCGTTGACTGACATACTACAGCCACAGCAACAGTAGATAGGACACATATCATTGTCCTTTCAATGTTTTTAATTTATGTGTTTTTTATAAAGTATATCACTTGTTAATATCAATTCATCATGTTTACAAAATTCTACTGTAAAAATTAATCCTCTTTTAATTAAAACAAACTGGTTTTGATATCAATTTTATTGTTTGTGTTATAGTTTATACTCTCTTCATTGGTAATAGTTTGTGCAAGTGCATAGCGAGTGTTTTGTTGTAAGGATAGCCTGGGTGTTTACCTTCACATTGCATCACAGTGCAGAGGCATTCCACTAGAATGCATGAAGTAGGTAAAGGCATGCATAGGAATATGCAATAGGTAGAATACAACATACCTCCTTTTCTTCCAAAACAAAACAATGAACAAAGGAGCAAGAAGCTAAAAGAAGGAGAAAGCGTACCGATCAATACCCGCTGACACATCCACTGGCCAGACAGATGTGGCAGAAGGCACCGTACAGCATGAGACATAGAAAATACAGAAAAGGAAAGAACGAATAAAGATCAGACACATTCGTTTTCTGAAAATACCTAAAATGAAGAATACATAAAGTAAAGCAGTAAGACTAGAAGAGTAATACCGAAACGTACAAACACATAAATAGGTACTCTTCTTCCCTTCTCAATAGACAACGAAAAAGAGAATAGAAAGATTAATCCAAAAACTACTTCAGACACACCCCTTAGGAGGAAAAGTATGAAAGGAGACAGGTATAGAATAAATAGAAATAGTAAACAGAAAAGTAGAGGAAAGGACAAAAAGAGATCTTTCATACTACCATGTATACATAGCAATCAAAAATATAATGTAGACACTTTGAATATCGAGCAATACAATTCAGCAAGAATGTACTGAGTAATTGAGAGTGTAAAACTCTTATAGACATGACCTCATAAAAGGTCACACATTGAAAAATTGAGAAGTGTAACCTCACAAAATAGTGAAGGTTATACAGAAAAAAAAATTGAAAAAGTGAGAGGGATGAACCTCCATATCGGAAACCTAAAAGGTCAAACATTGAAAACATAGAAATTGATGAAAAGCAGTAGCAAAATTTTAGATTTATTGTAAGATGTTAAGTATCCTGGAACAAGCCCAGATCAAACCCCACCAGGAGCAGCCAGCAGGCAGCTCAGCCCCATCATAACTGTGGCTTATCTTCAATCAGCACCCAACATTCCATGGTGCATCACAGTGCAGAGGCATTCCACTAGAATGCATGAAGTAGGTAAAGGCATGCATAGGAATATGCAATAGGTAGAATACAACAGTGATCTTATTCACTCTGATCATTCAGGTTTTATACCTAAACGTAGTATGATCCCTAACTTTCCCCAAATGCTCCATACCACAGAAAGCTTTTGACTCTGCGCTGGGACTTTTTTTACACATGGGACTAAGGAATAACTTCCTCACCTGGACACTTCTGATATATTCGTCCCTAATGTTTCGGGGTCTGAACTGGGGTGTCTTATTAGCACACTTTAAGACAGATACCAGACCTGACAGGATTGTCCGATATTACCAGTGCTATTTGCAATGGTTGTTGAACCACAAATGAAATGCATTCCCAATACATGCTCCGACAATGGGTGAAATTCTGCCAGAAATAGGGCAGAATCTCTGCTGGAATCCAGTCACATTGGGTGTTCGTATTTACCACAACTTAGCCAATCTCCTTGAGAGCAATTTTCAACTAGCGCGGACTGCCCTGCGGACTTCCATACATTTCAGGCTAACACTTCCTCTATAAGTTACGAGCAGGGTCATGCCTACAAAGATGGTTTTCCTTCCCAGTCTCTTGTATTACTTGCAGTTTGCCCAATTTGACTCCCAAAATCCATCTTTCAGGTGATGAAAAGCCTATTGATATACCTCACATAATGCATGGAAGTCGTAGACTGACATTAAACAAACTGCAGCTCCTCACAGATGGAGGTGGGTTGGTGGTGCCTGACTAGGAGATTTATTACCTGGAAGAAAAACTGAAATGGGTAGCTTACTGGAGACATTGTGAGGGGGTGAGGTGAGGGGTGGGACAGCGACTGGTGCATGCTTTCTCCCCACCCGCACCCTGATATTGGCCACACTGATTAGCCGGAATGCTCGAACAGGTGCTGAATATTCTGGTCTCCTGTTGAATACCCTTGAATTGGTATGGGCCTAGGCCTTGCAGAGAACACACATGAGGGTTCCGTATGCAAAGGACCTCCCCCTGTCGGCATCGTTACTAGTCCAGCATGCGGGATATTGGTCTGGGTTGTGAAAGAGAAGGGGTATGAAAGTGCTAGGGAGCAGGTGTGCGGGTGGAAAAATAAGGGATTTTGTGGATCTCATAAATGAATATGCTCTACTCTCAAACACACTTTTACTGGATGGGGCAGTGGCAGTAAACATGCGGAGGGCCTGTGGGAAGACAGGCAAGAAGCCCTGGAACACAGAGGCCTAGAAACCATGTGAAAATAACGTCAATCCACAGATGCTGCAATGTTTCCCCCCCTTTTTTCTTTTTTTAACATCACACACACATACAGAACCACAGACACACTACCACACACAAACAAACGCATACAAAAAAGGACAAGAGATCAACACGTATCCAGAGAAAAACAATACCTAAAGTAAATATGAAAAACTAACTGGATGCCACTGAACATGTAAGAGGAGTGTATCTCCAATAGGTACTTTGATAACACGATTACTCCTTAAACCAGAACTCCGACCATTCCCTGAATCAGGCACTTGATTATCACATAGGCATTTTTTCCCTTTCATTATCACCTTTACCAATTCTAGCAACTCTTGCCATATTCCACCATTGCCCATCCAAAACATGAACAGCATTCCCTCTAACTTCGATGGCTCTAACAGGATCTCTAAATTTCAAAGATCTCATTCTTAACAAAATAGTGTTTTTGACACATACCATATCATCCACCTTGAATTTGACCCCTGGACATATTTTTCCTTGCACCTCATGACCCATCACCTCCATCTTCCAAAAAGGACACAACGAGGACACCACTTTTCACTCTCTCATGAGTTCAAAAGGTGCTTTACCAGTGACTGAATGAGGTGTAGATTTTTGAGCCTACACCACATCTCAGCTACATTACAGTCTACTCTGGATTTCACCGCGTTCTGGTTACACTCCATCAGAAGCCTGTTGATTGTCTCCAGTTTTCCGTTGGTCTGAGGGTGATACAATGGCCTGTCTAAATGTTTCACCCCACACTTGCCTACAAACTCTGTCATGATGGAAGAAGTGAATTGAATGCAACTCATCAGAAGTCCCTTCTCTAGCAAAACACAAAAAAAAATCATAGAGTTTGTGTTGGGTTTTGCGGTTCCAAATACTTCCACCCACCTGAAAAGATGATCCATCATGACAGCAAAGTGTCTTTTATTGGAATGTAATACATGAAAACGTCCCAAAAAAAAGAAACACATTAACAACAATTATCTGCCACACCTTACTAGGACATAAAGCAGGCACATCATTAGCACAGTGGTCATCAAATATTCATCACTCAAACGTGCACAATTTCTCACTAATCCTTCTACCTCCACATCCACTCCAGGCCTCCAGAAATAATTTCTTGTCCTACGCTTAGTGGCACTCATACCCAGATGGCCTACATGAGCCGTCTCCAAAATCCTCTGGTGGAAACATCCTTGTGGAATCAACTTAACGCCTCTTACCAACAATCCTCCTTCCAAAGATAACTCATCTACCACCTTGCCATAACGTTATGAAGATGTATCCAAATTTTTTTCCATTGGCCACCCAAATTTCACAAAATTTGTGATCTTGTTCAATACGGCATCTTCCCTCAAGTGATCACACGATACCATTTTATCGGAACAAATGACCAAATCATTATCTTTGGCAATGATACTTTCCTTGATTTCTTCCTGGACATCCATCTGAGCCTGACCGGATTGCAGCGTTACTTGCCGGATACGAATTAGCAAGCATAGATAGGGAAAAAAGGGAGGAGGTATAGCGATAACCTACCACATCAATTTTAAGGCCACATTTGACCCTATGCAGCACTTAGGAATAGAAGTGCTGATGTTCAACTTCAAATTCAATAATACCATGTCCTTCCCTGGGTTACTACTCTACGGCCGCTGGGACCTAGGGCCCCTTTTACAGAATCCCTACAAACTTTTATGGAATCATGCCTTGATTTCCCAACATTTACGCTACTATATTTTAATTTTCATCTTGAATGTATAAACAATGCGGACACCTCCCCTCTGGTAGATAGCATGGCCTGTTTTGGACTGACTCAGACCATTACAGAGCCCAACCACAAGGCCTGTCACACATTAGATGGGATTTTCACTAATAACTCCAATATCATTATGGAAAAAGTGCTGCCGCTAACCTGGACCGATCACAGGGCTATCTTCTTCTAACTCCTTCTTCAGGAGAAAATAATGCCCTCTCACAACAGGCTGCCTGCTACTAAGACCCGATCGTAGCAGAAAATTAATAAAACCAACTTAGAAGAGGCCTTGTTTAGATAACCTCCCCCGCTAGACCAAGACAACAAACAAGGCTGTTGATAATTTCGACCTCTGTGTCAGGTCGGCAATTGATCTCTTGGCCCCAGAGAAATTGATTAAACACTGCAGGAACCAACCTTCAGTCCAATAGTACATGGCAGAACTTAAAAGTATAAAATCCAAGTGCAGACGTTTAGACCGTACCTGGAGGCTAGATTATAGTGAGCAGGGCAAATTAAACTACAGGCTAGCCCTAGTAGAATAACAGCCAAAATTAATTGCTTTTCTTCAAAAATAGAGGCAGCATAAAATTTGACTAAAAAGGTTTTCGAAACTTTCATTTCTCGGTCTAAGCTCCAGGGGGAGAATCAATACTCTCATGATCAAACCTTTTGCAATATACTGGCGAACTTTTTTCAGACCAAAGTGCAAGCAGTAAGGAGTTCTCAGGGCATGCTCCAGGCACTGTCAACGAGACGCTAATAGAGGACAATGCCTCTGGAATCACAACTACCTGTCAACTGCAAAACTTCTCCTCTCTAACCCAGAAGAGAGTAAGTGATTTATTATTATTATACAGATTCAGATAAGCTTTATTCGATTTTAGTGTAAAAAAAATCATAAAAGCATCAACAATGCAAAAATAAACACCGTAACATTTCATTACAAAGTTAATAAAACAATATTAAATAGGTATAACGAATCAGCTAATCAATATCCAAGGGTTTCATTGTCGGTAAAACAACTCTAAAACAAAAAGTCATACATACATACTGGGGATACTTGTCAATTACATCTTACCCTGTCAGTTTAGCTCGAACTTGTGAGTGGCCTCTAAGTGGTGGGGTCTTAAAAATAAAAAATGTTGTCAAGGGTTCAAAACCGTTAAAGGCTAAAAGGTTAGTTCTATGTGACGAAAATATGTGGGGAGCTCGGGTAAAAATCGTACAGATCCCAAATGCGAATAGTGCCAAGTCTTTCTTTGGAGGGAGAAAAACGTAAATAGGGGACGACATTCCTGTTTTTAAATTTAATTAGCACCAGGTCCCCAGCAATGTCTTTGGGCAACGTGCCTAACCACCCCACCCTCCTGACACTCAGGATACCACCATCTAGCTCAGGTGGCAAAGGTCTATTGTTTTGTAGCCAAAAAATGACCTTATTTAGCAGGTCCTGCTGGGATTCGTGTGTACCCTGGCTGAGGGCAGGGACCCCAGAAAGGACAGACACATATGGGGCGGCTTCGGGAGGTAAGTTGATGCGTGGCATTCTTACCGGAGCGGGTCTAGCCACTGTATAAGTTTTTAGCGCAGGTTTTAAAATTACTTTGGGGCCTGTTGGGGTAAGTATACAGGGAGGCTGTATTTGAGTTTCACCGTTCTTACAGATACCAGACTTATGCTTTTCGGGGACGATGGGAGGGTTAGGGCAGACAGATATGGCCATTGTATTAATTGGAGGGGAATACTTTTTAATTACTTCCTCGATGCTGATCAGCCTTTCCCCCAAATCGTTGATTTTTATGACCAAGGGTGAGACGACAGCTAACAACAGTTGCTCAATTTGGGCCAAAAAGGTCAATATGGGGGACAAGACAGGGTCGTCTAATTTGCCAGTGGCCGGGTCCTCCGTTGATGCTTTTAAGTTAGAGGAAGATGATGTTGCGCTGGTGCACAGATTTGGTATACTTGCATAGTTCCCATTGTCAATTTCGCTGGCGTGCTTCTCTCTAATGTTGAGACCCAGGTGCGAAGCGTTTACTTGATTTAGGACTTTATTTACAGGAGGAGCTAGGTCCCGTGGTGAGCCATTAGAAATAACACAGTAAGTGGCCGCAATAGTGGAGGTTATTGCATCAGGGACGTACTTTGTGCCACACAGGGCGTTGAGCTCTTCCCAAATGGACATGATGTCTATGATTGTAATGAAATCGCAACAATAGTCAATAAAGTCAATAAAATTGAAGCATCACAATACCTCCACCAGTAATAGAGTCAAATGGGGTGGCCCGTCCCGTCCTCCTTGGGTCCTCTGAGGGCCACAGAGGGCCCGCCCTTTGCCCGGGCTTCGCCCGGCGTCCCGCGGAGCAGAGCAGAGCGCTGCTTTAAGGCGCCTCCTGGCGCTCTCGTGCAGTCAGAGTGCAGCGCCGCCGCTGAGGCTGCCGGGAGATGTAGTCCCAAGGCGGCGGCGCTGTAGGCTGCAAAGATTGACTCCTGGAGGTGGCGGCTGCAATGGGGGCTTCCTCGCCTCCCCCCTCCAAGTAAGTATGTCTCCCCCCAAAACGAGAAGAAATCAGCCAGCAGGACCTCTCTCAGATTTCTCAAAGTTCATCCGAAGGCGCACAATTGTGTGAACTGTCTATCCGCTGTGCACCAAGCAGCTAATAAAGCTAACCCAAGCCAAAATTCAAAGACATTACGCGAACGTAAGGTTCCCCCAGTCTGCAGGCTTGCTGAATTGTAGAAATTAGAGTTAGAATTGTCATACAGTATTGCACAAATTATATGAAATGACGAGGTAAGTGTCAGAATGCCAATATTAACAGTTCAGGCGTTGCAGTGAGGAAAACGAGGGGAAAGCGTGCAGCTGTCAATAGACACTCGTGAAGTTAGCCAATTTTCAGTGTGGAACAAAGCTATCAGGGATGAAGGAGGAATGTATCTATGCCTGAGACAGTGTACCCGTGCACAGTTCGTCTATCGTCTCTCGTCTGTAAAGTCTGAAGCAGCACTCCTCACCTCAACAGTTTAAGGCTCAGGCTCAAGCAACTCCGCAGCAGTGAATCTCCGCAGCTGTTAGGAATGACGGGGGATTTTCAGCGCTGCTTCACCAAACGCCGCATCCGGCAGTTAACAACAAGCGGCACCCCAAATATCGAAGAACACCGGTGTAGCAGGCAGCCCGTAAACAATCACCCGTGGCCAGTCACCGCAGCAGGCATTACAGCAATTGCAGCCGCCGGTGAGAAACCCCAGCGCAGTGAGCCGCCTCAGCAGGGAGCAGCAGCGCACCAACAACGATAATCGCCATCAGACTCGCGGACTCGGGGTGGAGCCAGGAACAGGAAACTCCCACGCAGAAGGTGGTCTGGTCTTATTATTATACATTAAGTCGGGCTCCCCATCGGATCCCTGTCCTCCCTCAATACTTCACATGGTTTTGGATAGGGTTAGTACATGTTTGGCCCCACTCCTGAACAACATTCTTCCGTCAGGAATTTTCTCTGTCTCTTGGAAGAAAGCTTGCATATGGCCTATTCTAAAAAAAAAAAAACTCACTAGAACCCTTCGAAATGAAAAATTACCAGCCCATATCATGCATTACTTACATATTTGCCCCATGGCCAAAATCTTGGAAAAATTAATTAATCAAGAGCTGGTGTGTTACTTAGAATCTAACGATCTCCTTGATACCACCCAACATGGCTTCAGACCAATCCACTCAACAGAATCAGATTTAGTCATGGCCACTGAGGAAATACGGAAACATCTACGTCACCCCTCTGGCTAAGCTGATTCAAGTACATGGGTTTTCGTTGGTTTCGTACGCTGATGACACACAGATAATTATATCCATATCCTATGGTGCAGATAAAGTGACTGGGAGGTTCCACACTGTCTGAAGCACATTATTGGGTGGATGCATCAGAATTATCTTAAACCAAATACAGATAAAACTGAGGTGATCAAGTTTAGAAAGGGAACGTCACTCTGGAATCATCTGTGGTGGCTAGCAGAGGCTGGACGTCGTCCTGATCTCATTGATAAAGTCAGAAACTTAGGAGTTTTGTTTGACGACCAGCTTAATTTCTCAGACCAGATAAATTTTCTAACTTCCTCATGTTTCTTCCTTCTAAAAATCCCTGTGTAAGATTCTCCCTTTCATTCCACAAGAACTGAAAACAATCGTAATAGTTGCCCTAATTCTTACTAGAATTGACTATTGCAATACTCCTTTCCTTGGCATTGATGAACGCCTACTATCAAAACTTCAGTTCGTGCAGAATGCCGCAGCGTGGGTGCTGCTGGACAGCCCTAAATTTCATCCCATCTCCAACAGCATAAGGGACCACCACTGGCTACCGGTCCAGCAAAGAATTTAATTTAAGACTCTTTGTCTGTATATAAAGCACTTCACCAGGAGGGCTTCGGGACCTACAGAAACTTTTTTCCTCGCAAGTCCTGCAGCACGACTTAAGATCAGACAGCAGGGGGCAGGTTCACGTACGTAGAATTTGATGGGCAAGATGGGGCGGAAGAAGTCTCTCCCATTGGGCAGCTAAGCTTTGGAATACGCTGCCAGTTCTAACTAGATTACGATCAAACAGACTCCTGTTCAGGAAGATGCTTAAGACCTGGTTATTCACG
This sequence comes from Lissotriton helveticus, assembly GCF_964261635.1. Taxonomy (NCBI): domain Eukaryota; kingdom Metazoa; phylum Chordata; class Amphibia; order Caudata; family Salamandridae; genus Lissotriton; species Lissotriton helveticus. The sequence continues at coordinate 187,528,572 of NC_136057.1, read as the reverse complement.
TCCAAGAAAGCAGTAACTATACTCTGGGCTTCTCTCAGGTGAAGTACACGCTACTTTCAGCTTCAGCATTCGTTGCGCTTTACAAACATGCTAACACCACGGCCGCGGTACGGTTTAATGAAGATGGCAGCCTGGCAGATTATTGGCCAGTAGGAAGGGTGGTGCATTTGGCTCCCTTGCTATTTACAATTTACAATTGGGGGACACCTAAATATCATGCTGAAGGACATACCTAGGGCCAGTGCCAAAATGATTCCCGCATTGCTGTACGCCGACGACGCAGTCTTAATGTCTAGAACTGCAAGGGACCTGCAACAACTTTTAAATTGTTTTATAGATTTTATGAACTCATTAGATTTAATCACGAATTTTAACAAATCCCATGCAATGTCCATAGGCCCTCGAAAGGCAGCCAAGGCCAAATTTTATTGTAATGGGAACGAATTTACTAAAGTACCCACGTTCCCATACTTAGGGGTACTCTTTGATGACCAAGGTACATGGGGTGCGCAACGAACACTCAAAAAGAACATCCTAGCTAGAGCAACTGTGGCCACTTTGGAGGTTGCAAAAAGACTAGGGTCAAAACCCCTCCCTGCACTTTTGAAAGTTTATAATGCAAAATGTATTCCCATGGCTACGTATGGATATGATATTTGGGGCTATAAGGACGTAAAGTGCATAGAAGTGATGGAGAATAATTTTATGCGTAAACTTCTTGGGGTCCCTGTGGCTACTATGGTTTACTGTCTGCATGAAGAATTGGGGTTGAGGTATATTTCAGACCAGATCGCAGTTGCCCCACTGCTACGATGGCTTAGAAACTGGGCGCAACACCCCCAAACTCAAATAAACTTATAATTTCAGATTGCAAGGTGCTAGAGAGAGCCCTACACATTCCTTGGCTCAAGTACATAAAGGAAGAGACAAGATGTCTTGGCTGTCCAGAATTGTTTCTGACCCCGATTATAGATTTTAAACAGCAGTTTGTGGACAGGTGGAAACGCCTTAGGGAGGAGGCCAAGTTAGTTAAACCTTCAGTGAGAAGGTATGTTACAGTGAGCGTAGGCCCGCAGCTACAACCATATTTATCTTATGTCAACAAACCATACCATTGTTTTGTTCTAACAAGATTCCGCTTAAATATGGTTCCCTGGCTGCTGGCATTCCCGAGAGGATATTTAAAACCTGAATTATTAAAACCTTGCCCTTGAGATAACTTCTCGGAATAGAATACCTTGAACCTAATGTTTTTCTGTGCCTACTATGAGTCTTTGCGCAGGCAGCACATCCTTCCTTTACTTAGAGATTGCCAGTTTGTCCAAATGAGACCAGCTCTGCTCTACTTACAAATGATGGCCTCACCTTTTTAGTCAGGGCCATTAGATACAGGACTAGACCGCTGTTGCAATAGCAATCTTGTGTTGCTTGCTGGTTTAATTATGTCTTCCTTTTTAACCAATCAATCAATATAAACTTTATTCGGATAAAATGTATATCCATAAAAGTACAGAGACAGAAAAACAATTGAAACATCCACTAAGATTGAGATTAAAATTGGACCTGCAGTATTACAGTGCACAAATTGATAATGAAACAAATCCTTAAAAACAGGTGACATTCAGGTTAAAAATGATGAGTAAAATGCTATAATTCAGCAGGGGCACATAGAGTTACGAGTACGCACCGCCGCCATCAAAAAAGAGCCAACCCGAAAGGTTAGTTCATCGTCATTTAGAGCAATGACCTTCCCATAAGCTGCCTTGTAATAGATTTCAGATGAAACTTTGAAATAAGGAGTCAGAAACCTTTTAGTAAAAATTAAATATTAAGAACAGAAAAATAAAAAGTGCAACATCGATTGTTTATGTTCGTTATTGCATGGGCATGGCAAGAGATCAAGGTTAGGAGTAAAACCCACGGGAAATGAGAGCATACATTTCATAGTGTCAGTCCTCAGCCGGAAGAGTAAACCCCTTTCCCAACGGCCAATCGGTTTTATCAGGTAGCTAGAAACCACGCAAGAGACATTCTCAATGTGCATATATCTAACGACTGACATTTTTTTACTCTCTGTGATAAGTCTAGCATTTTTATACGATGCATAGCGGGCCCTTTCAAGGGATTTGCTACTAATGGTACCAGTGTCAGAGGGATTTAAAAATACTGATTCGTGGTTCACACTAACTAAGCTTTTGTGAACTGCAGCCAGCCATGGTATATCCATCCCCCTATCACATTTCAGACAATCTGAAATTATCTCTCTGGTTAGTTGAGCTGCAGGATTTTTCCAGATTCTCAACCAAAATAGGACTGGGAGAGCCTTAATATAATCTTCAATATATGGCAGGTCATAGTGACTAGAGTATTTGGATGATGAGTTGGGTGCACCCAGGATTTTACGACAAAATCTATTCTTTTCACCCTGGATGCTGCCACTGTTAGATTGCCCCCAAACTTCGGCACCATAGGTTGCAATTGGTATGCATTGAAGTCTAAAAATCTTAACAGTGGCAGATACCACCTCTGTGTTCCTCGGCTTTGGAAGCCCAAGTATCATCTTAATAGAGTTTGTGAACTTCCTCCTACAGTAGGCCACATGATCAGTCAACAATCCATTGGATGCAAATACCAAACCAAGATATGGGAAAGTTTGAGTGCTCTGTCAAGTGTTAGAATTTAAAACTATGGATGAATTACAATACTTCTTAGACCCACACGCCAATAAAAAAGATGTTTTGAAATTGGTGCATAGATCCAGGGATGCCATAAATTCTACGAAACCACGCACCATGATACGGAGCGCTTTTGGGGTACGCCCCATCAGCACCGCATCGTCGGCATATAACAGTGCAGGAAGTTTATTACCATTGATATATGGGACATTCTGAGTTAATGTTACCAAGGACGTGTTTAAATCATTAATGGATAAAATAAATAGATGGGGGGCCAGGACAGAGCCCTGCCTGACCCCCCTACCTCACCATCCCTGCTAATGCGTACCCGAGCGTGTAGATCTTTGTGCAAATAAGCTTTTAACATACAATTTTCTAGGTAAGCAGTGATAAAAATATAATCAATAGTAGAGGTCGAACCCCTACCTCTATAGGTAGGTTCTATGTGGCCATCCCTCGTTGGCACAGCTGCAAGCTCCATAACATCTAGAAAGTTATTAGAACTTAGGAGATCTAGTAACTGGTCCCCCCTGTGGCATAACGGTGCTGTGTCATTGGGGTAAATGGCTGAATGAATTCCCTTCGAGATTTTTACATTAAAATCGCCTCCTAAGTAAATGCCCTTGGCTTTAACACCACAATTGGCTGGCTGTTTAACCATTATGTTACATTTTTAGGTTTCGCCTATTATCATTCGCTTGCGAATGTAATAGGCGAAAATTCAAGGGCTTGATCGACTAGTGAAACCACTGGCGTTTCTTCCCAGTGCATGTGAGGTCACGTGACCACAAATGCGGGTCACGTGACCACACAAGCACGAGCATCTCCCTAATCCGCCTGCCCCCACCAGGCTCGCATTCCCGCCCCCCCACCAGGCCGCCCATCTGCCTGCCACACTTCTCCTCCCCTCGCACGCATTCTCGCCCCCCACCAGGCTCTCCCGCCCCCATCCGGCTTCCCTCCGGCCATTTGCCAGCATATCAACACTCTTACAAACACTACAGTACGTGATGTGAGGTTTGTGACCGCCTGCGTGCCGGTAAAGTTTGATTAAAATAAACTGCAGCATTATGGAAGCAATTTTCGTTTTGGCTTTTTAAAGGTAAACATCAAATGAGTCAGTCGTAAACATCAAATGAGTCAGTCGTCTCTCCGCGCTCAGTCACGCCACTTCTCATTCTGTCGGCCCTCCGGCCATTTGCCAGAATATCAACACTCTTACAAACACTACAGTACGTGATGTGAGGTTTGTGACCGCCTGCGTGCCGGGAAAGTTTGATTCCGGCCATTTGCCAGCATATCAACACTCTTACAAACACTACAGTACGTGATGTGAGGTTTGTGACCGCCTGCGTGCCGGTAAAGTTTGAATAAAATAAACTGCAGCATTATGGAAGCAATTTTCGTTTTGGCTTTTTAAAGGTAAACATCAAATGAGTCAGTCGTCTCTCCGCGCTCAGTCACGCCACTTCTCATTCTGTCGGCCCTCCGGCCATTTGCCAGCATATCAACACTCTTACAAACACTACAGTACGTGATGTGAGGTTTGTGACCGCCTGCGTGCCGGGAAAGTTTGATTAAAATAAACTGCAGCATTATGGAAGCAATTTTCGTTTTGGCTTTTTAAAGGTAAACATCAAATGAGTCAGTCGTAAACATCAAATGAGTCAGTCGTCTCTCCGCGCTCAGTCACGCCACTTCTCATTCTGTCGGCCCTCCAGCCATTTGCAAGCATATCAACACTCTTACAAACACTACAGTACGTGATGTGAGGTTTGTGACCGGCTGCGTGCCGGGAAAGTTTGATTCCGGCCATTTGCCAGCATATCAACACTCTTACAAACACTACAGTACGTGATGTGAGGTTTGTGACCGCCTGCGTGCCGGTAAAGTTTGATTAAAATAAACTGCAGCATTATGGAAGCAATTTTCGTTTTGGCTTTTTAAAGGTAAACATCAAATGAGTCAGTCGTAAACATCAAATGAGTCAGTCGTCTCTCCGCGCTCAGTCACGCCACTTCTCATTCTGTCGGCCCTCCGGCCATTTGCCAGCATATCAACACTCTTACAAACACTACAGTACGTGATGTGAGGTTTGTGACCGCCTGCGTGCCGGTAAAGTTTGATTAAAATAAACTGCAGCATTATGGAAGCAATTTTCGTTTTGGCTTTTTAAAGGTAAACATCAAATGAGTCAGTCGTCTCTCCGCGCTCAGTCACGCCACTTCTCATTCTGTCGGCCACAGCGGCGGCACTCGGGTTGAATGCCTTCGGATCTGAGGGCACTGAATAATTGATGACTCAGGCAGGCCGGTGCGGGAGGTCTGCATGAGTACGCAGAAGCCGACCGTGTGCACTCGGTTTTGTTTCGGCGTTGGTTTCGCATTTGGAAAGTTGGAGCTATTGGTTTTGTAAATTACATTTTATATTTATATATCGTTATTGGCATTGTCAATAACAATATATAAATATAAAATGTCATTTACAAAACAAATAGCTCCAACTTTCCAAATGCGAAACCTATAGGCAACGCCAGTGCTTGTTAACTATGATATTAACTATGGACCTGGTCTACTATTCTAGCACAGTGCACTTTATTTGATATGTTTTTTTAAGGCATTTTAAAATGAATACTGTGATTGTTATGCAGGACCACTCTATTGTTATGTATTTTGATGGAATGTGTATTTGTTTATAACATTGTATGCTTTTATGACTCTTGGCTGTCAAATAAAGTACTTTTGACTGACTGACTGACTGATTACTTACTTTACTTGATGTTTTCCTGTACATCCAACTAACACAAATCTCCATCAACTGGTAACCGAGGCAGAAAGTTAGTTTTAACGTTCTTTCCTTCCGCAATGTGAATCACTCTAAAATTAAACTTCAATACTTTGATAGATAATCTGGCCGAGGCTTTTCAAATTTTGTTTCTAGACAAAATATCAACGAGTGGTCTGTGATCTGTCTTTAAACGAGATATTCTTCCCCAGAGATATGGCTTAAACTTGTCAACACACCAAACACATACCAACATCTTGTTTCTAATTTGTTCATCCTTCTGCAGGCAGACCCTACAGTGACTTCCTTGCCATTCTTCACTCGTGGCAAAACAGCCCCCATGCCGTATGTAATAGTATCTACATTCTCAAAACGTTTGCGTCCTCCATATAAGACTGTAGTGCGGAAGTAGAGAACATACTTTGTTTGATGCAATCAAAACTTCGTTGACATATTGCAGACCATTCAAATTCAAAAAATTTTAAAACTATTTCCTAAATCATTCAGTCAGGTCTGTACATTTTTTATAAACTTTGCATAGAATTTACAAAGACCTAATGAAAAGACCAGAGATGCCCTTATCCATTGGATGTGGTGCATTTACAATACCATCAATAACGCTCGGTTTGGGTTTAACCCGATCTGATGTCAACAGATGGTCTAGGTACTAAACTTAATATACTCCAAAGATACATTTGTATTCCCTGATAGTAACCCTTCTGGATTCTAAGGTGGACAGCACTCTTACAACATATTTGTCATGCACTTCTTTCGTATCGGCAAATATCAAGATGCCATCCTGAAATATTACTACATTTGAGATGGTCTCAAACATTCTTGTCATGACATTTTGAAACGCAGAATCAGCTGAAGCCAGCCCAAACTGGAGTTACAAGGGCACCTAATGAGCCGCCAGTTCTAAGGCAAATTTGGACTGACCTACGGCATATACTTCCACTTTTGCGAGCTACAAGTAGAAAGTGAGTAAAAAGCTGTGCACCGTGTACAGAGTACCTTTTCTGTAAACCACTTTCATAGTGTAGTAATGTATTGTAGAGCAGCATGCACACAGTTCTTATTCTGGAAGTCCCCCTTTACAGGGTTATAAAAAGCAGTGCCCTGTAAATTCCCTCATGGAGCGGTCAGTGTGCACAGATTTCTCACAGTGCAGTATAAAGCAGTGCAGTGTGCATACATTTCTCATAGTATAGTAAAAAGCAGTGCAGTGTGACAGGTTTCTCATAATATGGTAAAAATCAGGGCGGCAGTTAACAAGTTTACTTTAAGTATGTCCCTTGTAGTGTAGTAAAAAGCAGTACAGTGTGCCCAGATTTCTTAGTTTGGTAGAAAGCAGTGCAGTGTGCACAGATTTACTGTTTAAGTTGTAAATACCTCTCAGTGCAGGAAGAAACAGTGCAGTGGACATATTTCTCATGTTATAGTGAAAAACAGTGCAGTGTAAACAGATTTCCTGTTTAAGGTGTAAATTCCTCCCAATGCAGGAAGAAGCAGTGCAGTGGACATATTTCTCATGTTATACTGAAAAGAAGTACAGTGTGTGCAGATATCTCGTAGTACAGTATAAAGGAGTGAGGTGCTAATAGTGTTCTAACAGTGTAGCAGAAAAACAATGAGATATGCACACATTTCTTATTGTGCAGAAACAATTCTAAGTAGTGCTAAAAGATTTCTCAAAGTACATTAAGCAGGAGTTCAGAATGCACAATCCATAGTGCACATACTTCTCATACTTAAACAGCATTGGAGTGTGTATAGATTCATCAGAGTGCATTAAACAGCAGTGGAGTGTACATTGCTGTCTCCGAGTGCAGCAAAAAGCTGCGCAGCGTGCCCTTATTTCTCCATCTATTGTAAACAGTAGAACAGTATGCACATACTTCTCATAGTGCAACAAACAGCACCATGCAATGCTTTATCATAGTCTAGAAAATGTAATGCAGTGTGTACACTAAGCGCAGTAAACAACAGTACAGTGTGCAGATTCGTCAGTGCAGGAAAAAGCAGTACAGCCCATATGTTGCCATCACACAGAAAAAAGTGCGGTGTGAACAGATTATTCAGTATAATTAGATGCAAGGTGCACAGAGTTTTCATAGTGTGGTATAAAGCAGTGCAGAATGCACACATTTCTCAGTATAAGATTCAGTGCAGTGAAAATTTCTTACAGTGTAGTAAACAGCAGTGCAGTGTGCACAGGTTCCTCATAGTACAGTAAAAAGCAGTGCAAAGACTCATATTGCAGTAAAAAGCAGTGCAGTGTGCGCAGATTCCTCATAGTGCAGTAAAAATCAGTGCAGCGTTCACAGATTTTTCACAGTGCAGTAATATGCAGAACAGCATGCACAGATTCCTCATAGTGCTGTATAATGCAGTGCTGTGTACACAGCGCCGCTAGAGTGGAGTAAGATGCAGTGCAATGTGTACAGATTTTTCAGGGCGCAGTAAAATGCAGGTCAGTGTGCAGAGCTCCCCTCTATAACAAAAATGATGAACACAAACACCCTGTTATGGTTACTGTATCTTTCTATCCTGGCTGATTACATCATTAATAGAATGATGATTTTCCAATTGTTAAGATTACAGTTTGCTGTTGCTGTGACTTGTTGGTGGTTGTACATTAAAGCTACTCCTCAACTATTACTGGAATTGAGTGCTTTTATCACTGGCGACGAGGGTCAAGGCCTGATTGGGGACAGGCACCTACAACCATCAACTCCCCTACACTTGGATTGATTATTTGGACTTGTTTCTGCTGATTTTGAAGGTTTCTGGACACCCTACAATCAATTTTATGGATGTACCACTTCTTGGACGTTTTGCAGTCTTCTCATCAGACTGAATTATTTTGGACTTTTGCATGTGTGATTTTTGGAGGTCTGTACTATTTGAATTAGGGATTTTCATATTATTTTGGCTTCATCGTGTTCCTCGATGAAAGACTGCCACCTGACCATCTGACAACGCACGTCATTCTGTGTGCACAGAACTCAGAAAATCGTATGTACTCATACTCTACTTAATTGGATATATGGAGATAACACACCGAAGTGTGTAACGCTACCTACGCTGTTTTCTTTTGAATTTCTTCCGCGAGGGACATTGCCAGCAGGTTGCAATCCTCGCGTTCGGATTCCGCGTTCCCAGCCGGTGTCTTCATTCTCTTCACGGAACCTGATGCCTACACACGACTTCCTGTCGCCCTGACGCCAAGACGGCGACACGCAACGTCCTGTGTCACCACGCTGGTGGCCATTGCTGGTTCCCATAACAACAGTTTTAACGCCGATGCGCACGGCTGCGCATTAAATGTTTAATTATTTTGGCAAGTTGTCTCAACGCTGATGCGCACGGCTTTACATCGGCAAATATTGTTTGAGCTTCTAGTTGTCGATTATCAGCGCCGATGCGCACGGCTGCGCATTGAATTTTTTTCTACGAGTGGTATGTACTAACTATTTACATTAACGCCGATGTACGCGGCTGTGCATCAGTTACCTTCTCAACCTGGTCATCATTTCCTCGCTGATGTGCACAGCTGCACATCAACATTTTTAAATGTTTGGTCTACCTATTCTATGCTGATATGCACATTTTACAAATTGCAATTATAAATATAGTATCTTTTCATGCACAATTGTACTTTGGATTTGAGTAATCTTTAGATATTTACCTCTACTCATCAGTTTTCTGGTCATTATTGCAATTTTCAAACTCAAATTTTTATCTTTTAGTGTTCACTCTCTTATTGCTTCATTATGGCTACTACTTCTAGCATGTCACAACCTCCGCCTTTTCTTTCAGAAGAAGGTGAACCCATTCTTCCTTGGAAGAGATGGAGGAATTGTTTGACTCTTATTTAGTTGCAATTGGGGGAGAGAAGTTTTCAGCTTTCAGAAAACAAGCTATCTTGTTACACAATTTGGGAGTTGAAGATAGGCACACCTATGATAGTATGGACATTATACCTGTTGGTGGAGCTGATGGTGAACCTGCGGATGTCTTTGAAATGTCTATGACTATGTTAGAACAATATTTTGGTCCAAGAATTAATGTCGTGTTAGAACGACATAGGTTCTTTACGCGTGTCCAAGGTTCTCGTGAACGAGTTGGGACATATGTTGCTGCTTCAAAAAACTCTTTCTCGTACCTGCGATTTTGGAGATTTAGCCGAATCTCTTGTCAGAGACCAACTTGTTCGATGCACGAACAGTTCAAGAGTTCAAGAGAAATTGTTGTCTAAGAACCCCACTTTGAAAGAAGCAGTAGATGTCTGTTCTGCTCGATTTTCCCGGCCCTCTTTTGAGGAAAGGTGATTGATGGTGACTTCAGTCTCTTATCATTCCAGTGCAAGGGTCAGAGTAGTGGATAGAGCCTATTTACGAGGCACTTTGATATAATTCTGCATCCTCCTCCCTAGATTAGAGCTTATACCTATAGGCTGGGGGATAGATTCGCTAGTATCAGGGATAATCCGTCCTTTAGTTAGGGTATTATTATACTTTCCATGGAGTTATGCTGAATTCGGGCCTGGTAGGCCTCAAACGGGAGAGACTCCATCTTTCTTTCTGCCCCGGCAGCTTGGGATGCTTCTAGGTCAAGTGTAATGTTTTAGCTACGAGGTGTTGTTCACTTGGAGAGAACCGGTTCAGGCCGGCCCTTGTCGAAGGATTGTATTTTTCTTCATGCCGAAGACACAACATCAGGCCGGCCGGCTGGGAACGTGTTCTTGGTACGGGGAGGTACAAGAATTTGGTGGGCGGCAGGTTACTGGCTGGAATTTTCCATGAAGAAACACGTTTCTATATTAGTGAAAGCCCGAGATAGTTGTGCAGTCAGTTCGTAGGCGGCATCTAGCCGTTAGTAGCAAACCTATTACTTATTCCAGGGAAGACAGACACCATTCTAAAAGCGGAGAAGAATCGAGAGACAGATACTCTCCTAGCAGAACAGCCAGGGAAGGAGAGTAGCCGATGAGAGGAAGGTCCCAGGGGCTTGGAGAAGGGTGAAGGGAACAGCGCATAGCGGTGCAACCGTGTACCCGTGATTGCGGAGGTGTGACTTCAAGACGAGCCAAGGCCCAGACGAGAAGGGAACCTAGATGACTGCTGAGTGTGGACTGCATATTAATAAGGTGATGTCGACCCTTTCTTATTAGAGCGTACAACCTAATCTTTTACTTTTCTTTGCAGGCTATGTGTTGTAGTATGGTGTTATATGTTTGTTTCTGGTAATGAGAAATAAAGTACCCCAGTTCTTAGTGAACCGACATGTGCCGTGTGTTCTTGTATGAGAGGGTAACCTATTCTTCTAGTCAGATGCTGCTATGTGAACAGATGCTAACCCTGATCAGGTAAGTGGTAACTGAATAAGGGAGAGAGGAGCCCCTTGAATTAACGACCATGCTGTACATTATCTAAATTGGCAACCGTTGTGTGATCCGGGACATTGTAGTTCTATAACCCTGATGAATAGTGAGATCGATCCCTTTATATAATGGTAATCATAGGATAAGCTGCCGTCTGGGTAGGTTGTCTGGGTCTGTATGAGACCGCGAGATCGCCGATTCTGATACTGCCGTCTGGGTAGAGAGATCTGGGTTCGTATGGGACCGCGAGATCGCCGATTCTGATACTGCCATCTGGGTAGAGAGGTCTGGGTTCGTATGGGACCGCGAGATCGCCGATTCTGATACTGCCGTCTGGGTAGAGAGATCTGGGTTCGTATGGGACCGCGAGATCGCCGATTCTGATACTGCCGTCTGGGTAGAGAGGTCTGGGTTCGTATGGGACCGCGAGATCGCCGATTCTGATACTGCCGTCTGGGTAGAGAGGTCTGGGTTCGAATGGGACCGCGAGGCCGCCGATTCTGATACTGCCGTCTGGGTAGAGAGGTCTGGGTTCGTATGGGACCGCGAGATCGCCGATTCTGATACTGCCGTCTGGGTAGAGAGGTCTGGGTTCGAATGGGACCGCGAGGCCGCCGATTCTGATACTGCCGTCTGGGTAGAGAGGTCTGGGTTCATATGGGACCGCGAGATCGCTGATTCTGATACTGCCGTCTGGGTAGAGAGGTCTGGGTTCGTATGGGACCGCGAGATCGCTGATTCTGATACTGCCGTCTGGGTAGAGAGGTCTGGGTTCGAATGGGACCGCGAGGCCACTGATTGCTAATATTATAGGAGGTACATGGTATGCATCTTAGGAATTCCCTGTCCTTAGGGGGTAGATACCTGTTGTGAATAGGTCCTAGGGAGGGGCAGAGGGTAACGTTCTGGCTGGGTTAGTAAGGCTCTGATGAGCTGGTTCTATCTAATCTGAGAACCCAAGCAGAACATTTGGCGTCACGAACCGTTTACGAAACCTGTGTGTGTCGTTGTTGTCTTTCTATTTGTCCTCGGCGTGTACGTGCTTTCGTTTGTGTATTCTTTTTCTATTTTGTGTGTGTAGTTTTGTTTTGTCGAAATGTTTTTGAGAAAGTCGAAATCTGTTTTTAAGTTGCCTGTTGATATTCCCGGCTGGGATTCCACGCCTTATGAGGCCATGGCCCGCGAGTGGGCTGATTCTACTGGTTTGAGTGAAAATTGGAATTCTTGTCTGGGGCTGGCGGAGCCGGATGATGTGATTTCCTGTTTGCAGAAGGCGCCAGTTGCGAAGGGTGATGAGCTTCCTATTTTGGGACGCAGGGGTTGGATTGTCTTGTCTGCGTACAGACTTATACATGAGAGGTTGTTGAAATTGCAGAAGGAGCATGTGGAAATGGAACGGAAGTTTGTTGAAATTCAGAATGATCGTACTTTGTTGCGGTGTCAAAATAAATTGCTTGCCGACAAGCTTGAGACGTATCAGACTATCGCCGAAAGGGCGGCTGTGCGGATTGCACGTTATAAATACAAGACTCGTCGGGGTCACGTTTCTAAACGGAAAGTGCGATTGGTCGTGGCGAAAGCCGGACTGGATTGGAATCCTGATGAATGGGATGGTAATATCTGGAATTCGAGTGATTCTTGTTCCTCGGATGAGGGGTCTCACAATTGCGAGTCTTCTCGCTCTGGACGGGCTTTTAAATCTGCTTCTTGTGCTACAGATGTTGAGTCCCGCGACTGCGATCGCTCTTTGCATTCTGTTGATACTTCTCATATGGATTGTTCTCCTAGGTTTACTGATCAGGCTCCTTCTGGTGCTCTTCCTGCGGTCTCTGCACATCCTGTTTTTCGTAGAAAGTTGCAGCAGGCTCCCGGTAGTCCGAACGGTATTCCTTTGGATTCTTTGGAGGATTTTACTCAACAGGAAATTAGTGATATTTTGCAGCGATTTTGACAGCGCGCTGGTGAGACCTTGCTTACGTGGATGGTGCGCCTTTATGAACTGGGCGCTGCTGGCATTATGTTGGATGCTGGCGATTCTTTGAAATTCTGTTCTTTGAGTTCGGATTCTACTGTACAAGATCATTTTCGTAATTATAATGGTGGTGGTCAAATCAGTTTGCTTCAGTTGACGACTGAGGGGTGTAATCAAAAGTACCCTACTGAATCTGACTGGCCTGTGAATGACAAGCCGTGGTATACATTGCGCGATGCTGCACAACGTCTCAAAGAGGAGGTGATGAAAACTGCGATTTTTCTGAGTACTGCTGACAGATTGCTTGATGGTTTGTTAACGTCTTCTGTGCGGAATCGTATTATTCGTTCTTCCCCGGTTGCTTATAAGCAGGTCATGATGACCTTATTGATCAATCAGACTGGTAATGCGTTGTCTATGGTACTGGAATCTGTGCGCCAGCTCGGTGAGTTGGGTGATTGGTTTAAACCTGACCGTCAGTCTCGGCCTGACACTCGTACTCCTGGAGACAATAAGCTTACTAGACGTGACATGTTTATGGCACTTTTGGCTGATGGTGTGAGGAAGGAGGATATTGATGGTGAAACTACTTCTCGTTTGTGGGACTTGTTTCGCAAACGCGGTTTAGACCGAAAGGAGGGTGCCCGGCGTGTGCGGACGAATGAGTGTGATCGTGAGTATTCTGATGACAGCGGTGATGACAACCGACGTGTGCGTTCTGATCGTCGTGATGATCGACGATATGTACGTGATGCGTTCCCTCGTCATGGAAGAGAGAGAGAGAGAGAGGGGGAGAGAGAAAGGGGGAGAGATGATTATGGTAACAGCCGACGTAGAGATGAAAGGGATCAGTCCCCTGAGTTGAGGAGGAGGGAGGATCGACACAGATTTTCCGATCGAAATTCACAGTATAATGCGGAGGACAGGAATCCATTTTGTAAGGGAGATGGATATGAACATGATATATTGATACCTGAGAAACGTGAGAACCTTTATCCTGATTTGTCCTGGATGATAGAACGCAGTAAAAATGACTAGGAAGTAGGTCAAGCTCCCGTACGCAGATGGGCTCACCGAGATAATAGACCCTATGTAGATATTGAAATTTTTTGGAGACATCGTAATATTCAAAGGGCCAGAGCATTGGTAGATACAGGAGCGGAGGCCACTCTTATTCATGGAAAATCAAAGAAATTTAAAGGCCAATTTTTTACAATTACTGGTTTAGGTGGAAAGGAAACTCCTGCAGTACAAACTACAATTGAAATGAGAATAGGCAGAATTCCTAGAAAAGAATATTCTGTATTAGTCGTGCCCCTCGTAGAGTATATCATTGGAATTGACATTTTGAAAGGAATGACTTTACATTTGGATGATGGATGTTATCAATTTGGAACTAAACATTATATATCGTCCAGACCCGTACGGGTTGGTCGTTTAAGAATGCCCCCCATAAAGATTCCCCAGGCGACAAAAGTGGTTTGCCAGAAGCAGTATCGTATTCCAGGTGGTCATGAAGAAATTAGTACCACTATTCAGGATTTGGTGGATGCAGGAGTTATAACTCCGGTTACTTCTACCTGGAATAATCCTGTTTGGCCCGTGCGTAAGAGTGATAACTCCTGGCGCATGACTGTTGATTATCGAGAATTTAATAAGTATACGCCCCCTTTGACTGTCGCAGTACCGGATATCATTACTTTAATTGAAAGAATTCAAAAGCATCCAGGTACATGGTATGCGTCCATTGATATTGCTAATGCTTTCTTTTCAATCCCGATTGCCCCTGAATGCCAGGAACAATTCAGTTTTACATGGAACGGACGTCAAATGACGTTTAGAAGTCTTCCCCAGGGCTATGTGCATAGTCCTACGATATGTCACCGGCTGGTGGCAGAGCATTTGGCTGAGGTACCTGTACATTCGAAAATTCAGATATGTCATTATATTGATGACGTTCTGATTCAAGGTGAAACACAAGATGAAGTTCAGACCCAATTAGATAAAATCCTTGAGTGTTTGCGTGAGAAAGGTTGGGAAATCAATCCGGATAAATTACAAGGTCCATCCCAGACTGTAAAATTTTTGGGTATTAATTGGCATGAAGGTCACAGAGAAGTGATTCCACAAGTAAAACAAAAGATTCTTGATTTTGCAGTTCCGAGGAATAGGAAAGAAGCCCAAAGCTTCATCGGCTTATTTGGTTTTTGGCGCCAGCATATTCCTCATTTGAGTCAAATATTGGCCCCCTTGTATCGAGTCACTCGTAAAAAGAATGCGTTTGAATGGGGTAAACCACAGCAAGATGCGTTTAGTTTGGCAAAAGAAGCGATTCAGTATGCCTTGGATTTATGGCCTGTGTGCGATGGTGATGTGGATTTGAATGTGTCTGTACAAGGCCTTTATGCAAATTGGAGTTTGTGGCAGAAACAAGGTAGAAGTAAAGTACCGTTAGGTTTTTGGACTAAGAAGTTACCCGATGCTGGTGAGCGTTATACACCTTTTGAGAAATAGTTGCTTGCATGTTATTGGGCTCTGGTGGATACCGAGCAATTAACTTTGGGACATGATGTGGTCTTGCGACCTGAAATTCCTATCATGCAGTGGGTTTTGAGTTCGCCGAAAACTCACAGAATTGGACACGCTCAGGAGGCGAGTGTGATTAAATGGAAATGGTACATACAGGACAGGGCACGTGTGGGACCAAAGGGAGTTGCATCCTTACATGAGCAGGTGGCGCGGGCACCATCGGTTGAGACAGAGAGTGAATGCTCCGTACCTTTAGTACAGGAATCCCCTGTCAAGTGGGGTAAGCCATTTGATGATTTGTCCCCGGAGGATAGAAACCACGTTTGGTTTACTGATGGTTCGGCAAGGTTCATAGGGACAAAACGACATTGGAAGGCAGTGTCCTGTAATCCGATCACACAAAAGTTGCTGAGTACAACTGGTGAGGGAAAGAGCAGCCAATTTGCTGAGCTTTATGCTGTTTATCAAGTTCTGAAGCAAGAGTTACCTGGCACATGTCATATTTTTACTGATTCCTGGTCTACTGCCAATGGATTGGCAGTTTGGTTACCGACTTGGCATTCCCATAATTGGGAATTGCATTCAAAAGAACTGTGGGGGAAAGAATTATGGCAAGAGATTTGGGAAATGCTCCCGCAAAGTGCTGTTACAATCTTTCACGTGGATGCTCATACCCCAATAGACTCCCTTGACAAATTTTTTCATAATATTGCAGATGAACAATCTAAAATTGCTGAGGCAATGGTGGACATGCAGGATTCTGATATGGAAGGATTGGCGAAATGGGCCCACCAGAAAGCAGGACATTATGGAGAGAAAGCCACTAGCAGGTGGGCTGCTGATCGAGGAATTTATATTCCTTTAGATTTAATCAAAGACATTATTTTGCATTGTCCCATTTGTCAGCATGCTAGACAGCGGAAAGTGCCTCAAATTGTTAAAGGTCATTTACATCGCGGGAAACTGCCCGCTCAAATTTGGCAAATTGATTATATTGGTCCACTTCCTATGAGTAAAAATTGTCAATACATTTGCACCATTGTGGATACATACAGTGGCCTGTTAGTGGCCCTCCCCTGTAAACAAGCTACCCAAGTGAATACCATTAAGACATTGGAATTGATTATGCTTTATTATGGTGTCCCCTTCCAAATTCAATCTGATAATGCATCCCATTTTCGTGGAAGATTGGTACAGGAGTTTTTTGTGGAGAATAATATTGAATGGGTGTTTCATATACCATATTATCCTCAGGCCTCGGGACTCATCGAGCGGATGAACGGTTTGCTGAAACATCAACTGTGTAAGTTAACCGGCGACCGCTATAGGAATTGGAGAGACTATTTATTTCAGGCCTTGTTAATTTGGAATAATCGTCCCTTTCTAAATGCTGAATCTCCATTGATGCGTTTGTTTCCTCCAAATGTCGATGCAAAGCCCAATCAAATTGGCGACACTGTGATATACTGGGAAATTACCCCCGGAGCACTGGCTCCATGCAGAGCGACCCCGGGGTCGGCAGGTCTAGACCTGCATGCCATGAATGATACTATTGTGAAGAGTAAAGATCGAGTCATCATTGAAACCGGTGTTGGTGTCTGTATACCCACTGGAAATTTTGGATTAATCGCCCCTAGATCGGGGCTGGCTGTGAAAGGTGTTCAAGTACTCGGAGGAGTCATTGACAGTGACTATCAGGGAGAGATTAAGGTGCTCCTGCTGAATAGCAGTGAGGTTGATTTAACGATTCATAAAACTGACCGAATTGCTCAATTGTTGATAATGCCTGTTTTCAGTGGTGAGATCACAAAAGGCACTGCCCCAACGTTGCTAACTGTACGAGGACAAAATGGATTCGGCTCCACGGATAATCCTGGGGCTAGAGTTTGGGTGCAATCGCCTAAGAATCCCCCTGAACAAGCTGAGATTATTGCAACCGGTCATGATAATACTGTTCTAGTCATGAGACCAGGGAAAGATAGCTGGGAAGCTGTCCCAGCTGACAAATGTTACCTACGAGAATGAATAATGCCTGTCTTTGATTTTCTTTCAGATCATTCTCTGGACTGTTGCTGCAGGATGTGTCGGCGTTGGACTCCTTTTGGACTGCTACGACGGGAGAGGAGGGAACCCATCAACCCGGGCTGATTTGAGAACCCGGATGCCGCGTTCCTTTGCTGCGTGGGATTCATCATCGAACTTTTGGACTACTTTGGCCAAGCAAGTGACTAATGCCCCTCATTTTTGTTTAACACCGATGCGTTCGGTGACTGACATTCTAGCGACTTGTTTATTTGCTGTCCCTGCTTCATTAGAGACATTGGCCCATATTTTCAATGTATCGAATGCCCGTCCTAATGTCCTTTTGGGAGACGTTGCTACACATGAATACTGCCCTTTATGTACTGAGTTGTCCGATTCGACACCCTTGATCCAGTCCCAGATAATAACTTATAATATCACGCAGGGTGATTTATGCTTCTTTCTTACTTGTGATCCCAATGCTATTTCTGAGTGTGTGCGTTTAAAATTGAAAGGTGCTACATCATTCACAGCTCATGAAAGGACTTTGTGCTTCCGAAGATCACCGAAATTATGTATCTCTGTTCAAAATAATATGACTTGTAAGAGTTTAGTGGTGACCCCCAGTCATTACCGTACAATGCTGCTACCCTCTGGTTGGCTCTTCTCTTGTGGTAATACATCCTGGACATATATTCCCGCGAACATTTCCGGAGGCCCTTGTGCCATTACCAGACTGAGTTTGTTGATGTTCTCCTCACATCCTCATGCTAATTCCTGTGTGATCCGAGATGCTGTAATGTTACAGGAGGACTGTGATTCGTCTATGCATTTATATTCCAAATCTGAATACCTTAGCTTAGCTTTCTCAATTGTTGGTGTTCCTGCCTTGGCGGTCTATAATGCCAAGTCTATTGGGAAAATGGCCTGCTGGATGGTAAAATCCATTAATCATACTTCTACGATTTTGTCTGACATACTATTAGACGCCCAGGGTGAACGTAGAGCTATCTTGCAGAACCGGGCGGCTATTGATTATCTTTTGCTTAAACATGGACATGATTGTTCTGATTTTGAGGGTCTTTGTTGTTTTAACCTGTCTGACCATACAAAATCCATTCAGGCTCATATTGACAAACTTCATGACTTGACGGAAGAGGTTAGAAAACACATTGACCAGGGCTGGTTTGACTGGCTCTTTAATTGGCTACCTGATTTACATATGTTGCGTCAAATATTAGGGGGGATTTTGATTACTATTAGCATTCTGATTGCTATCTGTTGCTTCATTCAGTGTATTCCTTCTCTACTTCAATACTGCAAACCTGGTACTAGACATAGATCGGTTAGTTTTGTTTCCTATTATTCTTCCACAGATGTTAGTTCTGTTTGATGAATGTATAATAGACTGAAGTCAAGGGTGAAATGTTCTGCTCGATTTTCCCGGCCCTCTTTTGAGGAAAGGTGATTGATGGTGACTTCAGTCTCTTATCATTCCAGTGCAAGGGTCAGAGTAGTGGATAGAGCCTATTTACGAGGCACTTTGATATAATTCTGCATCCTCCTCCCTAGATTAGAGCTTATACCTATAGGCTGGGGGATAGATTCGCTAATATCAGGGATAATCCGTCCTTTAGTTAGGGTATTATTATACTTTCCATGGAGTTATGCTGAATTCGGGCCTGGTAGGCCTCAAACGGGAGAGACTCCATCTTTCTTTCTGCCCCGGCAGCTTGGGATGCTTCTAGGTCAAGTGTAATGTTTTAGTTACGAGGTGTTGTTCGCTTGGAGAGAACCGGTTCAGGCCGGCCCTTGTCGAAGGATTGTATTTTTCTTAATGCCGAAGACACAACATCAGGCCGGCCGGCTGGGAACGTGTCCTTGGTACGGGGAGGTACAAGAATTTGGTGGGCGGCAGGTTACTGGCTGGAATTTTCCATGCAGAAACACGCTTCTATATTAGTGAAAGCCCGAGATAGTTGTGCAGTCAGTTCGTAGGCGGCATCTAGCCGTTAGTAGCAAACCTATTACTTATTCCAGGGAAGACAGACACCATTCTAAAAGCGGAGAAGAATCGAGAGACAGATACTCTCCTAGCAGAACAGCCAGGGAAGGAGAGTAGCCGATGAGAGGAAGGTCCCAGGGGCTTGGAGAAGGGTGAAGGGAACAGCGCATAGCGGTGCAGCCGTGTACCCGTGATTGCGGAGGTGTGACTTCAAGACGAGCCAAGGCCCAGACGAGAAGGGAACCTAGATGACTGCTGAGTGTGGACTGCATATTAATAAGGTGATGTCGACCCTTTCTTATTAGAGCGTACAACCTAATCTTTTACTTTTCTTTGCAGGCTATGTGTTGTAGTATGGTGTTATATGTTTGTTTCTGGTAATGAGAAATAAAGTACCCCAGTTCTTAGTGAACTGACATGTGCCGTGTGTTCTTGTATGAGAGGGTAACCTATTCTTCTAGTCAGATGCTGCTATGTGAACAGATGCTAACCCTGATCAGGTAAGTGGTAACTGAATAAGGGAGAGAGGAGCCCCTTGAATTAACGACCATGCTGTACATTATCTAAATTGGCAACCGTTGTGTGATCCGGGACATTGTAGTTCTATAACCCTGATGAATAGTGAGATCGATCCCTTCATATAATAGTAATCATAGGATAAGCTGCCGTCTGGGTAGGTTGTCTGGGTCTGTATGAGACCGCGAGATCGCCGATTCTGATACTGCCGTCTGGGTAGAGAGATCTGGGTTCGTATGGGACCGTGAGATCGCCGATTCTGATACTGCCGTCTGGGTAGAGAGATCTGGGTTCGTATGGGACCGCGAGATCGCCGATTCTGATACTGCCGTCTGGGTAGAGAGGTCTGGGTTCGTATGGGACCGCGAGATCGCCGATTCTGATACTGCCGTCTGGGTAGAGAGGTCTGGGTTCGAATGGGACCGCGAGGCCGCCGATTCTGATACTACCGTCTGGGTAGAGAGGTCTGGGTTCGTATGGGACCGCGAGATCGCCGATTCTGATACTGCCGTCTGGGTAGAAAGGTCTGGGTTCGAATGGGACCGCGAGGCCGCCGATTCTGATACTGCCGTCTGGGTAGAGAGGTCTGGGTTCGTATGGGACCGCGAGATCGCCGATTCTGATACTGCCATCTGGGTAGAGAGGTCTGGGTTCGTATGGGACCGCGAGATCGCTGATTCTGATACTGCCGTCTGGGTAGTGAGGTCTGGGTTTGAATGGGACCGCGAGGCCACTGATTGCTAATATTATAGGAGGTACATGGTATGCATCTTAGGAATTCCCTGTCCTTAGGGGGTAGATACCTGTTGTGAATAGGTCCTAGGGAGGGGCAGAGGGTAACGTTCTGGCTGGGTTAGTAAGGCTCTGATGAGCTGGTTCTATCTAATCTGAGAACCCAAGCAGAACATTATCGTAGAGGGCATGGAGAATACTTCTACGTGGGTCAAGGAAATAAGGAAAAATAAAGAAGATGAGAGTCATACTGTTACTGATAATAAAAAGAAAAGTTCTGACTCTATACACATGTTAGAAGAAGAAGAATTTGGGGGTGAATGTCAGGATGAAATTGCCAAAGTCAGCGTTAATTCCAAAAACAAATCATTTCAAAAGACTTCAGTGCCTCAGAAGAGTTCCTTTGATAGCCGTTCTTCTTCTTTTAAAGAACCTGTTTTGTCTAAGGAACGTGATTTTCGTCAACAGCGTTCTTTTAGCAACCAGAAAATACGTTGTTTTAGGTGTGGGAGTTTTTCCATCACTTCTAATTTTCCTAATTGTTATGCAAAAGACAGTATTTGTAATAACTGTGGGATCAAAGGACATTATGCGCGTGTGTGTAGGTCTGGTAAGAAGAAAGACACTAATGAATCTAACTCTGACATTGTACGAACTGTTGTGGTTTCTAATGTTAAAGATGTAATGGTTGACACAGAACATATTTTTATGCCATTCTGTGACATAAGAATTGACAAATTTGAATTTAAGCTCTGGATCTCCTTTTACCTTAATCGGAAATAGAATTTGGGATGAAGTTGTAGGTTTGGATAATGTTCAACTTTTGCACTCTGACATTTCTCCTATAAGTTATAATAAGTCCAAAATAGAGATTTTAGGATACACTGTAGCCAACATTTCGTTCAGAGGTAGGAGTATTAATGGCAAAGTGTATGTTGCTGTCAGAGGTGACAATCTACTGGGATAGCGTCATCAGCATGATTTAGGAATTATTCTTAATCCTGGAGCCAAAGATCCCAAGAACCAAGTTATGCTGATGGAAGATTTCCTTGCTAGTTTTCTTCCCTCTCAAGTGGATTTTGTGAGTGGGTCTGAAAAAATTTTTGTTGACTTTCCTAAAGTTTTTTCTGACACCTTGGGGTGTCTGAAGGGATTTGAACACAGGATTATCCTTAAGAAGTCTGCCAAGCCTTGTGTACACAAAGTCAGGAAAGTACCTAACATGATGCTTGAGCCACTGAAGCAGGAGATTGAGAGACTGTTGAATCTGAAAGTGATTGAGGAGATTGAGTCCTCTGAATGGCTAAGTCCAGTAATTTTGGCACCCAAGGATGGTGGGAAGTCGATCAGAATGTGTGTGGATTTGCGTGGTTTGAACGAATGGATCTGGGTAGACCGACAACCATTGCCCAATATAGCTGAGAGCATTAGTGTTTTGAAAGGGGCAAGAATATTCAGTGTACTTGATCTTTCCTCAGCTTACCACCAAATTGTGTTACATAAGGATTCAAGACACCTGACATCTTTTGTCACACTTTTAGGTGCTTATCAATTTCTAAGAATGCCTTTCGGTCTAGCTTCAGCTGCTGCATGTTTTCAAAGAGTGATGAAAATGGTTCTTAGCAGTCTTTCCAACGTAATGTTTTTTCAAGACGATATCTTGGTTCATGGTGTGGATGAGGTTGAGCATGACAAAGTATTGAGATCAGTTTTAAGCAAGTTGAATGATAGTGGACTTACTGTCAAGAGAGAAAAATGTCGTATTGGTCTAGAGTCAGTCACGTATTTAGGACATGTTATCTCTGGCAGCGGGATTCAACCTAAGTTAGAATTGGCAGAAAGCATTGTGAACGCACCAACACCTGTGGATAAAGATCAAGTTAAATCCTTCTTAGGAATGGCGGAATTTTCTTCCAAGCTTGTTAAGGATTTTGCCAGTCTTGTCGAACCCATAAGATCTCTGTTAAAGAAGGGTGTAAATTTGTTTTGGTCTGTTGACTGTGAGAAAGCTTTCGAGTTGGTAAAAAGTGAAATTGGTAAAATGCCTACTCTGGGTCATTTTGACGCCAAGCTTAAGACTATTTTGACAACTGATGCCAGCCTTAAAGGTCTGGGTGCTGTACTTTCCCAAGTTGTGAATGGTGAAGAAGTTGTTGTGGCTTTTGCTTCAAGAGCCTTAAGGGAAGCTGAGTTTAATTATTCGTGTATTGAGAGAGAGGCGTTGGCAGTGTTTTGGTCTATACTCCATTTTAAATTTTACTTGTGGGGAATACCATTCATTGTTAAATCTGATCATCGTCCTTTGATCCAAATTTTCTCTTGTCATCAGAGTGACCATATGACACTTAGGTTAAAAAGGTGGAGTGAAGGTTTGCAGGAATATAACTTCAGGGTGCAGTATATTCCAGGTCAGAATAATAAACCTGCTGATTGCTTATCACGTCTTCCCATCCAAACAAATTATGTTGCTGATGGTGTCACTGCATGTATAAATTGGGTATTGGAGTCTAGCATATCTAAGGAGGAATGGTTTCAGTGTGTTGAAAATGACGCCAATTTTCGTTTATTAAAGAATGTCATCAGGAACGGGTGGCCAAATTATGATACCCTTGAGTGTGATTTGAAACCTTATTGGACAGTGAAGGACGATTTGTCTTGTTTAGAAGATAATCTATTGAGAGGTGACAGAATTGTGCCCCCCAGTGGTTTAAGAGAAAGAGTTGTTAATCTTGCTCACGAAGGGCATTTGGGTAGGAATCTCACGAAGGCTCGGTTGAGAGAAAGATACTGGTGGCCTGGTATGGATCGAATGGTGGAATCAGTTGTCAAGGATTGCCATTTGTGTGCTGTCAATGACAAATCACACATCACTAGTCAGGCTCCACTTTCACCTGTTGAGGTTCCGGCTACCGTCTGGACCAAGTTAGGTTTGGATATTGCAGGTCCGTTTGAACTTATGCCTTCTCATGTGAGATTTGTTGTGTTGTTAGTAGATTACACTTCTAAATGGGTAGTTTCCAAGTGCATGAGTGTTGTTAATTCTAAGACTGTGATTGAATTTTTAAAAGAAGTATTTGTGTCTGAAGGTGTGCCTAAGTTTTTACTCACTGATAATGGAGTACAATTCACCTCCAATGAGATGAGTTGTTTTTTAGGTAGTTTGGGGATTATTCATCAGAAAACAGCTCTTTACTCTCCTCAAGCGAATGGTCTCACAGAAAGGATGAATAGAGTAGTGAAGAGCTGTGCGCAGAGGGCTTTAGAGTCCAAGGTCTCTTTCTCCAATGTCTTGAGGGAGACGTGGTGGGCACATCGCACGACTCCTAATGCCGTCATGCAGAGATCTCCTTTTGAAGCTTTGAGGGGAAGATTGGCTTGCTCTAAGCTCAATCATACTTGGCTTCCGGAGAAGGTGAGTGGTGACGATGTTGAAAAGGCAGCAAGAAGGAGAGAAGCTTTGACAAACTATCAGCAGAGATATAAACAACGATATGATGCTAAGATGGTTGTCAAACTCAGGAAATGGAATGTGGGTGATAGTGTCCTAGTGAAAAAAACAAAATTTGGTCACAAAGGTGTTTCGAACTTTACAGGTCCTTTCACCATTGTTTCCATTAGGAAAAATGTTGTCACTTTGGATAATGGTTGCACTTGGAATATGTCTAAATTAGCCAAGTGCAATGATGTCAGGCATCACTTCAACAGTGATTCCAGACCCTCTATTAATCCTAATGTTGCTCCTTCTTCTAGTTACCAAAGAGATACTCCTAGGAGGTCTGTACAACTTCCTAAGAAGTTCAATGATTATGTATTACATTAGTTTAGTTATATCAATGTGTTCTTTTTCTTTTGTTGCCCTACGCTGTTTCTTCCAGCTTTGTTTTTTCCTTTACTATGTATGGGGGATGTGTTATGGTTACTGTATCTTTAAGGGTCTATCCTGGCTGATTACATCATTAATAGAATGATGATTTTCCAATTGTTAAGATTACAGTTTGCTGTTGCTGTGACTTGTTGGTGGTTGTACATTAAAGCTACTCCTCAACTATTACTGGAATTGAGTGCTTTTATCACACCCCCTGGGCCATTTGGACAGCACCCCTCAGAGGTCTCCTGATAGAGGAGCCCAGCACAGTTCCTGGCAGAGATTTCCTCCAGGAACAGTCAGTCTATTTCTACAAACACATCAGAAGGTGCTGACAATCTCCTACCTGTGCAGATATTCCCAGGCTCTCTCCTTCTCCGGGGGCTGGAGCGGGGCAGGTGAAAGTTCGGAGCCTCAGGGGCGCCTGTGAGGGTCTGATAGTGATGTCAGCTTCCGTCACTAGTGCTGTCTCTGCCGCCGCTGACCCGGAAGAGGAAGCCCTTCTCCCTTTGCTATAATGTGTTCAGTGGATTTTATCAGCAGGAGAGTAGCGCTCTCTGCTGTCCACTAACACAACCTGCCTCTATTCGTGAATGTATTTCACACAAATAACATTTCGTTTGCAGGAAAGGCCTGAGTTTTAAAATGTGACAGATAGGGTTGCCATCTAAAACCAGCTGAGATGGCAACACTAGTCGCAGACTTAGATTATTTTAAGACACACAAAACAACAAGCATTTACAATGCAATGGTCTCGGCATTAGTAAACGTAGAGCTTTTGGTATTGTTTTTTATTTTTTTTTATTTTCTGTAACTATAAGTTACTGGCATTGTAGTTTGCATTGCTAATAGCTTAATCTTTAAGTAAATGGCATTGTTATTTACATTTGCAATAGTATAGCCTTTTTTTTTTCAATCATAAATCTATGGCCTTGTTTTTTGCATTGCTAATCGCTTAATCGTTATATAAATGGCATTGTTATTTACATTTTCACTAGTTTAATTGTTAAGTAAATGTTATAGTTATTTACATTGCCAATTGCTTAATTGTTAAATAAATGGCATTGTTATTTACAATGTCAATATATTTATAGTTTGCAAAGGCATGACTCATTGCATTTATACTTACAGAGTCACACATACAAAGCTACCCACACATACTTTTAGAGCCACCTATACAGAGCTACACAGACACACAGAGAGCTTCACACATACACCCAGAGCTATACATACAGACTCATAGCTTTTTACATACATATAGAGCTACACACAGACACCTAGAGCCACACACTGTGAGGCACACATACTTACACCCACATCTCTGTAGTTGTACACACACACACACACATGTAGAGGCAGTCACTTACACACATAGAGCGACACACATGCCTAGAGTTACACACACTCTTAGTGTTGCATACACTGCTAAAGCTACATACATTCAGAGCCATATACACACTTAGAGTTATACATACACTCAGAGCCACAAACACATTGAGAGCCACACAGACACTTAAAGCCACACACATACGCAGAGTCCCACATACATACTTAGAGTCACACATACACTTAGAGCTACACACACACTCCGAGTCATACACACTCTCTGCACCACACTGTTACAAAGAGAGTGTGGTCCAGAGAGTGGAGTTTAGAGAGCGAGGTCCAGAGAGCGAGGTCCAGAGAGCGGGGTCCAGAGAGCGGGGTCCAGGGAGAGCGTGGTCCAGGGAGAGCGTGGTCCAGGGAGAGCGTGGTCCAGGGAGAGCGTGGTCCAGGGAGAGCGTGGTCCAGAGAGAGTGTGGTCCAGAGAGAGCGGAGTACAGAGAGAGCGGGGTCCAGAGAGAGCG
Organism: Lissotriton helveticus; assembly: GCF_964261635.1. Taxonomy (NCBI): domain Eukaryota; kingdom Metazoa; phylum Chordata; class Amphibia; order Caudata; family Salamandridae; genus Lissotriton; species Lissotriton helveticus. The sequence goes on along the minus strand of NC_136057.1, from coordinate 187,502,239 downwards.
GGGTCCAGAGAGAGCGGGGTCCAGAGAGAGCGAGGTACAGAGAGAGCGGGGTACAAAGAGAGCGGAGTACAGAGAGAGCTGTGTAAAGAGAGAGCATGGTGCAGAAACAGCTTGATGCAGGGACAGTGTGCTGTAAAAGGGGCATGCTGCAGAGAGAGAGCGCTGCAAAGAGAGCGCGGTCTAGAGAGAGTATAGTACAAAGAGAGTATAGTATAGAGTAATAGAGAGTGTTGTACAGAGAGTGTGTTATAGAGAGTGTGAACAGACAGTGGTGTACAGAGAGACATAGTACAGAGAGTGTGGTGCAAAGAGAGTGTGGTGCAGGGAGAATGTGGTGCAGGGAGAATGTGGTGCAGGGAGAATGTGGTGCAGAGACAGTGTGGTGCAGAGACAGTGTGGTGCAGAGACAGTGTGGTGCAGAGACAGTGTGGTGCAGAGACAGTGAGATTTTATTAAGGCTGCCATAGTGTGCGAGTGTCTACTTATATTACAAAATGTAATAGCATAAATTGTATCAAAATAACATGACCTCTTCACTTTTACACTTGCCCTTATTTTATAAGTGTGCAAGGAAGTTGCGTATGCACGTTAGAAAAGATTTCTAAAAGGCAAAAGCATTTGATATGTGCTGGCCCATTGCCTAGCAGGACTTAACTATGGGCAGTGAGGGGGGGCATGCAGGGGGCATTTAAGCATGGAACGTCTAAAGCTGTGTGAAGGACACTGTGTGCCTGCGCAGATGTTGAGGGAGAAGGCTGGTGCTTCTAATGCGGGGTGTTGTGCTCCGCTAATAAAGTTAATTGCAGTAGAGAACGTGCGGATCGGCGAGGGCGATGGGAGCGGGGGTGGGGGGGGGGGTGCTGTACAGACAAAGGCGACAATACCAGAGTGCATTGTACATGAGGTAGCAAACTGTGCAATACAGGAGGAAGTGTGACATGTATGCAGATTACGAGCTAAAACGAAGTACCATCAGAAGTAAAATACTGCAATGTATGGCAGACTATTAAAACAAGCATTAACTTTACGTAGGCGATGGTAACATTTGTGCAATTTTCAACTGAAAAGTGCGCCGGAGCAGATGTTGAGTGAGGCGGTGGTGTTTGAGTTACAAAGACGTGTGACACGGGCCTTTCATCCTTCTCGGGCCGAGTGTGATTGTTATTTACTATTGCGGGTGTTGGGAAGACAATGCAAGGAGTTGGAAGTTGTTGATAAAGTTAATTGCAAGAAAGTGGTGTGTGCAACTTACAAAAGAGCAGCCTAAAAAAGCGTGATTTTATTAAGGCTGCTACAAGGTGCGAGTGTCAACTTATATTATAAAATGTTATAGCAGAAAGTGTATTAAAATACCGTGACCTCTTCACTTGCCCTTATGTTATAAGTGTGCAAGGAAGTTGCGTATGCACGTTAGAAAAGATTTCTAAAAGGCAAAAGCATTTGATGAGGGCTGGCATGGTGCCTAGCAGGACTTAACTATGGGCAGTGAGGGGGGCATGCAGGGGGCATTTAAGCATGGAACGTCTAAAGCTGTGTGGAGGACACTGTGCGCCTGCGCAGATGTTGAGGGAGAAGGCTGGTGCTTCTAATGCGGGGTGTTGTGCGCTGCTAATAAAGTTAATTGCAGCAGAGAATGTGCGGATCGGCGAGGGCGATGGGAGCGGGGGTGGGAGGGGGTGCTGTACAGACAAAGGCGACAATACCAGAGTGCAATGTACATGAGGTAGCAAACTGTGCAATACAGGAGGAAGTGTGACGTGTGCAAGTAACGATATAAAACAAAGTACCCGCTGCCAAGTGGGGGCCGCTCGAGTAGAGGCGGGGGGGGAGGGGGGAGGGGGGAGAAGGTGCGCGACCTCGCACCTCTCCCCTAGCCTAGTCGGCTTTCACTCACCGGCTATGCGTCGCTGGAGATATCCTCTTGCCGCCCGGTCTCACGGCGGCTGCTCTGGTGCCGCGGGTGGGGCTCCTCTCCTCCGGGGCCTCGCTGCACTTGAGCTGGGATCCTCCGGGCAGGGCAGGGGTGAGACAGTCAGAAACCTAGACAAATCAGAATGATTTGCCTCATACTGTTAGCGAATTCAGGAAGAGGCATACAAAAGGCACCATTAACAAGCTAGTAGCCCACTCTCGCTTACTGCCCAGTGCTGTGTTGATTCCTGCTCCGCGAGGTGCGGGTGCGGGTTGTTCCTTGGTGTCTTCCGCCCTTTGTTCGCTGGTGGTAAGCACGTAAGATCATCAAGATAAGAAGCTAGCTTGACTAAATCTGTACAGTAATCTAAAACACGAATAGGCATCACTAAGCAATTTAATCCCAATTTACCCGAGCGTTACAAAAAGCCCAAATACAATCTGATCACCATAAGTGAATGCCAAAGAGAGAGTAGGTAACGTGCACTTCCCATGTTTACAAATTCTGCCATGGGTTACTTGTTCGGATACATCATGGACTGCACCCTCCTTCAGCCTCAAAACCAACTTGCTATTTGTGAGGCTGCATAAGCAAAACAAGCTGAGGATCAACGGGCGCGAAACAGCGTGGTGGGCGCGAAACAGCGTGGTGGGCGCGCACGAGACGCAGCGCAGAGTTATAACTCCGGTTACTTCTGCCTGGAATAATCCTGTTTGGCCCGTGCGTAAGAGTGATAACTCCTGGCGCATGACTGTTGATTATCGAGAATTTAATAAGTATACGCCCCCTTTGACTGTCGCAGTACCGGATATCATTACTTTAATTGAAAGAATTCAAAAGCATCCAGGTACATGGTATGCGTCCATTGATATTGCTAATGCTTTCTTTTCAATCCCGATTGCCCCTGAATGCCAGGAACAATTCAGTTTTACATGGAACGGACGTCAAATGACGTTTAGAAGTCTTCCCCAGGGCTATGTGCATAGTCCTACGATATGTCACCGGCTGGTGGCAGAGCATTTGGCTGAGGTACCTGTACATTCGAAAATTCAGATATGTCATTATATTGATGACGTTCTGATTCAAGGTGAAACACAAGATGAAGTTCAGACCCAATTAGATAAAATCCTTGAGTGTTTGCGTGAGAAAGGTTGGGAAATCAATCCGGATAAATTACAAGGTCCATCCCAGACTGTAAAATTTTGGGGTATTAATTGGCATGAAGGTCACAGAGAAGTGATTCCACAAGTAAAACAAAAGATTCTTGATTTTGCAGTTCCGAGGAATAGGAAAGAAGCCCAAAGCTTCATCGGCTTATTTGGTTTTTGGCGCCAGCATATTCCTCATTTGAGTCAAATATTGGCCCCCTTGTATCGAGTCACTCGTAAAAAGAATGCGTTTGAATGGGGTAAACCACAGCAAGATGCGTTTAGTTTGGCAAAAGAAGCGATTCAGTATGCCTTGGATTTATGGCCTGTGTGCGATGGTGATGTGGATTTGAATGTGTCTGTACAAGGCCTTTATGCAAATTGGAGTTTGTGGCAGAAACAAGGTAGAAGTAAAGTACCGTTAGGTTTTTGGACTAAGAAGTTACCCGATGCTGGTGAGCGTTATACACCTTTTGAGAAATAGTTGCTTGCATGTTATTGGGCTCTGGTGGATACCGAGCAATTAACTTTGGGACATGATGTGGTCTTGCGACCTGAAATTCCTATCATGCAGTGGGTTTTGAGTTCGCCGAAAACTCACAGAATTGGACACGCTCAGGAGGCGAGTGTGATTAAATGGAAATGGTACATACAGGACAGGGCACGTGTGGGACCAAAGGGAGTTGCATCCTTACATGAGCAGGTGGCGCGGGCACCATCGGTTGAGACAGAGAGTGAATGCTCCGTACCTTTAGTACAGGAATCCCCTGTCAAGTGGGGTAAGCCATTTGATGATTTGTCCCCGGAGGATAGAAACCACGTTTGGTTTACTGATGGTTCGGCAAGGTTCATAGGGACAAAACGACATTGGAAGGCAGTGTCCTATAATCCGATCACACAAAAGTTGCTGAGTACAACTGGTGAGGGAAAGAGCAGCCAATTTGCTGAGCTTTATGCTGTTTATCAAGTTCTGAAGCAAGAGTTACCTGGCACATGTCATATTTTTACTGATTCCTGGTCTACTGCCAATGGATTGGCAGTTTGGTTACCGACTTGGCATTCCCATAATTGGGAATTGCATTCAAAAGAACTGTGGGGGAAAGAATTATGGCAAGAGATTTGGGAAATGCTCCCGCAAAGTACTGTTACAATCTTTCACGTGGATGCTCATACCCCAATAGACTCCCTTGACAAATTTTTTCATAATATTGCAGATGAACAATCTAAAATTGCTGAGGCAATGGTGGACATGCAGGATTCTGATATGGAAGGATTGGCGAAATGGGCCCACCAGAAAGCAGGACATTATGGAGAGAAAGCCACTAGCAGGTGGGCTGCTGATCGAGGAATTTATATTCCTTTAGATTTAATCAAAGACATTATTTTGCATTGTCCCATTTGTCAGCATGCTAGACAGCGGAAAGTGCCTCAAATTGTTAAAGGTCATTTACATCGCGGGAAACTGCCCGCTCAAATTTGGCAAATTGATTATATTGGTCCACTTCCTATGAGTAAAAATTGTCAATACATTTGCACCATTGTGGATACATACAGTGGCCTGTTAGTGGCCCTCCCCTGTAAACAAGCTACCCAAGTGAATACCATTAAGACATTGGAATTGATTATGCTTTATTATGGTGTCCCCTTCCAAATTCAATCTGATAATGCATCCCATTTTCGTGGAAGATTGGTACAGGAGTTTTTTGTGGAGAATAATATTGAATGGGTGTTTCATATACCATATTATCCTCAGGCCTCGGGACTCATCGAGCGGATGAACGGTTTGCTGAAACATCAACTGTGTAAGTTAACCGGCGACCGCTATAGGAATTGGAGAGACTATTTATTTCAGGCCTTGTTAATTTTGAATAATCGTCCCTTTCTAAATGCTGAATCTCCATTGATGCGTTTGTTTCCTCCAAATGTCGATGCAAAGCCCAATCAAATTGGCGACACTGTGATATACTGGGAAATTACCCCCGGAGCACTGGCTCCATGCAGAGCGACCCCGGGGTCGGCAGGTCTAGACCTGCATGCCATGAATGATACTATTGTGAAGAGTAAAGATCGAGTCATCATTGAAACCGGTGTTGGTGTCTGTATACCCACTGGAAATTTTGGATTAATCGCCCCTAGATCGGGGCTGGCTGTGAAAGGTGTTCAAGTACTCGGAGGAGTCATTGACAGTGACTATCAGGGAGAGATTAAGGTGCTCCTGCTGAATAGCAGTGAGGTTGATTTAACGATTCATAAAACTGACCGAATTGCTCAATTGTTGATAATGCCTGTTTTCAGTGGTGAGATCACAAAAGGCACTGCCCCAACGTTGCTAACTGTACGAGGACAAAATGGATTCGGCTCCACGGATAATCCTGGGGCTAGAGTTTGGGTGCAATCGCCTAAGAATCCCCCTGAACAAGCTGAGATTATTGCAACCGGTCATGATAATACTGTTCTAGTCATGAGACCAGGGAAAGATAGCTGGGAAGCTGTCCCAGCTGACAAATGTTACCTACGAGAATGAATAATGCCTGTCTTTGATTTTCTTTCAGATCATTCTCTGGACTGTTGCTGCAGGATGTGTCGGCGTTGGACTCCTTTTGGACTGCTACGACGGGAGAGGAGGGAACCCATCAACCCGGGCTGATTTGAGAACCCGGATGCCGCGTTCCTTTGCTGCGTGGGATTCATCATCGAACTTTTGGACTACTTTGGCCAAGCAAGTGACTAATGCCCCTCATTTTTGTTTAACACCGATGCGTTCGGTGACTGACATTCTAGCGACTTGTTTATTTGCTGTCCCTGCTTCATTAGAGACATTGGCCCATATTTTCAATGTATCGAATGCCCGTCCTAATGTCCTTTTGGGAGACGTTGCTACACATGAATACTGCCCTTTATGTACTGAGTTGTCCGATTCGACACCCTTGATCCAGTCCCAGATAATAACTTATAATATCACGCAGGGTGATTTATGCTTCTTTCTTACTTGTGATCCCAATGCTATTTCTGAGTGTGTGCGTTTAAAATTGAAAGGTGCTACATCATTCACAGCTCATGAAAGGACTTTGTGCTTCCGAAGATCACCGAAATTATGTATCTCTGTTCAAAATAATATGACTTGTAAGAGTTTAGTGGTGACCCCCAGTCATTACCGTACAATGCTGCTACCCTCTGGTTGGCTCTTCTCTTGTGGTAATACATCCTGGACATATATTCCCGCGAACATTTCCGGAGGCCCTTGTGCCATTACCAGACTGAGTTTGTTGATGTTCTCCTCACATCCTCATGCTAATTCCTGTGTGATCCGAGATGCTGTAATGTTACAGGAGGACTGTGATTCGTCTATGCATTTATATTCCAAATCTGAATACCTTAGCTTAGCTTTCTCAATTGTTGGTGTTCCTGCCTTGGCGGTCTATAATGCCAAGTCTATTGGGAAAATGGCCTGCTGGATGGTAAAATCCATTAATCATACTTCTACGATTTTGTCTGACATACTATTAGACGCCCAGGGTGAACGTAGAGCTATCTTGCAGAACCGGGCGGCTATTGATTATCTTTTGCTTAAACATGGACATGATTGTTCTGATTTTGAGGGTCTTTGTTGTTTTAACCTGTCTGACCATACAAAATCCATTCAGGCTCATATTGACAAACTTCATGACTTGACGGAAGAGGTTAGAAAACACATTGACCAGGGCTGGTTTGACTGGCTCTTTAATTGGCTACCTGATTTACATATGTTGCGTCAAATATTAGGGGGGATTTTGATTACTATTAGCATTCTGATTGCTATCTGTTGCTTTATTCAGTGTATTCCTTCTCTACTTCAATACTGCAAACCTGGTACTAGACATAGATCGGTTAGTTTTGTTTCCTATTATTCTTCCACAGATGTTAGTTCTGTTTGATGAATGTATAATAGACTGAAGTCAAGGGTGAAATGTTCTGCTCGATTTTCCCGGCCCTCTTTTGAGGAAAGGTGATTGATGGTGACTTCAGTCTCTTATCATTCCAGTGCAAGGGTCAGAGTAGTGGATAGAGCCTATTTACGAGGCACTTTGATATAATTCTGCATCCTCCTCCCTAGATTAGAGCTTATACCTATAGGCTGGGGGATAGATTCGCTAATATCAGGGATAATCCGTCCTTTAGTTAGGGTATTATTATACTTTCCATGGAGTTATGCTGAATTCGGGCCTGGTAGGCCTCAAACGGGAGAGACTCCATCTTTCTTTCTGCCCCGGCAGCTTGGGATGCTTCTAGGTCAAGTGTAATGTTTTAGTTACGAGGTGTTGTTCGCTTGGAGAGAACCGGTTCAGGCCGGCCCTTGTCGAAGGATTGTATTTTTCTTCATGCCGAAGACACAACATCAGGCCGGCCGGCTGGGAACGTGTCCTTGGTACGGGGAGGTACAAGAATTTGGTGGGCGGCAGGTTACTGGCTGGAATTTTCCATGAAGAAACACGCTTCTATATTAGTGAAAGCCCGAGATAGTTGTGCAGTCAGTTCGTAGGCGGCATCTAGCCGTTAGTAGCAAACCTATTACTTATTCCAGGGAAGACAGACACCATTCTAAAAGCGGAGAAGAATCGAGAGACAGATACTCTCCTAGCAGAACAGCCAGGGAAGGAGAGTAGCCAATGAGAGGAAGGTCCCAGGGGCTTGGAGAAGGGTGAAGGGAACAGCGCATAGCGGTGCAGCCGTGTACCCGTGATTGCGGAGGTGTGACTTCAAGACGAGCCAAGGCCCAGACGAGAAGGGAACCTAGATGACTGCTGAGTGTGGACTGCATATTAATAAGGTGATGTCGACCCTTTCTTATTAGAGCGTACAACCTAATCTTTTACTTTTCTTTGCAGGCTATGTGTTGTAGTATGGTGTTATATGTTTGTTTCTGGTAATGAGAAATAAAGTACCCCAGTTCTTAGTGAACCGACATGTGCCGTGTGTTCTTGTATGAGAGGGTAACCTATTCTTCTAGTCAGATGCTGCTATGTGAACAGATGCTAACCCTGATCAGGTAAGTGGTAACTGAATAAGGGAGAGAGGAGCCCCTTGAATTAACGACCATGCTGTACATTATCTAAATTGGCAACCGTTGTGTGATCCGGGACATTGTAGTTCTATAACCCTGATGAATAGTGAGATCGATCCCTTCATATAATGGTAATCATAGGATAAGCTGCCGTCTGGGTAGGTTGTCTGGGTCTGTATGAGACCGCGAGATCGCCGATTCTGATACTGCCGTCTGGGTAGAGAGATCTGGGTTCGTATGGGACCGCGAGATCGCCGATTCTGATACTGCCGTCTGGGTAGAGAGGTCTGGGTTCGTATGGGACCACGAGATCGCCGATTCTGATACTGCCGTCTGGGTAGAGAGATCTGGGTTCGTATGGGACCGCGAGATCGCTGATTCTGATACTGCCGTCTGGGTAGAGAGGTCTGGGTTCGTATGGGACCGCGAGATCGCCGATTCTGATGCTGCCGTCTGGGTAGAGCGGTCTGGGTTCGAATGGGACCGCGAGGCCGCCGATTCTGATACTGCCGTCTGGGTAGAGAGGTCTGGGTTCGTATGGGACCGCGAGATCGCCGATTCTGATACTGCCGTCTGGGTAGAAAGGTCTGGGTTCGAATGGGACCGCGAGGCCGCCGATTCTGATACTGCCGTCTGGGTAGAGAGGTCTGGGTTCGTATGGGACCGCGAGATCGCCGATTCTGATACTGCCATCTGGGTAGAGAGGTCTGTGTTCCTATAGGACCGCGAGATCGCTGATTCTGATACTGCCGTCTGGGTAGAGAGGTCTGGGTTTGAATGGGACCGCGAGGCCACTGATTGCTAATATTATAGGAGGTACATGGTATGCATCTTAGGAATTCCCTGTCCTTAGGGGGTAGATACCTGTTGTGAATAGGTCCTAGGGAGGGGCAGAGGGTAACGTTCTGGCTGGGTTAGTAAGGCTCTGATGAGCTGGTTCTATCTAATCTGAGAACCCAAGCAGAACATTATCATAGAGGGCATGGAGAATACTTCTACGTGGGTCAAGGAAATAAGGAAAAATAAAGAAGATGAGAGTCATACTGTTACTGATAATAAAAAGAAAAGTTCTGACTCTATACACATGTTAGAAGAAGAAGAATTCGGGGGTGAATGTCAGGATGAAATTGCCAAAGTCAGCGTTAATTCCAAAAACAAATCATTTCAAAAGACTTCAGTGCCTCAGAAGAGTTCCTTTGATAGCCGTTCTTCTTCTTTTAAAGAACCTGTTTTGTCTAAGGAACGTGATTTTCGTCAACAGCGTTCTTTTAGCAACCAGAAAATACGTTGTTTTAGGTGTGGGAGTTTTTCCATCACTTCTAATTTTCCTAATTGTTATGCAAAAGACAGTATTTGTAATAACTGTGGGATCAAAGGACATTATGCGCGTGTGTGTAGGTCTGGTAAGAAGAAAGACACTAATGAATCTAACTCTGACATTGTACGAACTGTTGTGGTTTCTAATGTTAAAGATGTAATGGTTGACACAGAACATATTTTTATGCCATTCTGTGACATAAGAATTGACAAATTTGAATTTAAGCTCTGGATCTCCTTTTACCTTAATCGGAAATAGAATTTGGGATGAAGTTGTAGGTTTGGATAATGTTCAACTTTTGCACTCTGACATTTCTCCTATAAGTTATAATAAGTCCAAAATAGAGATTTTAGGATACACTGTAGCCAACATTTCGTTCAGAGGTAGGAGTATTAATGGCAAAGTGTATGTTGCTGTCAGAGGTGACAATCTACTGGGATGGCGTCATCAGCATGATTTAGGAATTATTCTTAATCCTGGAGCCAAAGATCCCAAGAACCAAGTTATGCTGATGGAAGATTTCCTTGCTAGTTTTCTTCCCTCTCAAGTGGATTTTGTGAGTGGGTCTGAAAAAATTTTTGTTGACTTTCCTAAAGTTTTTTCTGACACCTTGGGGTGTCTGAAGGGATTTGAACACAGGATTATCCTTAAGAAGTCTGCCAAGCCTTGTGTACACAAAGTCAGGAAAGTACCTAACATGATGCTTGAGCCACTGAAGCAGGAGATTGAGAGACTGTTGAATCTGAAAGTGATTGAGGAGATTGAGTCCTCTGAATGGCTAAGTCCAGTAATTTTGGCACCCAAGGATGGTGGGAAGTCGATCAGAATGTGTGTGGATTTGCGTGGTTTGAACGAATGGATCTGGGTAGACCGACAACCATTGCCCAATATAGCTGAGAGCATTAGTGTTTTGAAAGGGGCAAGAATATTCAGTGTACTTGATCTTTCCTCAGCTTACCACCAAATTGTGTTACATAAGGATTCAAGACACCTGACATCTTTTGTCACACCTTTAGGTGCTTATCAATTTCTAAGAATGCCTTTCGGTCTAGCTTCAGCTGCTGCATGTTTTCAAAGAGTGATGAAAATGGTTCTTAGCAGTCTTTCCAACGTAATGTTTTTTCAAGACGATATCTTGGTTCATGGTGTGGATGAGGTTGAGCATGACAAAGTATTGAGATCAGTTTTAAGCAAGTTGAATGATAGTGGACTTACTGTCAAGAGAGAAAAATGTTGTATTGGTCTAGAGTCAGTCACGTATTTAGGACATGTTATCTCTGGCAGCGGGATTCAACCTAAGTTAGAATTGGCAGAAAGCATTGTGAACGCACCAACACCTGTGGATAAAGATCAAGTTAAATCCTTCTTAGGAATGGCGGAATTTTCTTCCAAGCTTGTTAAGGATTTTGCCAGTCTTGTCGAACCCATAAGATCTCTGTTAAAGAAGGGTGTAAATTTGTTTTGGTCTGTTGACTGTGAGAAAGCTTTCGAGTTGGTAAAAAGTGAAATTGGTAAAATGCCTACTCTGGGTCATTTTGACGCCAAGCTTAAGACTATTTTGACAACTGATGCCAGCCTTAAAGGTCTGGGTGCTGTACTTTCCCAAGTTGTGAATGGTGAAGAAGTTGTTGTGGCTTTTGCTTCAAGAGCCTTAAGGGAAGCTGAGTTTAATTATTCGTGTATTGAGAGAGAGGCGTTGGCAGTGTTTTGGTCTATACTCCATTTTAAATTTTACTTGTGGGGAATACCATTCATTGTTAAATCTGATCATCGTCCTTTGATCCAAATTTTCTCTTGTCATCAGAGTGACCATATGACACTTAGGTTAAAAAGGTGGAGTGAAGGTTTGCAGGAATATAACTTCAGGGTGCAGTATATTCCAGGTCAGAATAATAAACCTGCTGATTGCTTATCACGTCTTCCCATCCAAACAAATTATGTTGCTGATGGTGTCACTGCATGTATAAATTGGGTATTGGAGTCTAGCATATCTAAGGAGGAATGGTTTCAGTGTGTTGAAAATGACGCCAATTTTCGTTTATTAAAGAATGTCATCAGGAACGGGTGGCCAAATTATGATACCCTTGAGTGTGATTTGAAACCTTATTGGACAGTGAAGGACGATTTGTCTTGTTTCGAAGATAATCTATTGAGAGGTGACAGAATTGTGCCCCCCAGTGGTTTAAGAGAAAGAGTTGTTAATCTTGCTCACGAAGGGCATTTGGGTAGGAATCTCACGAAGGCTCGGTTGAGAGAAAGATACTGGTGGCCTGGTATGGATCGAATGGTGGTATCAGTTGTCAAGGATTGCCATTTGTGTGCTGTCAATGACAAATCACACATCACTAGTCAGGCTCCACTTTCACCTGTTGAGGTTCCGGCTACCGTCTGGACCAAGTTAGGTTTGGATATTGCAGGTCCGTTTGAACTTATGCCTTCTCATGAGAGATTTGTTGTGTTGTTAGTAGATTACACTTCTAAATGGGTAGTTTCCAAGTGCATGAGTGTTGTTAATTCTAAGACTGTGATTGAATTTTTAAAAGAAGTATTTGTGTCTGAAGGTGTGCCTAAGTTTTTACTCACTGATAATGGAGTACAATTCACCTCCAATGAGATGAGTTGTTTTTTAGGTAGTTTGGGGATTATTCATCAGAAAACAGCTCTTTACTCTCCTCAAGCGAATGGTCTCACAGAAAGGATGAATAGAGTAGTGAAGAGCTGTGCGCAGAGGGCTTTAGAGTCCAAGGTCTCTTTCTCCAATGTCTTGAGGGAGACGTGGTGGGCACATCGCACGACTCCTAATGCCGTCATGCAGAGATCTCCTTTTGAAGCTTTGAGGGGAAGATTGGCTTGCTCTAAGCTCAATCATACTTGGCTTCCGGAGAAAGTGAGTGGTGACGATGTTGAAAAGGCAGCAAGAAGGAGAGAAGCTTTGACAAACTATCAGCAGAGATATAAACAACGATATGATGCTAAGATGGTTGTCAAACTCAGGAAATGGAATGTGGGTGATAGTGTCCTAGTGAAAAAAACGAAATTTGGTCACAAAGGTGTTTCGAACTTTACAGGTCCTTTCACCATTGTTTCCATTAGGAAAAATGTTGTCACTTTGGATAATGGTTGCACTTGGAATATGTCTAAATTAGCCAAGTGCAATGATGTCAGGCATCACTTCAACAGTGATTCCAGACCCTCTATTAATCCTAATGTTGCTCCTTCTTCTAGTTACCAAAGAGATACTCCTAGGAGGTCTGTACAACTTCCTAAGAAGTTCAATGATTATGTATTACATTAGTTTAGTTATATCAATGTGTTCTTTTTCTTTTGTTGCCCTACGCTGTTTCTTCCAGCTTTGTTTTTTCCTTTACTATGTATGGGGGATGTGTTATGGTTACTGTATCTTTAAGGGTCTATCCTGGCTGATTACATCATTAATAGAATGATGATTTTCCAATTGTTAAGATTACAGTTTGCTGTTGCTGTGACTTGTTGGTGGTTGTACATTAAAGCTACTCCTCAATTATTACTGGAATTGAGTGCTTTTATCACACCCCCTGGGCCATTTGGACAGCACCCCTCAGAGGTCTCCTGATAGAGGAGCCCAGCACAGTTCCTGGCAGAGATTTCCTCCAGGAACAGTCAGTCTATTTCTACAAACACATCAGAAGGTGCTGACAATCTCCTACCTGTGCAGATATTCCCAGGCTCTCTCCTTCTCCGGGGGCTGGAGCGGGGCAGGTGAAAGATCGGAGCCTCAGGGGCGCCTGTGAGGGTCTGATAGTGATGTCAGCTTCCGTCACTAGTGCTGTCTCTGCCGCCGCTGACCCAGAAGAGGAAGCCCTTCTCCCTTTGCTATAATGTGTTCAGTGGATTTTATCAGCAGGAGAGGAGCGCTCTCTGCTGTCCACTAACACAACCTGCCTCTATTCGTGAATGTATTTCACACAAATAACATTTCGTTTGCAGGAAAGGCCTGAGTTTTAAAATGTGACAGATAGGGTTGCCATCTAAAACCAGCTGAGATGGCAACACTAGTCGCAGACTTAGATTATTTTAAGACACACAAAACAACAAGCATTTACAATGCAATGGTCTCGGCATTAGTAAACGTAGAGCTTTTGGTATTGTTTTTTATTTTTTTTTATTTTCTGTAACTATAAGTTACTGGCATTGTAGTTTGCATTGCTAATAGCTTAATCTTTAAGTAAATGGCATTGTTATTTACATTTGCAATAGTATAGCCTTTTTTTTTTCAATCATAAATCTATGGCCTTGCTTTTTGCATTGCTAATCGCTTAATCGTTATATAAATGGCATTGTTATTTACATTTTCACTAGTTTAATTGTTAAGTAAATGTTATAGTTATTTACATTGCCAATTGCTTAATTGTTAAATAAATGGCATTGTTATTTACAATGTCAATATATTTATAGTTTGCAAAGGCATGACTCATTGCATTTATACTTACAGAGTCACACATACAAAGCTACCCACACATACTTTTAGAGCCACCTATACAGAGCTACACAGACACACAGAGAGCTTCACACATACACCCAGAGCTATACATACAGACTCAGAGCTTTTTACATACATATAGAGCTACACACAGACACCTAGAGCCACACACTGTGAGGCACACATACTTACACCCACATCTCTGTAGTTGTACACACACACACACACACACACATGTAGAGGCAGTCACTTACACACATAGAGCGACACACATGCCTAGAGTTACACACACTCTTAGTGTTGCATACACTGCTAAAGCTACATACATTCAGAGCCATATACACACTTAGAGTTATACATACACTCAGAGCCACAAACACATTCAGAGCCACACAGACACTTAAAGCCACACACATACGCAGAGTCCCACATACATACTTAGAGTCACACATACACTTAGAGCTACACACACACTCCGAGTCATACACACTCTCTGCACCACACTGTTACAAAGAGAGTGTGGTCCAGAGAGTGGAGTTTAGAGAGCGAGGTCCAGAGAGCGAGGTCCAGAGAGCGGGGTCCAGAGAGCGGGGTCCAGGGAGAGCGTGGTCCAGGGAGAGCGTGGTCCAGGGAGAGCGTGGTCCAGGGAGAGCGTGGTCCAGGGAGAGCGTGGTCCAGGGAGAGCGTGGTCCAGAGAGAGTGTGGTCCAGAGAGAGCGGAGTACAGAGAGAGCGGGGTCCAGAGAGAGCGGGGTCCAGAGAGAGCGGGGTCCAGAGAGAGCGAGGTACAGAGAGAGCGGGGTACAAAGAGAGCGGAGTACAGAGAGAGCTGTGTAAAGAGAGAGCATGGTGCAGAAACAGCTTGATGCAGGGACAGTGTGCTGTAAAAGGGGCATGCTGCAGAGAGAGAGCGCTGCAAAGAGAGCGCGGTCTAGAGAGAGTATAGTACAAAGAGAGTATAGTATAGAGTAATAGAGAGTGTTGTACAGAGAGTGTGTTATAGAGAGTGTGAACAGACAGTGGTGTACAGAGAGACATAGTACAGAGAGTGTGGTGCAAAGAGAGTGTGGTGCAGGGAGAATGTGGTGCAGGGAGAATGTGGTGCAGGGAGAATGTGGTGCAGAGACAGTGTGGTGCAGAGACAGTGTGGTGCAGAGACAGTGTGGTGCAGAGACAGTGAGATTTTATTAAGGCTGCCATAGTGTGCGAGTGTCTACTTATATTACAAAATGTAATAGCATAAATTGTATCAAAATAACATGACCTCTTCACTTTTACACTTGCCCTTATGTTATAAGTGTGCAAGGAAGTTGCGTATGCACATTAGAAAAGATTTCTAAAAGGCAAAAGCATTTGATATGGGCTGGCCCATTGCCTAGCAGGACTTAACTATGGGCAGTGAGGGGGGGGCATGCAGGGGGCATTTAAGCATGGAACGTCTAAAGCTGTGTGGAGGACACTGTGTGCCTGCGCAGATGTTGAGGGAGAAGGCTGGTGCTTCTAATGCGGGGTGTTGTGCGCCGCTAATAAAGTTAATTGCAGTAGAGAACGTGCGGATCGGCGAGGGCGATGGGAGCGGGGGTGGGGGGGGGGGTGCTGTACAGACAAAGGCGACAATACCAGAGTGCATTGTACATGAGGTAGCAAACTGTGCAATACAGGAGGAAGTGTGACATGTATGCAGATTACGAGCTAAAATGAAGTACCATCAGAAGTAAAATACTGCAATGTATGGCAGACTATTAAAACAAGCATTAACTTTACGTAGGCGATGGTAACATTTGTGCAATCTTCAACTGAAAAGTGCGCCGGAGCAGATGTTGAGTGAGGCGGTGGTGTTTGAGTTACAAAGACGTGTGACACGGGCCTTTCATCCTTCTCGGGCCGAGTGTGATTGTTATTTACTATTGCGGGTGTTGGGAAGACAATGCAAGGAGTTGGAAGTTGTTGATAAAGTTAATTGCAAGAAAGTGGTGTGTGCAACTTACAAAAGAGCAGCCTAAAAAAGCGTGATTTTATTAAGGCTGCTACAAGGTGCGAGTGTCAACTTATATTATAAAATGTTATAGCAGAAAGTGTATTAAAATACCGTGACCTCTTCACTTGCCCTTATGTTATAAGTGTGCAAGGAAGTTGCGTATGCACGTTAGAAAAGATTTCTAAAAGGCAAAAGCATTTGATGAGGGCTGGCATGGTGCCTAGCAGGACTTAACTATGGGCAGTGAGGGGGGCATGCAGGGGGCATTTAAGCATGGAACGTCTAAAGCTGTGTGGAGGACACTGTGCGCCTGCGCAGATGTTGAGGGAGAAGGCTGGTGCTTCTAATGCGGGGTGTTGTGCGCTGCTAATAAAGTTAATTGCAGCAGAGAATGTGCGGATCGGCGAGGGCGATGGGAGCGGGGCTGGGAGGGGGTGCTGTACAGACAAAGGCGACAATACCAGAGTGCAATGTACATGAGGTAGCACACTGTGCAATACAGGAGGAAGTGTGACGTGTGCAAGTAACGATATAAAACAAAGTACCCGCTGCCAAGTGGGGGCCGCTCGAGTAGAGGCGGGGGGGGGAGGGGGGAGGGGGGAGAAGGTGCGCGACCTCGCACCTCTCCCCTAGCCTAGTCGGCTTTCACTCACCGGCTATGCGTCGCTGGAGATATCCTCTTGCCGCCCGGTCTCACGGCGGCTGCTCTGGTGCCGCGGGTGGGGCTCCTCTCCTCCGGGGCCTCGCTGCACTTGAGCTGGGATCCTCCGGGCAGGGCAGGGGTGAGACAGTCAGAAACCTAGACAAATCAGAATGATTTGCCTCATACTGTTAGCGAATTCAGGAAGAGGCATACAAAAGGCACCATTAACAAGCTAGTAGCCCACTCTCGCTTACTGCCCAGTGCTGTGTTGATTCCTGCTCCGCGAGGTGCGGGTGCGGGTTGTTCCTTGGTGTCTTCCGCCCTTTGTTCGCTGGTGGTAAGCACGTAAGATCATCAAGATAAGAAGCTAGCTTGACTAAATCTGTACAGTAATCTAAAACACGAATAGGCATCACTAAGCAATTTAATCCCAATTTACCCGAGCGTTACAAAAAGCCCAAATACAATCTGATCACCATAAGTGAATGCCAAAGAGAGAGTAGGTAACGTGCACTTCCCATGTTTACAAATTCTGCCATGGGTTACTTGTTCGGATACGTCATGGACTGCACCCTCCTTCAGCCTCAAAACCAACTTGCTATTTGTGAGGCTGCATAAGCAAAACAAGCTGAGGATCAACGGGCGCGAAACAGCGTGGTGGGCGCGAAACAGCGTGGTGGGCGCGCACGAGACGCAGCGCAGAGTTATAACTCCGGTTACTTCTGCCTGGAATAATCCTGTTTGGCCCGTGCGTAAGAGTGATAACTCCTGGCGCATGACTGTTGATTATCGAGAATTTAATAAGTATACGCCCCCTTTGACTGTCACAGTACCGGATATCATTACTTTAATTGAAAGAATTCAAAAGCATCCAGGTACATGGTATGCGTCCATTGATATTGCTAATGCTTTCTTTTCAATCCCGATTGCCCCTGAATGCCAGGAACAATTCAGTTTTACATGGAACGGACGTCAAATGACGTTTAGAAGTCTTCCCCAGGGCTATGTGCATAGTCCTACGATATGTCACCGGCTGGTGGCAGAGCATTTGGCTGAGGTACCTGTACATTCGAAAATTCAGATATGTCATTATATTGATGACGTTCTGATTCAAGGTGAAACACAAGATGAAGTTCAGACCCAATTAGATAAAATCCTTGAGTGTTTGCGTGAGAAAGGTTGGGAAATCAATCCGGATAAATTACAAGGTCCATCCCAGACTGTAAAATTTTGGGGTATTAATTGGCATGAAGGTCACAGAGAAGTGATTCCACAAGTAAAACTAAAGATTCTTGATTTTGCAGTTCCGAGGAATAGGAAAGAAGCCCAAAGCTTCATCGGCTTATTTGGTTTTTGGCGCCAGCATATTCCTCATTTGAGTCAAATATTGGCCCCCTTGTATCGAGTCACTCGTAAAAAGAATGCGTTTGAATGGGGTAAACCACAGCAAGATGCGTTTAGTTTGGCAAAAGAAGCGATTCAGTATGCCTTGGATTTATGGCCTGTGTGCGATGGTGATGTGGATTTGAATGTGTCTGTACAAGGCCTTTATGCAAATTGGAGTTTGTGGCAGAAACAAGGTAGAAGTAAAGTACCGTTAGGTTTTTGGACTAAGAAGTTACCCGATGCTGGTGAGCGTTATACACCTTTTGAGAAATAGTTGCTTGCATGTTATTGGGCTCTGGTGGATACCGAGCAATTAACTTTGGGACATGATGTGGTCTTGCGACCTGAAATTCCTATCATGCAGTGGGTTTTGAGTTCGCCGAAAACTCACA
This sequence comes from Lissotriton helveticus, assembly GCF_964261635.1. NCBI lineage: Eukaryota > Metazoa > Chordata > Amphibia > Caudata > Salamandridae > Lissotriton > Lissotriton helveticus. Next base: position 187,483,963 of record NC_136057.1, on the reverse strand, counting down.
GAATTGGACACGCTCAGGAGGCGAGTGTGATTAAATGGAAATAGTACATACAGGACAGGGCACGTGTGGGACCAAAGGGAGTTGCATCCTTACATGAGCAGGTGGCGCGGGCACCATCGGTTGAGACAGAGAGTGAATGCTCCGTACCTTTAGTACAGGAATCCCCTGTCAAGTGGGGTAAGCCATTTGATGATTTGTCCCCGGAGGATAGAAACCACGTTTGGTTTACTGATGGTTCGGCAAGGTTCATAGGGACAAAACGACATTGGAAGGCAGTGTCCTATAATCCGATCACACAAAAGTGGCTGAGTACAACTGGTGAGGGAAAGAGCAGCCAATTTGCTGAGCTTTATGCTGTTTATCAAGTTCTGAAGCAAGAGTTACCTGGCACATGTCATATTTTTACTGATTCCTGGTCTACTGCCAATGGATTGGCAGTTTGGTTACCGACTTGGCATTCCCATAATTGGGAATTGCATTCAAAAGAACTGTGGGGGAAAGAATTATGGCAAGAGATTTGGGAAATGCTCCCGCAAAGTACTGTTACAATCTTTCACGTGGATGCTCATACCCCAATAGACTCCCTTGACAAATTTTTTCATAATATTGCAGATGAACAATCTAAAATTGCTGAGGCAATGGTGGACATGCAGGATTCTGATATGGAAGGATTGGCGAAATGGGCCCACCAGAAAGCAGGACATTATGGAGAGAAAGCCACTAGCAGGTGGGCTGCTGATCGAGGAATTTATATTCCTTTAGATTTAATCAAAGACATTATTTTGCATTGTCCCATTTGTCAGCATGCTAGACAGCGGAAAGTGCCTCAAATTGTTAAAGGTCATTTACATCGCGGGAAACTGCCCGCTCAAATTTGGCAAATTGATTATATTGGTCCACTTCCTATGAGTAAAAATTGTCAATACATTTGCACCATTGTGGATACATACAGTGGCCTGTTAGTGGCCCTCCCCTGTAAACAAGCTACCCAAGTGAATACCATTAAGACATTGGAATTGATTATGCTTTATTATGGTGTCCCCTTATAAAATTCAATCTGATAATGCATCCCATTTTCGTGGAAGATTGGTACAGGAGTTTTTTGTGGAGAATAATATTGAATGGGTGTTTCATATACCATATTATCCTCAGGCCTCGGGACTCATCGAGCGGATGAACGGTTTGCTGAAACATCAACTGTGTAAGTTAACCGGCCCTTTCTAAATGCTGAATCTCCATTGATGCGTTTGTTTCCTCCAAATGTCGATGCAAAGCCCAATCAAATTGGCGACACTGTGATATACTGGGAAATTACCCCCGGAGCACTGGCTCCATGCAGAGCGACCCCGGGGTCGGCAGGTCTAGACCTGCATGCCATGAATGATACTATTGTGAAGAGTAAAGATCGAGTCATCATTGAAACCGGTGTTGGTGTCTGTATACCCACTGGAAATTTTGGATTAATCGCCCCTAGATCGGGGCTGGCTGTGAAAGGTGTTCAAGTACTCGGAGGAGTCATTGACAGTGACTATCAGGGAGAGATTAAGGTGCTCCTGCTGAATAGCAGTGAGGTTGATTTAACGATTCATAAAACTGACCGAATTGCTCAATTGTTGATAATGCCTGTTTTCAGTGGTGAGATCACAAAAGGCACTGCCCCAACGTTGCTAACTGTACGAGGACAAAATGGATTCGGCTCCACGGATAATCCTGGGGCTAGAGTTTGGGTGCAATCGCCTAAGAATCCCCCTGAACAAGCTGAGATTATTGCAACCGGTCATGATAATACTGTTCTAGTCATGAGACCAGGGAAAGATAGCTGGGAAGCTGTCCCAGCTGACAAATGTTACCTACGAGAATGAATAATGCCTGTCTTTGATTTTCTTTCAGATCATTCTCTGGACTGTTGCTGCAGGATGTGTCGGCGTTGGACTCCTTTTGGACTGCTACGACGGGAGAGGAGGGAACCCATCAACCCGGGCTGATTTGAGAACCCGGATGCCGCGTTCCTTTGCTGCGTGGGATTCATCATCGAACTTTTGGACTACTTTGGCCAAGCAAGTGACTAATGCCCCTCATTTTTGTTTAACACCGATGCGTTCGGTGACTGACATTCTAGCGACTTGTTTATTTGCTGTCCCTGCTTCATTAGAGACATTGGCCCATATTTTCAATGTATCGAATGCCCGTCCTAATGTCCTTTTGGGAGACGTTGCTACACATGAATACTGCCCTTTATGTACTGAGTTGTCCGATTTGACACCCTTGATCCAGTCCCAGATAATAACTTATAATATCACGCAGGGTGATTTATGCTTCTTTCTTACTTGTGATCCCAATGCTATTTCTGAGTGTGTGCGTTTAAAATTGAAAGGTGCTACATCATTCACAGCTCATGAAAGGACTTTGTGCTTCCGAAGATCACCGAAATTATGTATCTCTGTTCAAAATAATATGACTTGTAAGAGTTTAGTGGTGACCCCCAGTCATTACCGTACAATGCTGCTACCCTCTGGTTGGCTCTTCTCTTGTGGTAATACATCCTGGACATATATTCCCGCGAACATTTCCGGAGGCCCTTGTGCCATTACCAGACTGAGTTTGTTGATGTTCTCCTCACATCCTCATGCTAATTCCTGTGTGATCCGAGATGCTGTAATGTTACAGGAGGACTGTGATTCGTCTATGCATTTATATTCCAAATCTGAATACCTTAGCTTAGCTTTCTCAATTGTTGGTGTTCCTGCCTTGGCGGTCTATAATGCCAAGTCTATTGGGAAAATGGCCTGCTGGATGGTAAAATCCATTAATCATACTTCTACGATTTTGTCTGACATACTATTAGACGCCCAGGGTGAACGTAGAGCTATCTTGCAGAACCGGGCGGCTATTGATTATCTTTTGCTTAAACATGGACATGATTGTTCTGATTTTGAGGGTCTTTGTTGTTTTAACCTGTCTGACCATACAAAATCCATTCAGGCTCATATTGACAAACTTCATGACTTGACGGAAGAGGTTAGAAAACACATTGACCAGGGCTGGTTTGACTGGCTCTTTAATTGGCTACCTGATTTACATATGTTGCGTCAAATTTTAGGGGGGATTTTGATTACTATTAGCATTCTGATTGCTATCTGTTGCTTTATTCAGTGTATTCCTTCTCTACTTCAATACTGCAAACCTGGTACTAGACATAGATCGGTTAGTTTTGTTTCCTATTATTCTTCCACAGATGTTAGTTCTGTTTGATGAATGTATAATAGACTGAAGTCAAGGGTGAAATGTTCTGCTCGATTTTCCCGGCCCTCTTTTGAGGAAAGGTGATTGATGGTGACTTCAGTCTCTTATCATTCCAGTGCAAGGGTCAGAGTAGTGGATAGAGCCTATTTACGAGGCACTTTGATATAATTCTGCATCCTCCTCCCTAGATTAGAGCTTATACCTATAGGCTGGGGGATAGATTCGCTAATATCAGGGATAATCCGTCCTTTAGTTAGGGTATTATTATACTTTCCATGGAGTTATGCTGAATTCGGGCCTGGTAGGCCTCAAACGGGAGAGACTCCATCTTTCTTTCTGCCCCGGCAGCTTGGGATGCTTCTAGGTCAAGTGTAATGTTTTAGTTACGAGGTGTTGTTCGCTTGGAGAGAACCGGTTCAGGCCGGCCCTTGTCGAAGGATTGTATTTTTCTTCATGCCGAAGACACAACATCAGGCCGGCCGGCTGGGAACGTGTCCTTGGTACGGGGAGGTACAAGAATTTGGTGGGCGGCAGGTTACTGGCTGGAATTTTCCATGCAGAAACACGCTTCTATATTAGTGAAAGCCCGAGATAGTTGTGCAGTCAGTTCGTAGGCGGCATCTAGCCGTTAGTAGCAAACCTATTACTTATTCCAGGGAAGACAGACACCATTCTAAAAGCGGAGAAGAATCGAGAGACAGATACTCTCCAAGCAGAACAGCCAGGGAAGGAGAGTAGCCGATGAGAGGAAGGTCCCAGGGGCTTGGAGAAGGGTGAAGGGAACAGCGCATAGCGGTGCAGCCGTGTACCCGTGATTGCGGAGGTGTGACTTCAAGACGAGCCAAGGCCCAGACGAGAAGGGAACCTAGATGACTGCTGAGTGTGGACTGCATATTAATAAGGTGATGTCGACCCTTTCTTATTAGAGCGTACAACCTAATCTTTAACTTTTCTTTGCAGGCTATGTGTTGTAGTATGGTGTTATATGTTTGTTTCTGGTAATGAGAAATAAAGTACCCCAGTTCTTAGTGAACCGACATGTGCCGTGTGTTCTTGTATGAGAGGGTAACCTATTCTTCTAGTCAGATGCTGCTATGTGAACAGATGCTAACCCTGATCAGGTAAGTGGTAACTGAATAAGGGAGAGAGGAGCCCCTTGAATTAACGACCATGCTGTACATTATCTAAATTGGCAACCGTTGTGTGATCCGGGACATTGTAGTTCTATAACCCTGATGAATAGTGAGATCGATCCCTTCATATAATGGTAATCATAGGATAAGCTGCCGTCTGGGTAGGTTGTCTGGGTCTGTATGAGACCGCGAGATCGCCGATTCTGATACTGCCGTCTGGGTAGAGAGATCTGGGTTCGTATGGGACCGCGAGATCGCCGATTCTGATACTGCCGTCTGGGTAGAGAGGTCTGGGTTCGTATGGGACCGCGAGATCGCCGATTCTGATACTGCCGTCTGGGTAGAGAGATCTGGGTTCGTATGGGACCGCGAGAACGCCGATTCTGATACTGCCGTCTGGGTAGAGAGGTCTGGGTTCGTATGGGACCGCGAGATCGCCGATTCTGATACTGCCGTCTGGGTAGAGAGGTCTGGGTTCGAATGGGACCGCGAGGCCGCCGATTCTGATACTGCCGTCTTGGGTAGAGAGGTCTGGGTTCGTATGGGACCGCGAGATCGCCGATTCTGATACTGCCGTCTGGGTAGAAAGGTCTGGGTTCGAATGGGACCGCGAGGCCGCCGATTCTGATACTGCCGTCTGGGTAGAGAGGTCTGGGTTCGTATGGGACCGCGAGATCGCCGATTCTGATACTGCCATCTGGGTAGAGAGGTCTGTGTTCCTATAGGACCGCGAGATCGCTGATTCTGATACTGCCATCTGGGTAGAGAGGTCTGGGTTTGAATGGGACCGCGAGGCCACTGATTGCTAATATTATAGGAGGTACATGGTATGCATCTTAGGAATTCCCTGTCCTTAGGGGGTAGATACCTGTTGTGAATAGGTCCTAGGGAGGGGCAGAGGGTAACGTTCTGGCTGGGTTAGTAAGGCTCTGATGAGCTGGTTCTATCTAATCTGAGAACCCAAGCAGAACATTATCGTAGAGGGCATGGAGAATACTTCTACGTGGGTCAAGGAAATAAGGAAAAATAAAGAAGATGAGAGTCATACTGTTACTGATAATAAAAAGAAAAGTTCTGACTCTATACACATGTTAGAAGAAGAAGAATTCGGGGGTGAATGTCAGGATGAAATTGCCAAAGTCAGCGTTAATTCCAAAAACAAATCATTTCAAAAGACTTCAGTGCCTCAGAAGAGTTCCTTTGATAGCCGTTCTTCTTCTTTTAAAGAACCTGTTTTGTCTAAGGAACGTGATTTTCGTCAACAGCGTTCTTTTAGCAACCAGAAAATACGTTGTTTTAGGTGTGGGAGTTTTTCCATCACTTCTAATTTTCCTAATTGTTATGCAAAAGACAGTATTTGTAATAACTGTGGGATCAAAGGACATTATGCGCGTGTGTGTAGGTCTGGTAAGAAGAAAGACACTAATGAATCTAACTCTGACATTGTACGTACTGTTGTGGTTTCTAATGTTAAAGATGTAATGGTTGACACAGAACATATTTTTATGCCATTCTGTGACATAAGAATTGACAAATTTGAATTTAAGCTCTGGATCTCCTTTTACCTTAATCGGAAATAGAATTTGGGATGAAGTTGTAGGTTTGGATAATGTTCAACTTTTGCACTCTGACATTTCTCCTATAAGTTATAATAAGTCCAAAATAGAGATTTTAGGATACACTGTAGCCAACATTTCGTTCAGAGGTAGGAGTATTAATGGCAAAGTGTATGTTGCTGTCAGAGGTGACAATCTACTGGGATGGCGTCATCAGCATGATTTAGGAATTATTCTTAATCCTGGAGCCAAAGATCCCAAGAACCAAGTTATGCTGATGGAAGATTTCCTTGCTAGTTTTCTTCCCTCTCAAGTGGATTTTGTGAGTGGGTCTGAAAAAAATTTTGTTGACTTTCCTAAAGTTTTTTCTGACACCTTGGGGTGTCTGAAGGGATTTGAACACAGGATTATCCTTAAGAAGTCTGCCAAGCCTTGTGTACACAAAGTCAGGAAAGTACCTAACATGATGCTTGAGCCACTGAAGCAGGAGATTGAGAGACTGTTGAATCTGAAAGTGATTGAGGAGATTGAGTCCTCTGAATGGCTAAGTCCAGTAATTTTGGCACCCAAGGATGGTGGGAAGTCGATCAGAATGTGTGTGGATTTGCGTGGTTTGAACGAATGGATCTGGGTAGACCGACAACCATTGCCCAATATAGCTGAGAGCATTAGTGTTTTGAAAGGGGCAAGAATATTCAGTGTACTTGATCTTTCCTCAGCTTACCACCAAATTGTGTTACATAAGGATTCAAGACACCTGACATCTTTTGTCACACCTTTAGGTGCTTATCAATTTCTAAGAATGCCTTTCGGTCTAGCTTCAGCTGCTGCATGTTTTCAAAGAGTGATGAAAATGGTTCTTAGCAGTCTTTCCAACGTAATGTTTTTTCAAGACGATATCTTGGTTCATGGTGTGGATGAGGTTGAGCATGACAAAGTATTGAGATCAGTTTTAAGCAAGTTGAATGATAGTGGACTTACTGTCAAGAGAGAAAAATGTCGTATTGGTCTAGAGTCAGTCACGTATTTAGGACATGTTATCTCTGGCAGCGGGATTCAACCTAAGTTAGAATTAGCAGAAAGCATTGTGAACGCACCAACACCTGTGGATAAAGATCAAGTTAAATCCTTCTTAGGAATGGCGGAATTTTCTTCCAAGCTTGTTAAGGATTTTGCCAGTCTTGTCGAACCCATAAGATCTCTGTTAAAGAAGGGTGTAAATTTTTTTTGGTCTGTTGACTGTGAGAAAGCTTTCGAGTTGGTAAAAAGTGAAATTGGTAAAATGCCTACTCTGGGTCATTTTGACGCCAAGCTTAAGACTATTTTGACAACTGATGCCAGCCTTAAAGGTCTGGGTGCTGTACTTTCCGAAGTTGTGAATGGTGAAGAAGTTGTTGTGGCTTTTGCTTCAAGAGCCTTAAGGGAAGCTGAGTTTAATTATTCGTGTATTGAGAGAGAGGCGTTGGCAGTGTTTTGGTCTATACTCCATTTTAAATTTTACTTGTGGGGAATACCATTCATTGTTAAATCTGATCATCGTCCTTTGATCCAAATTTTCTCTTGTCATCAGAGTGACCATATGACACTTAGGTTAAAAAGGTGGAGTGAAGGTTTGCAGGAATATAACTTCAGGGTGCAGTATATTCCAGGTCAGAATAATAAACCTGCTGATTGCTTATCACGTCTTCCCATCCAAACAAATTATGTTGCTGATGGTGTCACTGCATGTATAAATTGGGTATTGGAGTCTAGCATATCTAAGGAGGAATGGTTTCAGTGTGTTGAAAATGACGCCAATTTTCGTTTATTAAAGAATGTCATCAGGAACGGGTGGCCAAATTATGATACCCTTGAGTGTGATTTGAAACCTTATTGGACAGTGAAGGACGATTTGTCTTGTTTCGAAGATAATCTATTGAGAGGTGACAGAATTGTGACCCCCAGTGGTTTAAGAGAAAGAGTTGTTAATCTTGCTCACGAAGGGCATTTGGGTAGGAATCTCACGAAGGCTCGGTTGAGAGAAAGATACTGGTGGCCTGGTATGGATCGAATGGTGGAATCAGTTGTCAAGGATTGCCATTTGTGTGCTGTCAATGACAAATCACACATCACTAGTCAGGCTCCACTTTCACCTGTTGAGGTTCCGGCTACCGTCTGGACCAAGTTAGGTTTGGATATTGCAGGTCCGTTTGAACTTATGCCTTCTCATGAGAGATTTGTTGTGTTGTTAGTAGATTACACTTCTAAATGGGTAGTTTCCAAGTGCATGAGTGTTGTTAATTCTAAGACTGTGATTGAATTTTTAAAAGAAGTATTTGTGTCTGAAGGTGTGCCTAAGTTTTTACTCACTGATAATGGAGTACAATTCACCTCCAATGAGATGAGTTGTTTTTTAGGTAGTTTGGGGATTATTCATCAGAAAACAGCTCTTTACTCTCCTCAAGCGAATGGTCTCACAGAAAGGATGAATAGAGTAGTGAAGAGCTGTGCGCAGAGGGCTTTAGAGTCCAAGGTCTCTTTCTCCAATGTCTTGAGGGAGACGTGGTGGGCACATCGCACGACTCCTAATGCTGTCATGCAGAGATCTCCTTTTGAAGCTTTGAGGGGAAGATTGGCTTGCTCTAAGCTCAATCATACTTGGCTTCCGGAGAAAGTGAGTGGTGACGATGTTGAAAAGGCAGCAAGAAGGAGAGAAGCTTTGACAAACTATCAGCAGAGATATAAACAACGATATGATGCTAAGATGGTTGTCAAACTCAGGAAATGGAATGTGGGTGATAGTGTCCTAGTGAAAAAAACGAAATTTGGTCACAAAGGTGTTTCGAACTTTACAGGTCCTTTCACCATTGTTTCCATTAGGAAAAATGTTGTCACTTTGGATAATGGTTGCACTTGGAATATGTCTAAATTAGCCAAGTGCAATGATGTCAGGCATCACTTCAACAGTGATTCCAGACCCTCTATTAATCCTAATGTTGCTCCTTCTTCTAGTTACCAAAGAGATACTCCTAGGAGGTCTGTACAACTTCCTAAGAAGTTCAATGATTATGTATTACATTAGTTTAGTTATATCAATGTGTTCTTTTTCTTTTGTTGCCCTACGCTGTTTCTTCCAGCTTTGTTTTTTCCTTTACTATGTATGGGGGATGTGTTATGGTTACTGTATCTTTAAGGGTCTATCCTGGCTGATTACATCATTAATAGAATGATGATTTTCCAATTGTTAAGATTACAGTTTGCTGTTGCTGTGACTTGTTGGTGGTTGTACATTAAAGCTACTCCTCAACTATTACTGGAATTGAGTGCTTTTATCACACCCCCTGGGCCATTTGGACAGCACCCCTCAGAGGTCTCCTGATAGAGGAGCCCAGCACAGTTCCTGGCAGAGATTTCCTCCAGGAACAGTCAGTCTATTTCTACAAACACATCAGAAGGTGCTGACAATCTCCTACCTGTGCAGATATTCCCAGGCTCTCTCCTTCTCCGGGGGCTGGAGCGGGGCAGGTGAAAGTTCGGAGCCTCAGGGGCGCCTGTGAGGGTCTGATAGTGATGTCAGCTTCCGTCACTAGTGCTGTCTCTGCCGCCGCTGACCCGGAAGAGGAAGCCCTTCTCCCTTTGCTATAATGTGTTCAGTGGATTTTATCAGCAGGAGAGGAGCGCTCTCTGCTGTCCACTAACACAACCTGCCTCTATTCGTGAATGTATTTCACACAAATAACATTTCGTTTGCAGGAAAGGCCTGAGTTTTAAAATGTGACAGATAGGGTTGCCATCTAAAACCAGCTGAGATGGCAACACTAGTCGCAGACTTAGATTATTTTAAGACACACAAAACAACAAGCATTTACAATGCAATGGTCTCGGCATTAGTAAACGTAGAGCTTTTGGTATTGTTTTTTATTTTTTTTTATTTTCTGTAACTATAAGTTACTGGCATTGTAGTTTGCATTGCTAATAGCTTAATCTTTAAGTAAATGGCATTGTTATTTACATTTGCAATAGTATAGCCTTTTTTTTTTCAATCATAAATCTATGGCCTTGTTTTTTGCATTGCTAATCGCTTAATCGTTATATAAATGGCATTGTTATTTACATTTTCACTAGTTTAATTGTTAAGTAAATGTTATAGTTATTTACATTGCCAATTGCTTAATTGTTAAATAAATGGCATTGTTATTTACAATGTCAATATATTTATAGTTTGCAAAGGCATGACTCATTGCATTTATACTTACAGAGTCACACATACAAAGCTACCCACACATACTTTTAGAGCCACCTATACAGAGCTACACAGACACACAGAGAGCTTCACACATACACCCAGAGCTATACATACAGACTCAGAGCTTTTTACATACATATAGAGCTACACACAGACACCTAGAGCCACACACTGTGAGGCACACATACTTACACCCACATCTCTGTAGTTGTACACACACACACACACATGTAGAGGCAGTCACTTACACACATAGAGCGACACACATGCCTAGAGTTACACACACTCTTAGTGTTGCATACACTGCTAAAGCTACATACATTCAGAGCCATATACACACTTAGAGTTATACATACACTCAGAGCCACAAACACATTCAGAGCCACACAGACACTTAAAGCCACACACATACGCAGAGTCCCACATACATACTTAGAGTCACACATACACTTAGAGCTACACACACACTCCGAGTCATACACACTCTCTGCACCACACTGTTACAAAGAGAGTGTGGTCCAGAGAGTGGAGTTTAGAGAGCGAGGTCCAGAGAGCGAGGTCCAGAGAGCGGGGTCCAGAGAGCGGGGTCCAGGGAGAGCGTGGTCCAGGGAGAGCGTGGTCCAGGGAGAGCGTGGTCCAGGGAGAGCGTGGTCCAGGGAGAGCGTGGTCCAGAGAGAGTGTGGTCCAGAGAGAGCGGAGTACAGAGAGAGCGGGGTCCAGAGAGAGCGGGGTCCAGAGAGAGCGGGGTCCAGAGAGAGCGAGGTACAGAGAGAGCGGGGTACAAAGAGAGCGGAGTACAGAGAGAGCTGTGTAAAGAGAGAGCATGGTGCAGAAACAGCTTGATGCAGGGACAGTGTGCTGTAAAAGGGGCATGCTGCAGAGAGAGAGCGCTGCAAAGAGAGCGCGGTCTAGAGAGAGTATAGTACAAAGAGAGTATAGTATAGAGTAATAGAGAGTGTTGTACAGAGAGTGTGTTATAGAGAGTGTGAACAGACAGTGGTGTACAGAGAGACATAGTACAGAGAGTGTGGTGCAAAGAGAGTGTGGTGCAGGGAGAATGTGGTGCAGGGAGAATGTGGTGCAGGGAGAATGTGGTGCAGAGACAGTGTGGTGCAGAGACAGTGTGGTGCAGAGACAGTGTGGTGCAGAGACAGTGAGATTTTATTAAGGCTGCCATAGTGTGCGAGTGTCTATATTACAAAATGTAATAGCATAAATTGTATCAAAATAACATGACCTCTTCACTTTTACACTTGCCCTTATGTTATAAGTGTGCAAGGAAGTTGCGTATGCACGTTAGAAAAGATTTCTAAAAGGCAAAAGCATTTGATATGGGCTGGCCCATTGCCTAGCAGGACTTAACTATGGGCAGTGAGGGGGGGCATGCAGGGGGCATTTAAGCATGGAACGTCTAAAGCTGTGTGGAGGACACTGTGTGCCTGCGCAGATGTTGAGGGAGAAGGCTGGTGCTTCTAATGCGGGGTGTTGTGCGCCGCTAATAAAGTTAATTGCAGTAGAGAACGTGCGGATCGGCGAGGGCGATGGGAGCGGGGGTGGGGGTGGGGGGGGGGGGGTTGCTGTACAGACAAAGGCGACAATACCAGAGTGCATTGTACATGAGGTAGCAAACTGTGCAATACAGGAGGAAGTGTGACATGTATGCAGATTACGAGCTAAAACGAAGTACCATCAGAAGTAAAATACTGCAATGTATGGCAGACTATTAAAACAAGCATTAACTTTACGTAGGCGATGGTAACATTTGTGCAATTTTCAACTGAAAAGTGCGCCGGAGCAGATGTTGAGTGAGGCGGTGGTGTTTGAGTTACAAAGACGTGTGACACGGGCCTTTCATCCTTCTCGGGCCGAGTGTGATTGTTATTTACTATTGCGGGTGTTGGGAAGACAATGCAAGGAGTTGGACGTTGTTGATAAAGTTAATTGCAAGAAAGTGGTGTGTGCAACTTACAAAAGAGCAGCCTAAAAAAGCGTGATTTTATTAAGGCTGCTACAGGGTGCGAGTGTCAACTTATATTATAAAATGTTATAGCAGAAAGTGTATTAAAATACCGTGACCTCTTCACTTGCCCTTATGTTATAAGTGTGCAAGGAAGTTGCGTATGCACGTTAGAAAAGATTTCTAAAAGGCAAAAGCATTTGATGAGGGCTGGCATGGTGCCTAGCAGGACTTAACTATGGGCAGTGAGGGGGGCATGCAGGGGGCATTTAAGCATGGAACGTCTAAAGCTGTGTGGAGGACACTGTGCGCCTGCGCAGATGTTGAGGGAGAAGGCTGGTGCTTCTAATGCGGGGTGTTGTGCGCTGCTAATAAAGTTAATTGCAGCAGAGAATGTGCGGATCGGCGAGGGCGATGGGAGCGGGGGTGGGAGGGGGTGCTGTACAGACAAAGGCGACAATACCAGAGTGCAATGTACATGAGGTAGCAAACTGTGCAATACAGGAGGAAGTGTGACGTGTGCAAGTAACGATATAAAACAAAGTACCCGCTGCCAAGTGGGGGCCGCTCGAGTAGAGGCGGGGGGGAGGGGGGAGGGGGGAGAAGGTGCGCGACCTCGCACCTCTCCCCTAGCCTAGTCGGCTTTCACTCACCGGCTATGCGTCGCTGGAGATATCCTCTTGCCGCCCGGTCTCACGGCGGCTGCTCTGGTGCCGCGGGTGGGGCTCCTCTCCTCCGGGGCCTCGCTGCACTTGAGCTGGGATCCTCCGGGCAGGGCAGGGGTGAGACAGTCAGAAACCTAGACAAATCAGAATGATTTGCCTCATACTGTTAGCGAATTCAGGAAGAGGCATACAAAAGGCACCATTAACAAGCTAGTAGCCCACTCTCGCTTACTGCCCAGTGCTGTGTTGATTCCTGCTCCGCGAGGTGCGGGTGCGGGTTGTTCCTTGGTGTCTTCCGCCCTTTGTTCGCTGGTGGTAAGCACGTAAGATCATCAAGATAAGAAGCTAGCTTGACTAAATCTGTACAGTAATCTAAAACACGAATAGGCATCACTAAGCAATTTAATCCCAATGTACCCGAGCGTTACAAAAAGCCCAAATACAATCTGATCACCATAAGTGAATGCCAAAGAGAGAGTAGGTAACGTGCACTTCCCATGTTTACAAATTCTGCCATGGGTTACTTGTTCGGATACGTCATGGACTGCACCCTCCTTCAGCCTCAAAACCAACTTGCTATTTGTGAGGCTGCATAAGCAAAACAAGCTGAGGATCAACGGGCGCGAAACAGCGTGGTGGGCGCGAAACAGCGTGGTGGGCGCGCACGAGACGCAGCGTGGGCGTGCACATCAGCCCGATGAGTGGGGGTAGAGGGGGGGCGGCAGAGAGGGAGTGGGCAGAGAGGGAGGGTGTGTGTGTGTGTGTGTGTGTGTGTGTGCGTGCGTGCGTGTGTGTGTGTGTGCGCGTGTGTGTGTGTGTGTCTGTCTGTGTGTGTGTGTCTGTGTGTTCGTGGCACGTGCCTGCCTGCCTGTGTGTGTGCGTGTCCACAGACCCTGGTCGGCTCGTGCACCGCTCTGTCTCCGTTGAGAGCGAACTCGGCGGCAATAGGTCTCGATGCAGAGACCTAAAAATGGCATGTCCAATCCAGAACCCCTCACAAATGCGGTATTACTAGGGGGCTTAATTTTAAGGAATCGTGGTTGTTTTAATGTATTTTTAAAATTGGGTTGGTTTGTTCTGTTTTAGACAGGATTTGAGAGATAGCTTGACACATGCACAAACTAATATTTAAACACGGGCTTGCATAATATTTGGTTTGGGTGAATATCCAAGATGGTAATATGGGCCTCATTTATGAAAAGTGTTGCATCGCTGGGGGGAACCAGCCATGCAACAATTGTCATAGTAGAGCCTTCTTTGCGACAGCATGGATGTGCCATATTTACTGTGCAGCGCTCCATGTCGCAAGGATTTACAGATACGTCAGTATTCCTGGCGTATCTGTAGTTGCAAAAGTGACGCATTGCTGGAGTATGTCTGAAAACAGATGCATCTCCAGCAATGTGTCCTTTAACATAGGGCAAGCCCCATGTGAAAGCGCCTGCGTCAGTCTTATACCTGCTGTTCGGAAGCGTAAGGATTTGATGCAGTGGGGTCCTAGAAGTGCGTAGTGAAATCTGAATGATTTCACTGCGACACTTCTACGACCGTTGTTTGCAGGGGAACGCCCACCCTGCATACATTATACCTGATGCAGGTATAATGTAACGCAGGGGTTTACAATGTGACACATCTGCTTAGATGCGTCACTTTGTAAATATGTCGCAGTGTGGCGCATATTTTACGCTGCCAGTGCGTCACATAAAAGTGAAGCACCGGCGGCGCAAGGGGCTCATTAATAATTCCCTATGTATATATAGAGTGCAAGAGTGCTTACATTCATTCAGGAGTGGAGTTTAACTGTGATTGTGTATTTCATGGTATAAAATATTTGTTTCATAAGTTTGAAAATGTATGAGGGTTATTGTGTCTAACATTTCATTAAAATACAGTTCTCCTGAGTGGAAGGGGCGTACCTGTTCCTGAAGCTGTTGCATCTTGGGAACCTTGTTTTGGACCGCTGGATTGGGAGCACTTCCCTGTTGCATCTGAGTCTTTTTTTGAACCAAAAAATCGTGTTTTTGGAACGGTTTGCATTTGGGGCTTTCATGAAGCTAATGGGAGCCTCAGGACTCTGAAATAAGAACCGCTTGTATTTTGCACTGGCTTTTGGCTGATTTAGCCCATTTTCTCCTTGCCGGTGAAGCACGATTTCTAGCGCTTTTCCTGTATTTTTGTAGTTGCTCCACATCGTTATGTGGAGTTCAGGCCAAAACGCGAGCAGCCTAGTTGGGATCGTGTTCTCCTTAGTTTCTGATGGAAAACTATAGTGGCCACTATAATATAGAATAGAAGTATGTTTTTATGAATACCCTGCCTATATTGAGAGGGGTTTTTCTCTGAAAATAAGAGTTTTTTCCCCTGGATCTATAAGGAGACTTGCACAAGGAAGACAGTGCATTATGGGATATTGTGTACAGAAACAAATCCTTTTATCCTGTGTTTTTTCTACATTCCATTGAGGAAGCTGTTACCACTGAACTGATTATCGAGAACAAGCACAACAAGAACAGTCCCTTGCCTGCCTTGCCCTGTGGAAAGGGTGAAGATATTGTCAGGAGTGCGTGAGGCCGTTGAAACAGGGGCCGGGACTGCGAGACCCAGGGTTCCGCGCAGGATCACCGCAGCGCACCTGGAGTCTCTTCCCGCCCCTGCTCCTCCCTGATTGCCAGCTCCTCCTTGCCCTCCTCTGCCTTCATAACAGCTCGCGGCCCTCGCTCCGCGGGTGCCGCTCGTAGCTGTTCACAGACCTTGTGTCCTTGCTTTTTAGTCCCTTGCCTGCCGTGCCCTGTGGAAAGGGTGAAGATATTGTCAGGAGTGCGTGAGGCCGTTGAAACAGGGGCCGGGCTTGTGAGACCCAGGGTTCCGCGCAGGATCACCGCAGCGCACCTGGAGTTTCTTCCTGCCCCTACTCCTCCTATAAAGCCACACCCCCCAGGCTAAGCGGGGCGCGTGCGGGACGCCGGACGAAGCCCGGACAAAGGGCGGACAGTCCGAGATAGGTAGAGACTGGACTGGGCACGTTATACTGTCCGCACTGGTAGAACGTTCTTTTGTTAAAGTAAGTCCACCTGTACCTTGTTGTACACTGCATTATTCACTAGACTCTCTCTTTTTTTACTTTTAGTACATTTGTTGTTGGTAACTGTCCGGATTAAAACTTGTGCTCCCAATATTCTCAGACAGGATGCCGAAAAAGAATATTACTGTTGTAGAAAATACCATGGATAATTATATGGTCCATGTAGTAAGCAAGATAAATAGTGACAGAAGACAGTCTTTGGGCTTAAGCCAATCTCCAATTTTACACCCCATAAGTCCCTCACCTAATTCCCCATGGGTAGATATTATATCTCAGGAAATAGGAAACCAAACCCAAAATATCGAGATTCATGACAGTGAGTCTCAAAACCATAGCATTTCCCTAGAGCCTGATAAAGTCTCAGCCCATGTCATCGACACCGAGTCTCAGTTTGACGATGACGCCACACACGATTCCTCTATACACCTGGATACACAGGTAGATAGTGCAGCTGAAGATCCCCCAGCCATAGCGCCTAACGCACGGGCGATTAGGAAATGCAGAAAGACATACTTAAATCGAGGAGGGAGGAAGAGGGTTGCAACACCTCCAAAAACCAGGGACAAGAATATGGGAAAATGGGATGACAGCACCAAACAGATAGCTGATGATGATTTAAAAAGCAGGATAGCGGACATGATTGATAGCAAACTCAAGGCTTTCATTAAATCGGTGGTGGCCAGACTTGATAAGCTTTGCACTGATGTGAAGAAAGTGGGCACGACCCAGAAAATACTAACTGATGAGTTAACAAACCTGTCAACCATGGTCACCAACTTAACCAATATCACTAAAGAACTTAATACGATTGGGGTAGAGGGAAGTGTGACTGTAGTACATCCCGAATTACCCAGTGACATTCCAGAAGCAAATGATAATCCCTCACTGTTAAGTGTTGACCCCCCTCCAGTTTTAGCTGAAATATTAAGAAACAACGAAAATGATCCTCTACACTTCCTTGAAGAAGCCGCGCCGTTAGTTCTGGTACTCGCAAATGTTCCAGTTCTGACTACCGGTCTGTTAGAAACCCCTACATCATTGTCAAGCAAGGCCCTTCACTGGCTATCTGGCAACATGCAGATGGCCCCCCATGGGAAACAGCAGTTAGCAGGGGAAGTCAAGTCAGCGAGAAGGGTACCCTGGATAGGACAAAACCCGAAAAAGTTTACCGGTGACTGTGTAATTTTAAATTTTACAGTCGCAGATACATTGCCAAGCATCCTACAAAATATATTTCCCCCTCAGCGCAGGAAAGGCACTATTGTCCCTCTCACCTTAGAATTCTTTGGAAAAAAACAACGCAGCATGATTTACCCTAAGATAAATCATGCTCCCTTAAGATCAACCAGGAATGACACACTAAATGGTTGGGGTATGGTTGCGTTGGACAATAGGTGGGGCCATAGTATAGATGGGTGGGCTAGGCCCCAATTAACATATCAATACGAACACCAACATCCCACCCATTCTAACTATCAGTACAACATCCCTACCTCAAACAGGTTTAACGCCCTTTACGGACAGGGAGGTTTGGATGGGGTAGAATGACTATCTGATACACCCCTTCCCCCTAGCGCTGGTAATTATAGACATCAGGGCGCTGAATCAAGGTACGAGAATTATCCAATCGTGATGAATGAACATACTCATGATTTACTTGCCTCGCCAGTCGAGAGAAATTGTTCTACCAACCCACCAGACACATGTAATTCTTTAACTAATGACATAAAACACAACTTTGGGGAGGGACTGGAAGTCAGAGAATTAAGGGAAATACCAGCTATCCAACCTGAAAAATCTAACAAAGAAATAAATATTGAAACTTCTTTCCCATCTCCACATTGTAACAAAAGTCTGTTATCTTGGAATATTGCTGGGCTCTGTAACAAGTACAATGATGACGGCTGGTTGTCTTTAGTTAAACAATATGCAATAATTTGTTTACAGGAAACATGGTTGGTGGGGAAAAACGTACATATTGAGGGCTACCAGAGTTTCTTTATCCCGGCAGAACCCTCTACCAGTGGGAGAGCAAAAGGGGGTTTGGCAATTTACGTCAATCTAGCTCTTAAATGTTCTAAATCTGAGTTTCACACTGGTAATCGAAATATCCAGGTTCTAGAGCTGAAGAGGGGACATACTACCTATACACTGATTAATTTTTACAATGCAATTAACTATTCGGGTGATTGTAATATCCAATTTCTTTGTGACTTTTTGAGGGAAAATGCGAATAGATTGTCCCGCCAGTTGCTACTAGTTGGTGACTTCAACACTCATCCATGCGGAAACCCAGGAGAGACTACCATTAACCAACTAGGTTGTAACGATCTGGAAGGTTTCCACTTTGAACACACACGGCGTGGAACAAACTTGAACTCACTATTGAACGAAAACAACTTAATTTCTGCTATGTCAACAGTGGCGGACCAAACTCTCTTTTCTATTCCTACGTTCAAAGGTCACACCACTGGTTCATACATAGACCACATTTTACTATCTGCTGACCTTGCCAATACTGTCCTGAATTTCCAAATCCAAATGAGTATTTATAGTGACCATAATCCTATATGTATTACAATGGATGCGGGAATTTTTGAACAGCGAAAGCCACACATGGATCGTGGGTTCATAAAACATATAAATGGGAAGCGTCGCTTAAAATGGTCAATGGTGAATCATGAAAACTTGTATAAATCCATCAACAAGACCTGTAGCACTGAATTTTCATTATGTACATCACCCGCATCAACACCACAACAAATCTTGGCATCCTTTGAGGGAGTTGTAATTAAAGTAGGATCATTATTAACGGTGACAACCAGAGGGAGCATAAACAATAACCCGAAATGGTTTGACAAAGACTGTTCCAAGGTTAGCCGTGAGCTCAAGGCGGCATTAAAAACTAAACCCAGAGATAAGGCACTAATAAAAGTTGTGCGTGCTAGGCATAAAAAGGCCCTCGCAACCCGTAAAATAGAGGTAAAAAAAAACGCATGGGAGTCTTTATTAGACCCTGAAATTCTAAGAAATAGTGCAAAATTCTGGGACATTATAAATAAACCCCTTTTCGATAACCCAATTGATTTCTCAATGGGCACAAATATCCCAGAAGAAGAGTGGGTTAATCATTTTAGTTCTATTTTTAAAAGCAACGAATTACAGGCAGAACGCACTTACACTGCATCAGAGGAAAAATTACTGCTCTTCACAATAAACGAGGTCGAGAAAGGAATTGAAGGGCTAACCAGCAATAAGGCTCCGGGACCGGATAACTTACCACCGGACCTTTTTAAATCCTGCAGCTCATTATGGGCACCAGTCCTCACCTCAGTAATAAACGCGGCAGTGATTTCTGGATGCCCTAAGTCTTGGGGGGTATCTACCATCGTACCCGTGTTCAAGAAAGGAGACCGCAATAGCCCCCTCTGCTATAGACCAATATCCTTAATTAACTCTATTGTCAAAGTAGTGGGGGGC
Organism: Lissotriton helveticus; assembly: GCF_964261635.1. NCBI lineage: Eukaryota > Metazoa > Chordata > Amphibia > Caudata > Salamandridae > Lissotriton > Lissotriton helveticus. Next base: position 187,464,622 of record NC_136057.1, on the reverse strand, counting down.
GTAATTTTAAATAGACTGGTCACATGGGCTGACGAAAATAAAATAATATCCCCCATTCAATACGGTTTCAGACCTGGCCACTCCACCGTTACACAGTGTCTGAATCTGTATCTAATTATAGGGAAATATACTAAGGCCCGTGCAGGTACAATCCACATGGCGTTCATGGACCTTTCGTCTGCATTTGACTGTGTGAGCCGCAGAGGCCTCTGGACTGCCATGGCAAAAATGGGCGTAGAGCAGAATATAATACATTTTCTGGCAGATATGCACTCTGACACAAGGGCAAATGTCCGGTTCACACAGGATCTAAAAGTGACAGAAGAATTCAGTGTGCACCGGGGTGTCCGCCAAGGATGCATCTTAGCCCCGTTCCTTTTTAATTTATACATAAACGACCTGGAAGAGCACCTTTTAAGCACAGGAGCAGATTATCCCTATATCGGCCGCAAGGGATTGCCAGTCCTGCTTTATGCGGACGACGCAGTCCTCTTGTCTAGAACTGCTAATGGCCTTCAAACATTACTGAACTCCTTCTTTACATTTATGAAATCACGTGATTTGAGTATAAATAACTCTAAATCCTTCGTAATGAAGGTTGGCCAAGGCAGTAAAAAACCGGACTGTTTAAACGTGAACGGGTCAAAAATTCCTACCACTAAAACCTTCTCCTACCTAGGGGTCCTATTCGACCATCAAATGAATTGGGGACCTGTAGTCCAAAAAAAAAAGGGGAGAGGTAATTAGGGCAAATGCTGCCATACTTAATTTCGCAAGAAAAATGGGCAACAGCCCAGTGGCAGCATTACTCAAACTTTACCAGGCTAAGAGCATCGCCATAGCATCCTACGGAGGTGAGCTATGGGGACATGTCCCACTAGGGGCACTTGAGATAGTGGAAAATAACTTTCTCAAAAAGATATTAAGGGTCCCCGTTGGAACAGCTAACTTTTCCGTACATGAGGAGCTAGGAGTACCATTCCTATGCGACAAAATAGCAGCTAAACCCTTAGTATGCTGGCTACAATGTTGGACAAACAGTGATGTCCCCCTCACCCAGCTAATACTGAGGGAAGCATTAACATGGGAAAACAGGTTTAAGGTCCCCTGGTTAAGTTATTTAAACAATTGTTTTAGGGAAATTGGGCGCCCTGAACTTTTCCAAAACCCCAATTCTATCACGAAACAGGATGTTTTGTCTGTAAAAAAGGCCTTTATCACTTTACGCTATCTAGATAGGGAGGCTGGTGAAATAATGAAGGGAAGCGTACGTAAACACGTGGTGTTAAAAACAACAATGGTTATGGAACCGTACCTGTCATGGCCAAGGACTGGTTATGATCGTTTCCTGTTGACAAGATTTAGGCTGGACTTATTTCACTTATTGCTGGCTATGCCAAAGGGAGCTTATCGTGGACAAGTGTTGCCGGCTTGCGGCTGCGACGAAACGTCTCCGCAAGATCTGGAACACTTTTTATTTTTTTGCCCATTTTATGAAATGCCACGTAGGCTCTTTTTAAAACCTTGTCTTAAAAAACTACACTTCTCTCAATATAAACCAGCACTCTATTATTTGCAGATGTTAGGGTGGGATTGTGCTCTATTTGTGTGTAGTTTCTTGAAAATGGCACTCAAATTCAGAAAAAGTATGGAGGGCTAACTACTCTTGCAACTGATATAGTTTTTAGCCTAATTATTTTTACTTCCCTGATGTCTTGTCTGATTACCACTAAAGTGTATGCCTTGCCTGTAAAAATGTGCTATCTTAATCTTATAATCATAAATGCCAAATACAACCAAGTCATTTTCCCTCACTTTTTAAAAACCCTATTTATGTAATCATGTGATAATATATGTTTTGTTTGTAATGCTTTTATGGTTGTTTTTTTAAATAACCGAATAAAGTTATTTGACAACATGAATGGTATACAGATTTTTAAGATGGATTTTGGATAGAATTGGTTAGGATTGAGCCACATGAATGTTTCATAGGTGGGTAGATTTCCACAGGTACACTGTATATGTTGTGGTGTTCCTCATGCCAATGGGCTCTAGGTGGTAAACACTTTTTGGGGTGTCTTTTTTCCGGTCCAGGGGAGACATGGCTTGGCAGTTCGGGATGGACTGTTCCCATGAGGCACAGGGTCAGACTGATTTGCATATGGCCATGTCTGAACTGGGGTGGTGGAGTGAGCTAAAGAATGATGATGGATTAAACCCAGATCAGTTGACTGGGGGTGAGTGTTTGATTTGCTCTAACGCTCCGTCCATCATCCCCTTTGGTATTGCTTTGTTCGCCCTAAGTTGGCAGGGTATGCCTAGACGTGGGTCCCTTGCTCACTTTGCCACTGGATTCAAGATAGCCTGACTGATGAGGGTTATGAATCCAAAACCGGTCCCAGGATGCTTGTTTCCGGTCCAGGGAAGACATGGCTTGGCAGTTCGGGATGGACTGTTCCCATGAGGCATATGGTCAGACTGATTTTCATAGGGCCATGTCTGAACTGGGGTGGTGGAGTGAGCTAAAGAATGATGATGGATTAAACCCAGATCAGTTGACTGGGGGTGAGTGTTTGATTTGCTCAAACGCTCCGTCCATCATCCCCTTTGGTATCGCATCATTTTAAACAAAGCAGCCCTCCCCATCAAGGACAGTGGCAGCTGTCTCCAGTGTAGCACATCCCTGCGCAGTCTATCCAACTGAGGAAATAAGTTATCCTCTAGTAACTGGCTGTTGTTCTGTGAAATTATTATGCCCAGATACATGAATTCGTAATTAATCACCAAGGTTTGTGCGCTGGACGGCAGAACCGGCACATCTCCAGCCAGCACATAAAGGAGAAATTTGTCCCAATGTATCCGTTAGCCAGAGCTTTCACCGAACAATTGAAATATATGTAGTACCCGAGATATCTGAGACCACAGATTTGGGACATGTAACAGTATGACACTGGCATACAGAGATATTTTCTCAACTCATCCATTGCCTCCCGCTATGCCCCGTATTAATGGGTCACTTCTAACCCACTCCGCTAATGGCTCCAGTGCCATAGCAAATAAGATAAGGGAGAGTGGGTATCCCTGCCTCGCACCTATATGTAGCGTCACAGGCATTGACACTGCTCTATTCACTCTTACTCTAGCTAGCGGGTTCGTATACAGGAGTTGTACATAGGTGCAAAACTTGGGGCCAAAACCAAACCTCTCTAGCACTGCGAACAAATACGGCCATTCAATATTATCAAACGCCGTACAGTCATCAAGAGATAATAGCACTGCATCTTCTTCCGGCCTCATCTTTCTGATATGCATCACTCCATGTAGGCGCCTTAAGCCAGGTGCTCCTGTGAGACATGAAGCCTGACTGGTCAGGGTGTACTGTGGACGGTATGACACCACTGAGTTTGGTCACCAGTACTTTTGCCTCTATGTTTAACAGTGAAATAGGGCGATATGACCCACATTCATCAGGGGACTTACCCTGTTTTGGAATAGACACTATAGTGGCCAACCATTGGTTTTCCGGGAGGATACCCTGTTCCAATGCCTCCTGAAACATATTAAGCATATGTAGGGCCACCACCAATGCCCTCGCTTGTATAGCTCAGCCGGTATGCCGCTTGGTCCGGCCGCCTTGCCTGTCTGTAGTTCCCTAATGGCCTGCCCTATATCCTCGACAGTTAAATCCTTATCTAACTCCTCTCTCTCCTCCTGGGATAACCTAGTGAGGTGGGCATCTCTAAGAAGCTCAGCACAGTCTGACCCTGTTCTTCTTGAGATGGACATGTACAGTTTTTTGTAGTCGTCCTGCTAATCGCCCCTTGCAGACTTCGGATCTCTAGCACCCAATTTCTCTCTTTATCCAATCATGCCATAAGTTTATTGGCCTTGTCCCTTCCATCATAAAGTCTCCTGTGATTTCTCCTGGTGGGCCAGGCCTCCTCCTCCTCTATACCTCTCATTTAATCCATATGTGCTGTCGAGCAAGGGCATCTTGATCTCCAGTCTCCGCATACCACATCTCGAGCCTCATGGTTTCTTTCTCTCGGGTGTCACATCGGAGTCGCTGTTCCTTCCTCTTCCCCCAGCTATGCCTGGAAATGCCCTTGCATGACTGTCTTTGCTTCCCACAATATGCAGGCCGATTCCACAGTGCCGACATTATCCTGGTAATGGTGTTCCGTCCATTCACTCTCTCTGACCTGTCTGTCTCTAAAAAGCAATCGGTCCAGTCGGGCGGTAGTGAATTGTCTCTGGGAGGCCACAGCAGGTGTACTTCCACAGGCGAGTGGTCAGATATCCCTCTCGCTTTATGGGTCACTCCCCTAAACCTATGATCATCAGTATAGTGTGTCATCAAGTAGTCTAAACGGGAGCAACCCCCGGTGCTGAATAGAATGTATACTGCCTGGCCCTGGTGTGTGTTCACTCCATAGATCCACCAATCCAAGATCCTCCATGAAGGCTTGCAGAGGCTCCACACCAGGTCCTTTATCTGAGTTCGACATCCGATCCCTTTCACGGTCCATTGTAGCATTCATGTCGTCCCCTCCCCGCCCCCATAATCAATGTACCCGTCGGGAGGTCAAGTAACAGAGCACTTAGCCGAGGCAGAATGACTGCCTGTAGCCTAAGTGGCATGTACACAGAGCATATGTTTAGGACACTACACTCCCATCTACCCGCTATGGCCATATATTTGCCCATTCGGTCATGCCAAACCTGCCCAGGCACAAAGGGGAATGCAGTCCAGACTAACATACCTACTCCTCTGGACCCTGACGTGAACCCTGCATGTGCAAGGAGTTTAGATCCATATCTATCTAGTGCTTTGCAGGTGTTGCCCTTGAGGTGTGTCTCCTGTAGTAAAACTATGTCTGGGGCATGCCTGTGTAGATATTGATTCAGAAAAGGGGGTAGTGATGAACAGAGTGCCTGAATTAAGCAGACCACTCTTACCCAGTCCAAAGATCAGGGCTTGATCCATCACCGTTTTTTAGCTCACTGCACCATCCCAGCTCAGAACTTGGCTATATGCAAATTAGTCTGTTCCTGTCCCAGTGCATGATGGGAACAGGGCAAACCAAACTACCAAGCCAATTCTTGTACTGGGAAGGAAACAAGCTTCCGGGGACCGGTTTCTGCCATTTCAGGCGTCGTCCCCCGGCTTGCTTGAATCCTGATGGTGCAATGAGCAAGGGACTCACATCTGAGTATACCCTTCCACGCTTATGGTGGACAAAATGATTCAGAAAAGGGGGTGGTGATGAACAGAGTGCCTGAATTAAGCAGACCACTCTTACCCAGTCCAAAGATCAGGGCTTGATCCATCACCGTTTTTTAGCTCACTGCACCATCCCAGCTCAGAACTTGGCTATATGCAAATTAGTCTGTTCCTGTCCCAGTGCATGATGGGAACAGGGCAAACCAAACTACCAAGCCAATTCTTGTACTGGGAAGGAAACAAGCTTCCGGGGACCGGTTTCTGCCATTTCAGGCGTCGTCGGCCCGGCTTGCTTGAATCCTGATGGTGCAATGAGCAAGGGACTCACATCTGAGTATACCCTTCCACGCTTATGGTGGACAAAATGATTCAGAAAAGGGGGTGGTGATGAACAGAGTGCCTGAATTAAGCAGACCACTCTTACCCAGTCCAAAGATCAGGGCTTGATCCATCACCGTTTTTTAGCTCACTGCACCATCCCAGCTTAGAACTTGGCTATATGCAAATTAGTCTGTTGGTGGCCCAGTGCATGATGGGAACAGGGCAAACCAAACTACCAAGCCAATTCTTGTACTGGGAAGGAAACAAGCTTCCGGGGACCGGTTTCTGCCATTTCAGGCGTCGTCGGCCCGGCTTGCTTGAATCCTGATGGTGCAATGAGCAAGGGACTCACATCTGAGTATACCCTTCCACGCTTATGGTGGACAAAATGATTCAGAAAAGGGGGTGGTGATGAACAGAGTGCCTGAATTAAGCAGACCACTCTTACCCAGTCCAAAGATCAGGGCTTGATCCATCGCCGTTTTTTAGCTCACTGCACCATCCCAGCTCAGAACTTGGCTATATGCAAATTAGTCTGTTCCTGTCCCAGTGCATGATGGGAACAGGGCAAACCAAACTACCAAGCCAATTCTTGTACTGGGAAGGAAACAAGCTTCCGGGGACCGGTTTCTGCCATTTCAGGCGTCGTCGGCCCGGCTTGCTTGAATCCTGATGGTGCAATGAGCAAGGGACTCACATCTGAGTATACCCTTCCACGCTTATGGTGGACAAAATGATTCAGAAAAGGGGTTGGTGATGAACAGAGTGCCTGAATTAAGCAGACCACTCTTACCCAGTCCAAAGATCAGGGCTTGATCCATCACCGTTTTTTAGCTCACTGCACCATCCCAGCTCAGAACTTGGCTATATGCAAATTAGTCTGTTCCTGTCCCAGTGCATGATGGGAACAGGGCAAACCAAACTACCAAGCCAATTCTTGTACTGGGAGGGAAACAAGCTTCCGGGGACCGGTTTCTGCCATTTCAGGCGTCGTCGGCCCGGCTTGCTTGAATCCTGATGGTGCAATGAGCAAGGGACTCACATCTGAGTATACCCTTCCACGCTTATGGTGGACAAAATGATTCAGAAAGGGGGTGGTGATGAACAGAGTGCCTGAATTAAGCAGACCACTCTTACCCAGTCCAAAGATCAGGGCTTGATCCATCACCGTTTTTTAGCTCACTGCACCATCCCAGCTCAGAACTTGGCTATATGCAAATTAGTCTGTTCCCGTCCCAGGGCATGATGGGAACAGGGCAAACCAAACTACCAAGCCAATTCTTGTACTGGGAAGGAAACAAGCTTCCGGGGACCGGTTTCTGCCATTTCAGGCGTCGTCGGCCCGGCTTGCTTGAATCCTGATGGTGCAATGAGCAAGGGACTCACATCTGAGTATACCCTTCCACGCTTATGGTGGACAAAATGATTCAGAAAAGGGGGTGGTGATGAACAGAGTGCCTGAATTAAGCAGACCACTCTTACCCAGTCCAAAAATCAGGGCTTGATCCATCACCGTTTTTTAGCTCACTGCACCATCCCAGCTCAGAACTTGGCTATATGCAAATTAGTCTGTTCCTGTCCCAGTGCATGATGGGAACAGGGCAAACCAAACTACCAAGCCAATTCTTATACTGGGAAGGAAACAAGCTTCCGGGGACCGGTTTCTGCCATTTCAGGCGTCGTCGGCCCGGCTTGCTTGAATCCTGATGGTGCAATGAGCAAGGGACTCACATCTGAGTATACCCTTCCACGCTTATGGTGGACAAAATGATTCAGAAAAGGGGGTGGTGATGAACAGAGTGCCTGACTTAAGCAGACCACTCTTACCCAGTCCAAAGATCAGGGCTTGATCCATCACCGTTTTTTAGCTCACTGCACCATCCCAGCTCAGAACTTGGCTATATGCAAATTAGTCTGTTCCTGTCCCAGTGCATGATGGGAACAGGGCAAACCAAACTACCAAGCCAATTCTTGTACTGGGAAGGAAACAAGCTTCCGGGGACCGGTTTCTGCCATTTCAGGCGTCGTCGGCCCGGCTTGCTTGAATCCTGATGGTGCAATGAGCAAGGGACTCACATCTGAGTATACCCTTCCACGCTTATGGTGGACAAAATGATTCAGAAAAGGGGGTGGTGATGAACAGAGTGCCTGAATTAAGCAGACCACTCTTACCCAGTCCAAAGACCAGGGCTTGATCCATCACCGTTTTTTAGCTCACTGCACCATCCCAGCTCAGAACTTGGCTATATGCAAATTAGTCTGTTCCTGTCCCAGTGCATGATGGGAACAGGGCAAACCAAACTACCAAGCCAATTCTTGTACTGGGAAGGAAACAAGCTTCCGGGGACCGGTTTCTGCCATTTCAGGCGTCGTCGGCCCGGCTTGCTTGAATCCTGATGGTGCAATGAGCAAGGGACTCACATCTGAGTATACCCTTCCACGCTTATGGTGGACAAAATGATTCAGAAAAGGGGGTGGTGATGAACAGAGTGCCTGAATTAAGCAGACCACTCTTACCCAGTCCAAAGATCAGGGCTTGATCCATCACCGTTTTTTAGCTCACTGCACCATCCCAGCTCAGAACTTGGCTATATGCAAATTAGTCTGTTCCTGTCCCAGTGCATGATGGGAACAGGGCAAACCAAACTACCAAGCCAATTCTTGTACTGGGAAGGAAACAAGCTTCCGGGGACTGGTTTCTGCCATTTCAGGCGTCGTCGGCCCGGCTTGCTTGAATCCTGATGGTGCAATGAGCAAGGGACTCACATCTGAGTATACCCTTCCACGCTTATGGTGGACAAAATGATTCAGAAAAGGGGGTGGTGATGAACAGAGTGCCTGAATTAAGCAGACCACTCTTACCCAGTCTAAAGATCAGGGCTTGATCCATCACCGTTTTTTAGCTCACTGCACCATCCCAGCTCAGAACTTGGCTATATGCAAATTAGTCTGTTCCTGTCCCAGTGCATGATGGGAACAGGGCAAACCAAACTACCAAGCCAATTCTTGTACTGGGAAGGAAACAAGCTTTCGGGGACCGGTTTCTGCCATTTCAGGCGTCGTCTGCCCGGCTTGCTTGAATCCTGATGGTGCAATGAGCAAGGGACTCACATCTGAGTATACCCTTCCACGCTTAGGGTGGACAAAATATTTAACAACAAGGGGTGGTGATGGACAGAGTTTCTGAATTAAGCAGAATACTCTCACCCAGTCAAGAGATCAGGGCTAGATCCAACACCGTTTTTTAGCTCACTGCACCATCCCAGTTCAGAACCTGGCTATATGGAAATTAGTCTGTTCCTGTCCCAGTGCATGATGGGAACAGGGCAAACCAAACTACCAAGCCAATTCTTACACTGGGAAGGAAACAAGCTATACTATAGGTGTACTATAGGTGTGGCATTCCATGTGCGCTCCTCCGTGCTTAGTCGGAAGCGCTCATCCCACTAATCGGAGTTGACATGTTATATACTCCCTCCGTGCCCATTTGTTTTCACTAAGCTAGGTGCATCCACCCCCTCCCCCACCTCCCTATGAAGTTTTACAGTGACCTATCCTTGCCAGGCTAAACATCGTGTAGAACCCAGGAAGCAAGCCATCTTGAAGTGGCAACTGAATCCCCAGAAACATAACTACCCCCACCCTGATACTCTGCACTGTCGGCTCAAAACCTCCCACCACCACAATTTACAGAGTGCCTGTCGCCCCATGACAACAATTCAGTGTGTGGGTGAGCCAGGCGGGCAACTAGAGCCAAATTTCGGGGGGGGGCTGGAAAATATTTTGGGGGGGGGCTAATTCTTCCAACCACGGACAAAGTGGCTGTAGGAAGGGGTGAACACACTACAAAAGCCTCATTTACAACTAAATGGTCTTTTAAAGACCTGTTAAGTACTCGGGGGCGTCTGGAATTAGGTGCTCGCCAGCCCGCGAAGCTGTCTCCGCTCGGGCTGACAGACACGACGTGGGGGGGGGCTGAAGCTCCGTGAGCCCAATGGGTTTTGCGTGCCTGGGGTGAGCTTAGGCTGCGTGGAAACCCACTGGTCGCCCCCTCATCCCCTCTTATGCATCACGCAAATCAAATATCTTCATTCATATGTACAATGATCAAGCAAGCAAACTAATGCAATTTCTGAAGCAATAAAGTTAGATCTTAGCTGTATATGAGCCCCAGTCCACAAATCCACCAGACCATCGACTTCTGCATTGTAGCTTCTGTATTGTTGACTGCACGATTCTTCAACTGCTCATTCATCCAGTGAAGTCTCAGTCCAACTGTTATTACCTCCTGGCCGTGAAATGCTCTGCAGCATACAGAAGTCTTTCCACATGTCCTGAGGTGGAACCCGCCTCATCTTGGTCTGATGTTTTAGTGTTCCTGGTGTTTTGTTGATTTTTTCCAACTGTCCTCCATCAATTGAGGCAGTCCCACACCTCCTCAGGAGTAGAAAAACACCAGACCTTTCCGTCATCTGCTATTCTGAGTGTTGTAGGAAAGAGCATGGAATATTTGATACCCTTTGTGTGTAGGGCCTTCTTCACCTCCAGGAATCTCTGATGTTTCTGTTGTACCTTCATGGTAAATTTTGGGAAGAAAGTGATAAGGGCGCTCTCTTATTTGAGTGGTGGCGCACTCCGGGCCGCCTGCAGGATTACAGCGCCGAGACACCTCCAGGTATTTGCGCGCTATACAAATTGCATATATAAATAAATAAATGTCATTATAGTTGAATATTCTCATGATTATGAGTAGCGAAGGCGCTCCTGGTCTCGAAAGAGTGTCCGGAACTCGATGAGCTCGCTCCACTGAGAAATACTGGGGTAGCGCCATAGGTTGGAGCATCTTCCTTACAAGGTCCTCTACAAAAAGGTCCACAGACCGCCCCCTTTGCTTTTTCTGGCACCCAATTTTGCATACATTATTGCAGCAGGAGCGCCCCTCCTGGTCTTCCAACTTGGCTACCAATGTCCTAGTTGCCATTGTTAGCTCACTGACCTGCTTTTTCAGAGTTTTCATATCTGCCACCAGGCCAGTCATAATCCCCTCCACCTCCTTCACACAGGCTCCCATGTTCTGCAGGTCCGCCCTCAACAGGGAGACTTCCATGGTCACTGAATCACTCCTCCCAGTGAGGTCCGTCCTGACCTCCTAGATAGCCGCCATAATGTCCTGCAACTTGGGCTCAGTGGCCACCTTGATGGCTGCATCCCCAGGAGACAAACCCTCCTCCAACGTGTTTTAGCCAGTCTGCAGCCCCTTCGACCAGCTATATTTTATAACAAAATATTATAAATTCTGCACCTCCATAGAGAGTGTATTTGGTAGCCATTCTACACTAACTCTTGGCCTAACGGCAAGAGCGGTTGATCTGGGGACCTGGGTTCGAGTCTCGGCAATGATGCTGAACATCCTGTGATTCTGGGCAAACCACTTAATCTCCCCGTGGCTAACAAAAAAGAATGAATGTGTCCTCATGTAACGCAACTGGTGCTATGTAGAGCGTTATGATACCTGATTCGGGTCAAGTTCCCGCATTATAAAACTCTGTAAAATAAAAAAAATTAAAAACTATAACTTGCCTCTCTATTGTGCACTCTGTTCTCACAAAAGATTTGATTTGCGATGTCGTAATTGTTCTTGTACATACTAATATTTTATATAGTTTAAGTGAGATAATATAAAAAGGTAGAAGTGGTGCATGGAGAGGGCACCAGTTATAGTTACTGTAGTGTGTTTACTGAGCCAGATACACTGTTCAGGAGGTGCACGTGTAGTAATAATTTGAAGGTGTGTAAATTATAAATTAAAGATTTAAGTTTGGTTTGTAGATAAAGAATAAATAAATGTATATTAATTTAAAGGTGTGCGTAAATTATAAATTTAAGGTTAAACTATAACTTGAGACTTTGTTATGTTTGTGTATTTTAAGTTTGATTTGTTAAGAATGACTAAAGCTTTCCTAACTATAAACAGGAATTTGCAATGCAACAGGTCTCGCATTAGGAAAGTTTGAGCTATTGGTCTTGTAAATGACAATTTTTATATTTATGTATTGGTTTTGAAAATAGCTAAATTAATAGCTTTGTCATTTACAATGCCAATAGTTATAACTTTCGCAAATGTGACACCTATAACATGGGGTTGCGCTGAGTGATGCTGTGGTGGTGCTGAGTGGTGCTGTGGTGGTGCTGCTGTGGTGGTGCTGAGTGGTGCTGTGGTGGTGCTGAGTGATGCTGTGGTGGTGCTGTGGTGGTGCTGAGTGGTGCTGTGGTGGTGCTGAGTGATGCTGTACAGTCCTGTCAAGCGTCACGCAATAGGCGTGACGCTCACGCATTTCAGTGCAGTGATCCGCATCACCGCACTGAAATAAATTGTCACGCATACCAGCGGCGCCTGTCACTGTGCCCGGCCGGGTTCTCTCTGCTGCTCCCTCCGAGAGAGGTGCGCAGCGCCGCCCGTCGTGTCCTAAACACTCACACACTGTCCTGCAGCTCTCAGCTCTGAGAGCGCTGCAATGTCGACTCTGCACTCTGCCACAAAGGAAAAGCCTGTTGCCCTGAAAACGAAATACGTCTGCGACACATGAATTATCATGTGACATCATGACTCACCCCTGCCCAATTAAAATTACCGGGACCCCGGGACCCCGGGGCCTGCCCTCTCAGACACAAGTGTTGTGCATTAACTTGCTTCGAGTGCAGCGCCTGGCGCGATTACCTCAGGTCCTGGCCAACACTGACAATGCTGGTGCTGCGAGGGACGTCATATCCTGCTGCGAGCGCAAGGAGTTTCAACTGTTTTAAAACTGAAGGCGGCTTGCAGCTACTGGTATGTGGGCGGTGGTGCATATTTAGTCGTTTTTTTTTTATTAACCCCCCCCCCCATTGCAGTTGAAGAGGCGCCAGTGATGACCAGGGTTACAGTTATCGTCAGGACATTCTGTCACAGGACGACGGCCCGGCTCAATGTCAACACTCTCCCTGAACAGCCTGGACGGACAACTTTCACTGGGCCAGGACGGCAGAACCGAATTGCCGCGGCCCGCGGTGGCTCAAGGCCTGAGCCTGCCTTGCACTCACTGGGTGTGAATGCCCTGCAATTAATGGAGCGCCACCGTCCTGGCCCAAGTAAGAACCAGCCTGCATTTTAAAAATGACACAAATACATATGGCTGCCTGCGCGCTATCAGGCAGCATGCTGTGCCTCTCGGTGTTCGTTCCTCTTAGCCTAGGTGACAGTGAGTTGCTAAGAAATAGACCGTTCGGTTTACACACTAACGATAAAGGTGATTTATAGTTTGGCATTGGAGTCCCTGATAATAATACCTTCTCTTTTTTATATTACTTCATACCTCCGTGAGCCTCAATTCTACCTCGTGAGGAGGAAAGTACGTAAGGGAGGTTTGACCCAGTGATGTTTGCCAGCGCCTTCACTCACGGAGCCATTTTACCACTCTAAAACCGGATCGCCCGAGTATACAGATCCTGCTTACAAACAAAATGACTTGAAGGTCCAGATGCAGCTGGTGGGGAAAGTGTGGGAAGGCGTAATCATCACCCCAGGTCTCACAGGGGTGAGGGGCACGAAGGGCAAGCTGGAGAAAAGTAGTTTTTTTTTTAACTGAGAGAAGATAGCATTTCTACACTAATAATAAGTTGTTTTTTGTCATAAATTGTAGCTTAGTGAGCAGTGAGCAGCAAGCTACAACTTATAACAAAAACAGCTTATTATTAATCACATAGGCGAAACCAGTGTATTACTAATGCTTGTTAGGATATGGATGCACACTTGTGTTTGATAAATTGAATGTTTTTCACACTAATTTATTTGCTGCACCTACGTAGCTGGTTCATTCGTCATGATGTCAAACACCAGATGTGAATGGTTAGGAGTATGATTTCGTGCAGGACTGAGAGGTGGCGCTTCTAGTCCCATTACTAATAAAAGTGTGTGAAAAGAAAAAGGAAACTAATGTGATGGGTCTTGCAAGGTTGGCACACACACTCATCCATCCTGCAGTGTCCTTAGTTCCCAGGTGCTATGCAGCAGTTTAGGATCTTTTAACAGTTTTTCGTTGCTCAAGTGAGTGTAATGTCTTATATTTATATGTTTCCCCCTTCCTCATTGCTTGATTTTGATCTCGACAAAGTGTCACTCATAGTCGTTGAATGTCACTCATAATTACACTGAAATTATGGAAATGTCACACATAAGCAATCTGAAACCATGGCAGCTATGGCTGTAGTGCCGCTGTGGTGGTGCTGTGTGGTGCTGTGGTGGTGCTGAGTGATAATGTGGTGGTGCTGAGTGGTGCTGAGTGGTGCTGTGGTGGTGCTGAGTGGTGCTGCGGTGGCGCTGTGGTGGTAATGTGGTGGTGCTGAGTGATAATGTGGCGGTGCTGAGTGATGCTGGGGTAGCGCTGAGTAGTGCTGGGGTGGTGCCGAGTGGTGCTGCGGTGGCGCTGTGGTGGTAATGTGGTGGTGCTGAGTGATAATGTGGTGGTGCTGAGTGATGCTGGGGTGGCGCTGAGTGGTGCTGGGGTGGCGCTGAGTGGTGCTGTGATGGCGCTGAGTGGTGCTGCTGAGTGGTGCTGTGGTGGCGCTTAGTGATGCTGGGGTGGTGCTGAGTGATGCTGGGGTGGCGCGGAGTGGTGCTGTGGTGGTGCTGAGTGATGCTGTGGTGGTGCTGAGTGGTGCTGTGGTGGTACTGAGTGGTGCTGTGGTGGTGCTGAGTGATGCTGTGGTGGTGCTGAGTGATGCTGTGGTGGTGCTGAGTGATGCTGGGGTGGCACTGAGTGATGCTGGGGTGGCGCTGAGTGATGCTGGGGTGGCGCTGAGTGATGCTGGGGTGGCGCTGAGTGATGCTGTGGTGGTGCTGAGTGATAATGTGGTGGTGCTGAGTGATAATGTGGTGGTGCTGAGTGATAATGTGGTGGTGCTGAGTGATACTGGGGTAGCGCTGAGTGATAATGTGGTGGTGCTGAGTGATGCTGGGGTAGCGCTGAGTGATGATGCGGTGATGCAGAGGGCAGAAAGGCACAAAAAACGAGTCTAACAGAGGGCATAAGGACAGAAAAACAAGGGAAAAACGAGTCTAACAGAGGGCAGAAAGGCACAAAAAAACATGGAGATGTGAAAGAGGATCAAAAATAAAAACCAGCAATGCGCAAGCGCATTGGCAGGCGAGACCTAACAATGCGCAAGCGCATTGGCAGGCGAGATTCTGGTCTCAAAAAATAAGTGCTGATGTCCCCCCCACCGACTCAGATTAAGAACTGCCCGTGGCCTTTTTGTTACCTGCCACACCTCTCTTTTGCGAATGAAAAGGTAGCCGTAGCACTCCTCTTTGTTTAGCGTAATGTAGATCAGTATGACGTATAGTAAAAGATTTATAGGTGCATTGGGTGTTCACCTCCTGGGTCGTGGGGTGCTAAGATAGAACTGTTGCAAGATCTTACTGAAGAGTAAGAAACCCGGTGCACTCTTGGACACAATGAGTGTTTAGCATCTGTACACAAAGTTTGTATAACAGTCGTAGTTTGGATAATTTCCAAGAATTTTATTCAATCAAGTTGCATTAATTCATCATCTTGGTGGCATATGGTGAAATTGTATATATTAATTAATATATACAATTTCACCATATGATTAGATTGGTAAATGTTATTGTTGTCCAACTCAGGATCTGATGCAAATTGCATGCCATCAACTCTGGTCTCATGAGTCATCGCTGTGGCAGATAGGCCAGGCCCAGGCATGAGTAACAGCTGCTTCACCTTGCTGCTTGCTGTCCGCCAGGCACCAGCGCATAAATGCCCACTGATATGCGCGGAGGCTGCCAGCCTTTGCATAATCAAATGTTTATAAACACACAAAATGTTTTAGCAATTAATGGTGACAGGCAAAGCATGCCTGACGAATTAGGTCTTTATAAAAATAGCCATAATGAAGGAAATTACTGTAAATGGACAAACACTTTCAAATCAAATGAGCATCCGCGGTGAATAATGAAGGAAGGACGCAACCTATGCGGGAATGAAAAGCGAGCCTCTGTGCTCAGACCACTACAGCACTGGCGCAAACTACAGACTGAAGAGAGTTTACAGCATTGAGGCCTCACTGCAGGAAAATTGTAGAGGCCGCCACTTCCGCAGCTGAGATGCTTCCTTCTCAGCGTTGTTCACAGATTGTCTCATGTTGTGTATTTATTGCATGTTTGTGTGACCTTAGGGAGTTAAGGAGGGCCTCTGAAGAGCAGTCCGTGGGAGCTCGATTCCATTTCCTGTGACGACTGACCACTGAAAACCTTCCCTCTCTGCTACACCGTCTACTGTAACAAAACACCAGCATGATAGTTCCCAAATAAGTGCCTGGTCGGATTTTTGTCGATTATGCCGAACATGAAAAAATGGGCACATCTAATATATGATGAAAGGCAGGAACTCACTTAGCAAATCAGGCAATGCGCTTAGAAAACGGGACGGGAAACGTCTAAGAACGATTGCTGTGGGGAGGCCGTGGGCAGCAACAGCACCCCTGCCCCATAAGTTGCCATCAATATGCAATAGAGGGTTGTACGGTGTGAAGGCAGTGTGGTACAGTGGCACAGAGTGTAGTTGAGTCTTGCATAGAGTAGAGAAGTGTGTGCTACAGTGGACTGGTGTAGACGGGAGTGTTGTGCAGTGCTATAGAGAAAGGAAAATGTTGTGCAATGGAGTTGAGTGTAATAGAATACAGTGGCGTAGATTGTAATAGAATTCAGTGGAGTACAGAGTAATAGGGTCCAGTGGAGTAATGCAGCAAAGAGTGGAGTAGCGTATTCTAGGACACAGTAGCATCTTAGTGGCATTGAGTTGCATACAGTTAGTGGTGTAGTATAAGGTGGAGTAAAGTGTTTTAGAGTGGAGAGTTGTTTGGTACAGTGGAGTGGACTGGTGTGTTGTAGAGTGTCGAATAGTGGGGTAAAGTGTCACAGAGCGGATCAAAGTGTTGTACAGTGGAGTGGTGTGAAGTAGAGTGCGATACAGTATGGTTGAATGGATTGGGATAGAGTGTATTAAAACTGAGTGGTATACAGTAGCGTATATTAGAGTGGCGTAGAGTGGAGTACAGTGCAGTAGTGTATAAGAATAAAGTATATTAATTGGGGTGGAACAGAGTAGAGGGAGTTGCGTAGAGTGTTGTAAAGTGCTATAGTGTAGATTGCAGTGCTGTACAGCGGAATTGTGAGAAGTACATTGTTGTCAAGTCAAGGAAAGCTTTATTCGACTGCTCTTTAAAACAGACATAAAAGCACACAATAAAATTATAAAAAGATTTCCTTACATAGTATTTGCAGCAATATATCAATAAAAACACAGTTCATTTTCAACTAAAAACATGGTGCGACAATTACAATTCCATTATGATACTCTTCCTAATTTGGAGCATCTTTTTTAAAAACGTTGTTAATCTCCAAGCTATATGCTAATTTTCCAATAGCTGGAGTAAAAACATGGCCTGAAAACACTGTCTAAGCCCTAAAGATTTTAAAAATGGAATAATCCAAAGTTTCCTTGGCTCTGTGTAAAATGTACAAAACAAAACTAGGTGCATAGTCAACTGGTCGGAAATCTTGTCACAAGGACACAATATCAAGTTACGCGACCAGTCATAAATTTTCGGCAAAGACACAAGTCGATGTATGTTTCCCAGTCTAAACCTTGGTAAAAGAAATCTATCATAGGTACCAGGTACGAATGATAGGTAAGGCGCCATCCCCAGAGTAGTGCGTATTAGCAGGTGCCGCCTCACAGTAATTTTATTTGAGATTTCCCCTACCATTCTAGTTGTTTCCTGTAGCTGGAGACACTCTTTTTAGCCTCTTAACTGCGCTGAACGTTCCACGCTAGTGCGGAACGTTCTATTGCGCGGGCGGGCCGTGACGGCTAAAGGACGTGAGCAGCACTACTGAGGTAGTGCACGCGACGGCCATTGGCCGTCGGCAGCAGAGATGAGGTTAAACATCTTTCTGGAGATCGCCATCATAGAAGTCGGATTTGATAAATATTCAGGGTGGCCCAGGTATTTCATAAAGTCATGGACGAATTTAATCCAAGGAATCGACAAAGCCCCCTCTAACCTCAAAGTTTCTTTTAGGATCTCCATATTTAGCTTTGTCTGATCTTTACTTCAAACTCTATGCCACAAGAGTATTGGTTCTAGTTTTACAAGATCTGCTATGTAATGAAGACCCAACTCTTCATGACAGATACATGATGAAGTGTTAGGTGGTGCAGAAAGGATATACTTTAAAAAAGTATTTTCAACTATTTGTAACGGGGTAGCGTCTACAAAACCCCACACCCCTGCCCCATAAGTTGCCATCAATATGCATTTTGCTTTATATATTTGTATTAATTTTATCGGTGGTTTCCTTTCTAATTGTTTTGACAGAGGTAGATCTAGAAAATTCCAGCTTTTAACCAGATAGGGTTGCAGCCCAAGAATCGTGCTGATTAAAAAGTATACCTAGGTAGGATTTTTTTTTTGCTGATAATAGTTTCTTCCCATCTAGGTATATTTCTCGGGTCTTCTGGGTCTCTTGCCTGAATTCTCATGACGTATGTTTTAGCAATATCAGTTTTAAGACCGAGGTCCTTCATAAATACGCCAAAACTGTCCAGAACTCTCTGAAGGCCGTTTTGGGTAGAAGCCATCAGTACGGCATCATCTGCATAAAGTAGTGCAGGGAATATACCGACCATCTACTTGGGGAAAGTCTTTGCCCTGCAAGAATAATGCTTCTTCTAGTCCATTAATATAGAGATTAAAAAGGAAAGGGGCCAAGACGCAGCCTTGTCTGACCCCTCTCCTGATAGGATCTTGTCAATCACTTTTTTAAAAAATTGGAATTATTATTGATTGCGCCCAAGTCTGAGGCAGGACACTCTTCATGCTGGCATTGATTACCTGGGTTAAAATAGGGCGCCACAAGGAATCGTTAAATTTGTACATGTTCACAGGGACCCGTCACGTCCGGGGGCTTTACCGCCCAGGCTATAAGCCAGGGCCCTGTTCACCCCTTCTAGAGTAATTGCCAGATCAACCTGGTTACTACTATTTATGATGCAATCATCATGTTGCCACCCAATACTTTCATGCTCATTGTACACCCCAGAAAAATGACTAATCCATGCATCTTCTGCAATTGCTACTTCAACAGAAGGGCTATTGCTAGGGGATAGTAAGGGAGTCCTCAGAACCTTCCAAAACTCAACGCTATCTTACAGCTGGGCTGCACTGTGTAAGGAATCCCAGGCTTCATTTCGCAAGGTTTGCTTTCTTTCTTTTATCGTCCCTCTATAATCTGATCTATTTTTCCTAAATTTAGATGGTGAGCTAGGCTGTTTATGCAGTTCCTATTTTAAATTGGCATAAGCCATGGTACATTTTCCAATAAACCAACCGGGAGGTTTCAGTTTTTTTCTTTCTTGTACTGTTAGCACGTGTTTAAGCTCCTTAGTAATATCGTTAAAAGCAAGCACGATAGCAGCATCAGATGCAACGTCACTCAGGCAAGTATCCAGAGCAAACTTACAGTTCACTATCACATTTTTAGGCAACAAATCTGCATCCACGTTAACCCACTTTAATGAATAACCATTTGTTTTGCTCAGTGCTACATTCCCCAACACATGAACTGGTTGTATGGACTTTTTAGGTCTGTAGATAGGTAACTTAAGCTTTAAGAAAAGGGGGAAATGATCACTTATGGGAATGTCACCCACCTCAAACGAGAAGGCCGAGTGCGCATGGGAATGTGAGATCAGTATAAAGTCAATTGTGGTTGCAAACCCTCTCCCATTATAAGTGGGGGCATACAGCGTGGGGTGGCCAATAAATCGTCAGCTGAGCCAAGGTCCATTTAAAAATGAGCCCATTAAATAAATCCCCCGCTTTGGAATGATTAAATGAGTACTGTTATCCACTTGTATGTACCTCTTTTAAGGTTTTGAAATCTGCCACCCTGCCTATTCTGACCAATCTTCTTTCACCGTATGTCCCCCCACGTCCCCTTCGGTCAGAAGGTCAGCATTTGGTAGTGGTCCCTTGGCTGGTGGCCGCTTTTTTCGCTATAGAGCTGCCACTTTATGGAATACACTTCATGTGCAGATTCAGGGTCTTAATACCTACTTGGAATTTAGGAAGGCCATTAAGAGTCTTCTTTTTCCGACTAAATAGCTGGTGTTACTCTGCTGTCAGTTTTCCTTCTAGCGCCGGGGCGCCCCTTCGCTGGGGCAACGGTTGCGCTCTATAAGACACCCTAACATAACATAACATAACTTCATTAGACAAACCACACATTCTGTTGTCAGTGTAATTACATAGAGCACAATTGAAATTTCCCATCAACAAAACATTGTATATCTAGCTTTCCCAGTACACATGCCTTTCGAAACCTCCATGATGTTCTTTACCACCGATCGTAAACCATCTTGAAGAGCGTTATTGTATAAGTTGATCAATATAATGCGATGTGTTGATTTAGTATTAGTTCTACAAGGTGGTAATGACAGTCTCCCTCATGAAAATATATATTGCTTAGGGGCATCATGTTGGAGATATGAGTGAAATGCCTTCTTTTGGTCTCCCTCCCAGGGGCATTATGAGATGAGATTAGCAGGGGGCAGTGAATATTATAGTATCCAATATCAAAATAATTCTACAAAGAGCTGCGGTTCAACTCCTCCTTACTATGTGTCCCTCACGTGTCAAATGCAAAAGCATTGAATCAATCTGCAGTTCCACTAGTCGTTACTAGATGTCCCTCATGAGTCAAATGCAAAAGCATTGAAATTATTACTTCAAGCTGCAGTTCCACTAGTCATTACTAGATGTCCCTCACGAGTCAAATGCAAAAGCATTGAAACCCTTAGCTGAGAGCTATTACTATACATTCTACAAAGAGCTGAACTGCAGCTTCATATAAGGGGTTTTGATGCTTTTGCATTTGACTCGTGAGGGACATCTAGTAACGACTAGTGGAACTGCAGCTTGATTCAATGCTTTTGCATTTGACTGGTGAGGGACACCTAGTAACTACAAGTTGAACTATAGCTCTTTGTAGAATTACTTTTATATTGGATACTATAATATTCACTGCCCACTGCTAATCTCACCCCATAATGCTTTGCAGGGCCTTTGTTTGGGATTGTATTTTTGCCCATAATACCTGTTCTTGGGGTGGTCCTAAGATGATGGGACCACCACTGAATCGTTCAGCATAATATGCTCTTTGTGTTCAAGGCATCTGCTTGGTCCTCCCCCTAGGTTAGGAGGGACCTCAAAATCATCACGTCTCTCATTGCCTGATATTTATATTTCAAAATTCACTTTTGTGAATTGGTTATATGCTTTTTAACATGTAAAGTTGCTTTATCAAAGAATTTGAGGGTGCCGTTTAGAAGCGAACTCCGGAGCGGAGTTCATTGCCCAGTGCTACTCTGGGTGCACAGTATGATCTCATACTGACTCAGTTTTCCTGGAGAAATAAATCTTCACCTAATTAAAAGGTGTTTTCTTGTAAGACAATCTTCACACATTCCACTATGATTATTCGAGGGGCTTTTTTCAGGTGACACTGTATGAATTAGTCTACAACAAAGATGGCTGCCTCTTGGGGGATGTAACCATATAATGCTTCAATATCTAAGGTGACAGCAATGTCTTTATATTTGTTGTAAGCCAAGCCATCAACAGATGTTATCATATGTCTAGGGTTTTTGATGTAGGATTTGAAAGAAGGTACTATGGGCCGTAACAATGATTCCACATACTTCAATAAGGGTTCAGTCATAGACCCTATTGTGGCGACAATGTTTGTTAAAGGTGGATCCTGTTGATTTTTAGGATTTTAGGCACCCCATAAACGCTTGCCATGCAGGGGCTGTTAGCGTTAAGAGATGTGTATTCATTTGTACATATGAATCCCTCATTCAGGGCTTGAGGTTCACTGTATATTCTATGGCACTCAGCTTGTGGGGACAGCGGTGATACTCATGTGGTGCTCCATGTTGCTCAGCATTAATTTCATCTTCTGCACATAACGGTCGGTGTCCATGAGCACGATACCCTCTCCTTTCTCACTATTTTTTACTGTGACTTTCTTATTTTGAGACAAAGTACACATACATATAAGGTTAGACAGGGTATGTTTCTTGTATTGTATGGTGGAATAGCATCCAGACCAGAGGAGTGGTGTAGAGTGGAGTACAGTAGAGAGACATACAGTGGAGTGGCATTCACTGTAGTGATGTAGAGTTGAGTGGCATACAGTGGAACAGCATACAATGG
Organism: Lissotriton helveticus; assembly: GCF_964261635.1. Classification (NCBI taxonomy): domain Eukaryota; kingdom Metazoa; phylum Chordata; class Amphibia; order Caudata; family Salamandridae; genus Lissotriton; species Lissotriton helveticus. The sequence goes on along the minus strand of NC_136057.1, from coordinate 187,442,742 downwards.
AGTGCTGTAGAGTGCAGTAGGTTAGAGTGAAATGGCATAGAGGGGAGTGATATAGAGTCAAGTGGACTGGAGTGGCATGGCATGGAGTGGCGTAGAGTGGAGAGTGGAGTAGCGTAGAATTAAATTGCATATAGTATAGAGCAGTGGGTCCCAAACTTTTGACTCCTGAGGACCCCCATTGAGTCACCACTGGAAGCTGGGGACCCCCAAGCAATTTTGTATGAGTAAAATTTTAAATATTAAAACAGTAATTCGAAAAAAAACACTTGTGCACACAAAATAAATATTCAAAGTACTAAGGATTTTGGGGCCAGATGTACGACCATTTCATTTAGGGCCTCGCAATTGGTGACACATCGTGGGAAACATCCTTTACAATGCAACTTTTACAACGCACTACCATTACGACGCAACTTTTTCAACGCAAGTTATTACAACGAATTGCGCTGGAGGGCGCTCTAGGATAGGGAATAGTTTAATTACTATCCAACACCTTCCCTACTATCCAAGGGGACTGGAGTTGGAATAGTAAATTAAACTATTCACTATCCAGCGCCCTCCAACGCAAGCCGTTGTAACGACTTGTGTTGTAAAACCTGTGTTGTAAAACCTGCGTCGTAATGGCATGCGTTGTAAAAGCATGCGTTGTGGTGACATACATCCCACATTGTGAGTGGCAAATTGCGAGTCGCTTAATGAAATGTACAACAGTATGTTTAACACTGTTTAAGATTCCCAACGGGGTCGCAAATTGCGAGGCTCATTAATATTAATGAGCCTCTCGCAATTTGCGAGCCCATTGGGAATGCCAGCACTCCCAGGGATGATGCCCTGCTGGGCTCAGCAGACCATCATGTCTGGGACTGCTTTTAAATAAAGCAGTTTTAAAAAAAAAATGAAGCCGTTTTCCATGCATTTTAAAAAAAAGAAAATGAAACGTTTTCGTTTCATTTTTTTTTTTTGTTGTAACTTTTTTATTACAAGAAAACATCAGCAAACAAATAAGGCAATATAACAATAGTGCAACCATCAGGCAACCATCAGGCAACCATCAGGCATGTGCTCCAGGAGGACGGGAGATACACGATAACAGAAGACAAAAGTCGTCGATTACAGGTAAGGGGGGGCTGGAGGTGAGAATTGCATATGAACAATAAGATACACCACATCATAGCAGGAATGCCGGGTCAGGGCGATTGGGGAGGACTAGAGATCTCTGGGAGCGGGGGCGTACACATATCTCCCGGTACGAGTTCCACTGGGTCCAAATGTTCCCCCATTTTCTGGGTCTACCTCTCGCCACATACACCATTTTCTCTCTGAACATGCACCAGTCCATACTCTCTTTCCAGGCAGTCACTGTAGGGGGCCTCTGGGACCCCCATAATTGTGCAATATCTCGTTTGGCTATCATATTGGCAAGAGTCGCCCATCGAAGCTGTGACACATCATAATCATTCGGTCCCCATACATTCAATAGACATTGCCGGACTTCTGGCATCATCACAATACCCGTTACCTCACTCATCACATCATGTATACGGTTCCAAAAACGCACCACCTCAGGGCATTCCCAAATTATATGAAGAAATGTACCGAGGAGACCACAACCACGCCTATATAAGCCATCCGCGGAATAGCCCATATGAATCAGGCGGGGCCGGTGACATAGATTCGACGGAGGATCATGAGCTGGACCAGGCGGAGGCGGGCCGGAATCGCAACCTCCCTGGGAGAGAAGATCGCGGACTGCCAGTCCTCGTCGTCTAATTCAATACCATCAGCAGTCCAGGTGTCCCTAAGGCGGTCAAGCAAACTCGACCGGTCATTAATCATCTTTTTATGAAATGGTGCTATCCGGCACATGACCATCCAATATACGATCTTCGAGGGGGGAGGATTCCGGAACGTCACTACCCACAGGAAAAACTGAATTCAAGGCATGACGTACTTGAACATAACAAAGAATTCCCTATCACTCAGCTGATATTCCACTTGCAAGTCCGAAAAGGTCTTTACCCCTCCCTTAACCCAGAGATCACGTACTTTACTAATACCGATCGTATCCCATTTGTCAAACCCCTTCGTCTTCTACAGAGAACCCAATTTTGCGGAGGCATAAAGTGGAGTTGCACGGGTTAATCTATCTCTCCAGCCCATAGCCGCATTCGCGCTATGCCATATACGCACGGCTATAGCGGTAGGTCCAGAGAGTCCTAAACGGGAGGATCCCGAATAAAGCGCCCTCTTATAGTCACCACCCGGTAGCAGCCACCTATCCATTTCAAACGCTGGATTCAACGCCGGACCATACATTCCATGGTTGATGGCAGCAAGTTGGGAAGCCCAATAATACCTTTGAATATCCGGAAGTGCTATGCCGCCATCATACCAGGGAAGCGTTAACTTTGGAAGAGCAATGCGCGAACGTCCGTCCCATATCAATTGCCTCTGCAAGGATTCTACCTCTCGGAAGTATTTCGACGGAATCACGTCAAAACTGTTCTGGAGTGCATATAGAAATCGCAGTAAGGACATCATTTTAAAAGGGCCGCATGCCCCAGCGGAGACAACGGTAATTTACGCCAGTTCACTACATCCGAGCGCAAATGTTGGGGTGGGGGGAGTAGATTACGGTCATAGCGAACCGCAGGGTCCAGCGAGATAAACACACCCAAGTATTTAAAACCAGACTGCGACACCTAGATGGGGCAACACCGCGGCAGAAGGGGGACACCACCCGCGAGCACATAAATAAAGGATTTTGACCAGTTGATAACAAGGCCCGAGTTCTTCCGGAAGGAGTTAAGCACGTCGAACAACACATTAAGCGATTTTTGGGGAGACGTGAGGTACAATAAAATATCACCCGCGTACAATGAAATACGATCTTCAAAGTCCGGAGTCCAATATATACCCCTCATAGAGGGTTCCCACCGTAGCCAAGCAGCAGTGGCTCCAACGCAAGAGCAAAGGGCATGGAGACCCGACCATTAACCACTACCTGCGCCAGTGGCATCTCGTACAGGAGTTTAACTCAACTAATAAAGCCAGCGCCGAAACCGAACTTGGTGAGTGTGGCCCAAAGATACGGCCATTCGATTGTGTCGAAGGCCATCGTGGCATCCAAGGACGCCAAGATGGCCGGTTCACTCAAAGTCGCTGCCTTCGCGAGAACTCCATGCAAACCCTGCAAATTCAATGCTGTGTTACGGTGTGGGATAAAGCCCGACTGGTCCGGATGAATCAGATCACTGATCACCGTAATAAGGCGGTTAGCGAGTAACTTGGCAAGAATCTTAGGCTCAGCATTCAGGAGAGAAATAGGTCTGTAAGATGTGCAACGATCCCGTGGCTTGCCTTCCTTGTGGATCACCACAATGGTCGCAAGACGCTGATCCCGAGGGAGTGAGCCAGTTTCTCGCGCAGCCAAAAACATATCACAGAGAGAAGGCGCTAGTGTATCAGGGCGCAGTTTATACAGTTCGATGGGGAGGCCATTGGGACCCAAAGCCTTTCCGGAGCGTATAGAGCGCACCGCAAGAGCTACCTCATCCACCGAGGGTGTGGCATCCAAACAGTCCCGATCAGACTCTGACAAACAAGGTAATGCGATATCCCTCAGTAACAACTGAGAATCCTCCTCGGGTCTGTCGGACACCGAGGTATAAACCTCTCGGAAATAATCAGCAAAGCATCCAACAATGTCAACAGGATCTGTCACACACACACCATCTGATTTCTCAAACACAGGAATCACACGACTCGCTCTCTACTTTGTGTCCAGCCTGGCAATCAATTTTCCTGCCTTGTCGCCCACATCATACAATCGTCCCTGTTGTTCCCTACTCATCATCTTGGCAGCATCAGTAACTAAGTTTTTGTATTCTAATTGCTTAAGATTGAGGACATGCAATGCGTCTCGAGTAACGTTTCGCTCCAATGCAGTCTCTAACTCAGTAATTTCTGTCTCGAGACGAACAACTGCCTCATTTTTACATTTCTTGGCACACCCTATCAAAAACAATGCCTGTCCCCTGATAACAGTCTTGAAAGCTTCCCACAATGAAACAGGCGAGGACACAGATCCCACGTTTTCAGCAAAATACAAATCCAATGATTTAATCAACTCAGTACGGGTTTTGGGTTAAGAAGATACCAGGGGTTAATCGGGCCACCCTCCCTTCAGCCCCTGTGTTCGAGTTAAAATAAAACCAGAGAGGGAAGTGGTCCGATATACCCCGAGCTAGGTGTCTAATCTCTCCAATCGAGGAGGACTGGGCTGCCGGCACGAGGATATAATCTAATCTAGAAAGACTACCATGTGCGCCCGAGTGGAAAGTGAACTGCGTCTGCTCTGGGTGCATTAGCCGCCAACAATCCACAAGCCCCAATGTCTCCAAAAATTCACCCAACCAGGATTGCGCAGCTGTAAGGTCTCTGGGTGGATAGCGATCCGCTCTGCCAGAGACGACTGAGTTAAAATCAGAACACCCTCCGGGAGACCCAAAACCATCCGCCCCAAGTCTGCAAATGTTGTGGATTGTAAGCCAGGAGGAACGTACACCGATACCAATGAAACTGTTTTCCCAGTGTCAAGAAACACGTCATCAACCACGAGGGGGAGTGAGGTCTTAAGCAATATACAGGCGTTGGTCCCTGGGACCACTGCCTGCCATTAAAAAAAAGAAAATTGCTTAGTCTTAGTAGGTTTCTACTCACACTTCCCCAGGGTGAACTGATTGTGGGAGGGGATTTTAATGCCACTATGGACGTAGAAATGGACTGGCAGCCCCCCAGAACTACGAGTAGTACCACACACAAACTCCGAGACTTTGTAGACTCACTAGGCCTACTAGACATATGGAGAACCAGACACCCAGATGAAAGACTATTTACATTTCATTCAGGGGTACATAATACCATAACCACCTCAAAAGAACCAGCTCCACTGTAATTCAGGTGTTGCAGCACAGCCAGGTGGCATTTGGCCCTCTGGCTGGGACCCGATGATGAAGCATGACACCAACCAGGTTGGTGTGTGAGGGTTTTATTAACAACCTTTAGAGGTGCCGGTACTCCACAGACGTCAGTTAACTTCTGTTCCTGGCTGTTCTATTTTGTTTTTGAGTATATTATTTGGGACACGGACGGCTGTCTGATTGTCCTTACTCTCTATTTTGTTTATCAATACTAATGTACATAACATCTCCGACGCCATCTCACAATTGCCTCTTAGACATTTGCGCAGCCTACGGGCGGGTATCGGGATACACTATTAACTGGGAGAAACCTCTCCTGTTTGTTCTGCATGATCCTCCTCCGTGGCTCCCACAGGACTGTGCACTCCAAATAGTCACGGATGGGTTTAAATACCTCGGGGTGTTTATCACACACGACCGTACACTCTTCACGGAACGAAATATGACACAACCCCTATCGCGTTTCAAAAATGATGTAAAACACTGGCGCAGGTTGCCTTTGACGCTACTAGGAAGAGCCGCCCTCTTCAAGATGATGGCGCTCCCACGGTTCCTATATGCACTGCAAAACACACAATTCCCCATTCCTGCGACGAATTTCGGCGACTAATATGGAAGTGACCACCTTGCTATGGGATGGAAAAGTGCCCCGCGTAGCCTTACTCAAATTAACTAGAAGCTGGCACGATGGAGGAATAGCTCTCCCAGACATTAAGGTCTATTATTGAGCATCCCAGCTAGTGGTTATTAATCAATGGCTCCACATTCCCCAAGACGATCCAGCATTTAGATTGGACCGGCACTTACTAGCCCCAGCGGGGCTCATGGGGGCACTATACAACAAAAAGAGGAGACATAACATAACAGGCCCAACGGCACATGCACTAATTATATGGTTGGAGGCACAGAAAGCCTTGGGATGGAACGATGTAGTAACATTAGCGAAGCCCTTATGGGACCGAAGAAACTCGGCATGCTGGGCAACACCAAGGGATTCCACAACTGGGACCAAATAGGCATATCCACATGGGGGGATCTATCGCAGAAGGGGGAAATGGTTACTTTTGCCCACTTACAAGCCACCTATGACCTAGCGCAGACAGAACAGTTCTGTTACTTACAGATTAAGCATGCGCTCCAGTCCTTATTACCGCCAGGGTCACGACCTGAGGAATCCTCCCCACTAGAGGACAGACTCTTAACTGATCACTTACACCCAAAAGTGATCTCACTGACCTACAGTAAGATATTTTTTTTAGTTTTTTTTATTATAAACTTTTATTGTCATTCATTCACAAATACACAGCAGTGTGCCTACAACCGTGTACGGCCAGCAGCGATACACATACATTGATACAGTGGGCCCTTCACAAGTTATAAGCATACAGTAAACGGATAGCCAGGGGTAGTCATCATAGATGTATTAGATGAGCGGTCTACTCACCACGGGGCTAGACACTCGAGAATCTGCATCAGGGTGGTAACTGTCAGCATAATGAGACGTGGGATATTGGAACCAATGACCGGGTCAGCCCTTCAGTAGGCAATGAGGTACAGAAAACATCCAACATATGAGCCAGTAGATTCCCTTACTGGGGGAGATATGGAGTTCACAGTGTACAGCGGAGCAGCCTGGGATCAAGGTAGGAGAACATTACAGTAGAGAAGACCCAGCATGCATGGACTCATATATCCGGCATATCTCCACACTCCTAGTGATAAAACAGCATTCTGGCCCCAAGCTTCGCATCGCAGATACCAGTAGTAGCATATATATGTAGCCCTCCTCTCCCCCCACCCCAGTATCATACATGTCATGGAAGCTTAAACCGGTTGAGCTATTGAGGGCATATCTTCGTTGGTAATGTCATTCTCCCCTTGTGTTGCAGTGGCAAGAAGATAAGTCTGCAGAGGGCCCCAGATGTCAGTCGGCCTGGAGTTAAGGGGTAACATTTCTGAGAATATTCCGTACTGTTCCTGGCAATATAACATGCCGTGCAACCAATCTTTGAATTTAGGAGCTCGTCCCCGACCCCATCTACATGCCAGATGTCTCCTTGCCAGTAACAGCGCCACATTAGTGAATTTCCTAACCGCTCGTGTAATCTTCGCAGTGTATCCCAGTAGGAATACCTGTGGGTCTAGGGTCAGTGTAGTATCTGTCATGGTGGAGACACCTTCACAAACCTGCATCCAATACTCCTGTACTCGTGCACAACTCCACGCTAAGTGAAAAAAATCCCCCCTTTCCTGACCACATCTCTCGCACCTATCCGAGTCTGCCAGGCCAAATCTAACCTTCCGAACAGGCGTATAGTACAACCTGTGGAGAAACTTATAATGTAGAACCTTAAAGCGACAACTGGACATCACCGTTCCTGATAAGTCACAGCAGTATTCCCATTGCTCATCTGTGATTTCTCTACCAATATCTGTTGACCAATTCGCCCTAGCCGCACTCTCCACAACAGGTAGGTGTTCTCGCATGCATCTATATATATTAGACACTAGATGCGTTCTATCAGCACTATTCAACACAATTGTAAGTGGGGCTACACTGAGGGGTTCACGAGGGTAGTCTGGCAATAAGGCTCTTAGACCTTCTCGCAGTCGTAGGTAATAAAATAATTCCAGAGTGTTGTGTGTGTTGTCCCCAAAGAAGTCCTCTCGAGACCGGAGAGTGCCCTCCCGGAAGAGATCACCCCACGTTTGGATGTTCAGTCGACGACACAGTCTCTGAAAACCCACCTCCTGGAGGAGCGCCATTCGTGGATGATAAGTTAGCGGCATCCGAGCTGTATACAGTAACGGGGTCTGTAACTTTCTCCCTATCCTATGCCATGCATCCATCGTACAGGTCACTGTATTAAGATGCATATCCAGTTCCGATGTAGGGGCATGGACTATACCAACCAGTGGAAGTGGGTGGGCTATCCAGTCTTCTGCCGCTACTTGCGGCATGAAGGCGGTCGGTTTCATCCAATAATATAGGTAGTGTGCCTGAGCACTCAGGTAATATACCTCAAAATCGGGTACATCAAATCCTCCCGCTCGATAAGGCTGTGTCATGACTGCCCAACGAAGTCGTGCTTGCTTGCCCCCCCATACCAGACGTATAAGTTCAGAGCGCAGCGTTTTAAAGAAGAAGGCTCCTGGGTGGTAAGGGATATTAAGGAACAGATAGAGGAAACGTGGTAAGATCACCATTTTTATGAGGGAAATTCTCGCCGCCATCGACAAGGGCAGCTTAATCCATCGAGTCACTGAGTCTGTTAATTTAGTAATAGCCACTCCATAGTTTGATCGCAACGTCTCCTCCTTGTCTCTCGATATTTGTATCCCAAGGTATCGCAGTTCAGAGGTGCACCACTCAAGCGGGTATTCCAGAGGGAATTCCGACACAGCCGGCGTCAGAGGGAAGAGTTGGGATTTACCCCAGTTAATAGTAATGCCGGAGAGGCCTTCAAAGGCGACAAACTCCCGCAGTAATGCATTCAAATTAGTGCAGGGATCTTTAACGTATAGTGTGACATCGTCCGCATATAATGAGATAGAAAGCTGACGCTGGAGGTAATTAAAAGCACCGTTTTTATGAAGCTGCCGAATTCGACAGGCCAGTGGTTCTATTGCCACAGCAAATAGTAAAGGGCAGAGGGGACACCCCTAACGGGTGCCCCTTGTTATGGCAAAAGCGTCAGAGAGTCGGCCATTCACAAGCACTCTCGCCATAGGGGCCGTGTATAACAATCGTACCCAGTTTATAAACAGCGGGGGGAACCCCATTTTCTGTAAGACCGTGAAGAGGAACCTCCACTCCACAGAATCGAAAGCTTTCGATGCGTCTAAAAAAACTGCAGCAAGGGGTATCTCAGGGTGAACTGTCTGAATCAGGGAGAAAACTGTACGGAGATTGTGTGATGTTGATCTTGTAGGGACAAATCCGGACTGGTCAGGCAGGATGAGTGTAGTCATAAGCAATGAGAGTCTCGTTGCGAGGACCTTTGCCAGAATTTTGGCATCGCAGTTCAACAGCGATAGTGGGCGATACGAGTCACAGTACTCAGCCTGTTTGCCCGGCTTGAGTAAAGACGTAATGATGACCTCTCGCATGGATCTTGGAAGCACGCCGACCTCCAAGGCATCCTCAAACACTTCTCGTAAAACTGGTGCCATGATATCTATATAACACTTATAAAATTCTGCGGGAAGACCATCATGACCCGGTGCCTTCCCATTGCCCAGGGACATAATGGCATCCCGTACCTCGTCCAATTCAAGTGGCGCCCCCAGAAATTGTCTGTGTGTGTCACTTAACCAACAGAGTGCAACATCCCCTAGATAGCCATCCAGGTCAAAATCCCCAGTCACCCGTGACGTATATAGTTGTTCATAGTGTGTTTGGAGCGTGTTCAGGATCCCAACAGAATCCCTGCATGCTGCCCCCTCCGCCGTGGTCAGTTCCAAAATAGTGTTTGAGCCCCGCGCCACCCGTACTGCCATGGCAAGAGCTCTGCCCGGCCTTCCTCCCTCATTGTAAGCGCGGGCCCGCCAGTACTTCCCCTTGAATCGCACTTCCCTTTGTGCCTCCGCCTCGTACTCTGACAATTTGGCCCTGAATTCCCGTTGGACTTCCCCAGCAGCTCCCTGTACCATGCGAGTCTCTAGCTCCTTTAGGGCTTCTTCCAGCTTACCGAGTGTGCGTTGTATGTCTCTCAACACACCAGAGCTCTTAGCAATGCACAACCCCCTCACCGTAACTTTGAAAGCCTCCCAGACTGTCTCTACACTATCCACAGTGTCTTTGTTCCGGGGAAAGAACTCTTCTATATCAGTCCTAAGTTCTTCGTGGAAGACAGTATCTATCAGAACGTCGGGTTGCAAACGCCAAGGCGGGCGTGGTTTATTAAATCCAGGTATATCTAGAGTCATAAAAACAGGGCAGTGGTCAGAATGTGTTCTGGGCAAATGTTGAGAATGCAAAACATGTGGCGCCAGACTCATGGAGACAAAGATATAATCAATTCTGGCCCATGTTCCAGTATATGATGTGAAGTGTGTGCCCTCTAATAGATCAGGATGTAAGTGCCTCCAACTATCGATCAATCCCCCCTCGTCAACTATCCCACAAAGAGAAGCCCTCGCCTTGGTATGGTATGTTGGGCAACCGTCAGCTCTATCTAATCTCGGGTGTAGGGCAACATTAAAGTCACCACCCCATATCAGGTACCTGGAGCCTACATCCAGTATACGTCCCCAGAGCATGGTGAAAAAGTGAGGATCGTCGATGTTAGGGGCGTAACAATTGGCAATAGTTATCGTCTCCCAACCCAACCTCCCCCACACAATCACATACCTTCCTTCCTTATCAATAAGCTGACCCTGTAATGTGAACGGGAGGGCTCGGTGTATAAGAATAGCAGTACCCCTGGCGTACGAGGAATAGTTTGAGAAAACCCTCACTCCTGCCCATCTCGCTCCAAATGTGGAATCAGTTAGCGGGGGGTTGTGAGTTTCTTGCAGCATAACCACCTGAATCTTATGCCTATCCCAATATGCCAGCAGTTGTCTACGTTTTCGTGCATCTTTCAGTCCCCGCACATTCCATGATATGAAATTACATTGATTAACAGTCCCCGCACCCGTATTGATCTGTTTCAGTTTGCAGCTGTAATGTACAATGCATCACCCACTTCGGCAGTGTAGCACAATCATCAATCCCTTTCTCATCTCTCCACTGTACCGCTGTGTCAGGCCGCTTATGTAGTTGACACTCAATCAAGTCACTTAACTCCCCCGCTTTCCCACATTCCCCACCCACCACCCACAGAGGCATCCCCAACTCGCCAGTGTCTTCATCCGCCCTCCCCCACCCCGAGTTTCTCAACAACCAAGGGTAAAAACACGCCCAACAACAACAATAACCATATGGGTAATACCCGCTAGGTAGCATTCCAGGTGGCAACACATCACCCCCTCGTCTCCTCCAGTGCCCAGAGGCGGATCTCACGCAGCTAGAGGGAGAGAGGGGGGTTCCTGGCGACGAGGATCAAAATCAGCTTGTCTCGGGCCATATCTCACACTCCCCATAAAGTTAGTGAGGAATAAAAGTCAATGATCACAGCCATCGCCTTTAAGCAGTCTACTTCTAAGCGTACACAGATAGGAGCCAGATTGATGCCTAGAGTGCAAGAACCATAAGTTCACTGTTCCTCATCCTCCATCTGGCCATTCCCACGATCAGGCTCATCCATCTCATCTCTATTCTGGCGCGTTGTACGCTTAAAATGTTTGATAAACTCATCAACTTGCTGCGGTTTCGTAAAGAACTTTTGGCGCCCCTGATAAGTGACCCGCAGTCTAGCCGGATAGAGCAATGCGTAGTCCACTTGAAGAGCACGCAGCTTCGCCTTAACATCCAAGAACTTGCGCCGCTCCTCCTGAACCATGGGCGTAAAATTGTGGTAAATAAATAATTAATTACCGGTACTATTTTTCAATACAATCAATACAACAGGTAGCTCAATAAATAAGAGTCAGGATTCGAGGTATCTTGAGTCGACAGGCTTTAATCAGGCATAAAGGACAGGAACAGGACAGCCTGTACGGGAATAGAATGAAGGCAGCTGCCGGGGGCAGGATCTGGGAATAAGGGATAACTTTTTGTAACAGTTCACAGTATATATATCAAAACAATTGCATTACATTCAATACAGTAGGCGTAGCAGTAGGCGTGACTCGTAGCAGTCGCGAAAGATAAGGGAAAAATGATGTAACAAGAAGGCGTGTACAGGGCGTATACATAGACATGTGATGTAAACGTAACAGAATATGTCATAAACGGGGCGGAAACATGGAGGGGGCTACCTGGGCAGCTGGGACCTCTAACCTAGTGGTGCGCGCAAACGGGCAATGACGTGTTACCAGGGAGAACTGGGGGTATGACTTCTGCGCTAGAAGAGGAGACTAAAGTCTGGAGTGTCAGAGCGACATGTACCCAAGGCATATCTGGTATCTGGTGTTTAGAGTACATATTGATAGAATCCAAAAGTTATCAGGGCAAAGGCTAATAGACACTAAGACTGGTGCATGCATAATTCTACATATATTGCAAGGAATATCCTATGAATAGTAATACAGTATTTCTCTTACATGGAGACATAAAGGCTAGACCATGACGGAAACTATTGATGCGATTCAGTAGCTTTGGAATGCAGAGAAGGAGGGCTGGACTAGAAACATAACATATTCTTGGCAGACTGAGAGGCAGAGCCAGGCCGGGCCGGGCACTGCGAGGCATGAAGTAAGCGAGGGGTCAGGGATGCAGGTGGGGGCTGTATCGCTCCTCGTAGAGGGTTCAGGAGACAGGAGCTGAATCTGAGTCCGGGCCCTTTTGAGGCCTAGAAATGGGGACTTTATAATGAAATAAAGTGCACACTGAGAAACGTGGCAACGTAACTTTACATAGGCCTGATATTCGTTGTATTCACGAAAACTGGGAACTGGCATACTAGAGATGGACACAACTGTAATTGCGTCTTTTAATCGATCATGGGGAATACATATGCATATTAATCATGCACATGTAACATAAGATGGGGAACACGTAGGGACACAGAACATGGCAAAATTTACTTTTCCACATTCCCTCCTTGTCACTACGTTTCCATCAGGAAACATCAATATTCATGATACCATCTATCATTTCATATAGCATCATTTGCTCGTCTCGAATTGTCTTGGAACGGGATTTAGGACTAGGAATACAAGAGGTAGCACACATGCCGCAAATCGCAGGGCCACATTGTATACAGAGGCAGCAACTGAATATGATCATTACTGCAATACCTAGGAATGACAATACTTTCCATCCCCAGGCAGATATAATACTCCAGAGCCAACCGGACCATGTCCAGGTGCCTGGATTCTGGTGTAACTGATGGGCAATTTTATGAAGTCTGGTTATAGCTGAATAAACAGACGGCGCGTTATTAGGAATGAAAATGCAGCAACTAGATCCGATGACTCTACATGCTCCTCCTCTATCGGCCAGTATGACGTCAAGAACGAGACGATTTTGGAGCACTACAAATCTCATAGCAGACTGCTCTTCAGTTAAGTTACCTAGAGCAGAAGTAGTCTCATTCACTACTGCTTCAAGGGTTCTGGTTAACCTACGTATTAACTTACTATTCTGGATAGGTCCTATAAAGAAGAAGAAACCTTTATTGAAGTCTTGATACTGTTCTAGAGTAGTTTCAGTTTGATCGACAATTGGGGACTCGATCTCCCTTCTAGGTCTGACGTGTACTAGATGTGTGTTTCTGTGATAATCAGATGGGGCTAGAAAAACTGGTGGCAGTAGGAAGGCAATGTAACATGTTCCATCCCAATCGAGGGGCAGACGAACATATGCGGTCTGACCACAAACAAAATAAGAATGACGTGAGGCTTTGAAAATAGATTTCCCACTGTCACTATACTCGACAATAGTAGTACAATCACTATGTCCTACATGTGCGGAACCATTCTTTCTGACACATAATTCGCCTTTGACTGGTAGTACTGAAATAGCCGGCAAATCTGGAGTAGTATCAGACTGAACATTCAGGACCATGAAATTCGAAGAATAATCACCTAAATCATATACTTCATTCTCTAGATCTAACCCTGTTCTATGGGAGAGACCTTGCTTGTCTGGAAAACATGTTCTATTCAGAAGGGACATATCATTGGAGGATGACGTTAAAGTGGACCATGCTCCACACGAACCATTATGTGAAAATGGATAAGGAAAGAGTGGCAGAACTCCCTTCGGTGTCTGGAAAGGGGGGAGTCGACCACACACCCAACAATTAGTGGCATTGCTGGTCTGGTGTGAATAGTGCAACATTCTAATGAATGTGTTATTTCGCATAGCAAGACGATAGGATAGCTCGTGAGGAGGCAGATCACTAAATGTGTGCTCTACTGTAGCATTAGAATACATATGTACATGTGAACTTGGAAAACATAAATGTAAAGCATAACTTGTGCAGGTAACCATAAGACTCAAAAATAACAAGAAACTTAGAACAATAATACATCTTTTAGAGTTTTGACTAACTCTCTCTCTATGGGGGTCTATCTCATACATGTCAGGAACCTGTCTAACCGTTTCACCCGAGAGGGACTTAGACAATTAAACTGGCTGACTTATTTTACTAGACCGAAGCTTCTCTTTATACTCCTGTTGCGGAGTTTTCTCTAACAGGGGAACTTTGAGTTCAGAGTCTGTTTTTAGGCATTCTTTAGGAATAAGGCAGTCCTTAGCAAAAGTCTTTTCTCGTAATCCATGGAATTTTTTTATGTGGCTCAGGTGGACCCACCCCTTCCTGCCTTCAAGTTTTACGGCGGTCCTTGTTGTTAGCAAAACCATGCGAGGCTCCTTCCAGCGGGGCTCCAGCGGACTTGAACGATCAAAATTTCGGACAAACACATGATCACCGGGAACGACTTCATGCGGTTTCACCTCGGTGTTGTCTGGAAATGTGGCGGCAACCTGTGAACGACAAGAGTGTAGGGCAGACATCAAGGAAGCTAGGTAATCTGTCAGCATATTACTGGAAACATCTGTAATACTGCGGGGTCTAGGTGTACCCCACATGTTTGGGGGGCGGCCGAATACGACCTCATACGGGGACAGACCTGATCTGGAATGTGCAACCATCCTCATATAAAATAAAGCAACTGGCAGGGCAACTAGCCAGTCTACACCTTTTTCTCTACATACTTTTGCAATGCGTATTTTCAAAGTCTGATTATGTCTCTCTACGAGACCGGCTGCTTCAGGATGGCGCACACAATGGAACTTCCACTGGTACCCTAACAGAAGGGAAACATGTTTCATAAGCTCAGATGAGAATGGCTGGCCGTTGTCTGAATACACAACCCTAGGGAGTCCATAGCGGGGAAAGAACTCACGAACCAACTGCCTGGCAGTGGTCGCGGCTGTGTAATCTGGAACTGGATATGCTTCTGTCCACCTGGACAAAGCGCATACAACTACGAGGACATACTTGAAACCTCGACATCGCTCCATCTGAATATAATCCATCTGGAGGGCTTCAAAAGGGTGGTCAGGAGGTTGGAATCCACCTTGTTCCACCGGGACACTTTTACCTGGATTGAACTGACAACATATCATACAGGTACGGACTTTCTGCTTGGCTGCAGCTCGTAAGTGCTTGTTGAACCAAAGGTTCTGAATACTGTCTAACATAGCTTTTTCTCCTAGATGTGCTGGACTATGTGTGGTATTAATAATGACTTGAACCATAGAGTCGGGGAGAAACCATGTGGCTTTTCCCTTCGTCAACCATCCTTGATCTGTCTGGACCCCTCCTTGTTCGGACCATTTCTTGATTTCTTCGGGAGTAGCATGTAACTGTATGTCTATGACATCTTGTGTAGGGTCCTTGACTGTCATAGAGGTAGTCGGATCTGGAGTGAGTGTCTGTGTTGTGTTAACTGGAATGTCTGGGGTCTGAGCTGTAAGCTTGGCTGTTCGATCTGCTAGATCGTTACCTTGGGAAATGATGTCAGTAACTTTCGTATGTGCCTTGCACTTCATGATAGCGATAGCTGTTGGTAAATGTATTGCATCTAACAGAGCTTGAATGAGGAGACCATGCTGAATCTTGGTTCCATGAGAAGTCATGAAACCTCTCTCCTGCCAGAGCACTCCAAAGTCGTGTACGACTCCGAATGCGTAACGTGAATCTGTATATATGTTTACTTTCAGGTTCTTAGCACGTATGCAGGCTTGGGTCAGAGCAACTAGCTCTGCTGCTTGAGCAGACAGGGTGTCAATACGATGTGTTTCTATAACTTCAGTTTCAGTAGTCACTGCATACGCGGCTACTAGTTCTCCTGTACTTGTTCACATACATGAACCATCCACATAAAGTGTCAGGTCGGGATTAGGTAATGCAATGTCTGTCAGGTCTTGTCTTGGCTTTGTCATAGTGTTAACAACTTCCACACAGTCATGTGTGGCAGGATTTGAAGTAACTGACGGTAACAGTGTGGCAGGATTTAGAATGTTGCAGCGTCTGATTTCTATGTGTGGCTGGAACAGTGTCAGTTCATAACCTGTTAAACGTGCAATTGTCAAGTGCTGAGTCTGTGTTCGGTTTAAAAGAACTTCCACGGAGTGTGGAACTTGTACTGTCAGGGAGTGTCCTAACACTATGGAATCACTTTGTCTGATAGCTAGAGCTGTGGCTGCAACTGACTTGAGGCACGCAGGCAGAGCCTGGGCTACTGGATCTAATGTGCTCGAGAAATAAGCACAGGGTTTGTACTGTCCTGCTTGATCTTGTGTGAGAACAGATAATGCAGTACCATCACGTTCTGTGACAAAAAGTGTAAAAGGCTTACTGTAGTTCGGTGTCGCTAGAACAGGTGCTTGACATAAGGCTTTCTTTAACTCATTAAAAACAAGTGTATGTTCCTGGGTCCAAGGGAGGACAGTCGATACGGCTGCCTCCTGTGTCGTTAACTGTATCAGTGGCTTGGCCAGAAATGCATACTGAGGAATCCATTGTCTGCAATAAGAAGTGAGGCCAATAAAAGCTCGTACCTCCTTCTGTGTCTTGGGCTGTGGAAGACTCGCTATCAACTGGATACGGTCTGGTGTCAACTGCCTACCCCACTTGGACAGTAAGTGTCCTAAGTAGACCACTTGCTGGACACAGAATTGTAATTTGGAAGGGGACACCTTGTGCCCCTGCTCGGCCAGAAAATACAGAACCGTGAGTGACGCACGCTCGTAGTCACGTTCAGAACGGGCTGTGATCAGTAGATCATCGACATACTGGAGCAGGGCAGTGTCAGTTGGCATGTGAATATTGTCTAGTTGTCTCTTAAGTGCTTGACTGTAAATACTAGGGCTTTCTGTGAAACCTTGAGGAGCTCGTGTGAATTTATAGCTTCTTCCATTTAAACAAAAACCGAAAAGGTACTGGCTGTCTGGATGAATGGGGACACTGAAAAATGCGTTCTTGAGATCGATAACTGTGAAGAATGTAGCTTCAGAATCAATGGCTGTCAATAGGGAAGAAATATCTGGGACTACTGGGTACTGGGGTATGATACATTTATTAAGCTCTCGAAGGTCAATCACTAATCGATATACTGGAGGTGCTTTTGGATCAGTACGTTTCAGGACTGGAATGATAGGAGAATTACATACATTGGAGTCAGTTTCTACAACCACTCCTTGAGCAATAAGCTCGTCAATAATTTTGGATAAGGCTGCTACAGCCTCAGGTGGCAATCTGTACTGTCTGATTTGTGGCAAAACTATACCTTGCTTGAGAGTCACACGATGGGGTATGATATGCATACAACCTACATCAGTTGGACCTTGCGCCCATAAATGCTGTGGTACATTCAATAATCTTGGATCAAAATCACGTAATACATAATGACCTTTAAAGTCTCTCAGAAACAATCGGACCCCTTCTGGGGAGCAGCAAATTACTGCACCTAATTCTTTTAGTGTCTTAATGCCTAACACATTTTCTGGACATGATTTCGTAAGTAACAAATCAGTAGTTCGGGACAATGGACCAACTTCTAGAGTAATTGGTTTCGAAATTTCATTAACAATCGGCTTTCCTGAAAATCCAAGGGAAACATTTTTAGAGCCTGAGAGCGGAGCCCCTGGAACCTCGTCATGACTGATAGTAGTCCTACTTGCCCCTGTATCAATCAAAAACTTTCTGTCTTTCCCTAATACTTGACTGTGTACATAGGGACCCTCTTGATCTACAGGTATCTCGATGAGAGGCAAGCCTACCTCCCTCTCTAGGCTGTTTCATGAATACTGTTGATACTCTGGATACTCTGTCTGAGCATACTGGTACATTTGCTGTGTAACATGCTGTGTTGCAGCGATAGGCTGCGGTGCTGGAACTGTCTGTTGTACATTCTGTGGTGGCTGAGAAGTCTGTGAAACTTGTTCTTGTCTAGGCGAACGTGGTCTTTCTTTAGTTTTACCAGTAGCTATGTTGTGTTTCAGAACTGCACACTCGTTTATAAAATGACCTGGCTGTTTACAGTAATTGCAAGTCCCTTTAACGGGAGCTGCAGGATGACTGGCTAGATTCGGACCCCTCTTCTGACTGTCTTGTGGAACAGATTGTGCAACTAATACTTTCATTTTCGTGTCTTTCATACGTCTCCTTTCGTGTTCTTGCTCTTCCCTGATTCTATTCTGGTGATACTGGAGCATTTGTAACATCTGTGACGGAGTATTAGCTTGCCAACTACTTTCGACTTTCAATACTCGATTTTTAACTTGTGGACTTGAATTCTCGACTAGTTTGGTAACAAAAAGATGAGGGTACGATTCACTACTCGTTTTCAGACCACTGTTAATAATAAAACATTTTTCAAATCTAGAATAAAAATCCCTAGTGTCTTCATCCTGTTTCTGTTTACAAGCTGAGATTGCATCCCAATCTTCCTTTTTCGTGGCTAGTAACCTTGGCAAAACCTGTATCAATAACTCGGGCAATTCTTTAACTTTACCCCCAAGACCGGTACCTGGTACTCGTGAAGTATCTTCAGCTTCTAGAGCTGTCCAATCTATCTTTTTCTCTCCCACCTCCCATTCTTTTTCCTTGAGTTTTTCATATACCCCTGCGGGCAACAGGACCTTTAACATTTTAATGATATCAGGATACGTGTATTCTCCCATACGGAGCATGTCTTTTAATTCTCGATGGAACCCTGCTGGATCTTTGTCGTGACAGGGAATTAACTTTTTCATCTCTAAGAGTTCCATCTTTGTGATAGGGGTGTAAACAAATACTCGTTCTAGATCACCACCCGCTGTCCTAACTGGGTGTACTTCTCGTAACGGATGCTGTCTATCTATGTAAAATGATTTATTTTCTGGAGGTGGGACACGAACAAAATGCGGATTCAGAAACGTTCGATATTTGTGGCGCTGTTCTAGAATGATACTAATTAAATCAGTACCTAGACCTCTCCATCTACACTGGAGTAACTCGTTCAGAACATCATGTAACGGACCTGGATCAGAATGCTGTCCCTCATACAGTGTAATGAGGTGCTGGATCATATACATACCCACCAGTCGCTGCTCGGCTGGGGGCAGTTTCAGAAACATTTGTGCCACTATTTCGTCTGGAAAAGTGGTAGAATCAGTAGTCCATCGGACCGCTGATCGGGCTAGTTCTTGTTCATGCATGGTACTAAGTTCACTATAACCGATTCGTGATTTCAGAATGTGATCGGTAGCTTGAAATACTTGCTCAAGAGAACCTGGTTCTGGTGCTGGAGGAGGGAAAACTTTCTTGTGTTCTAGGCGTGAATGTCGGTCGGGAAGTCTAGTTCTACCTACATACGCTATTCTGGAGGGATTCTCGTCGTCTACCTCTTCAGTAGAAGAGTTGTCTTCTTTCTCGGTTACTTGTGCTGCTTCCTGTTTCTCGTGTAACTTTATTATTTCCCTACGGATTTTCTTGTACATACTCTCTATACAGTTCTGTGTCTTGTGTCTTCCCTCGGCTATATGATCACTCCACCTGGTCAGGACTTTCATTTCTTCCGGATCTTTATCCGGATAATCTTGTTCCCTTATTAAACAATTAATTAGAAACTTCAAAAGCATGAGCTGAGTCTCGACTTTTCTTTGAGCCATGGCATCGCCAATACTTTCTGGATCTACTCCTGTACGGATGAAACGATATATTCTGTCTAGATAACCTTTCATATTCGGTAGGGTGTCCAAATATTCGGTCACCCGTCTTACACGTAATGAATACAGGACCATATCATCATCGCCTGGGACTGGATCATAACGGCATTCGGTAAGAGCTCGCTTGATATCTGCAACTGACTGAAGTTTGGGCGAACGCTGTAACGCTCGTGCATGTAGCTCGAGTAACGTTATACGTCTGGGTTGAGGCGGGGTTCCAGGAGGACTTCCCCCCACGGCTCCTAGACTAGAATCGTCGGCGGGTATCGTACGTGCTGGGAGAGTGACTGATGTAGCGGGTACATGTACTGTAGGCTGGACCGGGGGTACCGTAACAGGTGCTGTAACGGGTGCCCCGGTGGCTGGAGGAACAGGAATTACATTATTTACGGGAGCTGGCGGAATGGGATTTGCATATGCTGGGACTCTGTCGTCCAAATAGGACGAGAGAAAAATATCAGCTGCGGTCGGTTTGTGACGTAGCTTAATCGGAACTATTGGCGGCGGAAAATTACATGGTGCTTCCGGGGTTGCTTTCGGCAAGCCCTCGGCAAGAAGAGGATACATACCCTTAATAAGGGCATTTCTCTGTCTGTCTGACTGTTCGGCTTTAACTCGTTCACCTACTTCGATTAATTCCCTTTCTTGGGCTCTTTCTGAGGATTCCCTACTTAATTCTGTTTTTCTGATTTCTTTTTCGGTTCTTCTATGAGATTCTTTGCGCCATAACTCGATGGCATCTTTCTGGGACTGTCTGGATTTCTTTTTCCATAACGCTTCTTCTATTCGCATGATGCACTCGGCATCCCACGTACCTGATACGGGCCATCTATATTTCTCTTCTAATTCCTTGGTGTACTCCACCCATAAGTCTAGATATAATATGGCACTTAAGCCATGCTTATGATACATAAAATGACCTGGACTGTCCCTAGGCGGGACAGGAACTGCTTCCTCGAGCAATCCTTTTCTGGTTTTTAACTGACGTAACCTCGAGAATAGAGGCATAGTTTAGGCTGGAGTCTGGACACAATACAATACACGATAAACACAATAATAACTGGAAAAACAAATCACTCATACCACAACATTGAAAACACATGAAATAACATTTAGAATAACAGTTCGGACAGAACACATGGATTTCTTGAGAACAGAACTTACTGGAATGACTAGATGCACTGCAAAAACAGCACGAAACTTACCGGTCCCATAAAGAGACACGTCAGGACCCGCGTCCACCTAGGTGAACACTTCGTGTTGGATCTGCGTACCCAAACCCACGGACCAGAGACAAATTAATTGACCCTGTCTAGATACTACCCCAGCAACGGTACTCACCGGGCAGCAAGAACGGAAGGCCTCGGACTGGACTGGACTGCTACGACGACGGACTATGAACTTCGGACTTCAGTTACAGGTGGGCCTCCGGATACCTCGGACCTTGGACTCTCGGCTTGGGCTCTGGTCGGGACTCGCCGCGTTCCTCACCGCCTCGTCTGGATGCTGGACCGCAACCTCCGTCTCCTCCGTGGGCCTGAGGGATACTTGAAGCAGAAATATCTGCACGTGCACGGTATGGTTCCGTCACGGCTGCAGAGGATCAGGGGGCCTGCGTGGCTTCTCCGGCGCGTGGGGAAAGGGCAAGTCCCTATTCGGGCGCCATTATGTGGTAAATAAATAATTAATTACCAGTACTATTTTTCAATACAATCAATAAAACAGGTAGCTCAATAAATAAGAGTCAGGATTCGAGGTATCTTGAGTCGACAGGCTTTAATCAGGCATAAAGGACAGGAACAGGACAGCCTGTACGGGAATAGAATGAAGGCAGCTGCCGGGGGCAGGATCTGGGAATAAGGGATAACTTTTTGTAACAGTTCACAGTATATATATCAAAACAATTGCATTACATTCAATACAGTAGGCGTAGCAGTAGGCGTGACTCGTAGCAGTCGCGAAAGATAAGGGAAAAATGATGTAACAAGAAGGCGTGTACAGGGCGTATACATAGACATGTGATGTAAACGTAACAGAATATGTCATAAACGGGGCGGAAACATGAAGGGGGCTACCTGGGCAGCTGGGACCTCTAACCTAGTGGTGCGCGCAAACGGGCAATGACGTGTTACCAGGGAGAACTGGGGCTATGACTTCTGCGCTAGAAGAGGAGACTAAAGTCTGGAGTGTCAGAGCGACATGTACCCAAGGCATATCTGGTATCTGGTGTTTAGAGTACATATTGATAGAATCCAAAAGTTATCAGGGCAAAGGCTAATAGACACTAAGACTGGTGCATGCATAATTCTACATATATTGCAAGGAATATCCTATGAATAGTAATACAGTATTTCTCTTACATGGAGACATAAAGGCTAGACCATGACGGAAACTATTGATGCGATTCAGTAGCTTTGGAATGCAGAGAAGGAGGGCTGGACTGATAACTAGAAACATAACATATTCTTGGCAGACTGAGAGGCAGAGCCAGGCCGGGCCGGGCACTGCGAGGCATGAAGTAAGCGAGGGGTCAGGGATGCAGGTGGGGGCTGTATCGCTCCTCGGAGAGGGTTCAGGAGACAGGAGCTGAATCTGAGTCCGGGCCCTTTTGAGGCCTAGAAACGGGGACAATTCAATGAATTAACGTGCACACTGTGAAATGTGGCAACGTAGGTTTACATAGGCCTAATATTCGTTGTTTTCACGATGACTGGAAACTGGCATACTAGAGATGGACACAACTATAATTGCGTCTTTAATCGATCAGAGGGGAATACATGCATATCGATCATGCATATATAACATAAGATGGGGAACACGTAGGCACATACAACATGGCAAAATTTACTTTTCCACAAAATCAGGATATATTGTAAAATTGTTACCATCATAGCTGAGCGAATTGGAGGTTCGGGCCGCTCGTAATGCAGTGTCTCTATCCCTATAGTTCAGCAGGCGAGCTATGATAGGTCTTGGTTTCATGCCTGGCTTGGGTGCCGGCCCCAGGGATCTGTGTGCCCTCTCCACTATAAACTGGGGGGAGAATGCTTCTGAGCCCACCGCAGCCAACAGGAGTTTTTCTACATAGACCTCCATTTTACCCACATTGGTGGATTCCGGAATCCCTACTATGCGTATGTTATTACGTCGGCTTCTCGCCTCCAAATCTTCGTTCTTTGCCGCTATTGTGCGTAGTAGGTCATCCATCCGCGTGAGTCGTGTCGTATGTTGTCTTGAGGTATCTTCAACATCCGAAACTCTTTGTTCCGCCTCCTTCAATCTCCCCTCATGAATATCCAGCTTGTGAACTACAGCATCCATCCGGGACGACATTCTGTCCACTTTGTCCGCAATGGTCGCGAAACCCTGACGCATCTCTCGGAGGATTTCCTGGACGTCCGTGGAGGTAGTCGCCTGGCAGTCGGTAGGCCCATCAGTCTCCATCTGCTTCCGTTGGTCCGGACTGGTGCGTGGCGTCTTCTTCGCTGCGTCAAACGTGAGCTTTGGCTGTCGTGTATCAGGTCTGCCCATCTTCGCCCCCGATCGCCTTCAAGTGGAAACAAAGCAACAGGTGTAGCAGGCAGCAGGGCTACCGTCCGTTTGCAAGCCCGCAGGTCCGAATCAACACAGTGACTCCACCGCCCTGACAAGCGTCAGCAGGGAGCGGTTCTCGTGTGGGGTGCAATAGTGTGGTGTAGGCAGGTATCCGTCGCCTCCCCTAGTTTCAGACCGTTCTTCTGATGCAAGCCTGAGAGCCCTCCTGTGGCCGCCGCCCCGCAACCGTCACACCACGTGGTAAATGCGGTCGGTGAGGCCGCAGCTGCCCCAGGGCTAGTGCTCGGTATTCAGGTGTGCTGGGCCGTCAGTAGTATGTAGCGATCCTCCCTTTCGAGTTGCATAGAGGGTGGCGTAGGGTCAGCAAGTCGGAGGATGCAGACAAAAAGAAAGACTTCAGCGCAGCACTTCGCCGGAGCGCCTGCCCGTTTTGATTGCTTATGTTTTGTTTCTAAGGATGCGAACTCCTGCAACTCCTAGGCAATTTGTACAGTCGGTAGCTGCGGTTTCTATTCCCGCCGTGATTTGATCGCACCCCAGGGCACTGCCAGCGTCGGTAGTTGTTAGGAGAGATGGGCGGAATTCCACACAGTAGCAGAGGAGATATGATATGTGCCCAGCAGTGGCTGCAGTCGCAGATCTCCCCCAGCTCTTCCCGCTCCACTAATTGCACAGGAGAGGGCCGGAGGAGTGGCAGTTAGGGAAATGGCAGGTCCCCAGTCGGCAGTAGATTCCCCAGTAGTCCCCAGATGCACACTGCGCCCGCATGCAATTCAGTGGGCTCAGCGAGTCCCCCCACCTTCCGAAGGCTGATAAATCAGGGCCCCCTGGGGGCTTCGCAAACAGCAGGCAGATCGGTTCAGAAAACGGCCGCCATCCCCGATGGGCCTCAGTAGAGCGATGGCCGCGCTGAGCAGCAAGCAAAGTGTCCAAAGGCCAAAGAAAGGCTGAGGGTACCTGAGTGGACCGGGGGGTAGGGCTGTGTCACCGCAAGTCCAAATCGCTGCCGTGGGGGAAGGATCACCAAGGTCGTCTCCTGCTGCCGCCGCTCCGTGATTTTCGCGCCTTTCAGGGCCTAGCCAGTAGCCCCAGAGCCTCGGTCTTGCGTTATGCAGCCAGCCGCCCAGCCGCACCGAGCCCTCCAGCAGTCTGGACCGCCGGAAACGCAGAAGCCTCCAGCAGCCGCAAGCAATGAGCAAATGGTCCAGAAATTACACCGGAGTTGCTGTGCAGCCCCCGCAACAGGTGGGAGCAGTTTCGGCCCGATCCGTCGCCGACAAAAGGATCAATTAGAGGATTGATGTCGCCAGGATGTGAGAGCCTCACGAAAAGGCTTCCATACAGAAGTGCGCCACCTAGCGCCCTCTACCGTAAGATATTTAACAATTACCCAGACCCCACAGCGGCGCTAAAGGCAGCATGGGAGCGAGACCTGAGAGCCATTGAGGAGGCAGACTGGCGGGAAGCGCTAGCGTCGCCCAGAGAGTCAGCAATTCCATCAAGACTGCGGTTAGTGAAACCCAAAATCCTACACCGCACATATTATACGAGGAGGTTCCTCCATAAAATTCACCACGTGGACACACCACTCTGTCTTAGACAATGCGGAGAAGCATGTACGTTCTCCATACAATCTGGCAATGTCCCAGGGTCGTTTCCTATTGGGCAGCGGTGATGCAAACAATCTCACAAGTCACACATGTCACAGTATTGCCGGAACCGAGGTGCTGCTTGCTCAATATGTGGGAGCCCACAGACCTTACCCAAATGACTCAAGACTGGGTGACGCTTGGCATGTCAATAGCAGAACGCAATATAGCGCAGTGCTGGGGATCCCAAAACGGCCCTACCCTCGGCCTCTGGTGTAGGGACATGGATGTGGCAATGATGGCGGAAAAATCAGTATACATTCATCGAGGTTGTCCGAAGAAATGGGCAAAGATATGGGGAGGCTGGAATACCTATAGAGGCGACATATGCGACCCCCTTCCGGTGAAGGACTCTGAATCAGATGCTAGTATATGAAAAAGAAACAAGTCATTGGGTTCGTACCGAAGTATGATTATTGGAAGTGAGGATTACACAGATTGATCTTAATGCCTGATACTTTACCTTTGAAGCATTGTAACAATGAGTGTAAACAGAATATTGAAATGTTTTTATATTGTGAATGTCATGCAGATATGTTCTCTATGCAATGCCATGTGGAATGTTCAATAAGAAATTGTTTAATAAAAAAAAGAAAGTTGAAAATTGTGACAGGCAGAGTGATTATTTCGTGTATTATCCATTCTGTTGCAGACTTTTCTGAAACAGTTAATGGTAATCTTTCCAGTTTTTCAATGCTCAGCACCGTATAGTCTACTCCTCTTTGTGCCAAAGTAATTTGTTTATCTGTAAGGTTAAATACAGAAAACAATGACGTGTTGTTGATTAGACGCCATGGCACATATCCAGAACGAAGAGTTTGCAACGTCCAGCCTAAAAGCATTATAGAACATAATTGCGACTGTCCATGCTGTAGCATGAGCAAGGCTTGTTCCATTATGTCAATGGCAGAGGATACTATGCTGTCCAAGGAATAAATTCTGGATGACAGGGTCGTTAACCCATTGTCAACTACAGAGAGTGCTTTCTCTAAATTAATACGATCAATTTCTCGTATTCTTTCTGCAGTCTCTGCCTGTGTCGCTTTCCAAGCTTCATTATAAATGGCATATATACCTGCGTATATGAAACGTTTATGACGTCGTTTCGCAGGACCTAGTAAGAAGTCCCTTAAATCAATGCCATATTTAAGTAAAGATAAGTGTTGTTTAGCCTCTGACAGTGTAGATTTTTGTAACCACTCAAGGCATAGTTTTCGTACACATGTATGTTGTTACTATCCCTGCATGTTGTCTCTGGACATAACTTGGGTCTGGCCTAGTTACTGTAAACCCCTGTGTCTTGTTCAGGAATCTATCTTGACAGTTATTCGTGTCTGTGGGCCACATTAACCATTTCTTCCATTTAGGATCAATTCTGTTTTTCTGAAAAATACATTTTACGTCGACCCCCCCTTCTGAAGTGTTTTTGTTATCAGACATAGGTGTAGGTATAGTCGGTTTCTTTAAATCTTTTATCTTGGCAAGGCCAAGGCAGGATGTCTTTTGAACAGTGTCATTTAAAAACACATTATTTGCAGGCTCGAAACAAAGCTTCTATTCCCTGCACTTGCCAGTCTTTTGAGCCCCAGACAGTTTTTGTTTCTATGTTGTCACTCCAAAAGTCAAAGTCTAATGAGGACAGCTGGGCATAAAAGGCTGCTGTATAAATTTGCTTTGTATTGGTTAACATACTTTTCATTCCGGTCTTATTAACATTTTTAAAATAAAATGTTTCCGGATTTGTGGTATTGAAACCTGAGAAGTATGGAAATTTGTTATAGAATGTTTTTGAGATACCTTTTGGTGGCTTTGGACAATGTTCCCATTGATTGTACTTATAAATATTCCTAGGGTTTGCAGATTTGTGCAAGTATTCATGTTTTGTGAATTTAGCAGACATCTCTAAATCTGACATCATATTCTTAACAGTCTCAAAGTCCCAATCATCAGAAAACATGCTGGGTGAAACAAAGTCACTCAAGGAAACCTTAAATTGATGTGGAATCTTCAACAGCTCCGCCGGACCATAGATTTCATAATCAGTTCTGTACCATGCTATACCACCAGGTATAGGAACCGCTGTGATGTTCACTGATGTCAAGTCTCTTTGTTCACGATTAGATGATTTGTGTGGCTTCAGGAGCAAGCTGATGTTCTTACTTGCTGTGCCCATTTTACTATATTTTCCATTTATCAGCAACCCCAAAGTTAATACCATGATTACCCAAAGTAGGAGAAAAAGTACGCCAAGCACAATCCAAAGTTCAAACCATGGTGAAACCCGATAAGTATTTTCAAGTTGCTTAAAGACTTCTGTTACTTGATCTTTAAAGGTTTTATTTGCTGGCATCGTTTCAAGCTCACTGGGATCCTCAGAAAATGTATCAAAGTTAATGAAATAGCCAGAGGCAGTTCTGTCAATTGTTGGAATTGCATCAGGATTATTTGAAATCACTGGGGCTACCGGATCCTTTGTCATATTAGTGTAGTCCGATGCTACATCATTGTAGACGGGAGTGCCTTGAACTGTAATTTGGGTTTCAAGAGGCACAAGTTCCATAGCATTATTGCTTAGTCTTTTGTTCTGTGCTGCAGAGTCTTCAAATGTTATTAGTCTCTCAGTCTGAACATCTTGGATAGTCGCAAGATTTGGTCTTCTGCTACATCTTTGTAGTCCACTGGGCCTACTACTTATTATCGGCCACATGATGTGGTTTGACCAGGTCAATGGATACAAACCTGTTCTCTTTTCTTCCAGCAAGGGGCAGCAGTAACACTGTTCTTGATCTGTCGATTGCTAGCACTGGTACTGGTTTTCTGTAAGAAGGCCCAAATTCCTTCTTATCCGTGATATTTTCTCTGACTAGATCCCCAATCTTTGGAATCCAGAGAGGCCTTGCTGGGATGGGTTGTTGTCCTTCAGTGGTCGTTGGCTTCTGTATTGTGTTGCTTTGACTTCTTCTTTTCTCGTTTAAGTCCTGCAAAACAGCCAAACGGTCTTTGATATCAAAGGGTTTTTGTTCCACCACTGAAGTGTGGCAATCGAGGTCCTGGACAAGCATTCAAGTACCAGACAAGGATTTCATATAGAGTGATTCCACCCAGAGAATTTCTTGGCAGATTGTTAAGACTACGTTGGACACTTATTAGATGTTTGACCCACCCGTCACCCGAGCCTAGTACCCTAGCTGTTATAGATTGGTTTATGTCAAATTTTTTTCTTTCCACAACCAAATTTCCCTCAGGATGGAATGCACACGAATACCGCAATGCAACACCCAAATTGGCCATGGCCTCCTTGTAAGCTCGAGAGCTAAACGCAGGAACCTGGTCAGAATGTAGCGTGCTGATTGCGTATGTGCCGATAAAGACTCGCAAATCTTATATAACAGTTCGGGCGTCAGCCGAGCACTGAGGCCAAATCCAAATGAATCTGTCCAAATAGTTGTGGGACCGCATTCGTCCGTAGCGACGTCTGTGTGTAGAAAGCCTAATGCTGTCAAACAATGGTGTCTGAACTGGGCTGGCTACACTGTAGTCAGATATCTGGTGACATTCTCTGCTGCGATCTCTGTTGCAGTCATGGCAAATAATTGCAAACTCGTGAATGTGGGCATTCATCCCTGGCCGCCAGTACGTCTCTTTTAATTCCAGAATGGATTTAGAGATCCCTTGATGTATCAGACCCTCTCCCATATGTGCTTCTTGTATCAAAGCTCATCTACGTCTCCTGTTTGGTATTACTCTATCCCCCACTCCAGGGATTAGAGCAAAAGGGACGGAGTTGGCATCAATTATGTATGCATATTCGAGTGGATCGTTTAGAGGTAACGCTGCACCGCTGCTTTTGCTTGTGGCATTGACAACTAACATTGTTTCGTCGTCTATTTTTGTTTTTGAATCAGTGATTGCAGCTACGGAAGCCGTGTGCACAGCTGCCTTCGCGGCTTTATCAGCCAATGAATTCCCTGCAACATGAACGCCATCACGTTGATGACTCAGTGTATGGATCACGTGAGTCTTTTGTAGTTCTTTCTGTAATTGAACTACTTGCTCCCAAAGCAACTTATGCTTGGTTGTGCCACCTTTTGCATCTTTGAAACCGTTTTGAACCCAGTTCTGCAAGTATTCGTTGTAAGATTGAACGCAGTAATACGAATCGCACACTATGAGTCTGGGGAATTCGCAATCTGTATTTTCAAGCGCCATCTTGGAAGCCTGTAGTTCAGCTCGCTGAGCTGTACAGTCTCTGAGAGATTGTGTTTTTGTGACCCTAGGTCGGAATTTACCATCACGCCAGCGACCTTTAACGATCGCGCACGCAGCACTATAAGCCTGTTTACCCCCAATTGCGGGTTGTGCTGATCCATCTGTATAAATTATACATTCCTACTGTTCTAGAGGCAGAATCTCAGTGGGCAGAAGACATTCTTGTTCGCATTGTAGAAATTCTTGTTTTTGAAGTAGGGGTCAAAAACGTATTCAACGTCTGTTGCAGCAAGAGAGTTAACCCATTGTATCCATGTTGGATGTAAAGCCTTTGCATTTGGAAAGCTCGCTTTTGTTACTGCCTCTAAGGCAGGTACAGGAGTAACGAACATTATGTGTTTACCCTGTGCGAGAGCTCTCTCTTTTGCTACTGAAGTTTGAACCGCTGTCAGAATTGTTTCTGTTGAAGTGAATTTTATTTCAGCTTGTGTGTACAAGTGTGAATGGTAAGCAATTGGTACTTTTTCACCTTCATTAAAGGCTAAGTACGTGAATACTCATCTTCCTGGGATTATTCTGATTACAAGGTTGCGTATGTTTACGCTTGTCTGTAAATGTGTTGTTGCTGACATGTCTGTTTGCACTGAACACAACATTTCTGTGGGTTTTTGAGTCCAATTTGTTGTTTTAAAATCAGGTTTGATTAATCCGTAGAGAGGTTTAACCTTTTCTGCGTAGTTCAGTATGTATGCTCTTTCGAAATTCAGGAAACCTAGAATTGACTGTAAGTTGCTCAGTGTTTTCGGAGGTTGGAGCAGCACACACTTTTCTAACAAGCATTTACAATGCAATGGTTTTGCCTTTGTTAAAGTTAGAGCTATTGGCATTGCTCTTGACATTATTTTTATTTATGTGTTTTTTTAAAACATAAATAAATGGCATTGTCATTTACAATGCAACTAGCTTTATCTCTCGCAAATGACACACACAAACACCCACAGAGAGCCCCCCACACACACACAGAGCCCCCCCACACACACACACAGAGCCCCCCACACACACACCCACACAGAGCCCCCCACACACACAGCCACACAAAGCCCCCCCCCACACACACCCACACGGAGCCCTCCACACACACCCACACAGAGCCCCCCCACACACTGCGACCCCCCCCACACACTGCAAGCCCTACACACTGCGACCCCCATTTCAATAGGTGTGTGATGCTTACCTGGTACTAAATTGGTCCATGCATGGCTGAAAGGTTGAAATGGTGTAGGAGGCAAGGGGACAAATGTGAGCATGGAGAGAAAGGAGTATAAGTTTGAGATTAGTGACTGGGTGAAAATAAAATCAGGAAGGACACAGGGTGGTCTTTCCAAATTAGATGGTCTATTTCAGGTAGAAAATGTCAGTAGGTTCTTTGTGTTCTTGAGGGGGGGATAGGTCCAACCGGCACCATAATCGGACGTTTATTGTTTATACCCATTCACAACAGGTAACTAGGCAGGATGGTCGTCTCAGAGCCCAATCAGCAGTGAAGCAACAAGGTCCCTAAACCTCCGTAGAAGCATGTGAAACACTGAGGGGCCCTCCTCACCACACACAGGGCTGAATCTGCACTCTGAATCTGCACTCTGAATCTGCACTCTGCACTCTGAATCTGCACTCTGCACTCTGAATCTGCACTCTGCACTCTGAATCTGCACTCTGCACTCTGAATCTGCACTCTGCACTCTGAATCTTGAATCTGCACTCTGAATCTTGAATCTGCACTCTGAATCTGCACTCTGCACTCTGAATCTGCACTTTGCACTCTGAATCTGCACTCTACACTCTGAATCTGCACTCTGAATCTTGAATCTGCACTCTGAATCTGCACTCTGCACTCTGAACTCTGAATCTCCACTCTGCACTCTGAATCTGCACTCTGAATCTCCACTCTGCACTCTGAATCTGCACTCTGAATCTCCACTCTGCACTCTGAATCTGCACTCTGAATCTCCACTCTGCACTCTGAATCTGCACTCTGAATCTCCACTCTGCACTCTGAATCTGCACTCTGAATCTCCACTCTGCACTCTGAATCTGCACTCTGAATCTCCACTCTGCACTCTGAATCTGCACTCTGAATCTGCACTCTGCACTCTGAATCTGCACTCTGCACTATGAATCTGCACTCTGAATCTGCACTCTGAATCTTGAATCTGCACTCTGAATCTGCACTCTGCACTCTGAATCTGCACTCTGAATCTGAATCTGCACTCTGAATCTGCACTCTGAATCTGCACTCTGCACTCTGAATCTGCACTCTGAATCTGAATCTGCACTCTGAATCTGCACTCTGAATCTGCACTCTGAATCTGCACTCTGAATCTGCACTCTGAATCTGCACTCTGAATCTGCACTCTGAATCTGCACTCTGCACTCTGAATCTGCACTCTGCACTCTGAATCTGCACTCTGCACTCTGAATCTGCACTCTGAATCTACACTCTGCACTCTGAATCTCCACTCTGCACTCTGAATCTCCACTCTGCACTCTGAATCTCCACTCTGAATCTCCACTCTGCACTCTGAATCTCCACTCTGAATCTCCACTCTGAATCTCCACTCTGAATCTGCACTCTGAATCTGCACTCTGCACTCTGAATCTCCACTCTGCACTCTGAATCTGCACTCTGAATCTCCACTCTGCACTCTGAATCTCCACTCTGAATCTGCACTCTGAATCTCCACTCTGAATCTCCACTCTGAATCTCCACTCTGAATCTCCACTCTGAATCTGCACTCTGAATCTGCACTCTGCATCTGCACTCTGCATCTGCACTCTGCATCTGCACTCTGCATCTGCACTCTGCACTCTACACTCTGCACTCTACACTCTGAATCTGCACTCTACACTCTGAATCTGCACTCTGCACTCTGAATCTGCACTCTGAATCTGCACTCTGAATCTGCACTCTGAATCTGCACTCTGAATCTGCACTCTGCACTCTGAATCTGCACTCTGCACTCTGCACTCTGAATCTCCACTCTGCACTCTGAATCTCCACTCTGAATCTCCACTCTGCACTCTGAATCTCCACTCTGCACTCTGAATCTCCACTCTGCACTCTGAATCTCCACTCTGCACTCTGAATCTGCACTCTGCACTCTGAATCTGCACTCTGAATCTGCACTCTGAATCTGCACTCTGAATCTGCACTCTGAATCTGCACTCTGCACTCTGAATCTGCACTCTGAATCTGCACTCTGAATCTGCACTCTGAATCTGCACTCTGCACTCTGAATCTGCACTCTGAATCTCCACTCTGCACTCTGAATCTGCACTCTGCACTCTGAATCTGCACTCTGAATCTCCACTCTGCACTCTGAATCTCCACTCTGCACTCTGAATCTCCACTCTGCACTCTGAATCTCCACTCTGAATCTCCACTCTGCACCTGCACTCTGAATCTCCACTCTGAATCTCCACTCTGAATCTGCACTCTGAATCTGCACTCTGAATCTGCACTCTGAATCTGCACTCTGAATCTGCACTCTGAATCTGCACTCTGGACTCTGAATCTGCACTCTGAATCTGCACTCTGAATCTGCACTCTGAATCTGCACTCTGAATCTGCACTCTGAACTCTGAATTTGCACTCTGCATCTGCACTCTGCATCTGCACTCTGCATCTGCACTCTGCATCTGCACTCTGCATCTGCACTCTGCATCTGCACTCTGCATCTGCACTCTGCACTCTGCACTCTGAATCTGCACTCTGAATCTGCTCTCTGAATCTCCACTCTGCACTCTGAATCTGCACTCTGAATCTCCACTCTGCACTCTGAATCTGCACTCTGAATCTCCACTCTGAATCTCCACTCTGAATCTCCACTCTGCACTCTGAATCTGCACTCTGAATCTGCACTCTGAATCTGCACTCTGAATCTGCACTCTGCATCTGCACTCTGCATCTGCACTCTGCACTCTGCACTCTGCACTCTGCACTCTGAATCTGCACTCTGAATCTGCACTCTGAATCTCCACTCTGCACTCTGAATCTGCACTCTGAATCTCCACTCTGAATCTCCACTCTGCACTCTGAATCTGCACTCTGAATCTGCACTCTGAATCTGCACTCTGAATCTGCACTCTGAATCTCCACTCTGCACTCTGAATCTGCACTCTGAATCTGCACTCTGAATCTGCACTCTGAATCTGCACTCTGAATCTGCACTCTGAATCTGCACTCTGAATCTGCACTCTGAATCTCCACTCTGCACTCTGAATCTGCACTCTGTATCTGCACTCTGCATCTGCACTCTGCATCTGCACTCTGCATCTGCACTCTGCATCTGCACTCTGAATCTGCACTCTGAATCTGCACTCTGAATCTGCACTCTGAATCTGCACTCTGAATCTGCACTCTGAATCTGCACTCTGCACTCTGAATCTGCACTCTGAATCTGCACTCTGCACTCTGAATCTGCACTCTGCACTCTGAATCTCCACTCTGCACTCTGAATCTGCACTCTGAATCTCCACTCTGCACTCTGAATCTCCACTCTGAATCTGCACTCTGAATCTCCACTCTGAATCTCCACTCTGAATCTCCACTCTGAATCTCCACTCTGAATCTGCACTCTGAATCTGCACTCTGCATCTGCACTCTGCATCTGCACTCTGCATCTGCACTCTGCATCTGCACTCTGCACTCTACACTCTGCACTCTACACTCTGAATCTGCACTCTACACTCTGAATCTGCACTCTGCACTCTGAATCTGCACTCTGAATCTGCACTCTGAATCTGCACTCTGAATCTGCACTCTGAATCTGCACTCTGCACTCTGAATCTGCACTCTGCACTCTGCACTCTGAATCTCCACTCTGCACTCTGAATCTCCACTCTGAATCTCCACTCTGCACTCTGAATCTCCACTCTGCACTCTGAATCTCCACTCTGCACTCTGAATCTCCACTCTGCACTCTGAATCTGCACTCTGCACTCTGAATCTGCACTCTGAATCTGCACTCTGAATCTGCACTCTGCACTCTGAATCTGCACTCTGAATCTGCACTCTGAATCTGCACTCTGAATCTGCACTCTGAATCTGCACTCTGAATCTGCACTCTGCACTCTGAATCTGCACTCTGAATCTCCACTCTGCACTCTGAATCTGCACTCTGCACTCTGAATCTGCACTCTGAATCTCCACTCTGCACTCTGAATCTCCACTCTGCACTCTGAATCTCCACTCTGCACTCTGAATCTCCACTCTGAATCTCCACTCTGCACCTGCACTCTGAATCTCCACTCTGAATCTCCACTCTGAATCTGCACTCTGAATCTGCACTCTGAATCTGCACTCTGAATCTGCACTCTGAATCTGCACTCTGAATCTGCACTCTGGACTCTGAATCTGCACTCTGAATCTGCACTCTGAATCTGCACTCTGAATCTGCACTCTGAATCTGCACTCTGAACTCTGAATTTGCACTCTGCATCTGCACTCTGCATCTGCACTCTGCATCTGCACTCTGCATCTGCACTCTGCATCTGCACTCTGCATCTGCACTCTGCATCTGCACTCTGCATCTGCACTCTGCACTCTGCACTCTGAATCTGCACTCTGAATCTGCTCTCTGAATCTCCACTCTGCACTCTGAATCTGCACTCTGAATCTCCACTCTGCACTCTGAATCTGCACTCTGAATCTCCACTCTGAATCTCCACTCTGAATCTCCACTCTGCACTCTGAATCTGCACTCTGAATCTGCACTCTGAATCTGCACTCTGAATCTGCACTCTGCATCTGCACTCTGCATCTGCACTCTGCACTCTGCACTCTGAATCTGCACTCTGAATCTGCACTCTGAATCTCCACTCTGCACTCTGAATCTGCACTCTGAATCTCCACTCTGAATCTCCACTCTGCACTCTGAATCTGCACTCTGAATCTGCACTCTGAATCTGCACTCTGAATCTGCACTCTGAATCTCCACTCTGCACTCTGAATCTGCACTCTGAATCTGCACTCTGAATCTGCACTCTGAATCTGCACTCTGAATCTGCACTCTGAATCTGCACTCTGAATCTGCACTCTGAATCTCCACTCTGCACTCTGAATCTGCACTCTGTATCTGCACTCTGCATCTGCACTCTGCATCTGCACTCTGCATCTGCACTCTGCATCTGCACTCTGAATCTGCACTCTGAATCTGCACTCTGAATCTGCACTCTGAATCTGCACTCTGAATCTGCACTCTGAATCTGCACTCTGCACTCTGAATCTGCACTCTGAATCTGCACTCTGCACTCTGAATCTGCACTCTGCACTCTGAATCTGCACTCTGCACTCTGAATCTGCACTCTGAATCTGCACTCTGAATCTGCACTCTGAATCTCCACTCTGAATCTCCACTCTGCACTCTGAATCTGCACTCTGAATCTGCACTCTGAATCTCCACTCTGAATCTCCACTCTGAATCTCCACTCTGAATCTCCACTCTGAATCTCCACTCTGAATCTCCACTCTGCACTCTGCACTCTGAATCTGCACTCTGCACTATGAATCTGCACTCTGCACTCTGAATCTGCACTCTGAATCTTGAATCTGCACTCTGAATCTGCACTCTGCACTCTGAATCTGCACTCTGAATCTGAATCTGCACTCTGAATCTGCACTCTGAATCTGCACTCTGCACTCTGAATCTGCACTCTGAATCTGAATCTGCACTCTGAATCTGCACTCTGAATCTGCACTCTGAATCTGCACTCTGAATCTGCACTCTGAATCTGCACTCTGCACTCTGAATCTGCACTCTGCACTCTGAATCTGCACTCTGAATCTGCACTCTGCACTCTGAATCTGCACTCTGAATCTACACTCTGCACTCTGAATCTACACTCTGCACTCTGAATCTCCACTCTGCACTCTGAATCTCCACTCTGAATCTCCACTCTGAATCTCCACTCTGAATCTCCACTCTGCACTCTGAATCTCCACTCTGAATCTCCACTCTGAATCTCCACTCTGAATCTGCACTCTGCACTCTGAATCTCCACTCTGCACTCTGAATCTGCACTCTGAATCTCCACTCTGCACTCTGAATCTCCACTCTGAATCTGCACTCTGAATCTCCACTCTGAATCTCCACTCTGAATCTCCACTCTGAATCTCCACTCTGAATCTGCACTCTGCATCTGCACTCTGCATCTGCACTCTGCATCTGCACTCTGCATCTGCACTCTGCACTCTACACTCTGCACTCTACACTCTGCACTCTACACTCTGAATCTGCACTCTACACTCTGAATCTGCACTCTGCACTCTGAATCTGCACTCTGCACTCTGAATCTGCACTCTGATTCTGCACTCTGAATCTGCACTCTGAATCTGCACTCTGAATCTGCACTCTGCACTCTGAATCTGCACTCTGCACTCTGCACTCTGAATCTCCACTCTGCACTCTGAATCTCCACTCTGAATCTCCACTCTGCACTCTGAATCTCCACTCTGCACTCTGAATCTCCACTCTGCACTCTGAATCTCCACTCTGCACTCTGAATCTGCACTCTGCACTCTGAATCTGCACTCTGAATCTGCACTCTGAATCTGCACTCTGAATCTGCACTCTGCACTCTGAATCTGCACTCTGAATCTGCACTCTGAATCTGCACTCTGAATCTGCACTCTGAATCTCCACTCTGCACTCTGAATCTGCACTCTGCACTCTGAATCTGCACTCTGAATCTCCACTCTGCACTCTGAATCTCCACTCTGCACTCTGAATCTCCACTCTGCACTCTGAATCTCCACTCTGAATCTCCACTCTGCACCTGCACTCTGAATCTCCACTCTGAATCTCCACTCTGAATCTGCATTCTGAATCTGCACTCTGAATCTGCACTCTGAATCTGCACTCTAAATCTGCACTCTGAATCTGCACTCTGCACTCTAAATCTGCACTCTGCACTCTGAATCTGCACTCTGAATCTGCACTCTGAACTCTGAATTTGCACTCTGCATCTGCACTCTGCATCTGCACTCTGCATCTGCACTCTGCATCTGCACTCTGCATCTGCACTCTGCATCTGCACTCTGCATCTGCACTCTGCACTCTGCACTCTGAATCTGCACTCTGAATCTGCACTCTGAATCTCCACTCTGCACTCTGAATCTGCACTCTGAATCTCCACTCTGCACTCTGAATCTGCACTCTGAATCTCCACTCTGAATCTCCACTCTGAATCTCCACTCTGCACTCTGAATCTGCACTCTGAATCTGCACTCTGAATCTGCACTCTGCATCTGCACTCTGCATCTGCACTCTGCACTCTGAATCTGCACTCTGAATCTGCACTCTGAATCTCCACTCTGCACTCTGAATCTGCACTCTGAATCTCCACTCTGAATCTCCACTCTGCACTCTGAATCTGCACTCTGAATCTGCACTCTGAATCTGCACTCTGAATCTCCACTCTGCACTCTGAATCTGCACTCTGAATCTGCACTCTGAATCTGCACTCTGAATCTGCACTCTGAATCTGCACTCTGAATCTGCACTCTGAATCTGCACTCTGAATCTCCACTCTGCACTCTGAATCTGCACTCTGTATCTGCACTCTGCATCTGCACTCTGCATCTGCACTCTGCATCTGCACTCTGCATCTGCACTCTGCATCTGCACTCTGAATCTGCACTCTGAATCTGCACTCTGAATCTGCACTCTGAATCTGCACTCTGCACTCTGAATCTGCACTCTGAATCTGCACTCTGCACTCTGAATCTGCACTCTGCACTCTGAATCTGCACTCTGCACTCTGAATCTGCACTCTGAATCTGCACTCTGAATCTGCACTCTGAATCTCCACTCTGAATCTCCACTCTGCACTCTGAATCTGCACTCTGAATCTG
The DNA here is from genome assembly GCF_964261635.1 of Lissotriton helveticus. NCBI lineage: Eukaryota > Metazoa > Chordata > Amphibia > Caudata > Salamandridae > Lissotriton > Lissotriton helveticus. The sequence goes on along the minus strand of NC_136057.1, from coordinate 187,404,666 downwards.
CACTCTGAATCTCCACTCTGAATCTCCACTCTGAATCTCCACTCTGAATCTCCACTCTGAATCTCCACTCTGAATCTCCACTCTGCACTCTGCATCTGCACTCTGCATCTGCACTCTGCATCTGCACTCTGCATCTGCACTCTGCATCTGCACTCTGCATCTGCACTCTGCACTCTGCACTCTGAATCTGCACTCTGAATCTGCACTCTGAATCTCCACTCTGCACTCTGAATCTGCACTCTGAATCTCCACTCTGCACTCTGAATCTGCACTCTGAATCTCCACTCTGAATCTCCACTCTGAATCTCCACTCTGCACTCTGAATCTGCACTCTGAATCTGCACTCTGAATCTGCACTCTGAATCTGCACTCTGAATCTGCACTCTGCATCTGCACTCTGCACTCTGCACTCTGCACTCTGCACTCTGAATCTGCACTCTGAATCTGCACTCTGAATCTCCACTCTGCACTCTGAATCTGCACTCTGAATCTGCACTCTGAATCTCCACTCTGAATCTCCACTCTGCACTCTGAATCTGCACTCTGAATCTGCACTCTGAATCTGCACTCTGAATCTGCACTCTGAATCTGCACTCTGAATCTGCACTCTGAATCTCCACTCTGCACTCTGAATCTGCACTCTGAATCTGCACTCTGAATCTGCACTCTGAATCTGCACTCTGAATCTGCACTCTGAATCTCCACTCTGAATCTCCACTCTGAATCTCCACTCTGAATCTGCACTCTGCATCTGCACTCTGCATCTGCACTCTGCATCTGCACTCTGCATCTGCACTCTGCATCTGCACTCTGAATCTGCACTCTGAATCTGCACTCTGAATCTGCACTCTGAATCTGCACTCTGCACTCTGAATCTGCACTCTGAATCTGCACTCTGCACTCTGAATCTGCACTCTGAATCTGCACTCTGCACTCTGAATCTGCACTCTGCACTCTGAATCTGCACTCTGAATCTGCACTCTGAATCTTCACTCTGAATCTCCACTCTGAATCTCCACTCTGAATCTCCACTCTGCACTCTGAATCTGCACTCTGAATCTGCACTCTGAATCTCCACTCTGAATCTCCACTCTGAATCTCCACTCTGAATCTCCACTCTGAATCTCCACTCTGCACTCTGCATCTGCACTCTGCATCTGCACTCTGCATCTGCACTCTGCATCTGCACTCTGCATCTGCACTCTGAATCTGCACTCTGAATCTGCACTCTGAATCTGCACTCTGAATCTGCACTCTGAATCTGCACTCTGAATCTCCACTCTGCACTCTGAATCTGCACTCTGAATCTGCACTCTGAATCTGCACTCTGAATCTGCACTCTGAATCTGCACTCTGAATCTGCACTCTGAATCTCCACTCTGCACTCTGAATCTGCACTCTGAATCTCCACTCTGCACTCTGAATCTGCACTCTGAATCTGCACTCTGAATCTGCACTCTGAATCTGCACTCTGCACTCTGAATCTGCACTCTGCACTCTGAATCTGCACTCTGAATCTGCACTCTGAATCTGCACTCTGAATCTGCACTCTGAATCTGCACTCTACACTCTGAATCTGCACTCTGAATCTGCACTCTACACTCTCAATCTGCACTCTCAATCTGCACTCTACACTCTCAATCTGCACTCTCAATCTGCACTCTCAATCTGCACTCTCAATCTGCACTCTCAATCTGCACTCTCAATCTGCACTCTGCACTCTCAATCTGCACTCTGCACTCTCAATCTGCACTCTCAATCTGCACTCTGCACTCTGCACTCTGAATCTGCACTCTGAATCTGCACTCTACACTCTGAATCTGCACTCTGAATCTGCACTCTGAATCTGCACTCTGAATCTGCACTCTAAATCTGCACTCTGAATCTGCACTCTGCACTCTCAATCTGCACTCTCAATCTGCACTCTGCACTCTCAATCTGCACTCTGAATCTGCACTCTACACTCTGAATCTGCACTCTGAATCTGCACTCTGAATCTGCACTCTGAATCTGCACTCTGAATCTGCACTCTGCACTCTCAACCTGCACTCTCAATCTGCACTCTGCACTCTCAATCTGCACTCTGCACTCTCAATCTGCACTCTGCACTCTCAATCTGCACTCTGCACTCTCAATCTGCACTCTGCACTCTCAATCTGCACTCTCAAGCTGCACTCTCAATCTGCACTATCAGTCTGCACTATCAGTCTGCACTATCAGTCTGCACTATCAGTCTGCACTATCAGTCTGCACTCTGCACTCTGCACTCGCACTCTGCACTCTGCACTCGCACTCTGCACTCGCACTCTGAATCTGCACTCTGACTCTGAATCTGCACTCTGACTCTGAATCTGCACTCTGACTCTGAATCTGCACTCTGACTCTGAATCTGCACGCCTTAAAATCCACTCTCGGTTCCTTTGTTTGCCTGATGTTCGTTACGAAATTTTATTAAAAGGTGAGCAGGAAGTTTCAAAGTGCGACAGCATAAACATTTTTTTTAACTATCAGTTTACGATTCCTACCTTATTTGGAAGTTTATCTACTTGAAATATTCCCTTTGTTCTGTAGTAAGCAGACCTTTTTATTCCTCGTGTTAATACGCATGCAATGTTTGTCAATGCCCAGCGGGTCAGGCAGTGTTCAGTAGCACAATTATGCTGCCTCGTGGCCTTTCGCTGCCGCGGGAAGTGCACAATTAGGCGATGCTGTGATCCCGGGTGCACTTTTCTGGTCGGAAAGTGGAAAGTTAGTGGTTTCACAGTGGGGGTCGGTGCCCTATAATAGGTAACACATGGGAAGCTCTAAATAAATAACTTCATCTAATGAGGCTGTCATTAAATAAAAAAAAGTAGCATGCTCGCCGCTGGGACATTTATCACCGCACAAATTAGTCTGTTTTCGCCTCATTAAAATAAAGAGAAACCAGCGTGAATTCGGTATACTTTACTCCCATGAAATAAAACACATCCAGCAAAGGACCTAACTCTAAAACGGATATTCACATATATGTACATCATTTCAGTCCTTTTTAATGTCCACAACGCTAAAACGTATAAAATAAACAAGCTTATAGTAACAATGAAAATGCTGCATCGGAAGGCGGGTGCCGGCTCAATGCCGGGACAGATTCGGGGGCGTTCCCGGCTTTTGGCTGACGTCGCGTGACGTCGGCAAAAGCCAAAGAATCTCGGGAACGCCCCCGAATCTGGTCCGGCATTGACGGACAGGCCCCTCGTCCAATGGCTAGCCTCCATTTATGGAGCTAGCCAATCGGAGGAGGGGGCGTATCCCGACCCACACACACAACTCAAGAGGTTTTTTTGGCACATGCGCAAAGCGCATGGCCAGTCAAAACCTAAAAAGTTGGCTGCTAGGCTTTTGCCTTCACTTGACAACTCTTATCCTAGAAAAAGGACGTTAAGGTGGGCAATTCTCAATTTCTTAAAGTTTAATTGGTAACCTTCAGAAGCAAATCCAAGTATAATGGTATTCACTCTGTTCAAGTCTATTAGACAGATGTCATCGACATAAGATAATGCCTCATCATCATACGTTTGTAGTAACTCTGTTACTCTGGCAGAAAATAACCCTGGACTATTCTTGAATCCCTGGGGGAAGACGACAGAAGTGACACTGTGTCCCCATAATTGAGAATGTTATAATATATGGGTCAACCCAATGGTACTGGGACCTGGGTAGTCAATAGTAAGCTGAAAATGGGATAGGATTTTTTAGGAAATAAATAAGTATATGACAATGTACACATGTCCAATGTGGAACTCAATGTTGAATGTGGATGAGACCGCATACTATGTAATTCGTCTATGATTAATTTGACCTGTTACACTATTTTGCACAAATTTCCCCTTCTCACCCTCTTTTTCTTTCCACGCCTCCCTGTCCTGGGCATATTGCTAAATGCTTTAAAATGTTTTGTTGTGAAGATATGGTAATTAACTTTCAAATGAGGATGTATATTAAATTATATTAAATAGCCTCCATTTATGGAGCTAGCCAATCGGAGGAGGGGGCGTATCCCGACCCACACACACAACTCAAGAGGTTTTTTTGGCACATGCGCAAAGCGCATGGCCAGTCAAAACCTAAAAAGTTGGCTGCTAGGCTTTTGCCTTCACTTGACAACTCTTATCCTAGAAAAAGGACGTTAAGGTGGGCAATTCTCAATTTCTTAAAGTTTAATTGGTAACCTTCAGAAGCAAATCCAAGTATAATGGTATTCACTCTGTTCAAGTCTATTAGACAGATGTCATCGACATAAGATAATGCCTCATCATCATACGTTTGTAGTAACTCTGTTACTCTGGCAGAAAATAACCCTGGACTATTCTTGAATCCCTGGGGGAAGACGACAGAAGTGACACTGTGTCCCCATAATTGAGAATGTTATAATATATGGGTCAACCCAATGGTACTGGGACCTGGGTAGTCAATAGTAAGCTGAAAATGGGATAGGATTTTTTAGGAAATAAATAAGTATATGACAATGTACACATGTCCAATGTGGAACTCAATGTTGAATGTGGATGAGACCGCATACTATGTAATTCGTCTATGATTAATTTGACCTGTTACACTATTTTGCACAAATTTCCCCTTCTCACCCTCTTTTTCTTTTCACGCCTCCCTGTCCTGGGCATATTGCTAAATGCTTTAAAATGTTTTGTTGTGAAGATATGGTAATTAACTTTCAAATGAGGATGTATATTAAATTATATTAAATAGCATTCCTCCAAGTCAATTCTCATGAGGTTTTTATTATTGCTCAGTTTATGAGTTTGTGTCTTTGATATTGCATCAACTGGGACCCCTCTCTATATACCCATAATTGAGAAAGCGGTCAAGTTCCTGCTTTCAGGTGCAATGTTTCGACAGAAAAGAACAATAGAAATATCTAATGTGGTTTTATATTTTTTGCGCACAATGTTATTCATCAGTGCTGCACTGTGTGCATTTTGTATTGCAAAAGTTTTGCTACACAAGTTTAAATGTCTGTAGTCCAAAACTAGACGATATGTATTGTCTGGTTTGGAGACAGGAAACAAAGGATTGTTCATGGACGAGGTGCATGTTTCAATCACCCCTTGGTATTCAAGTTGACCTAATATCTCCCTGACCTGTTTTTTAGCTTCTTGCTTTACTGGATACTGCCTCTGTGCAGTTGGTTGGGTTTTTAACTGGATTTTGTGGTGAGGGGAATCCTCATCCCCTCCCACATGATTTTTATATAATGCTGGAGACTGGGCTACTGCCTATATTCTGGCATTGGTGTATTTGACTTGAATTGGAACATGATTCGAGAAGGCTGGCATAATGATGTCTTCGCCGTTTAGTGGCCAATCTTTTTCAGCTAGAAGAATGTCATAACCCTTAGAGAGCTTCTCTCAAAAGAGTGCTCTTATTTTCCTAGTTATGCCCCACTTCATCTGGAGCGTTACTTCATATAACTTATGGGGTACACTAACCCTGGTATCAGCTGTTTCAACTTGAATGTACTCATTCAAGTCCACTGTCTCCAGATGATCCTTCAAGATCCTGCGAGCTATGGTGACCTCTGCTGCGCTGTCCAGCATTATCTGGGCCCACTACCCGTTCTTGAGTTCTGTCCTCAAGATCCTCGGCATGTCTGATTTTTAGACCTGCTACCTTAATTTTGGTGAATTGAGCTTTCTTATTTTTTGGAACGTGTTGATCGTCTTTGGACTTCACGCTTTCTTCCTTTTGTTCTGACCATCCTCTTCTTTCCGATTTCTGTGAGGAAGTCTGAAAGGTACGAGTGGAATGTGTATCAGTGTCTTGATATCTATCAGGTTTTCTCAAACTATCCCTATTCCTGAGGTTATACCTCTTTTCAGAGGGCTCCTTTTGAGGAGACCTACCTCTGGACTGAGAACACTTCTCATTAGAAGTGTGTTTAGTATTTTCCCACTTCTTTTTAGGAGTAGTGAGAGTGTTTTTAATAAAGACCTTTTCAGGACTTTCTGTTAGTTGGGGTTTAACTGGTTTCACACCCAAACTATCTCTACCTAGTTCTTCGTAGGATTTTTCAAATATTCTGGCCAGTTCATATGGTTGCTCAGTTATATCTATTTCCCTTATTTTTTGGCGGATCGCCACAGATGCTGCTTCACCTTTAATATTAGCTAATATTATAGCTGAGACCTGTTTGAAATCTTTCAGTAATTTCATACCCAGATTTAAAGCAGGCTCTGCCCCGTATTCATTTTGAATCTGTTTCAGGACGTCTGGTATCACCGCCATACACAGAACACCATGTGTTTTTGTACAGATTTCAGCAAAGTCTGTACCCCAAGTGTTGCAGTTCTCCAGGTGTGGTGCGATCCCCATTGTCAAAATTCTGTGTTTCTCATGAGGTGTACTATCAGGAAATACTGCCTCGATTTGAGTAATTTTTTGAGCTATCCAAAATGGAATTTGTTCCCTTTTTTTTTGTCAAATCTTTTTTATTATGATTTATAAAGATGAACATTACATTAGGTATTCCATTTCACACATTTCATCTTAGCAGCCGTTCCTGGGTAGAAGTGCACCAACAAAATGTCACGACTAGAGGTGCCGTAGCAATACATGCATTTAGTCCGCAGGAGAATCATGAGTGCCCAGGTGTGTTCTTAAATGGTGATTAAGATTCAATACACCCCACCTACCTGCACGAGGGAACAGGCCTTACATGTACATCCCAGTCCTGATAATGATCATATGCAGCAAAACAGTAACAGGAACTACTAACTGCGACACTGTCACGGAAGTACATTACAAAACTCCCCCCCTTCTCGACCCCCCCAATCCACCCGCCCCACTCATACGCACAGGACACACATACCACCTTGGCTAATGCTTCCTCACCTATTTACCATGCCATGTATTAAATTGTGTGTCAGGAGTGGCCACCGCTGCACGGAATTTGTTCCCTTTTTGCGGGCAATTTACCAATGACCGATTGTATAGTCTGTGGTGTGATTTTATTTGTGTTCCTCTGGTGAGGGGTTTGCTGTGGAATCCTTATAGGAGGTTGGACTGTTAGAGCCCGCATGACATATTGAACAAATTGTCTATGTATTTTAATTAGTTGTTTTTGTTGAACTAATAGTTCTTCACTTGAAATTTCTTCAATGTCAGGATGTAGTGTATAGCTTGCTAGTACCGGCCATGTTTTTTAATCCTGGTCTACCTAGTGGACTGAGCCTGGTAATGTGATTTTGATGTTGTAGGGCGCCTATAAACCAGAGTCGGTGCTCTTGGTAAGTTAGTGGAATTTCAATGTCCTCGAAAGGAATGTATTCCGCTGGATGTTCCTCTACTTTGTAGAAGTGGAACACATTTGTTACTGGATTTGCTTGAGGGAAGACAATTCATGAATAGAATACCTCTGTCTGCCAATATTCATGTGCCTCTATGACAAAAATTACCCTACCACCTCTAGGTGATAGGCCATTTGTTATAAGCTTAATAGTGATGGTTTTTCTTAAGTTTTCCGGGATGATTATAGCATCCGGGTCATTTTGTTGGAAACCTGTAACGTCTAAGCCCGGTTGTGCTGTAGCTGCAGCTCTACTGGTCCGGGATTATTCTCGTCGGCCATTTTTGTTGACTGAAAGTTTGCAGAGCAAGTTTCATGGTAACTAAGATAAGGTGCACAATATTTTGGAACACTGTATCCTTCAACGTTGAACTAATCAAAAACTAATACATAGGATTTTCGTCCAACTCAGTATTGGGGATATATTTTATCCTTTTACCCACTCCAGACGTCTATTGGAGTATTTTATGGGAAAAAGGGTTCTCTGTGGAAAGCACGACTGAGTTACTCTAGTATCTAGTGTTAAATTAGTGCCTTACCAAACGTTGGGCACCATGTAGTGTAGTTCCTATATTCCCAATAGGCTCTGCAAATTGGAATAATACATCCTTTAGATTTGACGTATGACTTAGGTTGATTAGGTCTTTATCAAACATATTAGACTTAATTGTGAGTGCCGGCTAGCTCAGAGATCACTAGAAACTTTCTCGAATAAACAAGAAGGGATTCGTTTCTGACAACCGCATAAACGTGACAACTTTGTTTCCACAAGAATAAAACTAATCTTCAGAGTCGTGGAAACGATGATTAGATATTTTACTCAGTCATTCGTGCATGCTTTGTTTCATCAGAGGTGCAGAGAAATAGAGAGACGGGCGTTTTCATAAAAGGTTTATTGAACAGTCTTCTTTCTCATGCAAAAAAAATGAATTGCCACAATTGTAATACTGGTTGCAAAGTATAATGCGTACAGTATTATAAAATAATACTGTAAAAGCATTGTATGGTTCCTAGACCATAGATAAATACATACATAAATATCAAAGGCTATTGGGATAGTCTCTGCAATACTATCCCAACAGCCAGTAGGTCACAAGAATGAATAGTCAGATGCCTTGCAATGGATATGACAGATGAGTAACAGGGAGTACAGAAATATAGGAACCCTAACTTAACTGTATCAATTACTATCAACTCAAAATTTGAACCAGAATGTCAGATACCTTTCCTGGGTTATAATGGATGAGTAAAAAGGGGTACAAGAATATACTCACTGTATCCATTGCTATCAACTAGAAAAGAATAGTAAGAGTACAACCATCTGGCCCATCGTGATAGCCATTAAGCAGTACGGACTGTCCCCAGGGCACCCTCAGCCATATGTAATTGCCTTTCCCATGGGATTTCACTGTTAAGACCAAAAGTACATGTTTGTAACGTGAAGATCCAAAACACTTTTGGAAGTTTGCTGATACCGGCCCAATCTTTTCCCCGCCAGAAACTTTTTTTCTATAATTAGCCATTTTATATTCTCTGGTGGATGTTCCTTTTCTAGAAAGAGTTTTACCTAGGGGGCAGTTAGATTCCTTGTTTCAATAGCCGATTTGCGTTCTGTCAAATGGATGCTAAACTCTGTCTCGGCTCACCGAGATATCCCCAGCCACAAGGGCATATCAGTAGGCATATAACATTCTGTGTTTTGCAGTTTGTTAAAGTATGCACATTTATAGCATATCTAGGCTGTCCAGTTTTAGGTTTAAACCTATAATAACTGTTAAAACCCCACTGTAAGAGAATTAGCCCTCACCAGTGAAAACATATAAACACTGAAAAAACACCTGCAAAACCACAAACTAAATGCCATTCAAAGAAAGGAAAAAGAGATTGAAAGAGTCTTTTTTTTCTTCCTGAAGGAGGCAATGCAAGCTAGCAGTAAGAAAGACTGTGCTAACATTATTCTGCTTGAGTTTTGTTGTTTAGAGATGCTACTAAAATACTGTTTCTTCATCCCTTTACTGTTTTTCAGTTTTGTGGTCTTTATTTATTTATTTATTTTCAGAGTTTTGTATAGCGCGAACATGATCCATAACAGATATCATAGCGCTTTACATACAAATGGAAAGAAGACAATAGGAAGGAAAACTTCTTAAGGCAATTTATGCAAACTTAGTGAACAATGCAAGGTAAAAAAAAGTGATTGTGTGGTCGATTCAGGCAGAGTAATAACAGGGAGAGACAACAAGGCAAACTAAAGATGCAGGGTTTAGAAGCATGTTTTAGGTCTTGTTTAATTATTATAAACTGTAGAGAATCAAGAAATATCACAATCATGTTTGATATTTTGGCTGCATTTGTTTCTTTTACTGATAGGTAAAATGGCTGCTTTCATAAGAATCTTTACTAATATGTGTCATCACATTTACCCACAGAGAATGGGTATAAACCTTTAAGACATCAGCCCACGGTTTCAAGTGAGTCAGTATTAATAATAGGTGAATTGACAACACCTCAAGCTTTAAAAATCAAATGCAAGGTATAGTGACAAGTATATGTGAAAAGAGCGCTATCACCAAGCATCTTGGATAGTGGTGAACACATAACACCATACTTTTGGAAAACATGGAACGCATTGTCATTAGGAATGCTCTGCAAAAATGGTTCTTTCCAAGATCAACAATAGTGATTCCACTATGTGTATGAAAAAGTTGTGTGATGACCTGTCAAAATTGATACCTGAGCTGAAGTACTTTCCAATAAGAGATCCTTGCCACTCGTTAGATGGTATGCTGAAAGCATTTTTACAATCTTCAGAGTTAATGAGGCATGCTGTTGACTTTTTAGTCCAATCTGGCGCACTGTTTTCTTATGCACTGGAACAAAAACGCAAATATTTATCATTTTGTGCTTTGTGTGTCATCTTGTGTGGCATCAAAGAAAGATTCATCCCAACTGTGTCCCTTAGCTGAAGGTTCTCATTCCAAAGGGCTATGAATGCTATATTATCCATATGGCAACTATTTACAGACTTTTTGCTGAGGGATGATGTGAGGATCTTTGGTCGCATATTGATAGTGATGTGAATAAAAGTACACTCTACTGCATTCTTAGATTTCTACAGGAAAACATAACTGCTGTAGTGGACATAATAAAAAAGCTAGAGTCTGAAAACACCCTTGTCTGCCAAGTGTTCAGCATAATTGGTGTTGATGTGAAACATCTCCTGGAGAGTCGGCTGGGCGACACCTTTAGTGACTTTGGCACTGCAACATGTTCCATGTTAGAGTGCTTGCCACTTGGTAAGCAAAGCAATGTTGACGAGCAATTCAGCAACTTTTATTTTACAATGTATGAGAAATGGCTTTCAATGATGCATAGAAATGTCCCTTCACCACCAATGGTATTTGAAGTGAATGAAACCTCACTGTCGTACTCTGTACAAGTTCTAAATTCCTTCTGTAAAGGGGAATTTCCTTGGTAGTTTCAAAAGTGCTGCTTCATTTTTGCCCGCTTCAATAACTCTGAGGGCATAAGCGTCCAGCTCAATGCAATTATTGAAGAACCTGCCCTGAGAATCACAATCTTCAAGTGCACCAGTATTGGCATGGAAAGCTATGTCACTGGCCAGAGTTAACAAATTGTGCACCGGCTGTTTTGGCGTTGCCCGTCTCAAGTGCCAATGTTGAGAGGGTCATTTCACAGAAGTTTGCATGGGAAGGAAAGAGCGAGCACCCATGACCAAAGACTCACTGAAGAAGGATTGTTTGGTGTACTACAATAAGTTTAATTTGTAAAAATCTATCTGGACCTCATATACACTATACGTACACTGTCTAAATACCATGTGCTATCAGTGCAGACAACAAGCAATAATAAAAGCAAAATGTTCCATAAACACCAGAAAAACACTTTTTTTGTTAATTTTAATGGCGCAAAAATGTATAACCACTGATAACCACTGATTTTTAAGGTATTGAAATCACTTGAAATCACTGAGAAAAAAACACCAAAAATTACCAAAAATAGAAACTGAAAACAGGAAAACTTAAGCATATCCATTATGGGTGTGGGTGTCTGTTTCTAAGGCACTCTCAAATGCCAGGCATTGGCGATATTTGAAATTGCCCTGATGCGATTAACACCATCTATGTTTTTTTTTAATGAAATGGATATTCCTTGTAAGCATGGATCTCATGAAGTTATCTTGCAGGTTTTTGCTGCAGCGATGGGCAACCATGTGTCTGAAGATCTTGATATCTGTCTCCGGACCACTGTTTAGGATGTGCCAGTTGTAATTAATGACCTGTCATACTTTCTCCTTAAGTATTGAGGGGTATATTTACAAGTCCCTTGCACCACTTCTTGTGATGCACAGGCAGCGCATTTTTCTGCCCCATATTTACAAGGACTGGAAATGCCACACTGCATGACTTTTTCTTGCCTTGTAAATATGGTCGCTTTGCATGCACCACTTTGTGTGAAAGGGGTGTTCCATGGGTGTTGTTGTGGGTGTTTCCACGCACACCCATGGAACCAAACACATTTCCAGATTTACGAGAAATCATCAGCCTGGAAATGCGTCTGAATGCTACTCCTATCCAGGGGAGGCATAGGGAGGCGCAACAAGGAGACATAGTTATAACTTAAGTGTTGCCATTCCTTTTCCCGAGCTACGTCTTCCCTACTGCTCAGCCAGGATGAGTGCTGGAGTGCTTGGTGATGAGTGGAATGCTGAATGTTTGATGATGTTGTAGAATGCATGGGTCCCTGGTGATGCCCTGAGTGTCAGTTGGAGCATGCCCGCTGAGCAGCAGGGAGGCTACTCCTGGTGGGGCTGCTATTTACCATCTTCTACTTACTTACCTGAAACTTACCTTGTAACTAAGCTAGAATAAACCAATCTTAGATTATACACCTTAGCTAATGGACTTTCAATTACAACATTTTTGGCGATGATTTGAACATGAACCTCCATTTTGGGGAAGGAAGACTCTACTATACCCTACTAAAGATACTGGAACTAAGGAGCCTACTGAAGAGATTGGAATTAAGTGAACGGTAACTTTAAGGATAAGCTACACCCTGGTAAGCCGCATCAGTGCCCCTCATCATCTGGACAGCCTGCAGCCTGGGGCGTTTGACCTTCTTGTCATCTGTGATCTTCATGGTGTTTGTTGTCTACTGTTCGCGTGTGGCAACGGCATCTGGTTGGTTGTACACAGTCATTGTTTTTGATCTGGATTGGCGGTTGGTGTAAGATCATCGCCGAGGACCTACATGGACATTTTCAGTTTTGGGTCACGTGGACACTATGCGGCATGTTTGAATGTGAAAAAGAAAAGTTGCTGTGCCTTTGTCCTACAGTGCCTTTCTTGCCATTTTTGAGAGAGGTTTTTTTTTTTAACCTGTGCAAGCTCTGTCTCTGCCTTACCGTTGTTTTCAGCTCAAGCATTTACAGCGAGCACAGGTGGGCATGAGACGTGTCCACGTCATGGTGGTGTTAACGCTGTTCTGTGGGAGGCTTCTACCTGCATGCTGTTACGGGACTCTGTAATGATTTCACAGTGGAGGCTGTGCATTTTGAGTCGGTCTCACGTAAAACTCTGGTGCGCTGACCCACGTGCATTTGCAGAATATGCTTTTGTTATGCAGTTCAACAATCATGTGATGCCGTGTGTGGCGGTAGGATCTACGGCAACCGGAGCGGAGCAACGCAAGAGTTCTATCGTCACCAGTTTGTTTTGTGTGCGACATGAGATACCATTCGGGTGGAGGACACAGTACATCTTTAAATTACCCATCACATACAATGTAAGACGTCAAGCGGGAGGGAGTCACTGTCTATTATGAAGTTTCCATTCAAATTGAACTCTGTGCACCACAGCATATTGGGTGGCAACAGCAACATGGAGCTTGTGGTGTTGGGCCCTAGGCCCGCATTACGGCGCTCATGGAGACACGGACACAGGGTAGTGAGTTACTAAACTGGCCTCGAGCACGAGCGCCCGGCCCCCTTTATTAACTGGGTCACGTAACTCGTGACACCAGTGGTGGGTGGGTGTAAGGTGTGGGTTACATCCTTGAAACAACTAGACCGTGTCCAGCAGGACACTACATTCCACCCCAACTTTAATAAAAGTGAAGACAAAACAAAGTCCGAACCAGTGGGAGGAAAAATACAAAAATGTGCCATCTCATAACTTTAGAAGGAGTCTCTTCAGCCGCTTGATAGATGACGACGGTGGAAACTTTCAGCTGTAATGTTCGTTCTCTTGGGCTCGACGTCCTGGTCCTCGGTGGGTGTGCCACCTCTTCTTCTGGTGGGTGTGTAGACTTGTCACACCTCTCCTCACCTTTCTGAATGTTGTTGTTCTTGATGGCGTCGTGCCACATGACTCCTTTCTTCTTCTCCTTTCTTTATGGCATCATGCCCTTCTTCTCTGTTTTCCTTTTCCGCGACGCGGTCTGGTCATCTCGCTGCTCTTGTCCTCCTGACCAGGTTTCTCAGAGCGGCCTGCACTCCGCCCGTTTCCCTCTGCTCTTGTCCTGGCTCTAGGACACTGTCTTCTTTTCCACTCTTTGACTAGACCTGTCATTGCGACCTTCTCCTGTTGATGGTTTTACTTCTGGTTCTTGAGGATGTCGAAGTTCGTTGGTCCCTCTTCGCGGACCACGTCTTACTTGAACTTCTCGGACTTCTTGTCAGTCCACTCTGCCGATCTCTGGCAGTGGTGTTGTTTGGCGCAGGTGCTGATGGCTGGGGTGATGGTCGTTGCCAGCCATGTAGTGACTCCGGGCGACAGGTGTTGGTGACTTGCTGGGAGTGTTGGATGTCCGGAGAGACTTGGCAGCCATGTGCCTCCACTTTGCGGATGTTCATCTTAGGTGGCGGCTTTACACGTAGAGTGTACGGTTTCTCTCTTGCCTGTTGTAGGGCCACTGCCGACTCCATCTTGAGGCAGTGAGAGGGCGGGCACTCAGTGCTGGTCTTCGCTCGTGGCATCTGCGGACAGGAGCAGAAATGCCAATTGCCTCAGACTGCCGACGCTCGGGGATGGACGGTCGCCGGGGGAAGCGTTGGGACGAGACGTGGACTGCTCTTGCTGCGGCTTATGTTTGGTTCAACCGTGGGGCTGTGTCCTGGGACGTCGGTCCGCCTTGGTGGCTGCCTGGCGTGACAGGGTGTGCTTCTTGGCTGGCTGTGAGTCCTCGGTCTTCTCCCTTTGTTGGCTTGTTCAGTCCACCTGTGCTCATCTGGTCTTCGGGGTGACAGAGCTGTCATTCTTCTTTTCTTCGAGGGCGTTGCGTTTGGACCTCGAGGCGGCCCTGTCGTGGCACTGGCTTCTGCTTTTGCTCTGGCGTGCTTGGCTGGCTAGTCACTTGGTGAAGTGCTCCTTGTTAGCTGGGCGACGTGACTTCAGGTCTTGTGTCGCTGTTCGTTGGAGCACACGGTGCTGTGGTGGCCTGACACGTGGGGTGTGCGACTCCTCTCTTGCCGATCTTGGGTCGTGGCCGACTCCGTCTTGAGGCAGGGTGAGGGAGGACACCGTGGGTGGTCTTCGGCCTACTGTAGGGCTTCGCTGTGGCGGTGGAGATGTGTGTGCTCTCCGACCTGCGTTCAGCAGTGTTTCTGTGTGGAGAGGTTTCCTGGGTGCTGACTGCACAGTCAGGTTCACAGGCGCGACCTCCTGCGCGCTTCTGGCTTTGCACGGTCTTGCGTCTTCATGCCGTCCGTGATCCCTGGGATCGTCACTTGATTCCGTTGCAGTGCATCTGCGTTGGCGTGCTTTTGTCTGCGCTCTTCATGTGCTTTGCTGTGTCCGGAGGGTTGCGCCACAGCGCCTGTGACTTTCGCTGGTGTTTCCGTATGGGGATCCAGGCTTTGGTGTCTGTGTGGTGCTTCAGGAGGGTTGCGTCACCGCTCCATTGACCTTTTCTTTTCGTGTGTTGATGGCTGTGCTCCTGCCTTTCTTGTATGGTTTTGTTGGCAGTTCATGTCGTCTTGTGCTTTCCTGGAGCTTTCCTCAGCTCCTTCTGATGAAGCTGCTGGTGCTGGGCTGTGTGCTGCGTGGGAGCAGGTGGTGCTGTGGCTGCTCTGGCTACACTGGTGTGCTGGGACAGACCTCGAGGATGCCTGGTAAATACACTTCTCCCTCTGCAGGGTTTGATGCACGAACGGTGCTCTGTGCTTGGGTGTGCTGCGGTGGCTAGCTTTTGACACTGTGGTCTCCCGCCCACACAGCAGACCTCATTTCTCTAGGGCTGCACCAAAGGGGGGGCTGGCGCCGCTCCGATCAGCCGCGGGCGGCCGATTTCTATTTTCTGCCCTCGTGTTGTGTGCCCTCGCTTTCCTTACACTGTGCGGCAGGGGAGGGGTGTCCTTAGCATTGCGGGTGGGCCCCGCTTCAGGGCAGCGTTCATTTTGGCTGAGGGAGGGGTCGGGAGGTGGTTAGCTACTCCGCTCCCGCCCCTCGCTCTCCTTGTTCGTCGCGTTGGTCGCTGAGGCGGGGTGAGCTCCTGCGGACCTCCGCTCACACCCTGGCTTTTCGGGCAGCTCGCGGGCTCACCTTGGGTCCGGCTGGCATCGCGACTGTTGCGGGTGGGCTCCGCTTTGATTCCTTCTTCGCCCCACGCCGGGGGCATGCGCTGAGCACAGGAGGCACGGGGAAAGCTCCCGGTCACCCCCGGTGGGGGCAGTCAGTTGCGGCCCGGTTGTGGCCGATGCGGGTGGGCTCCGCTCGGCTTGCACTCTTCAGTGGCGGGGATTCCTCGATCGCGGCCGACGCGGGTGGGCACCGGTCGGTCCGTCCTTCACCCCTTGGGCACTTCCTCGCTGGGGCAGCTGTGCACAGGTACAGGGTGGGCTCTTGGTCATCTCGGGTCGCGCTGCGGGGCTCCGTCTTCCTCCAAGCGGTGGGGGTCACTCACGGCCAACCCGGGTGGGCTCGGGTCGGTTGGCGCTGCTGTCTGGGGGCCTTCTCTCACCAGGGCGGCCCACGGCAGGGCTCGAGAGGTGCGGGATGGGCTCCCGGTCACCTCCTCAATAACCTGTCGGCCTGGGGCTCAGCACCCGCCCCGCGGGCTTCTCGGCGTCGATATCCAGGGGGTGCCCTCTAGGCGGCAGCTCTCTCCCCCTTTTTTCTCCACCGACAGGCAGCGCCTACACATGCGGGAAAGACCCGCCTCATCGCCAATGTGGTGTTGGGCCCTAGGCCCGCATTACGGCGCTCATGGAGACACGGACACAGGGTAGTGGGTTACTAAACTGGCCTCAAGCACGAGCTCCCGGCCCCCTTTATTAACTGGGTCACGTGACTCGTGACACCAGTGGCAGGGTGGGTGTAAAGTGTGGGTTACATCGTTGAAATAACTAGACCGTGTCCAGCAGGACATTACAGAGCTCTTTGACAAGTATTCACTACGGGCGAGGACTTCTGGTGAGAGATCGCTCGCTGGAGTAAAATACTTTCTGTCTGCTATTGATTGGAATACTTGTGTGCTGCATGTGGAGTGGTTGTTTCTTGACACTATTTTGGGTTTCCTGCCTACATGTATTATACTCTTATGGGCCCCCTTAGCGTTACATATCTTGTAATAGTGTGTGGAATATGTTTCTGAATGGTTGTTGAGTCTGTTACTCTATCTTGGGCTCGTTTAGTTTTTATGCTGCGCCTGTCTCGTGTGCTTGTGATACGGTCATGTATATTGTTTTGAGATGAAAGGTCTTTTGCCTTCGTACACAGTTGTGGAGTGGTGAGTGCCCCAGTACAATCTTTTAGGTTGGTGTACACTCATTACAGTGTAGTGGGGTGGTGAGTGCCCCAGTACAGTCTTGTTGGGTGGTGTCTGCCCTACTACAGAGTTGTGGGGTGGTGAGAGCCCCAGGACAGTCTTACAGGGTAGTGTGCTCCCTATTACAGTGTTGTGGGGTGGTGAGTGCCCCAGTACAGTTTTGCAGGGTGGTGTGTACCCTATTACAGTGTTGTGGGGTGGTGAGTGCCCCAGTTCAGTCTTTTAGGGTGGTGTATACTCATTACAGTGTTGTGGGGTGGTGAGTGCCCCAGTACAGTCTTGTAGGGTGGTGCGCATCCTATTGCAGTGTTGTGGGGTGGTGAGTGCCCCAGTACAGTCTTGTAGGGTGGTGTCTGCCCTACTACATATTTGTGGGGTGGTGAGTGCCCCAGGACAGTTTTGTAGGGTGGTGTGCACCCTATAACAGTGTTGTGGGGTGGTGAGTGCCCCAGTACAGTTTTTTAGGGTGGTGTGTACCCTATTACAGTGTCGTGGGGTTGTGAGTGTCCCAGTACAGTCTTGTAGGGTGGTGTCTACCCTATTACAGTGTTGTGGGGTGGTGAGTGCCCCAGAACAGTTTTATAGGGTGGTGTGTACTCTATTACAGAGTTGTGGGGTGGTGAGTGCCCCAGTACAGGCTTTAGGGTGGTGTGTATCTTAATACAGGGTCGTAGGGTGGTGAGTGCCCTGCTACAGAGTTCTAGGGTGGTTTTTACCTTAGTACAGAGTTGTAATGTTTGTTTGCCTGAGAATTGTATTGGCTCAGAGCCACAAGCTGTGTTGTGTTTTACGCCATGTCATCTTTGGTCTTTGAATGCTTTTATATTTATTTTCCCTAAGGTAGGGGGATAGGGTTTTTCTGAATGTATTTAATTGATTCATGAAGAGTTGGTTGCTTTAGGAGTTATTGTTTGCTTCAGGTATATTCTGTCAATTCTCTTCCATTATTTTAATGCATGTATACATTAGCAATGTTCCTTCTATCTTTTGTGAATTTAGGGCCCGATGTAGGTAAAACCGAAATACCAAGTTCTTAATAGCAAATTTTACCGATTCGCTATTAAGAACTTGGTATTTCCGATGTAGATAAACAAAATTGCTAAAAGTTAGTGATTCTGTAAAAATCGCAAAAAAATACTGATTCCTCATTACCGAATCTGTATTACCGATTCCATAATACCGATTTGGTAATTAGAGAATCGGTATTTCAAAATATCGCAAAGCTGTGAATCAGCCAATCCTGTGTTTCCTGATGACATCACAACCAGGAAGTGGCCACACCCATGCAGCTGCACTGATCCTGAAGCTGTTAGAGAGGCAGGGAGCAGGAGCAAAAGCACAGGAGCTGCTCAGCTACCACCTGGATGATAAACAAAACAGAACCATGGACTCACAGGAGAAGGGGAAGGATGCTGGAGAAAGAAACCGCAAGCACAAGTTCAGTGAGAGGGAGTTGGAGGTCCATATAAAGGAGGTGGTGAAGGATCACGATCAGCTCTTTGGCAAAAATCCCTGCATGTCCCTGAGGCACAAAAACTGAGGATTTGGCTGGTGATCCAGCAGAAAATCAATGCCATTGGCGTCACCCATCGCTCAACAGAGGACCTCAAGAAGCGATGGCATGATCTCCGGAAACGTGCCAAGGAGAGGGTAGCCGCACGGCTGAAACAAGCCAGGAAGACAGGTGGGGGAACATCAACACAGTCCTGAGTCAGAGAAGTCCAGTGTCTTCTCTGGTCTGGAGGGGCAGATGCTCAAAGTGCAGCGCCTGCAAGGAAAAATAATGAGGGCAATGCAACGCCAGATGGTGGCAAACAATAAAAACTTCAAAGACATGAAGAAGGCCATATACTGCCTCAGCAACACCGTGGCAGAGGGCATGAAGGAGATGTCTCATGCTGTGAGGCTGTTATGCAGCAAGCTTGATAGCGCCCGTGGTGCAAGGCGCAGGGACAGAAAGAGACTGGAAGGGCACACTAAGGCATCAAACCTCACAGAAGCATAACGGGTGAAGTACAATGAAGGAATCCGAACAGAGAAGGTACTTGCACAAAAGATCTTATGGGACCACCATGGGTGACAACTAAAACTAGCCACAGCGCAGACATACATAAAGGGAATTGGAAAGGACGCCATTACTAAGGTATTGCAAAGGAAACTGTATCGGATCACCGTGAGTGACTTTTAAAAGTATCTACAGTACAGACACAACCAAGGGAAATTTAGAAGGGCGCGACTCCTAAGAATAATACTATCGCTGGATATCAGAAAACTGGAACAAAACCCTGGCCCCTGTACAATTTGCGGACTTCAAAAAGTGTGCATAAGAACCTATGACAAACAACTGCCCGCGCCTTAAAACGGATATCTCTGTACTTCTGGTGATATCACTAGGATATTGAACCATTGTTTCTTCTCAAGTAGCAACACAAACTGGTCCCCTGGAGCCCATATATCTTACAAGGTCCTGAAGAAGGTGGTTTTCGGACAGCTAAATCCACCGAAACGCGCGTAGACCATTCTAGTGCTGAGTCTCATATATTTTTATAGAGACATCTTGAGTACCTAGTTGGGATATAGTTGGTATTTGTTTTTGTGAGAGTGGAAATAGTGGTATGAGAGTTGTGGTGCATGAATGAAGTGGTCTAGGGGGACTTATTGATATTAGGTGTGTTTTTTATGTAAAAAGTATTTTTTAGAAACCGTATAAAGTAGCAGAGAAATATATGTATCGACGAACATATGCATTGTAGAACTGATGTCTACTGCTTGTTAAATGCTAAATGGACTGAATTTAGAAAAAAGAAATGAAATATATAAAAAATTAAAAAATAATGAAGAACTTTTTGATACAAATAAAAATGAATCTTTGAGGTAAAATGCTGTGTTCATAAGGTGTACTTCTTGAATTGAATAATGAAATGAAATGATGTGAAACAATTTCTGTATGTAAATAATTTGGTCGATGAGGGAAAATTTTGATACTATTGCACACTAAGGCAGTTAACAGGCTGTGCAATGCCACCCATGTCCTCAGCAGGCGCTCAGTGGCCATGCAAATGGAGATGGCCAATGCAGCCGTGAAGTCACTCAGGGGTTGGTATCAGTCACCAGTGCTTTGGAGGTGCTTCAGACCAACGAAATTGCTGCCACGGGATCAGGGGATGGGGCTGAGAGTGAGGAGGCAACAAGCTGCAGCAGCATCACCCCACTATTACAGGAGACCAGGAGGCACAGTGGTAGGCACGGTTCAGCCGCAGGACACAGCACTGGCGAGGACAGTGTGCCTGCTGAAAGCAGCAGTGCTGCGCGTGGGTGCAGGAGATAAGCACTGCCATCACATTCAATTGTGTGGTGGGTGAAGTAACCCATTGGACACAATGATGGGACTAGGGATGTTGCATGGTGGAGTGACCATGCCATGTTTGGCTTGACCAGGCACTGTGAGGCCATCATAGTGTTGCGGTGTGCTGCACAATTGCCTAACTGAAGGTCAATTAAAAACTGTCACACTATGGAAGTTATTAGCTTTGCTTCATTACTTAATCAGAAATAGTTGTTTGTGATCTCTGCCTGTCTCTGTCTCCCATCTGGTGCAGCTGCGACGCCTGCAGCGCTGTTCTCATCCTCTGATTCACTAATTTCCACAGGTGTCCCCCTCTTTGTGGCAAGGTTATGCAGCAAAATGATGGATTTAGGCCCAGATCTCTGTACTGGGGTGAATGTATAACATTGTTCTGCATTCTGTCCATCAACTGTTGTTTTTGCATTTGTCACCCGGAGTGGGACGGGTATGCTCAGACGTGAGTCCTGTGCTCTCCACACCACTGGAGTCAAGCTATCCTGGCTGCTGATGGCTGATAGCCAGAAACCGGTCCTAGGATGAAACAATGGAGAAACTGCCGCCCTCATCCTCCTGAACCTCTCAGCAGCCTTCGATACCGTATGCCACTGCACCCTGACACAGCGCCTAAGCAACACCGGAATCGAAGGAGCGGCCCTGGAGTGGATCATCTCGTTCCTCGACAGAAGAACCCAGAGAGTCCGCCTCCCCCCGTTCCGCTCCTCGGCCACCGAAGTCATCTGCGGCGTTCCGCAAGGATCCTCACTCAGCCCCACCCTCTTCAACGTCTACATGAGCCCTCTCGCAGTCACCGCACGCCAAAACAACCTCAACATCATCTCCTACGCCGATGACACCCAGCTGATCCTCTCCTTCACCAACGACCCTGCCTCCGCCAAAGCCAACCTCCAGGAAGGAATGAAAGACGTCGCGGAATGGATGAAGATCAGCCGGCTGAAACTGAACTCAGACAAGACGGAAGTCCTCATCCTCGGACCATCTCCCTCCGCCTGGGACGACTCCTGGTGGCCCCCCACCCTGGGAACCGCACCCAAGCCAACAGACCACGCACGCAACCTGGGCTTCATCCTGGACTCCTCCCTCACGATGACCAAGCAAGTCAACGCCTTCTCCTCATCCTGCTTCAACATCCTGCGCATGCTCCGAAAGATCTTCCGATGGATCCCCACCGAGACCAGGAAGACGGTCACCCAGGCCCTCGTCACCAGCCGTCTGGACTACGGGAACACCCTCTAAGCTGGAACCTCAGCCAAACTACAGAAAAGACTCCAGCGCATTCAGAACGCCTCAGCACGACCCATCCTGGACATCCCTCGCCACAGCCACATCTCTGCCCACCTGAAAGTGCAAAGGTTATGCAAAAAAATGATGGAATTAGGCCCAGATCTCTGTACTGGGGTGAATGTATGACATTGTTCTGCATTCTGTCCATCAACTGTTGTTTTTGCAAAGGTTATGCAGCATGGCACATGTAGCTATTATTTTGCAGCAGATTAGGGGCCGGTACTGCCGAGCACTTCCACTTTTGTGAAGGCAGCGGAACCTGCTTTTGAGCAGTCCAAATGTACGCTCCACCACATTGCGAGTAGATTTATGTGCCACATGATATCTCCTTTCACTTGGAGTAGATGGGTTGAGGTACAGAGTCAGAATGAAGGCATGCACCACATATGCGCTATCACATGAGTGTAAAAGAAAGGAAAATTATTCACAGTCATCAATCGTTGCATCTAATGTATACCTCAGGGTGTGTCACATGGATTTACCTAGCAGGTAGCCTTCTCCAAATTCACCCACAACAAGACGGGTATAGATCCCACTGTTCCTGCAACTATGTTGGTGATGATGTGAGAAGCATCACATACAACCTGTACATTTATTGAATGTGTGGATTTGCAGTTGCGGTAGATTTACTCAGTCGCAGCGGAGGGGGGGCAGATTGGTATATGTGTCCCGTCAATGCACCCTATGACATGTGGAACCTGGGCCTTCTGATAAAAGTCCATCTTGGTCTTATGCAGTTCTGCCTGTGTGCTGGGGAATTGGATATAGTGTGCCATCCTTTGTAACATGGCGTCCAGGAATGTATTGAAGAAACGTGACAGGCAACCCTCCCAACAGACCCGGCAGCAAGAAAGCCTCGTGGTTCTTCAACGACCTCAAAATCTCCAAGAAATACTGCCCTACCATGGAGAAAGCCTGGCGCCACGACCAGTTAACAGATGACAGCCCTCAGGAACGCCATCCGCAAAGACCATCAGCTGATCCGCACCGCCAAAAGGACAGCATTCAGTCAACGACTGAACAACAACACCCACAACAGCAAGGAACTCTTCAACATCGTCAAAGAGCTCTCCAACCCCAGCGCCTGCAACAACGACGTCAAGCCCTTGCAAGACCTCTGCGACTCACTGGCCTCATTCTTCCACCACAAGATCGCAGACATACACAACAGCTTTGACGCCCGGACCACACACCCATCCACCGAACCACCGCCACCCTCCTCACCTGGACCCCCGTCGGCAATGAAGACACCACCCACGTGATGAACAGCATCCACTCCGGCTCCCCAGCAGACCCCTGTCCACACCACATCTTTAACAAAGCCGACACCATCATCGCACCCCAACTACGGCACATCACCAACAACTCCTTCGCATCTGCCACCTTCCCGGAGAGCTGGAAGCATGCGGAGATCAGAGCCCCACTGAAGAAACCCACCGCGGACCCCACGGGCCTCAAGAACTTCCGCCCCATCTCGCTCCTCCCGTTTCCCGCCAAAGTAATCAAGAAGACCGTCAACAAACAGCTGACCGCATTCCTCGAGACAAACGAAACCCTCGACCCATCACAGTCCGGCTTCCGAGCAAACCACAGCACCGAGACCGCACTCATCGCGGCCACCGACGACATCAGGTCCCTACTCGACAACGGGGAAACTGTTGCCCTCATCCTCCTCGACCTATCGGCCCATTTGACACTGTCTGCCACCGCACCCTAACAACCCGCCTCCACCACGCCGGGATCCAAGGAAAAGCCCTGGAATGGGTCACCTCCTTCCTCTCAGACTGAATTCAGAGAGTCCGCCTCCCTCCCTTCAGATAGGCGGCCACCAAAATCATCTGCGGTGTTCCTCAAGGATCCTCGCTCAGCCCCACCCTCTTCAACGTCTACATGAGCCCCTTCGCAGCCATTGCGTGCCGACACAACCTAAACATCATCTCCTACGCGGACGACACCCAACTGATCCTCTCCCTTACCACAACCCCGCCACTGCCAGAGCCAGCCTCCAAGAAGGAATGAAAGACGTAGCAGCATGGATGGAGCTCAGCCGTCTGAAACTGAACTCGGACAAGACGGAAGTCCTCCTCCTCGGACCATCCCCCTCCGCCTGGGACGACTCCTGGTGGCCCCCGGCACTGGGCAATGCCTCCATCCCCACGGACCACGCACGCAACCTGGGCTTCATCCTGGACTCATCCGTCACAATGTCCAAGCAAGTCAATGCCGTCTCATCATCCTGCTTCAACACCCTGCGAATGCTCCGCAAGATCTTCCGGTGGATCCCCACCGAAACCATAAAGACAGTCACCCAGGCCCTCGTCACCAGCCATCTAGACTTCGGGAACGCCCTCTATGCTGGAACCACAGCCAAACTACAGGAAAGACTCCAACGCATACAGGACGACTCATCCTGGACATCCCCCGCCACAGCCACATCACTCCCCACCTGAGAGACCTACACTGGCTCCCCGTCAGCAAGAGAATCACGTTCAGGCTCCTCACCCACACACACAAGGCCCTCCACGACATGGGCCCAGCATAACCTCAACTACCGCCTCACGTTCTACACACCCACCCTCAGCTCCGCCCCGCCAGCCTCGCCCTCGCCACCGTCCCACGGATTCGCAGAAGCACCACCGGAGGAAGATACTTCTCCTACCTTGCGGCCAAGACGTGGAACTCCCTCCCCACCCACCTACGGCTGACCCAGAACCATCTCGCCTTCAGGAAGCAACTCAAGACCTGGCTCTTCGAACAGTAGCAGCAGCCTCCCGCGCCCCACACCCCCAGCGCCTTGAGACCCTTGCAGGTGAGTAGCACGCTCTATAAATGTGTTTGATTTGATTTGAGACTTCACCTGCAATAGCTATTACCCCCTGGTAACTGCCGGATGGCAGAAGGTGCAGGCAACAGAGTAGCTGTACATGTGGAGGTATTGCGTGCGCCCTAGGTGTCTGGTGCTCCAGGATTGCGTGCAAGTCCCGTATCAGGTCCTGGATGGTGTTTGGGTGAAGCCTGTACCTCTCATGGATTTCAGCCTCTGTGAGTTGGAATAAGGTGATGCGCAATCTGTATACGCATTCCTGTCGTCTCCAGATACTTTGTGCTGCAGCTCGTATCCTTAACCGCCTTGCAATGGCGTAGAGGGCCGCCATTGTGTTCAGGCTGATGCATTCTGGGGCTGTTTATATGCTGTGCACCTGGTTACCACCTGCTTTGAGTTGATGGTAATTTGTGACTCTTAATTAGCGATTTTTTAAGGATTCGGTAATAGCGAGTTTATATATATTGCTTAGCAAATTTTTTAACAATTCCTTATTTTGCTAATCGCTAAATAGTGAGTCGGTGTGCCCTTTTTCCTTAATAAGGAATCGCCGTTGTTTTTCGCGATTCCTTATTTAGAGATTTGGTGTTTCTGCCTCTACATTTCAGATGGTTTATTACCAATCGCAAATGCTGAAATTCTGCGATTTTCAGCATTAGAGATTGGTATTTGGCCACCTTCATCTGGCCCCAAATTATTACCTTCATTGTTTTACTTCTTTAAAAAATGTTGCATGAGTTACATTTTGAAGCATGCATGTTTTTCATAAAATGTTTACATTGGACACCACTGGCAGACATTGTCAAGTTAGTGCCACTGGCAAATCCAAGTTTGAACAGATCTCACTTTATCTCATGTCAGGTGTACCTTATGTAATCTTTTTTCCTCAGATATTACATTATCTCTTGTCAGGTGTAGTTGATCTAATCCCGGTTTTCACCAGATCTCACATTCTCTCATGTATGCTGTATTTTAACTAATCCAGTTTCTCCTCAGACATTACATTATCTCATGTTAGGCATATTTGATCTAATCCTGGTTCTCCTCAGATCTCGCATTAGCTCATGCAGATGTATTTCATGAAATACTGGTTTTCCCCAGATCTCACGTTCACTCGTGTATGCTGTATTTTTACTAACCTTGGTACTTCTCAGATATTATATTATCTAATGTCAGGTGTATCTTATCTAATCCAGCTTCTCCTCAGATCTCACATTATCTCAGGTCAGGTGTATCTTATCAAAATCTGGTTTTTCCTCAGATATTACATTATCTCACGTCAGGTGTGTTCTATATAATTCTGGTTTTCCCCAGATCTCACGCTCACTTAGGTGTATTTTAACTAATCCAGTTCTCCTCAGATCTCTCATTATCTCATGCCAGGTAATGTTATCCTGGCTCTCCTTGGATCTCGAATTATCTAGTGTCAGGTATATTTCATCTAATCCAGCATCTCCTCAGATCTCTTATTATCTCATGTCAGGTTTATTTTATTTAATCCTTGTTCTCCTTGGATCTCGCATTATCTCATGTCGACTATATCCTATCTAATCCTAATACAGGGTCTACATAAGGAAAGATCAGTGCAACCCGTGAAACTGAAAATGTAGCTTAGGGACACAAAAAACATAGACTATGAAAAGCTGGCAGCAAAATGCGAGAAAGACCTCCCCCTTCCCCCCCAAGCTATCTAACGTTTGTGATCTTACAGAGCACTACAACTCTACAATGTTGGATATAATTGACTCTCTTGCTCTGCCAAAACTAAAAAGAATTCAAGTTAAAGACAATAAACCCTTGTTCAATGGGGCCCTAAACAAGGAAAGGAGAACTCTTCGGCTAACAGAAACGAAATGGAGACAACAGCCCTCCTTCCCCAGCTTTAACTTCTCAGAAAGACCAGAAATGAGTACAACAGGAGCATTCACAAATCAAAAAAATAATTCTTTAGTCTAGAACTGGAGAGCGCAAAGAATAGACCTCGCAAACTCTTTGAAATGATAAAACAACAATCTAACAAACTGGCAAGAACCGCTCAAGAGGTAACTAAATCCCTAAAAAACTGTAATGAGTTCTCCTCCTTCTTTGCAACCAAAATCAATTCTCTGGGAAATTAGTTGAATTCTGCTGCTAGCACCCATTCTCTGACACAAACAAACAACTCCACTCACCTCCACCAGGCAGCTCCCAAAAATGAAGCTCACTGGTCTGCTTTCAACCTATACGATGACCATATCATCTCAAAAATCTTACCGTTCATTAAACGAAACAACCACTTCAATGACCCGCTACCAACCAGCTGCTTATCTGCAACCACCCAATTTATTATACCCCTTTGAACCACAATAATCTTTTTTTCTTATGAAGTGTTTATTGTTCAGTTCATAGCATTGATAATTCACAACTTACAAAAATAACAAAATTGCACTGTAGGGAAAACAAAACCAAAACCAAAACACTATTAAAAAAGAAATAAAAAAAATATATAAATACAATGGCTAAACAAGAAAACTAAAAATATAATTATTAAACCTCCATATGCTGTATCATAGGCTGCCATATCTGGATCCCTAATTGTTTTTACTTCAATGCCTTGAGACGATAAAGATTAAATTCCGTATAGAAAGCATTATAAAACATCCCTCCCCACATTTCAAAAGGTGCCTCCGGTTTCAACCACATTGACGCGATGCATAAGCGAGCAACTGCCATAGCCACAAAATAAAAGAATCTATATGGGTAATACAGTTGACATTCATTACCATTTCTGCACAGCCCAAGCAGCAGCATCTCTTTAGATACCGAAACATTTACGTTAGTGAGACAGGACAAAAACTGTTCAATTGATGAAAAGAAAGGTGGTATATGACACCTAAAGCAATTCCCTGCTTGGGCATTACCCCACGTCATCATATGGGCAGGTGTATAATACAGATTGAATAAAGTTTTATAATGCTGGGATCGTAAGTTGGCAGTCAAGATAACTGTGGAAGCCAAATCAATGGATTCTTGAACAAACGAGCCAGTACTATTGAGCCTGGTACTCCATTTAACATCATGTGCAGCTATGTCGTCACGCTGTGTTGCAAGCGAAATGTTATACAGTATCCCAATCCTAGCGTGTTTGGACATAGCTTCAAAGAAATTATTAGTTACTATAGGAGTAATTTTAGGGTGTTTGGTAAAAAAATCCCTTAACTGCAGATATTTAAAAAAATCATTCTGGTTGATAACATATTTATCCCTTAATTCCGTAAATGACAACATGATGCCCTGATTGAAAACATCCCCAACTCGTCGAATCCCTTTCTCACGCCATATCCTCATCTTAACATCCCAAAATATTAATGGAAGTAATTCTGTGGGGTCGAGTGGAGTAGAGTAATTAGTTATATTAAGAGACATAACCTTGCGTGCCCATCTCAGTCCTTTAAATGCAGCAAGTACAGTCTTAAATCTAGTTTTTTTATAATAGGTCTACTCAAGAAATGTAAGCAATACATGTCGCGAGTGCTCCCCTAGTAGCATCAAGTAAATATTGGGGGTTTCAAAAGGTTTTATCTCACCCCGGTTACCAAAATATCAATATTTTGTAAAAGACAAGCTAAATAATACAAAACAAAATTAGGCACCCCCAATCCCCCTCTAGAAACTGGTAGTGTCATAAATTTGGAAGCCCGCCGGGTCTTCTTCCATCCCCAGATGAACCTATCAGCAATAGATTGTAGTGACCTTAATTGCTTATGTGACAACTCTAGTGGTACTGTCCGAAAAAAGTAGAGTACCCGAGGTAGTATGCACATATTCAAGACGTTCCGACGCCCAACCAAGGATAAATGTAAACATTCAACCTTTTCGAGTTGTCTTTTAACCGAGCCTACTATATCCGCCCAATTAACAGCAACAATTTCTTGAAGAGACATCTTGATCTTAATCCCCAAATATCGGGCCTCTTGTGTTACTCGTGCCTCACCAGGGCATAGTTCTGGGGTACATACAACCTGGGTCTTTGAAAGATTTAACTTATACCCAGATGATTTTCCAAACTCAGAAGTCAAATACTCAGTTTCCAGTAGCGCTCGCGCAGGGTCAGATGTAACAATAGCTATGTCGTCAGCATAGGCTAAGACACGCACACAATGATTCCCCACCAGCATTGATTGAATATTCTGCGAAGTTTCAAGAACACGCAACAAGGGTTCAATATAGATCGCGAACAGTAGCGTTGAACATGGGCATCCTTGCCTTGTGCCACGCGTGATATTTACATGGGCAGCTTCATGACCCATCGCGCAGATCTTCGCCCTAGGTTGCTTATACATAGTCTGGAGAGCGAGCCAAAACTGGGGCCCAAAACCCATTTTACGCATAACTGCCCAAAGAAAAGCACAGGCGACGCAATCGAACGCTTTTTCGGCATCAAGAAAGATTAGACCAATGTTCTTATGGAACACTGCTGCATAATCTAACACGGCCACAACTCTATGCAAATGATTAACGGTACTTCTCCCAGGTAAAAAACCATGTTGATGGCAGGATACCAAAGAGGGGACAATTTGCACTAACCGGGTAGCTAATATTTTAGAATATACCTTGGCGTCGGCGTTTATGAACGATATAGGCCTGTAAGAGCTAGCTAATTCGATAGGCTTATCTTTCTTTTAAAAAAAAACTATATTAGCATCGTCCCAAGATGTAGGGGGATTGCCTATCTGGGCCGCAATAGAGGTAGCCAACATGTCGTCTTTTATTACTGGAAACAGAATACGATAAACCTCTAAAGGTAATTTATCAGGCCCTGCCGCTTTCCCAGGTGCCAAGTCCCCAAGTGCAGCCTGTAGTTCTATCATAGTGATAGGTGCCTCTAGCTCTTCTCTTATCATATCACCCACTGCGGGTAAATCTATACTTAACAGATATTGTTCAATCACCTCTAGGGGTACAGCGTCTTGAGTATACAGTTCTTTGTAAAATTGCTGAAATATCTCCATTATACCCTCTATGGAGACCACTAAACAACCCTGGTTATCCAACAACCCCTCGATTCTCTGAGACGCTTGTCGGCCCCGGAGTCTTTGAGCAAGACATCTGCCCACGGCTTCTCCATACTCGTACCGTTCAGTTTTATTAATTTTGTACTGGATTGCTATATCCTCGCTCCAGACACCATTAATCTTAGCCTTGCAACAAGCGACCTTTGTCTGGGCAGTCTGGCTATCGCTATTAGTGCGAATTACTGAAATTAATTCACACTCAGCCGTTTTTAAGTCTAGAATCAGATTCTCTATTGCTTCTTTCTTTTTGCGCTGTTGAGCCCAGCCATAGCTGAGCGTTTCCCCTCTAATGCCAGCCTTGAAGCAGTCCCAGACCATTGCTTGAGAGGCAGTGCCCCTATTAAATTCCAAAGATTCTTTGGCCCATAATTGAATATGGCATATATAATCCTCCTCTATTAACAGTTTTTTAGAGAAAGTGAATGACCGTTGTGTCCGTACCAAATTAAAGCACGGGAGATCCATAACTACAGGGCCATGATCTGATGTTATACGTGGTGTGACCTGCATCTTAGCCTGTGCCATTAAAAATCTAGGTACAAAAATATAATCTAAACGAACAAACTTATTATGGGGAAAAGAAAAAAAAAGTATAGCCCGGGTCCCCCGGATTGACCAGAGGGCAATAATCAATGCTTCTCTATCACAAGGGTCCATACCTGGCTCTCTAAAAGCTGGGCAAGTCATCCTGATCTTAAAAAAAAACACCCTGAATCCTGCTAAACTGGACAACTGCAGACCTATATCCAATATTCCACTTCTAGCTAAAGTTCTTGAAAAATGCGTGCAACAGCAACTTAGCCAACACCAACGCCAAATTCAACCTGCTAGACGTATACCAATCAGGCTTCAGGCTAGATCACAGCACTGAAACTACTATTCTCCACATAGTAGATGGCGCCCTTCTAGCCTTAGACCAGGACAAAACGTGTCTCTTAATTCTTCTGGACCTATCATCGGCGTTTAAAACAGTCAAACATGAGAAGTTACTAAAACTTCTCATGGGATTGAATTAAAAGGGACCATCCTCGAATGGTTTAAATCCTTACTTTGTAACCACTCCCAAAGTTAATCGAAAACTATCCAATACTTCTCCAAGCACAATCAGAATTCCCCATGGTTCAACTCTCTCCCCCGTTCTATCTGGAACCGTTAACTGAAATTCTGCGCAGCTCCAACATCTCTTTCCACATGTATGCAGATGACACACAGATTTACATCAAAATCTCATCTCTAGAATTATTATTATTATTATTATTATTACAGTCTTATCAATCAATCAATCACAGCATTTATGGGGGAGGAGCTTGGCGGGCATCCGAGATGGCCGCGTGAGCACAGCGCTCCCCGGACCCCCGCCGCTCCCGGCATAATATCCTGCATGAATCCTGATTTTTCACGAGGATTTGTATAGAGGACGTTGGGCTGATCTACCTGGGCCTTTCAGAAATTTATTTTGACACCGGGTGCCTGAGTTACGGTGATTCGAACTTTTGGGCTCCGTCCTTGAGGTGCGCCCGGGACTGGGTGAGGTTCAGTGGCCGTCTTGGAGTTGAACAACAACGGCAGGGGGATTGGACTTGTGGGTCCCCTTCTTAAGTTTCGGTTTCGATTCTGCCTCTGACTGGGACATCGGCGAGAGGGTCGGGCCAGAGTTGGGTCCAGGGCACGAGTCGGCTGTCGGGCCTTTGGCTGGCCTGTTCTCCTATTTGGCTGTCCCTATCCTAGTGGTACCCTTGTTGCGGTCCTTCGGTCCCGAGGCCTCCCTTTCTGGTGCCCGGTCCGTTGACCCTGGTGAATCTCCTTGTGACGCATCTCCAAAATGGCGGGCAGAGGGGACCGGGAGACGCGGAAGACGAAGACACCTCTGCGCGGGGGTCCGGTCCAATCTAACGTCATGGACCGTTATACCCACTCTAAGGGGTCCCCCGGTGCTGCCCTGCCCGGTCCCAGTGCGTCTGACCACGTCGTGGAGGCGTCGACGGAGCCTTCCTTGCAGGACATCATGGGCGCCATTTCTGGCATGAGGGAGTCGATAGGCCAACAATATGAAACCTTGGCCCACAAAATTGACACCGTGGCCATCGATGTGAACTTAATTCGAGCCGATCTCTCAAAAACGAATGAAAAGGTGAAGTCATTGGACATCAAATCATCCAGCCTCACGGCGGACGTCTCTGAGATACAGACGGAGATTGGCAATCTCCGTAGGGTGAACGATTTCATGACCCGGCGCTTGGAAGATTTTGAGAACAGGGCGCGTCGCTGTAATGTTCGCATGGTTGGTGTTCCGGAGAATCCAGAACCCCACTCGGTTGATCTCCTGGTTGAAGACCTGATCCAAAACCACCTTTCTCCATCTGGCAGTAGTAAATTTTTCACAGTGGAGCGTGCACATCGTGTTCCGGGGGGCCAGGGTAAGCCAGGTGCCCCGCCGAGACCTATTGTTGCAAAACTTTTCCACTATAGGGATCGGGACGCTATCCTGCAGGCATCACGGGTGAAGGGCCCGGTGGCCTTTGAGAATGCCACGGTGAACTTTTATCCGGACTTTTCCCAACAGGTCCAGAAGCAGCGGATGGGATTTCGTGGTGCCAAGAAGCGTCTTAGGGACATGGGGATGCGCTACGCTATGCTTTTTCCGACCAGGCTGCGGGTTGAGTATAATGACCGAACTTTCTTCTTTGATCGGCCGGATGCTGTGAATGACTGGCTGGACTCCTTGCCTGGCCGACCTCCTGAGACTGAGTCCGAAGCCCACCCGGGCGGTGCTGAAGGTGGTGTAGAGAGCTGAACATTTCGTCTTTGCCTGGTGCCTTGTTTTGCATAACTCTTTCCAGGAGTGTATGCCTACGTTCCTCTACTGCTTATGTGATTTGATGTATGTTCTTTTTCTCGTTACTGGTCTTGATCGGGGTGGCGGGTGGGACGGAGCCTTTCCTCCTCCGGGGTCTTTGTGTAGAATAGGGGTTCTTGGGCGACAGGCACACTGCAGGTTGGGGTGGCTTTTTAGCTTTTTGCAGGGGTGCAGGGTGGGGGGTGTTTTCTTGTTATTTGGGGGGTGGGCGGTTGGAAAGGTCGTTGTTTGTGTGTTCTGTTCTCAAGGCGACTTTATCCTGTATTTGAAGATGTTTCTTGTGTCATGCTCATTGGTGGGGGGTTTTGGCTTTGCTGGGTGGGATGGGAGTAGCGGGTTGAGATTTGTTTCATGGAACGTTAACGGTCTGGGGGATCGTATCAAACGGAGTGTGGTGTTGAAATGTATACGACGTTTATCTCCTGATATTGTTTTTCTGCAGGAGACTCATTTGGTAGGCAATGTTTGTCATGCGATGAATAGGTGGGGCTATCGCCTCGTAGCACATTCGGGGTTTACCTCGGGTTCTAGGGGTGTGGGTATCCTTGTTCGGGCTTCCCTCCCCCTAGCTATTGATGATGTGATTCAGGATGATCAGGGGCGATATGCTGTCCTTGTGGGTCGCTATGAGGGTCGTGCCCTCTCCCTATTTACTGTTTACGTGCCCCCCGGCTTGCAGACTTCTACCTTTTCCGATTTGGGCCGTGTGTTGTTGGACCTCCCTGATAGTACTCTCTTTCTGGCTGGTGATTTTAATTCGGTGTTCTCCGGTCTCCACGATCGCCACCCCCCTAGAGATACTCCTGCGGCCCAACAGTGGTTGGGTGGGTTTTTGGATACCTTTGGCTTGGTGGATTGCTGGAGGCTTTTGCATCCTACTCAGCTTCAATACACCTTTCACTCTGGGGCCCATGGGAGTCTGTCTAGACTGGATTATTTCCTGATGCCTGCGGCTCAGTCGCCAGCGGTGCGTGAGATTGTACACCTACCCAGGGGTATTTCTGACCACTCTCCGCTCTGGCTCCGTTTTGAGGTTGGAGTGGAGGCAGCGGGCCGGGCGGCTCCCATCAATCCGTGGTACCTTACCTCCCCCGAGACCCGCAGCCTTTTGCTTCAGTCTTTGGACGCATATTTTCTGGATAACGAGGGGTCAGTTTCCTCAGCGGTGTCCCTGTGGGAGGCCTTTAAGACGGTGATTCGTGGGCAGGCCCTCTCCCTTCTTGTTGAAGCTAAGAGGGCGAGGAATAGGGAGGTGGTGGACCTTGAGGGGGAGATTTCTGCATTGGAGGATGCTTTGGACTCGGGTGTCACGTCTGCGAAACTCCACGCCCTGGGTCTGAAACAATTTGCCTATAAATCTATAGTCACGGATGCTGCTAAAGTGATGTTTCGGGAGCAACAGGGTCGTTTGTATGATGTGGGGGACAAAGCGGGTAAATTGCTGGCATGGCTGGATAAGAAGGAGAGAGCTAATCGTGTGGTGCCCGTGATTCAGTCTTCGAGTGGTGAGAGTGTGACGGACCCGATTGGAATAGTTGACTGTTTTGCTGAGTACTTCCGTGTGGTATATACCCCTGTGTCTGTGGGGGATGTGGCTGACTCTCGCCTTCTATTGCGTGATATAGCTCTGCCCAGTGTCTCCGATTTGGATCGTGTAGCGTTGGATTCCCCCTTTACTGTTGATGAGATAGCTACTGCCATCCGTTCACTCCGTTCGGGCAAAGCATTGGGCCCGAACGGGTTGCCAATTGAACTGTACAAGTTGCGACCTGACAGAGTGGCGCCGTATCTTCGCGCCATGTTTCTGGAGTCCCGGGAACGGGGTATTCTCCCATATGATCAGCGACTGGCCACGATAGTTGTCATCCCCAAGGATGGTAAACCGCGGGACCTTTGTTCATCCTATAGGCCCATATCCCTGCTGAATGTTGAGCCCAAGGTATTGGCGAAACTCCTGGCGTCCCGCCTCCTGACGGTCATTAGTGGCTTGGTCCATCCAGATCAATCCGGATTTATCCCGCATCGCAACACGGCTCTTAACCTACGTCGTCTCTACGGTGCGATTGCGAGGGCGGGGCTTCTGACGGAGCCGGCCATTTTGGCATCGTTGGATGCCTCGATGGCTTTTGATACTGTGGAATGGCCTTATCTTTGGGCGGCTCTTGAGAAATTTGGTTTCGGGCCTGAGTTTATTGGTTGGATCCAGTTATTATATGCTGAACCCCTGGCGCAAGTATTGGTAAATGGTAGAGTTTCGGCCCCTTTCACCCTTGGCAGGGGTACCCGTCAGGGCTGCCCCTTGTCTCCGTTGCTTTTTGCACTCGCCTTGGAACCATTAGCTGCATGGCTTCGGTGGGAGCCTTCGCTCAAGGGGATTCGCTGGTCACCGGACTTTGAGGACCGCGTCTCGCTTTACGCGGACGACATTCTTTTATATCTCACCTCCCCGCGTAAATCTCTGACTGTTTTATTTGATGTTCTCACTTCATTTGGTGCCAACTCAGGCCTCGTTATTAACTGGGCCAAGTCCTGCGTGTATGTTCTTTCGGGTGTTTTACCCCCATTGCCGAGCAGACTTCCTATCCAGGTGGTCCAGTCTGGCTTCAAATATTTAGGGATTTTCATTACGCTGGACCCCTCGCTCCGATTTGAGCGTAATCTCCTCCCCCCGTTGCTTAGATTGCGACTGGACGTGGCCCGTTGGCGTAAACTTCCTTTGTCTCCTCTGGGCAGGGCGGCTTTGTTTAAAATGATGTCCTTGCCGCAGTTCCTCTATGCGCTCCAGAATTCCTATGACGACATCCCCAAGACCTATTTCCGAGAGATCGAGAGTCTTCAAAGGCAATTGATTTGGGACGGGCGTCCACGTATTGCCCTCGCGAAACTCACCATCCCTTGGTACGACGGGGGCATGGCGCTCCCCGATATCAAGCGATATTATTGGGCTTCCCAGTTGTCTGCTATTAATCACGTGATGTTTTCACCGGGTCGAAATCCTGCATTCGAGATGGATAGACTCCAGCTGCCGGGTGGGGACTTTAATAGAGCGCTTTATTCTCGATCTGCCGGGCGCCATCTTGTGGGCCCGTCCAGGATTGCAGTAACTGTGTGGCGAGCCGCGAATGTGAGTTTGGGATGGGAGGATCGAATGACACTGGCGACGCCGCTTTATGCCTCGGAACGTTTGGGGTGTCTCTGGTCTACTAAGGGCTTCGACCGCTGGGATATGATTGGGATATGTAAGGTGGGTGATGTCTGTTCGAAAGGTAGTGTGAAGTCGTTCCAGGCCCTCCAGGCGGAATACGGTTTGAATGGTAGGGAATTTTTTCGTTATCTGCAGGTCCGACACGCCCTCGCCTCAGTCTTGACTCCTGATGAGGCCCTGCCCGAGTCTTCCCCCCTCGAAGATCGTGTCCTTGATGGGCACCTGCCTGATAGCACTATTTCCCTGATCTATAAGAAGCTGATTAAATCGGGCGGACTTAATGGTCCGACTTGGGGAGGTTTGGGTCGGCGATGGGTTGGAACTGGACGACGAGGATTGGCAATCGGCACTCTCTTCTCCCAAGGAGGTAGCTATTCCTGCCCGTCTCCGTTTGGTTCAACTTAAAATCCTTCATCGAGTGTATGTCACTGGTCCGCGTCTGGTGATGATGGGCTTTTCCCTGGATGGGTTATGTAAGCGTGGTTGTGGGTCGAGTGCTACTTTTTTACACATTCTTTGGGAGTGCCCAGTTGTGGCGGCCTACTGGACTGCTGTGCTTGAGGTGATGACTGCTGTGACTGGTGTTGCCCTGCGGCCGGAGCCACGACGGTGTCTGTTGAATGTGTGGGAGCCCACTGACTACTCTGTAGCCCAGACCAGATGGGCTACCTTGGGTTACATGATTGCGAAACGGGATATTGCGCAACTCTGGGGCGCATCCAGGCCCCCTGAGGTCTCGAAATGGGAGGACAACATGGACTGGTCCATGTTTCGTGAGAAGACTGTATATGTGGCCAGGGGCAGACCCAGGGCGTGGACGAAGATTTGGGGCCAGTGGAATGAATATCGTGGGGTTATCTGTACCCCTCCCCTTGTAGGCACTACTGATGTTGTCCTATCTCCCTAGGCGAGCGTTCCCGGAACCTTTTCATACTGTTTTGTGAATTTCCGATTCTCCCCGCTGCTCCCCCCCCCCCGACCTTGTTAGAGCCTCAGGGCTCTTGTTATGTTCTCCTGATTGTTGACCATCCCCTCCGTTCTTTGGGCTGACCTTGATTACTGTGCATTCGCCTTTTAGTGTTTGTTTTTCTTTTTGTATAAAACAAAATTCAATATGCTCTGTGATAGGTTGGGAGTAATGCTGGGTACTTGATTTATGCCTGACCACGGGAGTACATTTCTGATTTATTCCTTGTGTCTTATTATTAGCGGCCAGCCCGTGAGGTTGTAGGCCCATTCTTGTAATTTTCTATGCTTGCTCAAATAAAGGTTTTTGAACAAAAAAAAAAAAAAATCACAGCATTTATATAGCGCGTTACTCACCCGGAGGGTCTCAAGGCGCTTGGGGAGGGGGGTCCGCTACTGCTCGAACAGCCAGGTCTTGAGCTGCTTCCTGAAGGCGAGGTGGTCTTGGGTCAGGCGGAGGTGGGTCGGGAGGGAGTTCCACGTCTTGGCGGCGAGGTAGGAGAAGGATCTTCCTCCTGTGGTGGCTCTTCGGATGCGGGGGACGGCGGCGAGGGAGTGGTTGGTTGAACGAAGCTGGCGTGTGGGAGTGTAGAAGTTGATGCGGCTGTTGAGGTATCTTGGGCCTTGGTTGTGTAGGGGTTTGTGTGCGTGGGTGAGGAGTTGGAACGTGATTCTCTTGTTGACCGGGAGCCAGTGCAGGTCTCTCAGGTGTGCGGAGATGTGGCTGTGTCGGGGGATGTCCAGAATGAGCCGTGCTGAGGTGTTCTGAATCCGCTGGAGTTTTTTCTGGAGTTTTGCAGTGGTTCCGGCGTAGAGGGAGTTGCCATAGTCCAGACGGCTGGTGACGAGGGCCTGGGTGACCGTCTTCCTGGTCTCGGTGGGGATCCACCGAAAGATCTTACGTAGCATGCGCAGGATGTTGAAGCATGACGAGGAGACGGCGTTGACTTGTCTGGTCATGGAGAGGGAGGAGTCCAGGATGAAGCCCAGGTTGCGTGCGTGGTCTGTTGGTTTGGGTGCGCTGCCCAGGGCGGGGGGCCACCAGGAGTCGTCCCAGGCGGAGGGAGCAGATCCCAGGATGAGGACTTCCGTCTTGTCTGAGTTCAGTTTCAAGCGGCTGTTCTTCATCCACGCGGCTACGTCTTTCATCCCCTCGTATAGGCTGGCTCTGGCGGAGGCGGGGTCGTTGGTGAGGGAGAGGATCAGCTGGGTGTCGTCGGCGTAAGAGATGATGTTGAGGTTGTGTTGGCGTGCGATGGCCGCAAGGGGGCTCATGTAGACATTGAAGAGGGTGGGGCTGAGCGAGGAGCCTTGGGGCACGCCGCAGATGACTTCGGTGGCTTCTGATCTGAACGGGGGGAGGCGGACTCTCTGAGTCCTTCTGGCGAGGAAGGAGATGATCCATTCCAGTGCCTTCTCTTGGATTCCGACGTTGCTGAGGCGCTGCTCTAGGGTGCGGTGGCAGACAGTGTCGAAAGCCGCGGAAAGGTCCAGGAGGATGAGGGCCGCTGTTTCCCCGTTGTCGAGCAGTGCTCGGATGTCAACAGTGGCAGCGATGAGGGCGGTCTCGGTGCTGTGGTTGGCATGGAAGCCGGACTGCGAGTGGTCGAGGGATCCATTCGTCTCGAGGAAGGCGGCCAGCTGCTTGTTGACGGTCTTCTCGATGACCTTGGCCGGAAGCGTAGTTACCCTGGAGCATCCCAGCGCTTGTTCCAGAAACAAAAAGGTAACAATCACATGCACTCAGGGTCAGCAGTTAACAAAAAGATGTGTTTTCAAGAGTTTGCGAAAACGAAGGAGACAAGTCTCAGAGCGCAAACTTAGGGGGAGTGAATTCCAGAGTACAGCAATATTCACAGAGAATCTTCTTCCCCCTGTACGTGCCTTTTTAACTTTAGGGGTCTTGAGCAGGTGTTTTTGGTTTGAGCGTAAGGTCCGGCTTGCTTTATAGGGTGTAACTAAACTCTTCAGAACGGGAGGGCCTGTACCCTGCAAAATTTTGTGCGCAAGACAGAGGGATTTGAATTTCACCCTTTCACGCACCGGCAACCAGTGCAGTGCCCTCAGTGCGGGTTTAGCCGACCGTGACATAGGAGTGTTTTTAAGTAGCCGTGCTGCAGCATTTTGAATTTGTTGTAATTTATTGAACGTTGCTTCAGGGGCACCAAGATAGATAGCATTGCTATAATCCAATCTTGATATAATCAGCCCCATAATCAATAGCTTCCTAGATAGCGATGGAAGGAGGGGCAGAACTTTACGCACGGACCGGAGAAGACCGAAACAGACTCCTGCCATTTTTTTAGCCTGGGTCCTGAAGGAGAGATCTTGCTCCAACCATACCCCGAGACTCTTGATCTCCTCCTTGGGATTCGGGAGGGAGCCCAGACAGCTAGGCCAGATCGTCGAGGGAAGTGAGGAACCTTTATGCCCTAGCAGCATAATTTCGGTCTTCGAACCGTTCAGTTTTAATGCTGACTCACCCATCCAGATGTGGACTTTGGACAAGCAAGAGTACAGCATATCTGGGCTTTCAGTAGCCTGGGACAGGGCGACCACCAGCTGGGTATCGTCGGCATAGCTCACGATTTTTATGTTAAATGGAGCCACCACATCCTCCAAGGGGGCCATATACACATTGAACAATGTGGGGCTCAAGGAGGAGCCCTGCGGTACCCCACATTGGAGGTGGATTGATGCCGAACGTGCGCTGCCTTCCCATATCTGATAGGTCCGGTCGCTAAGAAATGACCGAAGCCATTTCAATGCAATCCCCGTCACCCCGACATCTGACAGCCGTTGCAGTAACACTTGATGATTAACCGTGTCAAAAGCTGCACTGAGGTCCAGGAGGATCACTGCCACTGATCCTCCTGAATCCAAAATGCTTCTAGCTTCTTCAACGACTGCCAGTAGGGCGGTGTCAGTGCCCTGACCTGGCCGGAAGCCTGTTTGCGAACTTCTCAATAGGCCATTGGACTCAAGGAAGTTAGATAGATGGACATTCACCAACTTTTCCGTGATTTTACTAAGCCCAGGAAGCAAAGAAATAGGCCTATAGTTCGCCATGTCAAGAGGATCTAAGTTGGGCTTTTTCAAAAGAGCTTTTACTACTGCTCCCTTCCAGTTCGGTGGGACTAAGCTAGACACCAAAGAGGCATTGATCAATTCGGTTATAGGTTTAGCAATGGAGGAGCCTACCTGTTTCAAAATCCTCATGGGAACTGCATCACGAGGAGAACCACTCTTAATGGTGGCCAGAGCTTTAAGGACCTCATCAGCAGATACTGGTCCAAAAGCTTCTAAATTGACAGGGGGTCTCACTAATTCACTGCTAGGCTCTGCTCTCTAGTTCATCTGGGGCAGGGTACTTAAGATATTTACTATGTTTGTATGAAAATAGTCTGCTAGATCTTTGCATTTTTCTTCTAAGTTATCAATGGCTGCGGGCGGCTCAGGGACCCTCAACAGTTCCTTAACCGCTAAAAAGGTTTCCCTGGAGGAATTTGAAGCATTCTTAATTCTCTCCTCAAAGAACTGGGCTTTGGCGCACGGAAGAGCACGTTTATATGCCCTTATCGCCGAGCGATATTCAGCCTTGCTGGTCTCCTCCCAGTTCTTCCTCCAGGCACGTTCAAGCTTTTTACATCCCCTTCCAAGGGTTCTTAGCTCCGGCGTATACCAGGGAGCAGAGCTCGTTCTCTTCTCTCTCTTTGCTGCAGATCTTATTGGGAGGACAGAGTCAAGCGCACTGGTCAGCCATCTACTGAAATTTGCGTCTGCCAATACTGCCAGATCAAAAGAAGAGATCAAAACAATGAATGAGGCTCTAAAGCTAACTGTGAAATGGCTTGCTAGCAACCAGCTCAAGCTGAATGCGCAAAAAACGGAATTCCTGCCAATCTCCCCCCTAAAAGTTCAACTGACATCCGAGAATGGACCAACTCGATCACCGCGCTGAACTGCACCCCGAGCATAGTGGACTCAGCCAAATCACTAGGAATCACACTGGACAACAACTTGGATATGAGAGCCCACATCAACACTCTAGCCAAAAATGCAAGGTTTCACCTGAGCTACCTGAGAAAATTAAAACCATTCCTCGATAAATCGGACCTTAACATGGCAGTTCAGACTATAGTTATTTCTAGGATTGTGTACGGATACTCTACCCTCGCAGTACTACCCAAGCTCAACGGCTCCCCTTAATGCTTGTATCAATGCAGCCGCAAGACTCCAAACAGGATCAAAAACATTCAACCATATATCTCCGCACCTGAAAGTGCTGAACTGGCTCCCGTACAAAGCCAGAATACAACTCAAATTGGCCTGCGTCACACACAAAGCGGTACATTCTAACTCTCCAGCATATCTCGCTCAGAAAATCGTAGTCACCGGAGGAAACAGGCACTCCCGGTCCGCCAGGGCTTTTGTTCTGAAACCTCCCCTATTCCGGAAGAAGGAAACATACAACAGAGCCTTCTATGGTCCCGCACCCAGACTCTGGAACTCGCTGCCGCCCTACATCAGAAAAATACCATGCTTGGCTAGACTCAACAAGCATTTGCAATGCAATAGGTCTTGCATTTACACAAGTTTGATATATTGGCTTTGTAAATGACAATGTCTTTTATTTATGTTTTGGTTTTTAAAACGTAAATAAAAGGCATTGTCCTTTCCAATGCCAATAGCTTAAACTAGCGTAACTACGAGACCTATAGCATTGCAAATGCTTGCTCAAGGTACTGTTGTTCGGGAGGTCTGTGTGACTCCGCGCCCGACGCTGCGATCCTCGTGGGCGGCGCAGCACTTTGTATTTTGCCCTGTCCTGACGTCGTGATTGCCCCAGTTGGTGCTATTTGATTTATACGAGTTTATTTCTGCAACAACCTTTCTAAAGACATTCTACTGAGTTTTCTATGTTGGATTTTTATCGTTTTGGTCATGTTTAAGTTTAGTAAAGAAATTTTATTTTTCTAAACTGATGTGGTATCCATTTGTGGTATTTTTACTGTGTTACTGTGAGTGTTGGTACTAATACTTTACACATTGCCTTTGGGATAAGCCTGTATGTTCATGCCAAGCTACCAAGGGGGTGAGCAGGGGTTATCTAAAGTGTGTATCCCCTTTACCCTGACTAGAAGCAACGGTCCCTAATTGGACAAAGTCACCTACCTCTGCCAACTAGAGACCCCCAGATCTAACAAGGTTGTATTTAAAAAATGAATACAAATATTGCTTTATTTAAAACCAATCACAGACCTTGTGATCTGCTGACTCCAGCAGGCCACCAATCCCTATGATGGCTGTTATTCCGAATAAATTACAAACTGTGGCCTACTTCATTAATATTCATGAGGTAGGCAGATTTGTGACACACTAGAAAGCACAAATTAAAAGTTTTCAAATGACATAAATTAGGAATACTGATTTCCTAATTGCGATTAGCAGAAAATAGCAATTTGGAAATTGCTATCACCAGTGCTACATCTGCTCCTAAATGAACTCTGACAAGTCCTTCTACCATCGGTACCCAGACCAAAATTTTCCCTCTTAAGTCGTAATAGAACATTTACCACATCATAGCGAGTGAACAATAAGTTAATAACTACAACTGTATTTTTTAAATTAACTGTAAGCGCTGATTTGAGGAAACTAACACTTCTAATAATTTATTAGAATCCTAAATTTAATCATGAAAATATAAGTTCGCCTTCCGTTTCGCGTTCAGGTACAAGTACATTCAAATACAAAATGCATATTGAACAAGCATTGGCCGTGCGGCCGTGAATAGCGACGCGGCCACGCGGACGTGAAAGTAAAAGCAATCGTGAAAGTAAAAGCAGTCTTTACTTCCTTCTTAGGTCTCACCTACGCAGCAGGCATGCGCTGCATAGGAAGACCTTTAGCCGTCGCTCTACTGTTTTCATGCACACTCGTGCTTGTGGCACCATCCGCCTTGCTGGAGGGAGCAACAGCCAATTAGCAGCGCGCTGCTGCTAGCTCCCGCAAGGTGGATGCTGCCACAAGCACATGTGTGTGCTTCCAAAAACAGTAGAGCGACGGCTAAAGGTCTTCCTATGCAGCGCATGCCTGCTGCGTAGGTGAGACCTAAGAAGGAAGTAAAGACCTACCTAATAGGCAAATTCATTCCTTAACATTCTCAGCGCTTATACAGCTTGCTGCCTAGCGACATGCATCTCTTCTTGACCTCTACATAAGTATGCCAATCTGGACTTCTTTGATGTAGCCTATGCAAAATCTTGTAACACGGCTGTTGCTATTTCCTTCTACCTCATTCGTACCTCACTCTTCACGTTATGGGGCAGAGTCTAGTGCTGTACAATCTGTCTCTGCTCCCGCTAATATTTGTTTTCCCTCATTAAATTGTATCCATGTTCCTTATTCCCTCTCATTGCATTACCCTGCTTCTGATGGCAAAACGGTCTCATGATTTCGTCTGTCTTGAATTATCTTGTAAACATCTTGCTTAGCTCTGTAAAGCGCTCTGATACCCTAACAGGCCACGTTTGCGCTCTATAAAACACTAAATAAATAAATAAAATAATCCTGATTTTGCACTCACTTTCCAGCTCTAGTAATTTTTTCTCAGCATTAGTTATCTAGAACAGTATTTCAGAATAAAATATAACCACGCCTGAAGTAATTTGAAATACCTTTGTTTTTTTACGCTGAAGGTATTGAGATTAACTCCATTGTAAAGCGAAGCGGAATGGTAAAAAATCTCTGCGAGCATGCAAAAGTTCTGCAAACGTGCCGAATTGCTTGTTCCGCCCATTCACAATGCTTTTTGCCTGTTCGCAAACACTGTTTGCGTGCTCCGGGAGAAATATCCCACAAATAACCATTTTGAAAGTGGAAACAAGCAAATAATTTCGCAAAGCCAAGGATCGCGGAATTTTTGTCAGTTCCGCGTTCTCCGGGGAAGGCATATAACCCAAATTCCGCGAGCGGAACGGAATTTAGAGCCCAGGCCTAATTTTAATATCAATTCACACCGCATTTATCACCAAGAGTCTGTACAGTGTTACAGATGGGAAACATCTGAAGGTGGAGTGTTCTGGCAGAGCACTTCCGGTAAAGATGCAATGGAGTTGTTGTTCAATAATAATTGTGTATGTGATTTTTCATCTCATTTTCTCCTTGTATCATCACATCAGAGCCTGCTGGTTTGATTACAGGGCATTCTGCAAAGTGCATTGTAATCTACTGGGGTGGCTTAATGAGCAAAAAAACCAATGGTGGATTCAACCCAGATCTGTGACTGGGGGTGAGCGTCTGAAAAGTTGCAGCACTTCGTCCATCTTATTGTGTTTGCTATGTTCGCCAAGGTATGCCCAGACATGGGTCCCTTGCTCACTTTGCCACTGGATTCAAATTAGGCTGTCTGATGAGGGGTGATACCACGAAACCGGTCCCAGGATGCTTGTTTACGGTCCAGGAAGGAACTGGCCTGGCAGTTTGGGCTGGACTGCTACCATGAGGAGCAGGGTCAAGACTGATGTGCATATGGCATGGTCAGCAAAAGAACAATGATGGATTCAACCCAGATCTGGGATGGGGGTGAGTGTCTGAAAAGTTTCAGCACTCTGTCCATAAACGTATTGTGTTTGCTATATTGTAATCTACTGACAGGTTTATGCAATTATAACACGTACAACAGGCTGACAGTCAGGGATGTAAGAAGGAAGCAACACGCTGAACTACAAAGCTACAGCACATGATGGGTGATTAAGGCTAGGAAGTGAATTCGTCCCCAATCACCCCCAGACAAGTCTGTTAGTTCCAGTAACTCAGCCTGCCTACCCCCTTGCCTAATCTGAAATTGTGCGAGACTTGTGACCCATTGAGTACTCGCAGTGTAGACGTGCCCTCATG
Source organism: Lissotriton helveticus (assembly GCF_964261635.1). NCBI lineage: Eukaryota > Metazoa > Chordata > Amphibia > Caudata > Salamandridae > Lissotriton > Lissotriton helveticus. The sequence continues at coordinate 187,360,082 of NC_136057.1, read as the reverse complement.
CAGCACTTCTCAAATGGCACTTTGCTAGTTTCATCACTGAGCCTTCCAGATAACACTGTATCCTTGTAATGCCCCTCCAAAACATAAACTCACATCTCTGCACTGCAGAGGCCAAGTGCCAATAGACAATTTCCTCACTGGGCCACCAAACTGCATCCAGTCAATTATCTGCTGGTGCTGCTGTTTGCATGACTGGACAATGAGGGTTTATTGAATCCTTGCAGTGTGTCTCTTGGCAGAGTGTGGGATAGGAGAGTTGGGAAGGTACAGCAGCTGCTAGAAAACATACACTGCTCCCTGCCACACAAGCCCTGATATGATGTAGCTCCAGTGCTCATTCCACCTTGCTTGTTCTGTTGGTATGCATGCAGCACATGGCCTGCCACCACATGCAGTCACTGTGTTGGTGCAGCATTATAATTATGAGAAGTTGACATCAACCCAAACATGCCCACAAAGCTGGCCAACCATACCCTTCAAAAAATTAAGTGGCCCCTCAATTTGCAAGACATGGGTAGTACCCTAAAGACTGATTTAAAAGATGTAATTACAAGACCGGAGGCTACATTATGCATTATCCTTTAATAGCAACTCACAGCAGCCGCACTACATCATAAAGGATAAAGCTCTAGAGTTTACACAACAGTGGACAAAGGATGAATCTAGGAGATGATCTGCCTCTTTTAAAAGCGGCTCGCCAGCAGATAAGTCACTACTACTTATTTCTCCTTTATTTTAGACACTTTTGGCTTATATTTCGTGTATTATACTAATTTAAAACGTTTGAATGCCAATTTGATTCTTTTATTATGGTTTTTATACCATTTTCTTCGTCCTTTAACGCTGTTTTTTAGCTGGTTTGCTAACCTTATTGCCTTGTGCTTTTTCGCATTGGTTTGAACCCTCACCCTTTCCCCGTGGGTGGCGTTGGTTTCACCATTCCACCCCCCCCTCCCATGGACTTCCAATTTATGGTCGTCCCTCACCCTAAACATGACCTTTCTTTATTCCCTCAGCGCGTGATCGCGCAGTAATCTTACCGACATTCGCTGCTTTTATAGCGCTGTCCCCGCTCCCATTTCATTTCGTCCGCATCGCTTTGGCTCTGAGGTACGCTCCATATTAAAGGAAGGGGCATTAGCAACACCTGCGTTGCGTGCTTCCTTTCCAAAGCGACTTTCCTCTTCTCCGGCAGCTGAGCTCGAGCGTTCCTCGATAACTTGTCAGTTGCTCTGCTTCAGCCGCCGGAGATATTCTGTCTATTTGCGCATTTACTAATACCAATACTTTAATAACAAATACCCATTTTTTATCAACAAATAACCATTTATTATCATCTTTAACAATAATATTAATAAGAATTTTAATTCCCCAGGAATATTAATAAGAATATTTAAATAAGGATATTAATTCCCCAAGAATATTAATAAGATTATTAATTCTCTTCTGAACTTAGCTTACCTCTCCCACCCTTACCTTACATATGTAATATAATAAAAAAAAAAAAGAAGTTTTTAGATTCTGAGTTTAAATTTAAAATAAAAAAAGAGAAGTTTTTAATACTTTATCTTTATTATTAACATTCTTTCATTTGCTTGTTTCAAATTACTTAATACCCTCTGAGATCTTTACTACACCATGTCTGACATGGATTCAGATGACGCTACTGCAAGCTCACCTGCGCCTATTGGCAATTCACTTAAGAAATTCCTTCAACAGGAGATTAAATCCTGTATGATGTCGTCCCTCAAAGAAGTCATGCTCTCTAAAAGACCGTGTGATTCCCAAGATCTCCCCCCTATACACGGTAAGAGACCCAAAAAGACGAAACATGGTGAAAGCACTACAAGCCCTAGCGCCTCTCATAGTACGGGAGGTCCTAGCACCTCAGTTTGGATGGGAGGCCACTGCGCCTCACTTGAACCTGATGTCCCTCGGGACACTCTCTTGATCGGTGCCCATGGCGGCACAAATATGAACGGTGTCCCTCGCGGCACGCTTTGGAATAGTGCTAACCAAAAAAAGAATATTGGTTTTGACTCCTCTTCCTCCTCCTATGATGACGACTCCTCCAAAGATCCCTCCGACGAATTCGTATTTGACCTAGATGAGGTCCAACATGACTTTAATTCTCAACCTGATCCGGACTCTAAAAATACTATTCTGAACCCTATCGGAGAAGAGATGTTCTCTCCCCTAAATATCTCTCACCCTAATAGTTCGAAGTGGTTCCCACAGGAACATGTTTCCCAGTTTGTCACACGTTGGTTAAGAAACCTTTTAGATAGAAATACTAGAAACACAATGAGATCTGAATCTCCCAGACCTACTATTGAGGAGAGAGTCTGTCAGACTCCAAACCTAGATCCAGACCTTATCAAATTCCTATTTAAGTTAGGGCGAGACCCTAGAAAAGGACTGGAGAGAGCTTTTAAAGGCTGTCAAGACCATCTTTTAGATGTCTTAGGACCACTTGTTAGAATCTTGGACATGGCTGAACAATCCCACCTCTCCTCTACCCCTTTAAATGTTGATCTCATTCGAGGGTGGAGCCAAAGAGCCGTTGTTCTCCTTGGCAACGCTAATTCCAGTTTGAACGTTGAAAGGAGGAGATCCATTTTAAACAAAATTAACCCAAAATTAGGAGACATAGCAGAGAGGGAGCCCTCCCAAAACCCTAAAGGCCTTCTTTTCGGGGAGGATATAATCAAGGAGATTGGTAAATATGTTTCTACCTTCTCTGCTCTTGACAGAGCACAAAACAACCTAAGACGGGTGTTTAACACCAACCTTTTTGGTCAGGCCGGGAGAAGGGGTCGCTCTTCCGGCCGAGGCAACCAACGACCCTACTCGTCATTCAGAGGAACTGGAAGAGGCTTCTACCCCCCTAGACAACCCTTCTTCCCCCAAAGAGGAAGAGGTCCAAGAAACCGAGGTTCAAGAGGTCCTGGTACTCCCAACACCTCCAATTCTACAAGTAAGTACTACTCCTTCTTCTTCTTTCCCTCCCATAGTAGGGGGCAGACTAAAACAGTTTTATCATGTTTGGGATTCAATCACCGAAGATCCATGGGTTCTAGAAACCGTTATGGGCTTCTAGATAGACTTTTTACAGGTCCCCTTCCAAACGCGTTTACCCCAACCCTTTGTCCTTTCAGAGGATCAAGAAAAGATCGTGGAGGAAGAAATTATTTCTATGCTCAAAAAGGGCGCTACAGTGGAGGTTCCCTGGTCCCATGCAAGATTCATAAGCACTCTGTTTCTTGTTCAGAAAAAGGACAAAGGGTGGAGACCCGTAATAAACCTTCGAGAAGTCAACAAATTTCTGGTTTATCGTCATTTCAAAATGGAGGGTATCCAACTTCTAAGGGATCTCCTTCTCAAAGGAGATTGGTTAGTCAAATTGGACTTGAAGGATGCCTACTTCACCATCCCTATGTACAAAGAACACCAAGCGTTCCTTCAATTTGCTTGGAAGGAACGTCTATTCCAATTTCAAGCACTACCCTTCGGCCTCTCTTCTGCCCCTTGGTGTTTTACCAAGATCATGAAGTGTATCGTTACAATTCTAAGAGAAAGGGGTATCCGTCTCATCATCTACCTGGACGATAATCTTATCATGTCCCAATCCCATTCAGACCTCCTAAGAGATCTGAAAACTTCCATGAATTTAATAGAGAGTCTAGAATTCATCATCAACAGAGAAAAATCCATTCTCTCTCCCTGCATAACCATAGAATTCCTTGGTTTCACTCTGGACACCGTGAAATGTCTTCTCCTTCTTCCTGCCAAGAAGATTGCCGAGATCCGGAAGGAGATCAGGTCCGTCTTGAAACAAGAATCTTTAACACTCCGCGAACTAGCCAGACTTCTTGGGCTTCTTTCTTCTTCTATCCAGGCCATTTTCCCCGGTCCTCTGAATTACCACGCACTCCAGAGAATAAGAGAAAAGCGCTCAATTCAGGTCTCTGGTATAGAGATCGTGTCTCTCTGGACCCAGATGCCAGAGCAGAACTCTACTGGTGGCTGGAGAACTTAGACGCCTGGAATGGCAAAGCTATCTTCTGTTCATCCCCGGATTTCATCCTAGAATCAGATGCCAGTCTTCATGGCTGGGGCGCACTTTTGGAAGACCAGAATACCGGAGGGGTTTGGACACTGACGGAATCTTCTCATCACATACATTTTCTGGAATTGACAGCCGGTTTATATGCTCTTATGAGCTTCAAACACTCCATTCCAGGGAGATCTGTTGTTCTGAAAATGGACAACATTTCTGCTGTGGCCTATATCAATCGTCTTGGAGGAACGAGATCTGCAGATCTCTCCAATCTTGCCAGGGAACTCTGGATGTTCTGTCTGGAACACAAAATTTCCCTCAGGGCGGAATATCTTCCCGGGAAATCGAACATTTCTGCAGATTGGAATTCGAGATTCCTTCTAGACTTCTCAGACTGGAAACTCAATGTGAACGTCTTCAATGCCGTCTTCCATTTTTGGGGTACCATAGACGTGGACTTATTTGCCAGCAGGCTTACCTTCCAGTTACTCAACTACTTCAGTTGGATGCCAGATCCGGGCGTACTTGCTGTGAACGCCTTTCTCCAACCATGGTCTCACTTCCTGGGTTATGCCTTCCCTCCTTTTGCCATGATTCAGAGGGTCCTCCAGAAAGTCAGAACGGAAGAATGCCTTCTGATTCTAATAACTCCTTTTTGGCCATCCCAAGCTTGGTTCACGACAGCCCTGGATCTAGCATGCGACATTCCCTTTCTGATCCCAGCGTCTCCAGGCCTGGTCTCAAACGCAGACGGGGAAGATCATCATCTTATTCTCGAGGGGAATTTGAACCTTCCTGCCTGGAAAGTGTCAGGCAATCTAACGAGTTGTCTGGACTTTCGTCGACCGCTCTCTCTCCTCTGAGAATCTTGGGCTCCCGGAACACACCTTAGGTAAAACAACATTTGGAAAAAATGGTTTCATTGGTGCCTGGAAAGGAGTCTGGATCCCGTGGAGGCTCCTGTCGTTAATATCGTAAATTTTCTGGTCGAACAATTTGACAGAGGCCTATCCTATCGTTCTATTAATTGTTTTAGATCCGCAATCTCCGCGGGCCATTCCCCTATCAACGGTAAATCGGTAGGTAAAAATGCTATCATTTGTAGAGTCCTCAAGAGTATAAGACTAAGGAGACCCCCTAGACCCAAGTATCAGACCCTTTGGGATGTCAAGTGTATTCTAGACCTTTTTTGTTCTTGGCCAGATAAATCTTCCCTTAATAGAAAATGTCTCTCCTTCAAACTCGCCACTCTCTTGTGTTTAATCTCCTGTAGGAGAGTATCCGACATCAGAAGCTTAGATATTTCAAATAGATGTTACGATTTGTTTGGTGTTAAGTTTGAATTACTAAGAAGAACTAAAACCATGTCAGATTTTATCTTTTATCCTCATTTTGACAGTTTCCCTAAACTTTGTGTGGTTGCTTGTATGAAAGAGTATGACCCGAGGATGTCTCTCCTACGTCCTAACGATGCAAATCAACTTTTAGTTTCTTTTGTTAAACCTTTTAACCCTGTTTCATCCACCTCCATAGCTAGGTGGGTTAAGTCTACCATGAGTCTTGCTGGTATTGACCTCTCTAAGTTTCAAGCACATTGTATCAGAGGAGCTATGGCCAGTAAATCCTTCTGGTCAGGTGGTAAGCTGGATGATATCCTAAAAGCAGCTGACTGGTCAAATGCTAACACCTTTGCTCGTCATTATTGTAAGCCTATCGAGCATATGTCTGATGTTGTCCTTCGGGGCTATGAACATGCATAATGTAGCCTCCGGTCTTGTAATGAAATTGCGATTCTCCTATTAACATGACCAGAGAATCTGGATTTCATTAAAGACACGGAGGCTGACATTATCCCTCCCTCCTCCCTTTTACAACTTTTGATATGTCTTTTATGAACGTATTGATTACTTCAATTGTTGTTATTCTATGATTTATGCCTATGCTTCGGTTATCTTTATTGAATGTAATGAAGTCTTTTGGCTCTCTAGGCTCTTCACTATGGATTTGGTTCTTAATCCTTTCTTTCTCCTTTCAGGTAATTCCGTTTAACCGTCTGATCCTTTCCATTTGAGATACTGAAGTTTATTCCATGATATTTTCAAGCTCTACTTGGATTTCTCCGTTTATGAAGTTCTTTCCTGCTGCGATTCTTTTAAAAGAGGCAAATCATCTCCTGGATACATCCTTTGTCCACTGTTGTGTAAACTCTAGAGCTTTCTCCTTTATGATGTAGTGCGGGTGCTGTGAGTTGCTATTAAAGGATAATGCATAATGTCAGCCTCCGTGTCTTTAATGAAATCCAGATTCTCTGGTCATGTTAATAGGAGAATCGCAATTCACATGACTTGAGCCCCCACGTGTATGTTGAAGTCACTCTATATACATCTTGTGAGATCAGACACTTGAAGTGTTTGCGGAATACTACACATCACCTTCTGATGGAAATGCTGCTATTATGGATATGTTTGGTTTTATTTTTTGAAAAAATACATATCTACAGTAAAATGTGTTCTTTCCATTCCCTACCATATACCCAGGAATGTTTTCTTGGTTCTTTCTCTTATATTGATCATGATTGATACTACAACACAAGCCTTTCTCATGATAAATTGCTAAGGCGTTTCCTACCAATGCACTTAATTTATCGCTAATACACGTATCTCACATTTGGAGTACTGACAGGGTTTTCTCATTCATTGTCCTGTGTTTTGGCTGAAGGTGTAAGGCCTTTTCTTCAGGTCTTCCAAACAGAGTTGCAGTTGGAAGTCGCTCCAGAGTCCAGAATGTAGGGGGTAGAAGTGGGTAGTACAGGTGATTGATATGGTTATTTGTCCATAATACTACTAGGTTCTTAGTACTTTGGCTAACAGTTGTTAGTCAAGGCTCCTTTTTAGGTCTCGCCTACGCTGCGCGCATGCGCTGCACAGGAGGAGACCTTTAGGAATTGATTCAGTTTTTGTCCCAAAAACGTGCACACGTTGCATTGCTTTCAATGGCAACGCGTGCACATTTGGTGATTCCCTTATGGGAGCGAGCTTTGAAACCATCTGTTTATAATTAACAGATGGTTCCTGCTTGCCCCCACAAGGGAAACAGGCACATGCCCCCTCCTCTCTCCCCTCCCCCTGCTGCCTCCTCCTCTCCTCGTCCAACTTTTTTTTTTTTTTTACTTTCAGCGCGAGGCGCACACGATTGTTCATTTGGGTCTTTCCACTTGCTATCCCCAAATGTACTGAGCCCTTCTGGACCAGCGCAGGCATCAAACATTGGCAAGCCTTACAGACCATGGGTAACAGAGATTGGGGCTTTCTGAGAACTTCTGTAGCGGTTTATCACTGAGACGGACTATAAAATCCAGCTGTGCTGGGTTGTACTTAATGTGTTTCCTACTGCTGACATTTGTGGTGGGAAAGGAGGGTAATGGTACAATGTTCAAGGGGGGCGTGGCTAGCAGCCGATGAAGACGGTCGCAGCCTAGCGAGGCTCCCGACCCTCCGCCCAGCGATCCGCCAGTAATCCTGCCTAAGATTCGGGATCCCCGCGTAAACCGGGTAGATCCCGAGTACAACACTCGGGCCTGCTCCGGCTCGAGTAACGAGCCGGTGAGTCTCCTGCAGCGGGCGTAAAACACTGTGGGGTGCCCGGGACGCCAGGACACAAGATGGCGGCACCCAAGTAGACGGACGCCGAGTTATAATACGGGCTCCGTCCCCGGCGCCTGGCTGAGCTGAAGAGGTGGAGCAGCGAGTTGCCGCTGTAGAGACCGGAATCATCTGACACGCTGCTGGCCCCTGCCCGCAACGCGACCGGTGAGGAGCGCTGACCGCAAGAAGACCCAGCGAGGCTCTGCCCCACCCAGGAAGCCGAAAATCTACGCCCCGGCTCTGGGGCCTGCTGTCCCGGTGGGAGCGACTTCGGCCCGAAGCCCGGCTGGACGCGGGAAACAGGTCTGTAGGAGGCCCAAAGACGAGCGGTGGCCGGCCAACAACAACCCACCGGCCCGACATCTAGGCGGGTGACGAGGGGCGCTGTGGGCGGGCGCCTATGGAGACACTCCGCCTCCCCGGAGAGCTGTAATCTGCGCCCCGGCTCGGGGGCCTACCTTGTCGGTGACTGCGGCTCCGACCCCGTTGTTGAACTGCCAGTGAAGACGGAACCGAAAGGGACCGGGACACGAACTGAGGCCAGCCAGCGCGCCACCGGCCCCCCTACTCCAGTGCGGCCAACGTGGCGCCCTGCGCGAGGACGACCCTACGGAGGCCCTCCCCCACCAGTGAGCTGCAATTGGGCTTTGAGGCCTAGCGCCCCTACGTACATTGGATGGCGACTGGGGGCCCCGACTACCTGCCTAAGTAGCGTGATTCCACTATATCTGGCCCCGGAAGGGAAGTGAAGCTTACCACGCGCAATCCCAGAGACTAGGCGCCCTGCGCCTGCTGCGAGGACCAACCCGAAGGTGGCTGGACCTGTGCTGCGACTGGAGTGGGGCCCGAGGAAGTGATTTGGCTGGGGAAGACCAGTGGCCTCCACGAGGGCAGCCAGGGACCTGCCTCTCCCGCCGAACTGAACTGAACGTGCACCCCGGGGAGAGGCCAGCTTGAGGAGGGTTCTACGCCTGCCCACCCGTGAACAGCTCTTAACGGGGGGCCCCGATTGGACACACTGCAGCGGTCCCAGGGTTGAGATTGAGACCTGAGGGCATTTCGCACTGGACAGACCATACCGTGGGCGAAGCACCATAAATAGACGGCCCTCGATCAGCGAGCACCGCCGGAGGATAAGGAGAGGGGGACCCCTAGTTGGTGCTCGGCGGACGGCCCATTGCGGGAGACGCCGACAGCCCCTGAATATCCCTAGGAACCCAGCTCGACAACTCGGGAGCAAGATGGGAACGCCCAGAGGCGCTAAAGGAGACGGGAGCCCTGCCACGGAGACGCCTGAAGACACCACACAGTCCACAACGGAACTGCAACAAATGCAGGACAGGATCCTGGAGGCTATAGCTGCTAAGAGAGATGCATTACACCACGACATTGCGCAGGTGTCGACGGGGCTGGGGCTCCTGCGGGCTGACCACGCGAAATTAACGGATAGAGTCAAGGAGGCCACCCTAAAGGACATCGCGCCAGCACAGAAGTCGATGAACGGGAAGCTCACGGAGGCGCTGGACCGCATTCAAAACCTGGAAAGGCGAGCAGAGGATGCTAAAAATCGCAGCCGGCGGAACAACGTACGCCTCCTGGGCCTTCCCGAAAAATCAGAGGGCACAGACATGGTGGGCTACTTGCACGAATGGCTAAAGTCTGTGGTGGCCCAGGAAGGCCTTTCTCCCTTCTTCACTTTGGAGCGGGCGCACCGAGTGCCGTCAAGACCCCCGAAACCGGGTCTCCCGCCTCGCCCAGTGGTCATCAAACTGCTTCACTACAAGGACAGGGACTGGCTGTTGCAGCGGGCCAGGGATGCAGGTCCCTTTCAAGTGGACAACAGCAAAGTCACGCTGTTCCCGGTCTACACGTTCGAGTTCCTCTCTATCAAAAAAGAACTGCGCACAGAAGGCATACAATACTCGCTGCTGTTCCTGGCCCGACTCCGTGTAGTGGTAGACGAGAATGCCCTGTTCTTCCCGACGGCGGCAGAGGCATGGACCTGGTGGGATACCTACAAGGCAGGCACGGATGGAGCTCGGTTCAGGGCTGAGAAGGAGCGCCAGGAACAATCAGTCCGGCGATCAAGACGACACCGAGGGCGCGGACAGGGATCCGGAAGGCCGACGAACTTCCAAACAGCGGATGAACGTAGAGCAGCGCTGCAGGCGGTTAAAGACGTATCGGGTTCTGTGCTGATCCAATTGGAGAGGGAATCGGGCTCGGAGGGCCAGGGAACGGGCTCGGACACTGAATTGTCGGAGCTGGGCGGGGCCAAGGGCCCGAAGGTCACACCACAGACGTCAGGGGAAATCATCGGGAGCTGAATCCTAGACATGGTACCAGGCAGGGGTGACGACGGCTAGAGCGACTACTCAGAACTCTGGAGCAGGCCGCTGTAAGACTGAAATGTTGTGATTCATAATGCATATTGCGGGGCGGGGGTATGGGGACAGCGTTTGAAGGTTCCAGAGGTTAGCCAACACACCCCAGGGCCCATAAGGCCCCCGTAGTATTGACTACGAATTAGAAGATTTGAGAGCACGTTTGCTCGATAGTTTGGATGGGAGCGACTCTTTTGCAGTTAGGTCCTGTTCTGGGGGAGGGGAGGCCTGGAGTGGTTGGGGTGACTCTAGGCGTAGTTTGGGGAGGGGGGAGGGGAGAATGTTGGGGATGGGTAGGGATGGGGTCAAGTCTGTGGTCTGGATGCCAATTACTGGAGTTCTACATCAAACACAATGGGACAATGGCTAATGTAGGATCAATAAAATGTGTGTCCTGGAATGTGCGGGGCTTGAATACGATGGCGAGGAGACACAAAATCCACTCTTACTTAGTCCGCAGAGGAGTGCATATAGCATTCCTGCAAGAGACCCATTTAACCAGGAAAGAAGGAATAGCGCTCCAGCGTAGATGGAGGGGCCACCTGTTCTATACCACGTACTCTGCTTTTGCTAGAGGAGTGTTAATTTGGGTGAGAGCGGGTGTCCGTCTCCAGGTAACTAGGCACATAGAAGACCCGGGTGGGAGGTATGTAGCGGTCGAGGGACTACTTAGAGGCCGACACATAGTGCTCAGTAGCATCTACGCGCCGAACGTGGATCAAGCAACATATTTTGCAAGGCTTTCAAGGGTACTAGCCAGCTACTTTACAGGTCCTGTACTGTGGGAGGGGACTTCAACTCCATAGAAGATACTACACTAGATAGGTCACACCCACCTCTACACGCTTCCTCAGTACACCGGTTGGCGAAGTGCAGAACAGAATGGCAGGGAAAATGGGACCTAACAGACAGCTGGCGCACACAACACCCAACAGAGCGGGATTACTCCTTCTACTCTAGCCTACACGACCTCCACGTTCGCCTTGATACCTTCCTCTGCTCTCCAACGGTACTCGCAGCGGTGGCCCGGACTGAATATTTGGCACGCACAATATCTGACCATAATCCATTACTCCTGACACTAGATTGGATGACTGAGCCCTCGAAAATCCCAACATGGCGGCTTCGGCCGGACACGCTGGATGACCCGCCCTTCCGCGTAGAGCTGGAGGATCGGATCACCCAATATTTTGAGGAGAACGAGGGAACCGCCTCATCTAAAGCTATAGAATGGGACGCATTTAAAATAGTGGTAAGGGGACACTGCATAGGGAAATTTGCGGGAGTCCGCAAGTCATTGGTGGAAGACTTAGACAAGGCTGAGCGTAAATTGAGGGAAGTGGAACTAGAACGCCCTAACCATCCCGAATTACAGGGGAATGTAAGCGAGGCGCGGGAGGCAGTGGCAGTAGAGGTGGAGCGCCTTTGTAGCTTCGATTATAAGACATAGTTAACGAAGACTCTTGCTGAAGGGGACAAAACTGGAACACTCTTGGCCTGGCTAGCAAACCCCAATAGGGGTAGTCAACCGATATTGGCCCTACAGGGGAATGGTGGTACCACCCATACCACACAATCAGAAATATTGGACTGTTTCAGATCATATTACGAGAGGTTGTATAGAACTGAGCTAGTGAAGGACTGGACTTTTAAGTACCAGCGGTGCCAGGGGACAACACCTGAAACCTTCGTAGGATACCTGTTCGGCGCACAAGTGACAGAGACACGGGACACTTCCTTCTGCGTCAAAGATCAGCGTTTATTACTGCAGGGATGCAAAAGTCATGGGAAGTACAACAGAGTGTAGGTTCCAAGAGCCTGCTTCGAATTGCAAATGTGCGTCGTTCCTTTTATACACATTTTCAGCATTCAATAACGTAACGAACAAAAGGTTACAACTCAGTTCCCACAATAAACTTAAAAGGCTTCATTCATGGTGTCGGAAACCCGGAACATAATCACAGTAACATTTGTCGGTTCCCAACTGTAAAAGCACATTATCCTGCTGCTATGCACATTCCACTCTAGTTGTAAAAGGACGAGAGTAAGAGACAGGAACAGGTGCAAGGAAGTCAGACAACAGAAGGAGAAGGAGTGTGGAGGTTGTATCGGAAGCGTAATCCCAGGATCAAAGGATTCGAGCCGAGCGCATGCAAGGCTGAAACAATAGGCCAACGTGGGAAGATTACCCAGCTGCGGAAACATCTGTCTATGTCGTGTCATCCCCCAGTCTTGGGAATCACAGGGTCATGAGGCGGACATTTGCCTGTTCGCTGACTACGTGAGGGCAAGAGACAAAATGGATGCCGTATCTAAAATGGAACCCGAGGGTAAAAATGAAGAAACCTGTAAATAAGACGAACCCTTCTAAGTAGCGTAGCGAAAATGCGTACACCTATTAATCTCGTCATTTACGGTTCATAGATACCACCCTCGCTAGCATCGTAACGGTTCTCATTGCTCCTCACTAGGGAACCAGACTGAGGCAATAGACGCTTTCCTGAGCGATTTGCAGCTCCCACAACTAGAGCAAGAACAGGCTGACACCCTGGGAGGCCCAGTAGACTTGGCAGAAATAAGAGGAGCAATAAAGCGAATGGCGCGTAACAAAACGCCAGGGATGGATGGGTTGCCCATTGAATTCTACGGGAGATACCTAGATCAACTAGCCCCGAGACTTCAAGTGATCTATAATGAAGCCAGAGAAGAGGGCAGACTTCCCCGATCAATGCGCGAAGCCATAATGATCCCTTTATTAAAACCGCGAAGGGAAAGTACAGACCCTGCGTCCTATAGACCGTTATCCATGTTAACGACTGACTACAAAATCTTAAGCACGGTGCTGGCCACCAGACTGTTAACCCATATGCAAGACCTGGTCCATAAAGACCAGTCAGGTTTTATACCCACAAGAAACACGACACACAACATCCGTAGACTACTCAGGCTAGTGGATGACCCACCGCCGGATGCGAGAGCCCCCCTAGTATTGGCGGTCGACATAGAGAAGGCCTTCGACAGCCTGGAATGGAACTACCTATATAAGGTGATGCAGGGGTTTGGCCTAGGAGAGGGATACATTAAGTGGACGAAGGTGCTCTACTCTTCAGCGAAAGCTAGAGTGAGGATCGGACCCTTAGTATCAGACCAATATGAGGTGACTCGGGGAACCAGACAGGGGTGTGCACTTTCCCCCCTGCTGTTTGCACTTGCGGTGGAACCTCTTGCGGCAATGGCTAGAAGGGGTGACCATTACAACGGGCTAGTCTTCAGAGGGGCCCACCACTACATTTCCTTATATGCAGACGACCTCCTCCTCTTCTTAGACAATGCGGAGGAAGCTGTGGAGGGCGCAGAGAGACTGCTAGCGCGCTTTGGCGATATATCAGGACTGCGGGTCAACTGGACAAAAACCTGTCTCTTCCCTCTACAGAGCGGGGAGGAGTGCACCTCACTCCACCCGAACCTTAGATGGGAACCCCACTGCCTGAGCTCCCTGGGGGTGCACATATACCATGCACCAGCGGACCTCCTAGACGGTAATGTAGGTCGCTGCATCCGCGCATTGCGGGGTAGTATATCCTTCTGGGCCACCCTGGCCCTTTCCATGGCGGGACGGGTTGCACTTCTAAAAATGGTAGCCCTGCCGCGACTCTTATATTTTTTTCGGACCCTCCCCGTATGGATACCTGGAGCGCTATTCAAACAATTGAGATCGATGTTGGTGTCCTTTTTATGGGGAACGGGTAGACGCAGGATTGCACTGGCGACGCTGACCCGCCCTAAGGATGAGGGTGGCCTAGCTGTCCCGGATTTTGAGCTCTATTACTTGCCAGCTCAATTGCAATTCTTCACACAAGAAATAGCGAGAGTGTACCGCGGCCCGGAGCAGGAGAGGGAGAATGGCACCCCCGCCACGTCCTAGCGTACATAACCCTGCAACAAAGATTACTGCTAAGAGGGCTCTCCCAAGAGGAACGGACCCTTCGATTATGTTGGAACCGCTCGCAAAGGCGAGCTGGACCCGGTCACCCGTATGCACCAGAAATCCCGCTGGGTACGGTGAAGGCACTCCCACATGGCTGGGACTGGTCGAGACTACGACTCTGGGAAGAGGCAGGGTTGCAGATGATAGGGGATCTGTATGAGGACGGGGTATTGTCCCCATACCAGGCCTTGCAGGAGCGGTATGACCTTCCGAGGGGAGACTACTTACTACACGCGGCAGTGGTGAGAGCCATACAAGCACACTGGGGGGAGGGCCTGAACATTTAAAGCAGTTACATGCCTCTATCGCAGAATGCACACGGAAACCCTACAACCACTTACACCACTAAAGAATAAATGGGAGGCAGACCTACAATTAGAAATCCCAGACACGACATGGTCCCAGCTGGTGCGGAGGGCCAGAAAGAGCACCAAAAACGCGCGTTTCCAACTGATACACCTATATATCCTCCACAGGGCTTACCTCACCCCGAGTAAAATAGCAGCGTACTTTAACGTAGACGACGCGGCATGCCCCAGATGTAACCAAGTAAGAGCAGACCTAGTACACATGCTAAGGAGCTTCCCCTGCTTACAAGAGTATTGGAGGGAAATAGGGGACACCCTGAATGCAGTAGCGGACAGGGAACTACAGTACGACAGCGCGGTCACCATTTTACATTGGTTCCCTCATACGCGCAAGAACAAACTATCAAGTAAATTCATAGACATGGGCCTACTCATAGCGAAGAGAGGGCTGACCAAGGGGTGGAAGTCGAAGGTGGGGCTAACACATAGGAGATGGATAAATGAATTCTTGAAATGGGCGACAGCGGAGAGCACGATAAGATACCAACTGGCCCGCCGTAGCTCAGACGAGAAGGCGCAGGATGCGGCAATGGCATTGGAAATACTAGTGCAGGCACTAAGAGATAGCGCAGTGGAGGAGGAGGGGGTGGAGGAGATGGAGGATATGGCGACTCCAGCAGTGAAGGTCGCATCCCCAGCACCTCCGTAGGACGCACACACATAGTAAAACACAAAAGCTCCGAAGTCCCACAGTATAGGCACACATACTTGCACCGAGCGCAGACGCAGACACCGGGTGGGGGAGGGGAGGGGAGGAAAGAATAGGGGGATCTTGCAGTGGAACATGTACGAACTTCTTCGAATAGCAGCGAGATACGGAACAAAAAAGATAAAAGCAGAGGGCGGAGGACCCTATATATTGACTACAGCGGACAGCCCAGCCAAGAGAGCAACGTATAACAGAGTTACGCCGCCCTGCCCCCGGGATGTGGGCTGAATGGCTGTGTACGAAACATCTAGAATGCGATAGGAGAACAGTGACTCTGTACTGAGAGATCCTAAACACGGCACTGTATACTGTACATAACCCTGCAATAAAAAATTGTTTAACAAAAAAAATGGTACAATGTTCAACAAAGTTTTGTAAACACATTTTAAATATGATTTTCTTTCTCAAGCAGCAGCAGTTTACAGGTACTGTGAGAAAAGACGATTTGCATACGGTCACACAATTTATTCAAGAGGGAAGCTGATATCCAAGACACAGGGTTTCTTAATACCACTAGACCGTGTCTACCAGGGATGAGCTAGGCAATTGATTTGTTCAGGATATCATTGGAACCAGGGTGCTGTGATGCCACGACATGGCCGTCTGGTCATGTAATGCTGAAGTGCAGTCTGCCGAGTTGCGCGGTGAGCGAACTCCTGCTGTGAAGATGTGTCACTAGTAATTTCCTAAATGTAAACTCCATGGAGCGCGCTACTCCTCCTTTCATCCTTCAGAGATCGATAACATCACCCGGATTAATATTGTATCACTTTGCATATGCTTGGTGTTCTTGTGGGCGGGGGAAGCAGTAACAGGTGCGCTGTATTCTGAAATTATGAGAATTAGCTGATTTTCGAGACCTCGTGAACAGTTGTGGACCCAACGGGACTGCGCAGCTCAGGATAAAATTGGGAGCCCTGTCATGGCTCCTCCGCCCGTGGAGGGAGAAAGAGCAGCGCAGGGTGTCTGCATCTGGGTAGTTTGGGCCTGCAGCTCCTGTTGTAAAACTTTAATTTTCTAAGATTAAAAAACAAACAAGTTACCAAACCTCAGAATGCCAAACAATTCTGGTCGATGCATTATGTTCCTTTGCAACCATGACGGACGCAGCCAAAAAATGCATGTATCTGTTAAAGATTTTAAAATAACATGTCTCTTTGTAGCTGTCAGGCCTCTGTAAGAACGTCTTGTCTATCTTACTACCTAGGTCAGTGAGTCAGCCGCCAACCAACCATCCATCCATCCACTCCAGCTTTCTTGACCCACCACCATCCGTCACTTAGCCTGCTTTCCCATCTCCGCATCTCTTCATCCAGTTGGTCAGCATCTCAAACGTATATCCATCCATCTATCCAGTTGATCTGGACTCACCCTGAGTATACTGTCGTCCCTCTCAAGACTGATACCGCTCACCCATGCCCACCTTAAGCACTCTCTGATCCCTGCCTGAACCACAATCATAATCATAGCGCAGAAGCCTTCCTGATTACGCTAAATACCCGATTATAGGATTCACTTAACAAAGCTGTGATTCTCTCTATAGGACCTTCCCTCATTAGCACTCTCTGATCCCCTCTCTAAAGATGCTAACGCGTTCTAAAAGCGCTCTCTGCTCACTCTAAAGAAGTGATTAATCTATACCTGCTCTGAGTGAATCTATCAACATGCCTATTCATTCTTAAAGCGTTCGATGGTTTCCGCTAAAGTGCCTCCTATTTGTCTCCAGGACGATCCTTGATTCTCTGCATCTCTCTCTTTCTTTCTCTTCTTCTCTCTCTCTTTTCCTTTCTCTCTCTCTTTCCCTCTAGAGGCACGTAGAGCTTCTGCAGTCTGATGATGCTACAGACATGTAGATTGTCTGATGCTACATACATGTAGATCTTCTGGTGTCTGATGCTACAGACATGTAGATCTTTTGTAGTCTGATGCTACAGATGCATACATCAGCTGGAATCTGATGATACTACAGATCTTCTGGAGTCTGATGATACTACAAACGATGGACGGAATGCAGAACAAATCAAAACATTCACCCCCAGTCAAGAGATCTGGGTTAAATCCATTGTTCTTTTACTCACCATGCCACCACAGTTTAGAACCAGCCATATGAAAATCAGTCTTGTCCCTGTGCTCATCGGAACAGTCCACCCCGAACTGCCAAGCCAGCTCCTCCCTGGACTGGAAACAAGCATCCTGGAACCGGTTTCTGGGTCTCACCCCTCATCGGCCACGCAAGCTTGAATCCAGCAGCACAGTGAAAACACAGTACTGTGCTTCAGCCAAATGTTGCGTACATTGCTATTTGCACCATCTCAGTACCTCAGCCTTCTAAAGTGAATATATTGAAAACACCACACATTTTACAAAAACATTAAGGTCTTAGTAAAGTTTCAATCCACACTTACAAGATCTCAAATTGTTGGGCACATCAAACACTCTCTTTTCTTCTAAAGCACTGGTTGGCTCACATAGCTTAAAAGCAAGCCAATAGCTCTAGCTAAGCACTTGTAAAGTCCCAAAGGTGAGACCTACTGGCTATGCCAATGCTTGTTAGTTCTTGACTCTTTAATAATAGTGGCTGTGGACAAGCAGCTAAATCTGAAAGTAGAAATGTCAGTGAAAAATGCCGAGCAGTTGGGGCTTCACACTTATCCTTAATCTTGCATGTCTCTTCACAGTGCCAGGCTAGAGTCAAGCTCAACAGGTACTTTTTCCCCATTGCTTTTGCCAATCTTGATCCTTTGGTTGTGCTTTGGCGAGCTAATAGATAGTAACAGTGAGAAAATCTCATTCATCAACTCAAGTGCATGACAAATTATTAATAATAATAAAATATTTTATTTGATTCATTAGCATTATTAAAATTAAGACAAATCCCAAGTCAGGAAAACTAGTAGGTCATAAAACAAAATCGTCTATTTCTTCATTAAAAACCTGCAATCCATCCACTAATTAGACACACAATAAATGTTGAACAATAGAAAGAGACTGGCCCAGTGAATACAGAAAATAAAAGCAGCTAATCACGGTCTCAGGACTGCTAAGAAATGGATTAATTCAAATATCTTGTTGACGTTCACATAACGACAAAAGGACAAATTCAGCAACGCTCTACTAAGCATGTTAGTTGGTGCATCAAGACATAAATACAAGGCACGTTAGAGTGTGTTTAATATTTTCAAGGAAAACAAGTTTCATTAGTGTTTTCGATTCCAACATCAGTTCTAGACAGTTACACACAACTTGAGCTAGAGGCTGACTTTTATTACAGAGCCCACAGTTTTTTATATCATTTCTGACAGCTATTCTATTTCCATAGAATTAGCGAGATAGTAGTTATGAAAAACAAAATCTTAGTGCTATGGAACCAGAGTGGTACTCAACTTTAGGGGCAAGAGTAACGTTACTGCCACATAGATATTTGGCTAATCTGGCATTAAGCAGCAGGCCTAGGTTCAGACTAAAAGAGTTTATAATCACCACATGATGTAGCTGCATTTTAAAATCTGAGTGAGTAGTAGAGTGTTAACATCCCCTAAACCATAATTGGCAGTAGTAAAAGAAACATATTACATCCATGTGTTGGAAATACGCTTTGACTGTGTTTTATCATCAGAAAAAGTCCTTGAAAAAAACACCTTCATATCTAGTAGTAAGAAGTGCACTGCTTGCAATGGATTGGTACAAAATATTCCGAAACAGTTTACATAGGCATATTTTTACACGCTTTATAGTTTGGCACGTCTGAGTTTTTTATAATTTGAGCAAAGAATAACTAGTGGAATTATTAGGTTGCTGGAATACAAGGAGATCGTTTAATGGACAAGGACGTAACTGCACCGCTGAGTAAGTGTCAGAGGTGGTAGGTATCAGAGCTTAAGTCTGCAAAAAACACTTGAATTTAAAAGAAAATCCAGAACCAAAACCACACTGTTAGTTTTTGTTAAATTATCTATCAAATCCTTCAGCTTGTTACACTATTCCAGTTTATCGGTGCCACAAGACATATCATTAAACTTCTTATGTCTTTGCCCCCTTACCTATGGACAGAATGTGCAACCTTCAGAGAATTTGTTGGAGAATCAGAAGAATATAACTCAGAAAAGGTAGCAAGGAAACATCCCTGCTTTGCTCCATAAGTAGACTTATGTTGGTCAGTTGATTATTAGGCCCTACTCGTACCTGCATCTACCTGTCAATATGGTGATCAGTAAGAAAGTGTAACAATAACTGAGAAATATCTGAACTGTGTAGTTCTGCTAAAGCCTAACTCAAGCACCTTACTGAATGCAGCCATATAGTCTTTGAAGCATGTATAGTTTGTCAGCCGTAATGAGTATAGTGTATTTACATCGCAGCATTGCAAAAGCCAACATATTATTAGTGGTGGGGTATGTCATTGTGAAAAGGGAGGAAATCCTAGTGACTCCAACTATTCTTGGGTTCAATAAATGTTAGTAAATCTTCTAGCATCGCTACCAAGAGGGTTATGAATCAGTAGTTTTTTTTATCTCTTTAACATATCCCTTTTTAAATTTCAGTTTATCATAGCGTCACACTAGGAATCTAGAACAAGTTCTGAAGAGAAAATATTTTTGTGGAACCTAATTAACATTTCAATCTAAAGTATGCACAGTTTCCCAAAACTTTTTATTGTTTCTTTTGCTTTATAATGATAAAAAGGCCCTGCCATGTACATTCTTTCCATCTGGTGCCTAATGACTTCCAAGGTGGATGGATTATATACTTTTCTTTTTTACGTTCTAGTTTGCTTTTACAATTATATATTTACTGTCGTTTATTTTGAATTTTAATATATGTGCAAAGGGTTTTCTTAATTTAGTCTAATAAATGATTGTATCAAAGTTTAATGTATGGCGCTGGAGAACGTGAAGTTGTTACAATATATTTAGATACTCATAAATCGTAAATCCGGCCTACGGTTATTTCCAATAGGCATTGTCCTTCTAGCATCAATTCATTTTTCTTTTTTACAAATTGGAAAACATAGGGTTACTGTGATACTCATAGATCAAACCAGGTTAACTAATTGTTTAACACCTTCAGTTTTTTTTAATTATATGCTATAGCATTCATCCTACTGGAAATTGGTTTTTTAGCTAGAATAAAAGAAACACAGTCATAGAAAATGACTTCAGAAAGGGCTCCCTTTCATGCCCTTTAAAGAGGTGAAAAATGGGGTCCAGTAACCAGAGTCTAATCTCATGCAGTCGATCTCCTCCATGAGTAATGTATATAAGCTGATAGACTATTGCTCTTTGAACACCTTTTAACTGCATACAATTGACAGATATACGAGTCGATGTAGGCTGTATCTTTTACCTTGTGTTATCTGAAGTGTAAGCCTTCATTCTGATATGCTACAGAGAAATATTGTTCCTTATTTGAGTCTACAGAGAAATGATCATGCAACAGCTTCAAACTTAAGGCACCCGCATTATTTTTATGATACTACCAACATAACAATAATTTAGGCTCAATCATAAGTCGTTAGAGTTTCCTACTTTTAATGGACACAGAAGATAAATGCATTATTTAATTTGTAAATAGTAAGTTCTCTATTGCATTCAAAGACAGCCTAGATGAGAACAGGAATTATCACTTCTGACACACTTTGTCCCTCTACAGTGGATGCTGTTACACCAGTACTCGCTAGTTACAATGCTTACCCTTGCTCTGCCACATGGACTTGATGAAGCTTTAATATTAAAATTAAAAAATGCAGAAAGCTGTACCAGACATACATGAGGTATCTTGAATACGAACTGCTCAAGCCCGTTCTTCTCAAATGAACAAGCAATGAGAATCAAGATTGGAAACAGATAGATTACACACCGCTCAAGCCCGCTCGAATGAAACAGGAGAGCAACGGGAATCAAGATTGGAAACCGATCAATTACGCACTGCTCAAGCCCGCTTGAATGAAACAGGAGAGCAACGGGAATCAAGATTGGAAACCGATCAATTACGCACTGCTCAAGCCCGCTCGAATGAAACAGGAGAGTTTCAATAAAAATGACACAATGTAAATTGAATGTTATCATAACAAGTTTCCGTGAATTTCCTTTCTTCTGAGATCGCAGCAACGCGCGACGGGTAAGCTAGTTTTTTTTAAGGAATGACATATGGCAAAATCAACAGAGAAGGGGCTAGACCCTCTGCTCAACACATCTTGCCAGTGCAGTGGGTATCCTGTTTCAGTTTTTAAGATTAGATTAAACTAATAAGCCTTCAGACTTTAAATTCTCAGTTAATGTGTAGTTGCCTTTGGACCTGTTGTATACTACATTTTTAAGGCATTTCATTGCTCAACAGTAATTGTGCTAGGGGTATTACCTTTACTTAATAGAGAGAATGTTTCCATTTCATTCTCACAATTGAAAATTAAAGAATGATGATAGTTGAGGATAAGTGTAGGGGACTCCGTGCTGGACAGAAACCCAATATTGATCCACCATTGCAAAAAGGTCTGCAGTTCTGTGACAAAAATGGAAACGTAATACTTCCACGTTACTCAAGTACATTTTCTGTTAAATTCAAATATTTCAATATCCTTGAATTTAACTACAGAAATTGAGGTTAGCATCTTTAAGAGGCAAATCATATTCTCATAGTTAAAAATATCTTGCTGACCTATTGATACGTAACATGAGATGATATAAACTACAAAGCTAAAAACATACACATTTAAAGGTTGTTTTTCCATTCAGTTTGAAATCAGGGTGTTTGATTTGATAAATCAATCTGTCTGAGCCAAATTCCAAGGTCTTTAAGAAGCCTAAAGTCCTGTGTGAATAAAAGGTGGTATCAATATTGAACGGTACCAGTGACAGCATCATTGGTAGCTTACATAGTGGAGTTTTTAAACTAGCAAAGCAGCATAATCGTAAAAGTACACAGATCAATGTTTTATTTTGCCCTACTCAAAGAGAAACAGTTCCAGGCTACTCTTTTTTGTATTCCTAAGTCCAATGACCAAAGTGCAACAGATATGCTCAGACGTGGGTCATATGCTCACTGTGCCATTGGAACCAAACTCTATCTCACTGATGACACCTAAGTAGGTTGAAACTTGTTTCAGGTTGCTTGTATTCCGCTTCAGGGGGCTCAGGCCTGACAGGTCAGGCAGGACCCAGAATGAACTGCATATGGCTGTGCATTGTCTGATGTGACATGGTGGGCAAAGAAATATTGACTGGGATGCAGACAGAGTATTTACCAATTGCTTAGATTCGCTCACGCATTCCTTCCAACACTTTCATGTATTTTTCAGACTGCCCTAAAAATAAGTCCGACTCTACTTTTAACTGCTGACCCATGTTCATAGATCCTTTTGCTCTCCTGTCTGTAAGAGCTTGTTCTCTGACCTCAGGCTGACTCATTTCTAGATAGGAATCCAGTTTTAGGTTGTACTCCTTGAATGACATTGAGGGCCCCCCTCCATTAGTCTCACCTGTGGGCAGATATGCATAATGCACTACAAGATTTTTTGCACACCTGTTATTGCTAGAGAGAACACAAATCAGAATGTTTAGGGAATGAGAATCTCTCATAAACAAATGCCTGCCATGTTATTTATATAGTGCCAGAGAATGCTTATCTCTGGGATTTACAGGTATCAATATTATTGGCAGCTCATTTGCTGCCATTAATACCGATACCTCAAAAGATGTCATTTCACAGTGCCTTTCCAGCTACAATAATTCAGATTATTTCAAGTGTTTTGCTCCACATTCTCGCACTTCGGATCTCATGTCCATGAATTAATCACCTTGGCCTTCATTCTCCAGCGGTGATGGAAGTAGCAGAGATTCAGACAGTCACCCAGGAGGACAACACAGGGGCATTTACAAGAAAGCAAAAGAAAAAGGATTGGTTTTGGGTAACTGGAGGGGAAAAGGAGGAGAGTGGAAGAAAAACTAGAAAAGGGAGGAGGCGTAGGGTGGCAGTGAAGAGCAAAGTGGAGAACTGACGACAGAGTGTAGAGGAGGTCAGAAATAGAGCAGAAGAGAAAAGAGAGGAGATAAGAAGCAGTGCATCAGGGTAGAGAAAGGAGGTATAGTCAGAGTGGGGCAGCATGGAAGAGGAGAATGAAGGTGAGAGACAGACCATCTTATGCTATACCAGCACCAAGTAAAGAGCCTATACAACTGAGTAAGAGTCCAGATCTGCATGGTTCCATATAGATAATTTACATACAGAGAGATGGCCATAGCAATACGTACTGAGTCTTGAAGCCACAATGAAACACTGGGTAAAAAGCGACCACTGAACACACTAAGCGAGGAACACAGAGGAAAGGGCATTGAGTAGTAAGTGTTGGTAGGTATTGGAAGCTGCTTGCCTTCCTTTTTGCGTGAGGCTCGAAACAGATCGTAAAATGTATGCAGTACTAAGGGTATCTACTTTTTATTAATAAACATCTGTTATTCAGTGCCAAGATGCCTGCAGGAGAACGTACGCTTTACAAATACCCATTCTTTCTTTCAAGCTGTGAAGATTTCCAAAGGAGGCTCTGGCAGAGGTTGACGATATTGCAAATCTATGCCCCTCAAACAGGAAAATTCAAACATGAATTCTACCATCATCACTGTAAATTTGATACATTTTGAAACATTTATTTGGCATGTCTAGAGCATAACTTTAATCCTCCCATGTTGATTCAGATTAGTTTTACACCTGATGTTTGTCTGACATTCAAAACAATGATAATATTTTCCCTTGCATGAGTTCTCTCATGTACAGTGATACTGAATGTATGACTGAAAAATTTCTGACACTCTGAGCACGGATATGGATTCTCTCATGTGCAGCGAGATAATGTTTGCAATTTAAGCGTTTCTGGCATTCAGGACATGGATACATATGTTCTCCAAGGTGGGTTCCCTCATGTTGAGTAAGATTATTGTTGCATCTGGAGCTTTTCCGACATTTAGCACGTGAATTAGATTTTTGCCAAGACAGACTGTATTTTTTTATGCTGATTAATGCTATTTTTGCACCAATATAATTTGTGGCATGCAGAGCATTAACAAGGTTTTTGCCCAGTGTGGCCTCTCTCGTGTCTTTTGAGATTGCCTTTCTGATTGAAGCTCTTTTGACATTCTGAACACTCATAAGGTTTTTGCCCAATGTGGGTTCTCTCATGTGCAGTGAGATGACTTTTGCAACGGAAGCTTTTCTGACACTCAGAGCATTGATATGGTTTTTGTCCAGTGTGGGTTCTCTCATGTATAGTAAGATTACTTTTGCAGCTGAAACTTTTCTGGCATCCAGGACATGGATAAGGTTTTTCTCCAGTGTGGGTCCGTTCATGTTGAGTAAGATTACTGTTACATATGAAGCTTTTATTACATTCTGAACATTTATAAGGTTTTTGCCCAGTGTGTATTTTATGATGTTGAATAAAATTAGTTTGGTGCCGGAAGGTTTTGTTGCATTCAGAGCACTGATAAGGTTTTTCTCCAGTGTGGGTTCTTACGTGTAAATTTAGATTGGACTTATGACAGAATGTTTTCTGGCATTCAGGGCATTGATAAGGTTTTTGCCCAGTGTGGGCTCTTTCATGTAGTTTGAGATAACGTTTTTGACTAAAGCTTTTCTGGCATTCTGAGCATTGATAAGGTTTTAGCCCAGTGTGGGCTCTCTGATGTAATTTGAGATTGCCTTTCATACTGAAGCTTTTCTGGCATTCTGAACACTGATAAGGTTTACACCCAGTGTGTGTTCTCTCATGTTGAGTGAGCTTAAATTTATGAGTAAAGCCCTTATGGCATTCAGAGCACTGAAAAGGTTTTTCACCAGTGTGGGTTCTCTCATGCTGAATAAGACCAATTTTCTGACTGAAGATTTTCTGACATTCAGAGCACTGATAAGGTTTTTCCCCAGTGTGGGTTCGCTCATGTATATTGAGATTGGATTTTTGACTGAATGTTTTCTGGCACTCGGAGCACTGATAAGGTTTTTGCCCAGTGTGAGCTCTCTCATGTAGTTTAAGATTGCCTTTATGATTAAAGCTTTTCTTGCATTCAGAGCACTGATAAGGTTTCTGCCCAGTATGTGTTATCTGATGTTGAGTGAGATTGCCTTTCTGATTAAAGCTTTTTGGGCATTCAGAACACTGATAAGGTTTAAGCCCAGTGTGGGTTCTTTCGTGTAGAGTGAGATTTGATTTCTGACTGAAGCTTTTCTGGCATTCAGAGCACTCATAGGGTTTTTCCCCAGTATGGGTCCTGTTATGTTTAATGAGAGTATTTTTGCAACTGAAGCTTTTATGGCATATATAACATTGATAAGGTTTTTGCTGAGTGTGGATTCTCTTGTGTAAAGAGAGATTAGATTTATGACTGAAGCTTTTCTGACATTCAGAGCACTGATAAGGTTTTTCCCCAGTGTGTGTCCTTTCATGTTGAGTAAGATTGCATTTATGACTGAAGCTTTTCTGGCATTCGGAGCACTGAAAAGGCTTTTGTCCAGTGTGTGTTCTTTCATGTTGAGATAAACTGACTTTGAGATTGAAGCTTTTCTGGCACTCAGAGCACGGATAAGATGATTCCCCAGGGTGTTTTCTCTCATGTTGAGTGAGATACGACTGATAACTAACTGTTTCTTCGCATTGAGTGCACTTACAAAATGTCTTTCTGGATTTAATGTCTCCAAATTGGGGTTTATCCTGGATATTTCCCATGGTATGGCTGAGCTGTATTCCACAGTCAGGACATGTTTACATAATGTTCATCATTAATCTCTCTAAGACCCCACAAGTATTCTTCTTAAGACATGCATTGAACCATGATCGCTTCTGTTGGGATTTCACAAGTTGTCACATCTGTAGGCTGTCTTTCCAAGTCATCCTGTAAACTTTCTTTAAACATTCCATTACACCTATGATATTTTGTTTGGTGATTGAAGCTTTTATTATATAGGACTTTATATAGCACTGATAAGTTCTTTGCCTGGGGGTGAGTGATTACAAGTTAGATACATTTTTACACACATGAATTGGCAGGAAGGTAGTCCATGTTAGGATATTATTATGCACCATTAGGAAAAGAGCACAGGTAACTTATTTTTCATTTACACACGTCACACAGTAAGGGTGTCACTGAGTCGGAAGGTTTTGTCCTGTTATAAGAACCTGGATAATCTCCAAGGTTAGAGATAGTGGTGAGGATCGTTTCACGCTTGATATGATGCTCCGGTATCTTTGGTTTCCTAAGATCATAAAAATATCTTTAACTATCAATTGATTCAGATGGGACATGTGAGTAAAACTTGTTTTTTCATATTTAAGTTGATGGTCTTTCTGACAGTTTATGCACTGCTATAGTTTTTCTCAGCATCAGGTCTGTGCAGCATTCCTCGTTTGCCACAAACCTGAATTTATAACAGAGGTTAGGTGATTCTCATATGCCAGATTTTCTGTTGCTTTGGGTCCTACTTTTAACCACCTTGCACTGTTGCTTAAATCATAAAATGTATACTATAACTTGAAATATTCTTTCAATTAGTCTGTACTTTGGGCTTCAACATGCATGTGTATATCCTTTACACGTTAAATGCAGTTCTGGCTCCAAAACTCCTGAGATCTAGACAGCATTTCATTCTTGGTGCTCTGGGGCATCTTAAGTTCTTCAAAAAAGTATTTATGTTGATACTAATTTTTAAATAATTGATTTGCTTTTTTGCCAAGGGTTCATTCACCTGTAGGATTAAAAACAGAGATGTCACTAAATGTAAACTGTTACAATGAAATAACATGTAAGAGCTGTTTGAATGTTAAACAGTACCATATTTTGAGATGGCAGGCATTCGAAGTACAACCTATATTTCTTTTATGATTTAGCTGTTTTACTGTAGTGAACAACAAGCTGACATTCACCACAGTTCTAAAGAAAATCCTTATGATGCTAGCAGGAAAAGTTTTTTTTTTAAATAATAAAGGGCCTGAATTCGATCTTGCCGTACAGGTTACTTCTTCACAACTGTGACAGATATTCTGTCCGCCTGAAAATAAATTGTATTATGTCCTATGGGATTTACATTTTGGCAGACAGGATATTCGTCACCATTGTTATGAAGTAACCCGTCCACCGAAATCTACATCATGCCCAAAGTCTGAAGGAAGAAAAAACTTCCATCACATCGTGAGTTTTTTTGGGGTTTGTTTCCTGTTGCACGTTGATACATTATCTATGGTTTCCTGGATTCACAGGATTTGGTTTTCTGATACCCTTGACAGTAAGGATTTAGTCAATATGCCAATCCAAATCAGACAAACCATAAGCCCATATTGTTCTTTCTGGATAGCAAGTCTGCTTTTCAGGTCAAAGTCTCTGGATAAACAGACAGTCCATGTGCACCCCGGGAAGGCCACCCACCACACAGCAAACTTCTATTGAAGTTGGTGCTGATGTAGTGCCTCTTTTAGCTGACATCAGTGATGCAAATCTTCGGTCTAACCCCCTGCCTTATACATGAGGTTTTTATGAGCTATAATCAGAGGGCTTGTTGAAAAACATTTGAATAAACAAGGTTTAGCCAGAGTGTTTGTTGAACACAGTCAGAATAAACATTAAATAAGGTTTAGCCAGAAAGCCTGTTGAACATCCTTAATGTGAACAATAAGCATGAAGAGGCAAAAAGACCTTGCAGCTACTGCCGGATTGTTTTGCAGTATTCTTTTCAGAAAGACAAGAAGGACTGAGGCACACAGTAACTAATCTCATAGAAACCTTGCTTGTTAGTAACTAATAATAGTGTTAACAGGAATGTATTTGTATAAGAGAAATTATCACCATTTAATGGCACTTTTGTAAGACAGAGGAACAATCTAGGTGTTGCTGGTCTACAGCTGGTGAGGGTGAGGAGAGATAACTGCAAAACAGTTACACTAAGAAAGAGAGATGAAAGAAGTTGTTCTGGTCTCTTATTTAGGTAAATGTACAATATTAGGGAAGGAGTTCGACCATAAGCAGTCATGCACTTGAGGTAAATATGAAATAACGAAAAATCAATCAAGATTCCAAACTGGTCCTTCCTACTAGACTAACCTAGAAGGAAACAATGTTTCCAGATTCTGGGGACCACAGATGGCCAATGAGAACATAGGCCAGAGGCTGTTACAAATCCAAAATAGGGGCCCTCTTCACTTTCCAGGAATCGCAAGTTGTTCCGCCTGGAATGCCCCTCCTCATCCCTTAGGCGGTCTTCCATGTGCGTCGCGCTGCACTTCAGGCCGGCTACTGTGGCCTGGAGGTCCTTCAGGACATGCCGCAGGGTAGCTACCTCTCCCTCCATGCTCATGACGTGTTCAATAACCGCACATAGGTCCTGGAGCAAGTGAATGATGTCAATGGCTATGGTGTCTATCTTTGACCCTCAGCAGTGCTCTGCCTCTGTTCCCCAGGCCCCAAGGTCGCCTGGTCCTCCTGACAAGCCTCCATCGGGGCAGGGCAAGGCACAGTATATTGAACAATCGCATTTGTTTTTAGCCCTTGCCCTTCACCATACTTAAGGTAAGGCAGGAGTGTTAGGAGTTAGAAAGTAATCCTGGTCACCCATGGGAGCCAAAACTGTCCAATTAGCCCCAATGCAACAGGTCCAAGCAGGAGAAACGTTTGCAGCAATGTAAATGTTGTTATGGTCAGGACACTCGCAGCCCATCTACATGCAGCAGGTTTACGATAGGGCCAGCAGCACAGACTTGGCACAAACAGGAATAGTGGCAGGCAGCACTCACTGCAGTCCCCCCACTGCACAGCTTCTCCAGTCATCAGCATCAGAAAGGGGGAGGAGGGGTGCAAGGTTGCACATTCCAATGCCCCTGGGCTTCAGTCCTCAAGCTCCACAGTTTTCGCTGTTTACTTCCTTAGCGGCAGAAGCAGGCGACGGGGACACCAACAGGGGGAAGCCAAAGGTCCTGCCCACCGCCTCTGCTCTCCTCAAACAAAGGAACGCTCACCACAGTAGGGCCCCTAGGTCCTCCTCACACCTCTCCTGAGGAATGGGCAGAGCCCGCCATCAATAGGCCCCACAGCAGTCCCGTAATCGCAGCACCAGAGGCCGCAGATGCACAAACCTCCCTCTGGTGTTGGCACCTCCCACAGCCTGGAACAGGTACGCCGGGCCCAGACACACAGGGGCAGGCTGAATGGGCTCAGTTCTTTAGACCAAGGTGCGTCAATGATTCTTCACCAGCTGTCCCCAGCCCATGTACAAACCCAGCAGCAGCACACCAGTTGCAGGCAGGCCACCCCAGGTCACCCTAAAAGGCCTCGCCAGACCTGCTCCGGGTCCCCTCCATCGGCGCTAGGGCGCTATCCTGTCCCAGCAGACAGGCGTCAGAATTCCATCAGCTGCACTCGCTCCGGGGTGGTATCCACAGGCGTATCACCCTACCCTACGCCAGCTGCGCCTCCCAGCCACCGTCACAATCAATCGGCGGTTCGTGGCTCAGGCGATACGGGAGCACAGATGCCCAACGAATCCTCTACGGGTCGTCTTCGCTTCTCTTTCCACAGGCCTCTACTAGGGCTTCAGCAACAGGGGGGCAAGCCTGCACATATGTGGGTGGGTCAGCACGGCCCATTTGTGCCAGGATGCAGGAGGATTAGGCTCTCCTTGGTGGGAGCTACTATGGGGCACATCTAACTGGCCATCTATCTCGGCCACACTCCTACATGGCTCACTGTTAGCCAAAACATGGAGAGCTACTTAATGCATGCACAGAGCAGAAATCAGGTAACAGTCTCATAGGCAAACTGCCATGGTTGGCAGTATGGGGATCACAAGCTCGTCTGGAAGAACAAAGAGAGGAGGTGCACAGGTAGGTGCTTATGAGGCACAAACAGAGGAGGTGCACAGGTAGGTGATTTCTGAGGTACTAGCAGAAAAAGTGCATGGGTAGTGTGCCATGACAGCGCACCCAGTTTAGCCTTTTGTAGTGATGAATTCCAGAGGGTTCTGAGAATTGGTGCCTTTTTTTCTACTATATTTTACTTGGCTGCTGTATAGACAAAGCAAAGAAAGCAATGCATAATACTCACCTATGTGACTAATACAATTGAGAGTTAATCGAAATTCTCATAATTCATGCAACATATGTCATGGGAAGTACATTCTGGTAGAGAACATAATCAGACTGCAGAAAAGAAAGTGAGAAGTGATAAAAGGAGGAAGGGAGAAAAAGAGGAAAAGAAACACAAGATCTCCTAGGGATCAGCCTTAAAAAAAGATAAAATATAAAAGTTAGTCAAGAGGTGCATTTTGAGCTCTGATTTGAACACTTGCAGGAGAAACTGGGTCGGATATGAACCGGAAGTGGGTCCCAAATCTCAGGGCTTTACCAGCGAACAACCTTTTGAGGGTACATGGTTGTCAAATGAGGGAAACTGAGATAAAGATCCAATCTTGGATAGATCAAGCCTTCATGAAGAGATGGTGGAGAGTTTATATAGAGAGCCAGTGAGGGAGACAATGTGCGGATCACTCACAGCAAACAAGGCATCCACGACCTGGGGGAGGATCGTGGTAAGAGCAGTTTACCTGTGAGGTTCGGCGTAACAAACCCAGCCTGAGCAGCTGAATGCCAAACATTCAACCTCGGAATGCACTTTCACGAGGTGTGGCACAGAGGGATATGTTTACATTCAGCACTATGCTTTCCCCAACTGATTCTAGGATACTGCATTACCAATACAGCTATTTATGCAGTTTTGTGTAGTGCAACCCTAGTCCTAGGGTGTTAGAGCACTTTAGATGGAAATAGTTGGATTATCAAGTAGACGATGAAGATGGTTCATAGAAAAAAACCTATAGAGCAGACACCTGAACTGCCAGTGGATAAAGCTTACATCAAAAATGATTCACTGGGGAAACATGAGTGAATTAGGAAATTTTCTCGGTAACAGGTTAGTGGCAGAAGACTAAGGCGTAGCCACTAGCAGGTAGAAAAGCGAAATCAACAGCGATTGAGAAGGAGGTTATGTCAGAGTCGAAAATGTAAAAAAAGCAAGTAAGGAAAGTGAAAAAACTCCCCCAAAATTATAAACATACAGAAGTGAGAAGGACATATGAGGTCAGAGCTATTTGAAACATTAAGATTTTCAGTTCTTTTTTTAATATTACAGGACAAGATGTGGTCAAAGAGCTGGTGAAAGTGAGTTCTGGAACCTTGTGCTGCCAAGTAATGGCTGATTCACCGACTGCTCTTTTCAACTATTGCGTCTGTTAAATGTGAGCACCATTGTGCAGATCTGTGGGTGTTGTCAGCTGTCTCTAATTGTGCTCTCACTTCAGTAAATCCCTCTTTACAGCCATCCAGTCGTGCCCCTTGTCACGGATATACATCAATGAGATATGTTTGCACCCAATACGATTTGATTGCATTATATAAAAGGTTAGTGGTGGGTGTAACGCACCTTTCCGGCTACTCTGTTTTCAGTCAAATGGCAAATATTTGCTGAATAATAAAGCTTGTTTTAGGACATAAGATTTGTGGTGCTCTTCGGGTGCTCCTTGCTCATTTATTACACCCCAGGGTCACTGCGTCCTGTGCTTTGCCTTGAAAACCAAGAACAAATTGGGGTAATAAATGTATTTTTACCATCTGATCAAAGCCTATTCTAGCTCTGCCGGGTCACGGGGAGAAGCTTGCCTCAAAAATACTGTATGTGTACAGTAAAATACAGGATCTGTTGTGCAAGCAAACTCCGCTGCTGCATGGTGAAGCAGTCAAAGTAGTAAAGAAGATTCAACACATGCAAACCACCTTGTCATTTGCATGTCTCTAACAATTTAACAATTTCTATTTTTGGGGGAACCATTTTTTAGATGCAAGTGTGCAAGGGAAAAATGAAGTTACTTAAAGTGAAAGCACCCAATGGCTGGAGTGGGCTGTTCTGTTGAGCTATACCTACAACTAGGATGAGAGGGAGTATAATTTGAGTGACAGGTCAACAGACCAGAGGTGAGAGTGTTGATTGGAAGACCCTACATATGTATGTATGTTTGTATGATATGTTTTGGAAAACATGAGTCTAGCACAACAGCTAAAACCGAGTTAAGGCCAGACCTAAGAACATGGAAAACAAATAAAAAGAAAAATTATTACCACTCATTGCTACAACATTTCTAGGTTCTTAGGGCCACACTTTTTTGCCTTTACCAAAATTAGTTACTATGAGAGTAAAAAGAAAAAAATATTGTTGAGGGGCGCTTAAACCATTGAGGCCGCTCATCAAACTTTCAGTGCTACTCTGAAGGCACAGAGATCACCAGGCTAGTGGAGATCTATAAATATGGAGATAGTGATCCAGAAGGGTAATAGTGTTCTCTAAATATGGAGATAGGTATCCATCAGTTTAGCTAAGATTTCTAAATATGGAAATAGTAATCCATCAGGGTTGCAGAGATCTCAAAATATGGAGATAGTGATCCATCAGGACAGTAGAGGCAATTGCCCCTATTTCCTTGGTAGATAGCAGCTCAGCAACTAAACACTAAATGATGGGGCAGTCTTCAAATGTCACCCAAAATAGAAAAATAATAAAATGAGAAATTTCTGGTGCGCTCGAATATCCAAGTAACTTCGCAGGGAGCCGGTAAAAAATAATTAGAGCAAGGAGGGGCCATATTTACAAAATAACTCACAAAGTAAACCAGAGCTCGGCAACAACTAGCAAACACAAGCATTTGCAATGCAATAGGTCTCGCATTTATGCTAGTTTAAGCTATTGGCATTGTAAATGACAATGCCTTTTATTTATCTGTTTTAAAAAAAACAAAACACCAAAACAATAGCTCAAACTCAAGTAAATGCGAGACCTATTGCATTGCAAATGCTTGTTTTCTCAGTCTTGTCAAGGATTTTGGGATGCTGTCAACTTTTTTTAAAGTTCATATATAGAAAAATTATACATTTAATGAATCCATATTTTATTAGTTTAGAACTACCATAAATGTCAGAAATGGGATGTGATGCGAGAATGTGGAAAAAGACCACTAGTGCCCTGGACCTTTTCTAGTGTTTAAAAGAAGGACAACAAATAGATTAACCAACTAGAGTGGGCTAGCTGTTGGAGTGAAAGTCCCAGGAGAATGAAGAATGTAAAGGCTGTAAAGGATGGACAAGAACAAACCTCCGAAAGAGCTGACTAAATCAAAACAAGCATCACATCATGATGCAAAAAAAGTCTAGCGTATGTGCAGTGTAACTCACTACACGTCCTCCGCTCCACCCCGCCCATCCAGATACCCGAGCCACAACTAAGAGAACCAAAAACATGAATTTCCCCTAAAAACATCGACATTATTAAAAGTAATAAAAAGTAAACGCGTTGTTTTGCCTTCGCTCTACATTGTGTTGTATAGTACTGCAACTTCAATTGGATTAATATAGTGTTTACGACCCATGGCCAGGCGTTGTAGCGCTTCACATGTTGGTCCCTGGTACCTGCAGGGCTCCTAATGATGAGGCACTGTGCCCCCTAACTCATGTGTCTCTGTGTGAGAATGGCACAGTGTACTTCAGTGTACAGTGCTCTCAATTTTTCAGAATTTGCAAGAGTGAAAGCTAATTAGCATGCTTGATGACATCATGGGAATAAATGTCACAGAGATGTCGACATCCATAACACAGCAGTAGACATTAGTTAAATTATAAAACAATCACAATGAATACAACATTAAAAGGACACCACCACAACTCACTAAGGTAGGTAGAAGAGTAGCTGACAGAAGCTGTGGAGGACAACTCAGATTGCAGTGTTATACACCAATCCATATGTTAACCATTTAATGTGTCTTATTTACCATATATTGTACCACCCTGTCCTTCTTCCCTGTTCGTATACCTCCTTTGTCTGTGGAAGTGACATCAGGGCGATGCCAAGGGATTCCACAAACGATGTACTGTCGACAGCTGGGTATCAACAAACTACAATACACCTCCCACATACATTCCTTGGTGTAAACATCACACATTACTCAAACCATGCTTTGTCCTTACTCTCACACAACATCAGGGCTCACTCACCCAGGCATTGAAAACACATTCTGAAAAGCATCAAATAAAAGCCCTTATCAACAAGCATCATACCAGTTAGTAAAAGTGCTTAGTTAGAACTGCTGCTAATTAGTCCTGCTTTGGAACATCTAAAAAAGTGTCTTCCTCTCTAAAAACCGAGATATGAGCCAATTGTGCCGAAATCTGCTGGGATCGCTGTTGAAAACTGGAACAGCCCCGGCAAATCCGGGAGGCCTGGTCACCCTATGATATTCCATTGCAGGATAGTGCTGGGGCAGCAGTCCTGCCACTCTCCTGCACCGTGCCCCCACACATGACTTCTGTTAATGGTGTCTGTTCGCAGGAGGTGAACGCCCCTTGTTTATACTGGGGTTGGAGGGTGGTGCGGTTATAATGCGGTGAGAATAGTGCCGGGTCTGCAGCTCTGCCAGCCTCCTTGCACTGGTTGCCCTCACAGGACACATACCAGCACCCGGGTAAGTAAAGTGCCACGTCCAACTTCTCCCAGTGCATCGCTTGAGTATAGCACATACAAGCCTGGACGCTCCTTTAAAACACACAGAGTGATTAAAATAATAATCTCCCAGGCCGATATGCCAGTGGAGGCAACACGCAGCTGCTACTATGTGAATAAAATAGGTGAAATCCAACCCCCCCATACATCTGCCCGGGGCAAGCACTGACTGTCCTGATGTCATAAAGGCTGTCCAATAAACAGTACTGGATCATTTGAAATCATTAATGACCGCATACATTTGGGGTATTAATATTGATGGCTCATCCGGGCATCATCATCAAGTCCAAGCCATTATTACCGATTCCAGGGTAGTATTGGCTGGGCCTCAGCTAGAATGACAGAAAACCTATCTCAATGTAACCCGTCCTGCGGTGGGGCAATGACCCTCATACCCGCCCACATGCGCATCACACATCACGTCATTCCCGCTCACATCTCCCAGCAGGGCTGCTGCCTGTCACGACCCGGCCGCCTCCTTTTACACAATTGTTGATCCTACGCAACAGGCATTTACAACAAGATGGAGGATCCAGGAATGAACCCGTTAACAAGTTCTTAATGAAACCTACCCCGTTGTTGCTGTGGGGAGAGGGACCAGAAAATCCAGCCGCAGTCCCAGCGCTGCGAAGCAGAACACTATGCAGCCCCGTCTCAGGCTCGGGAGGCAAGGAACAGCAAAAAGACAGCCGCTCTACATCGGGGCGGGGAGGAGACCTGGGAGGGTGAGGGCTGCCTGCGCATGCGGGTTACATGTAACTTTCACGTGCCCTGTGGCTCGTGCCCAGTGGCGGCGGTGGATGCCGGTGTAGGCAGCGCCTGTCCCCTTCCGGGGCTCCCTTGGGGAAGAGGGAGCCCCGGCGCCAAAGAGGAAGTGCGGGAGCTGAAGTCCCGGGAGAGCGGCAGATGGCAGTGCGGGGCTCCCATGCCTAAGGAGGGAGCCCCGCATTGTGCTGGCAGAAAATGGAGGAGCTGGAGTGCTCCAGTACCGCGCCGCAGCCGGCCGCCACACCGGGTGAGTGGGGGATTCTTCATTTGTGCCGATGAAGGCACCGTGTCAATGTTCATTTCCTGAGCGGGCCCCCAAGGGCCGCTCCAACGATGGGGCGAGTTTTCAAAAAAGTGAAAGTGAAACTGCATGCTGCATGCTGACTTGCCTCCCAAGGGGGACAGGAGATGTGCGCGGCGCATTCACATTTCCAGTCCGGCCTGCGCGTGCCCATCTCATGTCTCCCTTGAGAGGTAAGTCAGCGACAATAGATCTTGCTGGCGACAGCGCTTTCGCGATGCGTCGCTAGGCGAGACCTAAAAACTACCCCAACATCAAAAGAACACATGTAAAAAGAGCAGCAATAACAGACTGTAAGACACAATGCCCATCCTACTAGCACATCTAAGTCAAAAGCCAGATCTAACGCCGAAAAAGAGCTGAGGGGGTTACAGGTTGAATCCCAAAGTGTTTATAATAAAACTGATAAACAGAAATGGGAATTCTACAAAACCATCAAATTCAAATGTGGTGGAAAAAGTGGAGACATTCAACCATGAAAATCAGAGCAGAACAACATACAACTCGCACCAATAGAACCCTGTATCAGACAGACAGGATACCTCTGAAAGAGGGATCTGAGACTGTTTAAAAGATCTATTCCACAAGGCTGAGTTTGAGAAGGAAAAGCTGATGGCAGAGCCTCAGAAGTTCCAGTTTCCAGAGAGAGACACCAGCTCAGAACAGACGCATGAGATTCTCTTAAGATCTATGCCAGAAGAACTCTGAGGCAGAAGAGAAAACAATAGCATAGTTTCAGACAAGCTCGTTTCCAGATTGAGCCAAGTGAATCACAATGTTCTAGAGGAGACATTCATTCCTCTTAACAGGTTACAGGATTCCGGTTCTGACCCTCTAGTTCAAATGCGCTTATCATATATTAAAAAACACAAACCTGTACAAGTGCACAATCACACAATAAAATACATACCCAATGCACTGGCCAACAATTCTAAATGAGATTAGAAATATCCTCACTTTATTTCATAAGCAGCACATGCACATGTCCTCTGGGCCTGCAAGCAGGGTCCGATGGGCCATCAATGACACCTCCGAATGCGGGTACATACACAGCATACATAACGGGTTACAACTAATTATACTGCTACATGGATGGCTATAGTCATTGCGGCACCCTGTGAGTTAGAACATGGACATCGCTGGTAGTATTGTCTCGTTCGCAGATGTTTTGCTCTAGATGCTGTCTTTTTAGATCCGGAAGTGTGCTCGGTCCTACTAACCAGGCCCCAGTGCCAGTGCTTTTTGCCTCAAACTGTTACTGTTGTATTGGTATGCCCAATTGTCAAGGACTTATCACCCCTTGTAAGTCCCTAGTAGATGGTACCAGTGGTACCCCTGGCAAGGATGAAGAGGGGTCACCAAGGCGGCAGCACTATATTGTGCAACCTATGTGATCCATGTAAAAAGTATACCTGTAGGACTGCCATTGCAGTCCTGCACACGCAGCCTGCCTGCTCAAGAAGAGCTCTGCACACACCATGTGCTGCAGAGTCACATCACTGTCTTAAAGTAAGTAGCTCACTCTTAAGGCTGTCCTCTTAAGCCCAAGAGGTAGAGTGCATTATATTAAAGGTGTGAATATATATGTTCATACATTTATCCCCTAGAGTAACCCTGCAAATCAAGGTTTTACTGTAAGTGACCGGTCTTTCGTAGAGTAACATGGTCTGGCTCACGGACTACCTCAATGCTGCTCAGCACACTTGGACTTCCGAACCCATTATGTAGAATCCAGCTTTATTGTATCAACCCCAAGACAACATGCACTCTATGAGGTTATCTCAGGACTCACGTACTACCTCAATGCTGCTCAGCACACTTGAACTTCCGAACTTATATGTAGAACATTGCTTATTGTATGAATCTTGCCCAAAAACTGTTGTGAAGCGCTCCAATACCCTCGGGTCAGTCTAGCGCTATATAAAACTCCTTAATAAATAAAAAAAAAATACTGGGAAAACTAGAGAGAGCCAGCTACATTATGGAACAACCGAATTGTGTCATGTTTGGTATAAAACACTGTGCTTTTTCACCCCCAACACGATTCTCATGTTGTGCCACCATGCATGGGTACTCCCCAAAAATACAAAGCCTCAGTGCCTTGGCAGACTTCCCCAAGTCGTTTACCGGCCAGACAAGAGTCTGCCCTCCTGGTGGGATGTGCTAGCACTTCCCCAGGACAGAGACAAAGGTCTGAGCAGGAAGGAGGTCACATCTCCTCCCTCCCAGAATGGCTAATGTGTACAGTAATCAAAGCTGAGAGCCTCAAAGGCTTCCACCGCCCTTGATGTGTATTTACTTGTTCCCTACTCGAGAACAAAGCCCTTCCAGCACTGTCCAGCCCGACAGGCAGGAAAATGAGTTATTCAGGGGGAGTACACCTCCAAAAGGCTAGCCACACCTTTAGGATGAGCTAGGTGATCTGTACAGCCAAGGAAGTGTTATGGCATTTTGGAAGACAATAAAAT
Source organism: Lissotriton helveticus (assembly GCF_964261635.1). Classification (NCBI taxonomy): domain Eukaryota; kingdom Metazoa; phylum Chordata; class Amphibia; order Caudata; family Salamandridae; genus Lissotriton; species Lissotriton helveticus. The sequence continues at coordinate 187,321,830 of NC_136057.1, read as the reverse complement.
AGAGTATTTTGGGTAGCACAGAGATGTACAACCACAGGATGTTGTCACTACAGGGGCGGGTTAGCCGCAGGGACCAGTAGCCCATTGGTCACTGTCCCTTCTACCCTTAACACCCCTTAAACTAGGGTTTATGGGGCTCCACTGGCACCAGAACCTCAGATAGGACTTGGAATCCGAGAAGAGGACCAAAGAAGACACCGTCACTGACAACAGGACTTTGGACTCTGCTGCAGCTTAAAGATAGGACACTTAAGTGCCCTGAAGAGACCATATATTGGAACCGTGTGTTCAACGTGTGTCCATGGCAAAAGCTCATTACTCCCTGCAAGACAGACTGCAGTGGATGCCAGAAACCGAAGTGGCCTCTCCAAGACTGGTAAGGCCAGTCCCCTGAAAGCTGCAGAAGAGTCAATGTGCTGCGTGACAAGAGTTGTGACTGGCTTGGCATATTTGACAATGAATATTTCCAACAAATGATCTATGAGACATACAGATCAATACCTGGTTGATTTTGAGACAGAGACAGTGGTGAGTTTTATGACATGTATGTGAACGTATTGCATTCTATACACTAGGTGGTTGTAAATAGGTGTTTTTATCTACTTTATAAATTATACTTTCACTTACCTTTTTCTTTTACTAGCTTTTTCTTTTATTTGGTTATTTCTTTATACACACTTTTTTGTATCTACAATATGACGAATTTACCCACCTTTGGTTTTTCAGATCAACAATTTGCAGATATGGTAGGTAGCAATGTAACATTTGGCAATCAAGCCACGAATACCACAGATAAAAATGAAGATGTTACCGCATTGCTTGCGTTAAAAAAGAAAATGAAACAAATAGAACTGCATGGGTTCTATATGTTACAATATCTTAAGGCTGGGGTAATCCCTCAAGGGTTGTCAGAAATATTCCTGGCTCATGTGCAAATCAAAGAGTTTTTGGAGCGGTGGGCCATGATCTCTAACCGCTGCTCAAGAGATTATATGATGCTCATTGTTGAGACATCAAAAGAAATGCTTATACAACTGGGAGCTGAAATTTCAGACTTAGAAAATAAAATCAACTCCTCAGGAATAATTGAGGATGCTAAAAAAAAGTTAGAAGACATTGAAAAAGATCTTAATTCCTATAGTGATTACCTAACTAAACGAAAAGTGGAAAAACTAAAAAAAGATGTAACATTTTTTAGTAAAGAAACAACCTACCCTTATTTGGCAGATCAATACTATAACCAAACAGATGGGGCACAATCAGGTCAACAATATAATTATGGGAGGAAGGTAACAACTTTCTCTGAGTCTTCAGATTCTGATAATGAGTCAAATCATAATGGCAATAGCTATCAAGGTTTCAGATATAATGGTAGACAGCGGTACTCTCAACCTTTTTTAGGGAGACGCCCTGCCAGACGAGGACATTGGAGACCACAATATCAACCCAGATTTCAAACCAACCAGTATGTGGATCCCAACCAATTCCAACCAAATCCACCCATGAATTTCAACCAATTCCAGGCAAATCCACCGATGGGCTACAACCAATATCTGGAAACCAGAAACAAACGATATTGGAGGGAATAGACCCTATACCAATTTTCAATTTGAGTAATTCACAATTATCTAGTACAACCATGTCAGTACTATCTAGAGGACTCACGTTTGCCCCTCACTCAGGGTTGAATAAGTTTGAACTATTCAGAGACCTGCAGGCATTTTTTAGAAAGATTAAACTTTGAGTCTTCTTTTCAAATCAGGAATATACAGTTGATACCTTGAATCTATCTGGTTTAGCTCCGAAATCCATTTTTACACCAACAATGGATCAGTTACCATCCAAAGTAGCTGTGTTTGAGCAAGTAATATATAAGAAATTTGTGGACATGACTAAACATGTTCAACAAACACCATTCAACTTAAGTAGAAATGAATACAGAGCCCTGGAAGAGCTAAAACATAACCCAGACAAAACGATAAAGGCATGTGAGAAAGGGGGGAGGTCGTAGTATACGACACCCCCATATATGTCGCAATAATGGAGAGTATGTTAAGTGACACCCGGTTTTATCAACCAATTGCAAAAGACCCTACGGCGACCATAGTAAGCCAAATTAGAAAGCTAACCAACCGAGCATTAAGGAATGGGGAAATTTGTGAAAAGGAGTGGGAATTCCTAAATGTCAACAAACCAAGGATGGCAAGCATCTATGGAATACCCAAGGTACACAGAAGTGTAACAGATCCCCCCTTAAGGCCCATAGTGACAACAATAGGCTCGGCGACTGAACCTTTGGCTAAATACATAGATGCCATTTTGTGTAGTCATGTGTCTCGCACACCAGCATTCGTAAAAGATACGAGACACATCATTAACCTTGTAGAAAATATGTTGTTCTGCCCAGAGACTCAAACTCTTGTAACTATGGACATTTTTGTAAACTATGTATTTATTGCAGAGTCATAGAGTATACAAACAATCAGTCCGACTTGTTAGTCTCTGGCATCTGCTGTCCACAGATCACAATTGAACCATCACACAGCCATTCAGCCCACAACCCGGAGGTCGGGCGGCGTCAGCTATAAAATGCCAGGGACATAAGGGAGAGGTGAAAAGGAAAACACATGAAAAAACAATCGTTTTTAGTCGGTATAATGGTCTGCCATCCGCATTTCTATGTCCCCTCAAGCATCCCTCTCAACAGTTACACTCTTAAAGAAATCCCCAACTCCCCCTCCCACCTCCCCCCCGTGCTGCTGTTGGTGTGGGGCTCGTTCAAGCATAAACATCCATAGTCGGAAAAGAATTGGAGGTCAAAATGCATTTCCAATTGTGCCTCACGGAACTTCTTATGATGATGGTCCCGCACCCTATTCCTCATCTGCAACCAGATGGTCATGTAGCGCTTGCACTAGTCCCTCCCAGGCCCTTGCAATCTCCATACTCTTTTCATTGGCTGCCCGAGTGGCCTGCTGGAGCCTAATCGTACTTTCACTACGGGCCCATTTTTGTAGTTCATTTGTCCACCTCCTGCTGGACGGGCCCTCCCTCGACTTCCAGTGCCAGGTGATTTCCCTCTGTGCTAAAATGCGGCCCAGGTCAATGAATTTACTAGTAATTTTTGTTTTCGCCGTATGGGGAAACCAAAGCAGTAAACAGGTCGCCATGTCATATTCCACTTGTCGATCAGTAACCACCCTAAGGAGCTCCCCCACCTCCGACCAGTATTGCCCCAGCACTGGGCAGCTTCATAACATGAGGTCTAGTTCCACATCAGGTGCCAAACATCTAGGGCCATCTGAGTACCAACTTGCCACTCATTTCCCCCTTACTTGTTGTGTACCAAAAGAAATGTTTTAATACACAAAATGTTTTTACTATTATGTCAACTCTCTAAATGTAGAATTTTTTAATTAGAACCTTTTCTCAAGTCTTGAAATGTGATTCCTTGCTTAATTCTTAATAAAATACTGAATTTTACTTTACTGTTGTAGCTTAATTTCCTTGTTTTATATTGACATTGATCTATGTTCTCTATGATTGCCTAGATTGTTATTTCTCAAACAACATCTAGGGCACGCCATCCCATGGACCCCGAAGTGTCTCTTAATCCTCCCCGGGGTAAGGTAAGCTCTATGTACTACAAAAAAGTATACCAGCTGAAATCGAGCGTTTCTGCTCCCTTTCCAAGTTCTCCTCAGAATGTGTCCCCAAGTTGCGTCCGGTATGGGTTTCCCAATGCTCTCCTCCCACTTCTGTTTCAACCCTGTAAGTGGTTCTAGACCCTCATTCAACATTCGGGAATGGAGGCAGGTGACCGCCCTGAATGTGCACGCCGCCATTACCACGTATTGGCAGGCCATAGTGGTGCTGGGCTCCGTCTGTCCAGTTTTCCAGTGTTTGCGTATTGCCGTTGTCACGGCCGCATGCAGCAGGAAACTACCACCCGGGAGTCCAAAATGTTCCTGCACCGTCCGGAAGGCCAGCAATTCGCCATCAGCATATAGGTCGCCCACCATATGGAGTCCCAAGTCCTCCCAATCTATGAGCGGGGACCAGTCCCCACCATGTGGCAGCGCCGTCAACATACCTAGTGGTATTTCGGGAGCATAGGGGTGATTCACCCCGCCCTCTTCTGGCTTCTGTTCCAACACAAACGCAGGGTCTTTTCCCCCAACGTTAAACCTCGTAACTCTAGTTTCTGCTGCATGATAATATAGGACAGGATGTGTCTTTGTATTCCCACCCCTCTGGCCTGGACAGGGCCTCGAAACTCCTTCGCTACGTGCTGTGTGAGGATCTGTAGCTGCGCCGCCAAGTAATACAGTTCAAAATTAGGAACCGCTAGTCCCCCCTCTGCTTTTGGCCTCAGCAGCGTAACTAGCACTACTCGGCGCCTCCCGTGGCCCCACAAAAAAATCGGTCGTCAGGGCGCGTAACTCTTTAAAGATCCGTTGTGGGATCCACAGTGGCAGCGTGCGAAAATAGTAGAGCAGCCGAGGTAAAGCTACCATTTTAAGCAGCGCCGCCCTGCCCTGTACCGAGAGGGGAAGGGTCGCCCAGAACGCCATGCAACCCTTCAGAGCTTGTGTGCAACGCGCTATGTTCCCTTCTAGCATATTATCGGCCCCGTGGTAGATGCGGACCCCTAGGTAGGTGAAGCATGAGTGCTCCCAAATGATGTCCTCGGTCAGCCGTGGCCGGGGTATAGTCGCCCGTAATGGGAAAAGGCAGGTTTTACTCCAGTTTACCCGAAGGCCTGACAGCCTCCCAAAGTGCGATAACATTGCAGTCGCTCCATCCAGGGCCTCAGCCGTGTCCTCCAAGAACACCAGCAAATCATCCGCGTAAAGTGAGATGTATTGCGGGATCCCACCGCACGTAATACCAGCATAAGCCCTCCCTGTTCTAGCCCAGGCCGCCAGCGGTTCCATCGCCAGCGCGAACAGCAACGGGGAGAGTGAACACCCCTGCCTCGTCCCTCTTCGCACTGGGTAGTCAGAGGATATGACCGATCCCAGTCTCACCCTGGCTGTCGCTGAGGAGTAGAGGACTCTCGTCCAGCGTCCAAAGAGGTCGCCCAAGCCAAACTTCTCCAGCACCCTATCAAGGTATCCCCATTCTAAGCTATCAAAAGCTTTTTCGATATCTATGGACAGCACTGCCGGCATCTGATCGGGGTCCAAGGAACTCTCCAACACCCGCACAAGGCGGCGGATATTGGTCGAAGTGCTCCTGGTCGGGATAAACCCGGCCTGATCGTCATGGACCAGTGTGGTCATATGTGGCAATAGTCTGGAAGCCAGGATACGGCTCAGAATTTTATAGTCCGCCGTTAGCATGGACAACGGCCTATACGAGGTCACATCGCCACTCTCCTTTCCTGGCTTCAACAGTGGAACGATCAACGCCTCCCTCATCGACTGAGGCAGGTGTCCCAGCTACAGCACCTCGGTATAGACCACCAGCAGGCGGGGCGCCAAAACATCAATATATTGAGCGTAAAATTCTACTGGTAGACCATCTACTCCCGGCGTTTTGTTCCTAGCCATCTGCTTAATCCCCCCTCGTATCTCGGGAAGTGTTATTGCGCGACCTAGATCTTCAGCGCTATCCTCATCCAACTGAGGGAGCTGAATCTCCGCTAGATAACCCTCTATGTCGGAGGCCTCAGCCTCCAGTTGACTTCGGTAAAGGGACGTGTAATAGCCCAAGAAGCGCGAGAGGATTGCAGACCGGGAATAAACCATCTCTCCCGCTGCCCCGCGCACGGTCATGATCGGGCAGGCCCTGGGCACCGGATTTGCCAGTTTCGCCAACAGCGTGCCCACCTTGTCCCCATCTGCATGCACCTTTGTGGTATACAGTCGATAGTCATAACTCCTCAATCTCTCCGTCTCCGTGGCAACTAACTCCCTTGCTTCCAGTAACCGTGCCTGCAGAGTCGGTTGCTCCGGCCGCCGCTGCTCTAAGTTCCGAGGTGCACCTTCTGCCCTGTCCACGTCAGCAACGATCACCGATCGCACACCCGAGTATTTTCCAATACACAGCCCTCTCACCACCACCTTGAACGCGTCCCAGTCTACAGCTCTAGTGGCAGCCGTTCCGTCATTCTCAGTAAAATAACATTCAATGCCTGTACGGAGGTCAGCACTGAAACCCTGATCCTCTAGGGTTTTCGGTCGCAACCGCCACGTAGGGACCGCCGTCCTCTCACGCTGCCACTTGACACACACCAACTGGGGATTATGATCCGATATGTTCCTAGTTAAATACTCCGAGTGTGTCACCAGGGCCGCTATCGCGTCACTACAAAGGATTGTATCAATCCGAACATGCAGCTCGTGGAGTGCAGAAAAAAAGGAGTAATCCCTATCAGTGGGGTGAAGCCCCCGCCACACATCTATGAGGCCCCATCTGTCTTGCCACGCTGACCTCTGCATAGCCAGCCTGCGAACTGGGGAAGTATTCAATGGTGGATGCGACCTATCTAGCACTGTGTCTATGATCGAGTTAAAGTTCCCCCCCAGCAAGACCTGTCCCGCCCAAACATTTGCCAGGGACCCTGACAGTCTTTCAAAAAAGCGGGTCTGATCCGTATTCCGAGCATAAATACTGCAAAGTACCACATCAAGGCCATACAATCTCCCCTCCACCGCCACATATCTGCCCTTAGGATCTATAACCTGGTTCGTGACCTGGAAAGGGACCCCGGTCCGCACCCACACCAAGACCCCTCTGGCAAACGCAGAGTATGTCGTGCCAAACACCTGGCCACGCCATCTCTTCTGCAAAGCAGCACATTCCTGTTTGGTAAGATGGGTCTCCTGAAGCAGCGCTATCTGGATCCCACGTCTCACCAAGTACGCATGCACCTTATGGGGTCTTGACATAGATTGCAAACCACGCACGTTCCATGTGAGACACTTCAAATCAGTTAACGTCCCCATTGCATCTACCCCTCAGCTTATCTGTCTTCCCATCCCATCCGCCCACACCAAAACAGCTCTGACCCCCACACACAACACCCCACGCAACTCCCCCGGCCCACCCCCCAGAACAGCACCCAATAACAAATTATTAGTCCCCATCCAAACTCCCATAACGATACACACAAGTCTAATCTGTGGTAGCCACCACAGTGAGCCTTAAGGGCAATAGGAGGGTGGGCCTGGGCCAACGGGCGGCACGTTGCGCCATCACCCCTAGCCCTAGATCCCATGTGATAGTGCGTCGCCATAAGCACTGTTCCATATTATATCACTGATATCTGCTCCGTTAGGACCAGTTCACAAGAGGCATGGTCCTGAAGGGGTTAGTCACCCATGATTTTGTCTGCTGTTTGGGGTGTAACCACCGGGCCTCTGGCACTGTCCACATCGGAGAGCTCCATGCCCGATTTTCCCTCTGCCTCCTCGGAGTCCGACCCCATCGCCGATCCACCCTTCTGCGAACCAGTGATCACCGCCGTCGCCGCCAGGGCTCCCCGTTTGTCGGCAGCCATTTGGTCAGACTGTTTTTTCAGCTGAGTCCTGTTCCGTTTGCGGAGTCGTTGTGATTTGCGCACCTGCAACGGCTTCGGTTTACCCCATTCTGCCCTACCTCTGCGGTCCGTGACAGCTCTATACGACTCAAGCCATGTCCAAGCCTCCTCAGGCGTCAGGAAAAAGTGTGTTGACCCATCCATGATGACCCTCAGTTTGGCTGGGAAGAGCAGAGAGTATTGAATCCCTTCATCTCGGAGTTCCTTCTTCACCGATAGATACGAGGCCCTGCGCCTTTGAACGTCCTGAGCGTAATCCGGAAAGATCGTGACTGTACTGTTCTCCACCTGGAAAGCCCCCGTTGAACGAGCCCTTTGAATCAGCAGGTCTCTGTCCTTAAAGTGTAGAACCCTGGCCACCACCGGCCGAGGAGAGCGACCCTGCAAAGGTGGCTTGGCCTGCACCCTATGCGCCCTCTCAAGGGTGAAGAAGGAGGAGAGGCCCTCCAGGGCAACAACCGTTTTGAACCAGTTCTCCAGAAACGCAACCATATCCTCCCCCTCTGATTTTTCGTGCAGACCCACCACTCGGACGTTGTTGCACCGGTTGCAGCTTTCGGAGTCCTCAGCCCTCTTTTCCAAGACCGCCAGGCGGCTCAACCCCTCGCTCAACTTGTGTTCCGCCGTGACCACCGCCGGTTTCAGGTCTTGAAGCACCAGCTTGGTTTCTTTCACCCCGTTCCCCCTGCCAGGATTCGGTATTTACCGATTCTGTAAACACCGAATCTGTATTTCCCATTAATTCCTATGGGCTTCCAGGCCCATAGGAATCAATGGGAAATACCGATTCGGTATTTACAGAATCGGTAAGGCCCATAGGAATTAATGGGAAATACAGATTCGGTGTTTACAGAATCGGTAAATACCGACTCTTACAGAATCGGTAATTTTTTACCTACATCTGCCTCCTTCCAGTTTACCGATTCTTAAATACCGATTCGGTATGAGTCGGTATTTAAGAGTCGGTAAATCGGAATTACCTACATCTGGCCCTATATCTTTTATTATTGCAGAGGAGGGAATATAGACCTCGCATTTTATCATATCAACCCCCTTCACGAGTTATATTTTTATCAACCATCGTTGGCAGACTAGACAGTTAATCAAAGGTCAGTATTTCTTTTATCTTCACTTTGTGGCAATGTTGAGCACAGTGATCTATATCTACAAGCTACATTATCGCTGTTTCCTATTTTTCTGTTCTAATTTCATCCCATTTAGATCAAGAGAATTAGAGTCATTGACACTACTGGTTATCTACAAATATAGAGTACCGACCATTAAGCCATCGGAAAATCAGATAGAACCAGCTTATAAAGTAAGTGGGGGTAGGATTAGGCATATAATGTGCCAGTATACATCAATATAGCTACAATTCATGCTCTTAACACTTAGACTCTTGCCACATATTTCCTTGTAGATAAAAGAAGATTCTGGCACCACTATGACAACTTAAACTCCGTAATTTTGTCAGAAAAGGACTAAAGAACCAGAGAACAAAGTTCTGAGGGATTTTTAAACCAAGTGAATTTTCTCCAATATGTTGAAACATTTGTGTCGAGCCATTTAAGATCTGATCAGTAAATATATAAAAGGTTAGTATTAACTTCTAGACCCAATATTTTAGGCTACTATTAGTTCTCCGTGAAACATATTTTTGGATTGATATTCCTATATGTTTATACTGTTTAGATCCAGACAAACACAACCTTCTGGTCAACCAGCTATCCACCCATACCGAGGTGCAGCCAGTTCATATTTTTAGTCAAGATCAAATAGAACTCAATGCAAGTGGTTGGTGACATGTTATTTGGATAAATTATATGTAATCAGTATATCCAGATAAAACTTGATCTTAGCTTAGAAGATTACATCGATCAGGCTAAGTATATAAAAATACAGGGCTGACTTAAGCCAAAAGACAACCATTTCTATTAATAAATACTCCTCTATTAGAATGGAGAATAGATACAGGGGCAGCTAGCGAGCATGTTTCTTTTTAAACTTTTTTCAAGTTCACTTTGAATTCTATACATTGTTAAGATATTTGAGGGAATGGATCACTTCACTGGCACTATGGATTGAAATTTGAATATTCACTTTCTGTGTTATGTCTCTCGATCTGTACCAGGTCTATCTGCACAGTATCAACATAGACGATAACAAAATAGTAGATATATGTCTATTAGAAATATTGTTCAAGTCAAACTTTAGACTATTAATTGTTGATTGTATACGTTTGTTTATTTTAGTTAAAACCACTGGTAAAGAAAATCCTGAGGAAGGCAACTTGCCGAAACGCGTTGGTGATAGTCAAGAAACATCATTACCAGTGATAACAGCTATGAATTCGTGTTTTGTATTGTAATTCCGATATAAAAAGTTACTGTAACCTATGTACAGGATCTGCACTAGATGTATTAGCATGTATCCATCATGAGGAGATAATTGATTATCTAAATATATGTGATATATCGTTTTTTATAAATATATTTAAAAGAGAAAAACATTTCTTTATAAAAAAATACTGATAAAGAGAACAATAAAAGACAAAATTCTTATATCGTTGTGTCTCCTAAGTGTGTTATAGAGTCTAGAGTCTTTAGCTTTTGTCATGAACAAAATTGGTTAGAGCCTTACACTGAGCTTGGTGATGCCACTCAAACCCTCCCCCCTCTTTTCCCATCAGCCAAGTAACCTCTGCACCCAGACTCCCTGGGCAAGGTAATGAAGTAACAAGTGTTGAGTCTTGGTCTAGGGACCCACAGAACCTTAACAACAAAAAGGGTTTGTTTGTACGCACCCTGCAAATATCATTTTGCTAACTGTGTTTTCTCCTGTTGACTTTAATGGTGAATGTTTGACAGCTTCAACTGTATTTATTATTCAATGGTTAGAATTGTTATACCCTGGTTAGATGAAAAGTATCAAATTGGTTTTGGTGTCAATTGTTTTACAAAACGACAATTTTTTTATAAATTGGTAATAGGATTTTTTTGGAGTCGTGTCATTTACTATATTGTCAGTGTGGGTATTGTGAAATGCTTAACACATGTTCTTATGACCATACCTGACTGCTCTAAGCTACACTACCAGGACCGAGCTAAGGCTGCTAAGTGAGGGTGAATCAGAGGTCCACTTTTGTGTATTTACAAGCTTGATATTACTTTTATTTTGATTTGGTTTAAATCATAAAAAAAGGGCGGCTTTACCGCTAAAACACATAAAATCCATAAGCACTATACAGATTAATTAATGAATTCTCGTTAAAACGTATGATAAAAACTTTTTCTCTCTTAAAACGGGGTACAACTGGTTACTTCAGTCTTGTAATAGTGAGACAGGCTACAGGCTACGTAGTTCTTGTGTGAGCTGCAAGCTGATTAACTACAATTTATCACTTTGCGTGCTTAGCCGATTCATATTCTCTGTCTCTCTTTTCTAGTTCGTTAGCAGCTAGACTCAAAAGCTTTATTGCTTTGCATGCATGCCAATTGTACTGTCGAGCCTCCCAAACATTTTATTACGGCGGATCTACAGGTCCTTATTTGTTGTCTTTTCATTATTGGCCTTAAAAGTTCTTTCCGTTTGGTTAATAATGCCAGACAAATGCAAAGTAGGTGGAGCAAGGATTCGTCTCCTTGTCCACAAAGGCGGCAGTCCATTGAGGGCCAAGTCCGTTTCCATTTTGGGGTTAGGTCTTTAGTTGAGTAAACTCCCAGTCTCAGTAATGTCAATTGCTGCTTCATGCGAATTGCAAAATGTTCTGACAAGTATGGTTGAGGCTTTAACTTTTTGTATGTTGGCAGCACAATCCATGCATTAATTTTCATGGTCAATGAGACTTTATCTTTTTCTTGAGATGTTTGATTGATCGTTATATTGACTATTCGTTTGAACTCGGAGTAGGATAATGTTGTGTGCCAAGCTTCCTATTGCTTTAAATCTTCCATAGATTGCTTTAAAAATGTGTGAACTGAGTTGCTCAACCCGGATTGCCTTTCAACCTCTAGCCAGGGACCCTTCCACTGCTGCCCGCATTCTCCAGTAGCATTTTAACAGGGCTCCTTGTCTTGACGGAATCTGATTAGTATTACATGATAAGGCCTATCAGCCATATCAAATATTATTTACACCTTGCAACATCACCTGAGCTGCAGAATAAGTTAAAGCCTTTGTTGACCAGAATAAGGGGCAAAAATATGAAGATTGCCAATGTCATTGTACCTAACCTTATTTTGAATGACATCATGAGAGCTACTCTGTAGGAAGAGAGACAACCACATCCTTATTTGCTTCTCTGAAGAGGTATGGTTGGGAATTTCCTCTGCATGTTTATGGGGCCTGTAGTCCTGCCCGAGTATTTAACTTCAAGTGAAAATTATATCCTTATTTTTATTTTGGCCTGGCATCTTGGTAAACTACATTGTGCGCAGAGGCATACAGGTCTTTTGCTGAAAATGCTATGTCCTAGGCCCGCACTGTGACCTGGAGGGATGCACCAAGCATTCCCTTTTATCAGGCATTGGACTACTGTCATTGCCTTGGGTAGGTCACAAAGCGGTGGAAGCAGAATTCCAAGATTTGTGAATTTACAGACCACACCTTTTCCTCTGTGACAATGAAAACATGTCTACTGACCTCTCTCAAGTAAGAGTCCTGCTGTTGTACAAGACCCAGAACCTTGCGCTGAAAATCTGTTTGCTTATTGAGTCTGTATGCATGTGTAGTGAGTGTGTAGCGGAGATATAGAGGTAGGACTAAGTGTGTATGAGTCTGTGCATGAATGAGTCTGTGGGTTCCATTTTGAATGCTTCCTGTTGAACTAGGAACAAGATGGCGGGAGGATGCTGCTTCCCCAGACAGTGGAAAAGCATTGCCTGCATTGCTGTGAATGGAGAGTTGACACCCACACACTGAGTTTATGTGGGAGATAGGAGGACAAAGACTGACTGTACTACTTACCTGTGGAAATTAGAAAAGGGCTTTTTAGCAAAGGACTGCTAACTCGTTCTTCCTGGGCACTGATGCCTGGTAGATAGAGATGGTGGAGGGTGGCACCACAGTGACTGTTGTTCAAGATGAGCACATTTTTAGGTCAGATGACAGAGAGGGGCAGATAACTCACACTTCATTGTACCCATGTTATGGCAGCTGGAAGCCTGTCCCATTGCTATATATATCTAGTATGTTTATGGTATTTAAATGCAGCAAACATACCCAAATGTTAGCGGAGCGCTGTACATGGTGATAAACCAGTATAAAAAAAAGAGAGGAAAATGGGTTGTGAACAGCTAACACACTGTGATGTAGTGTCCGCTATAGAGGTGGCTCTTCAACTCTTTCCTACACTGGAATAACTTTGGGCAGTCCTGATGGATACTGGGAGGTTGTTCCAGATCCTCACGGTCCACAAAGGCTGCGTCTTGAGATGAGGCTGGAAATAATATTTGAAAGAAGAACCACCTCACACTGGTTTCTAAGCCTTAGACAGTGGATCTGTATAGACTATATGGAAAATATGTGTACACGTGGGGCTCAAACCACCTCACTTTATTCCAGCCCCAAGTTTTTTAGGGCTCGGACTCCTCCCCCTGGGGGAGGAGTTTCGAGATCCTAATGTTATAAGAAAAAAAAGAAGAAGAAGAAGGGCCTTGGTGAGAGGAATTCCAGACATTCCTTAGCGTTTTCTGTCATCTGGCCAGTGATTCGTCTTCCTTGTGTTTTTGTTTTAATAGGCTTGAAGTGATAGGGTAAATGTAGTTTTGTTCCGCCATTTTGGGCATATTTCGTGCGTGCTTGCGCAAAGAAGTACATAAATTATAATTAGGAGCTGTCAGGGTGCCTCCATTAGTGAATCCAGATGGCCGGGCGCGTTCACAATTCAGCAGCGCTCTGCGCGCAGCTGCTGCATGCCAGGCCGGGAAAGGGCTTCATTAGTTCAAGAACAAGACATGGGCTGTTCTTTTAATCTCAGTTTCATCCACAGATTTATTGGCGTGTGTTTTAAAGAGGCTGAAGGGAAATCCGCCCAGCAGACCGGGGATTCGGCTCCAGTGTTTTACTTCTGTGCAGTGGCTGCTGCAGCCCCTCTGCCTGGTTTATAGCACTGCATTCCGAATATGCAAATGCGCTATTCAGCAGACAGTTTTTATGGCTGAATTTCTGTAGCAACACAGGGGATGCGCGTTTACTGGGGCAGGTTAGCAGTGCATTCCGCAGATAAAATACGGGTTTCCAACAGCCTGAAGGATCTGCCTGGAAAGCAGTTAATGCTTAACAGTGCTTATTTTGTAAAATAAGAAGTGCCGGTGCTAAAGATTTCTCAGAAGCCTGCGGTCAGTGCTATTAAAGGTCGAGGTGGGGAATACTATGAAAGGAGTGGCGGTGGCTTAAATTCACAAAGTGACAATAACATATTTTTCATCCCTACTTATGTTTCTGTACTTATTTTAATTGTAAACCAGGAAGCCTTAGTTTTAATCTGATCTATGTCCATTTTTCGGGAAGGCAGGGTTTCGGGTTGTAAACTATGTTTTTCGTATCACACTGCCCCTAATGTGATGACGTCGGCGGCGGTTCTCTTTTTGTGTATTTCAAGTTCCTTGTCCACACATTAAAGGTATTTTTTGTCTTTAAGAGTGGATTGGATTTGGGAAATAAGTGTGGAGGAGTCAGAGATTGAAGTTTGGGTGTTGGGACAGTTACAATCACACTAAAGATAATTTAAATGCGAAGAGGTCAGCAGGGGGCAAGAACTGACGTGGCCATGACATTAATAATCAAAGGAAAAGAGTTTGGCTGGGGAAGCCCCCTGCAGTATCTTAGGGGGTGCAAGTGGTGAAAATAGATGGCGAGATGCCTGGCGCCTGAAACATCTGCATCGAAAGTGAAATCACAGCCACCGAGTAAACTCGCACGCCATCGACATGTCAAGGCATGATAAACCCGGAGAAAGGAGGCGGCAGGATCTGAGAGTCCACCGGCCACCCCACCACACCTCGGCTCGTGTGATGACTCCGCAAACAGCTGCTACGAACGTCCGCTGCACTTGAGGCCCCTTGATGTGGTCGACTCTTCTCACGTACATTAGATAATAAAATCAGTGACCATTTACACCCGACTGAACGGTCTCTTGCCACGTCTAAGCAGTTCTTAGTAACACATTTCAATAGCATTCATCTTATCGACCCATGAAGGATAAAAGACTGAGTTGGCCTTCAAGCTATTCAACACTGTCAGTTGCCAGTAGATCTCTGTATCAGGCGCCAAACCCCCCCCCCCCCAGATATCTAACCAGCTAAGTAATGCACGTGTTTTGGGTCCCTATGTTTCGTAGTGTTTTTTTTATTGTTTCCTGGGTGTAGTCTCTTTATTCGCACTTCTGACTGGCCACAAGGAAGCTGATTAAAGTTAAAGTTTGCTAATAAAAACAATGTGTGGCCGTGCTGTTACGTGGGAGAGTGTTCCATCACAGTGCAGCTTTAAAAAAATCCTATAAAAGTCGAAATTTTCATATTGGCTTTGGATATACGCAATTACCTTCTGCCTGCACCCTGCGATGTTACATATACACAGTGTAGCGTGCTACCCATGCAGGCACACACTTCAGCGCCAGACATGGGGATACTAAGCGCTAAATAAATGTCGAAATGCAATGCAATACAATACGATGTATATGTGTGGGCCAGACAAAAGTGGCAATCTGTTTTGCAGGGTGTTTTTTTTTGACTGAATGTTGCGGAGACATGTTTGCCCTAACGCCGCCTCTGGTAGTTCTTGCTAACATTTGGAACATTCTATGGGCTTTGCATTTTCCCTTCGCTCTGCTAAGGTGCTTGTTTCCCTTTATAATTCCAATACTTTTTTTGTTCGAGTCTTTATTCATCCATATGTTACTTTCCAGTGCGAGCCCTTGCCCAGGTGTTTTTGTGGTGTGTCTAAGGCCCGGTTTCTCTTTGCCAGCCTTGACAAGTGTCGAAGGTGTTTCTGGATATTTGCTGGGCCCCATTACCTTGGAGGAGTGTGGCAGGACCGGATGTTAGCTGGGAACACTGGCTGGACCGGTGGCGACTGCAGCCGCGTCTTGAGGACGCGGATTTTATTTACAAACAAGGGGAATATTTTGAACTGCCTTCCTTCCTCAGATTTCCAGTCTGCTCTTGAATGGTTATTAGCATTTTACAATGTTTACCCTACTTATTTTATTGCTATGAGTTTGGAGCACGGCTGAGGTTAAGTTAAACTAAAGGCCCTGCACTGGCCCCTGACGTTTTACAGCCTTCTCCGGGTCGGGCAGTGGCATTTTACTTGCACACGGTACCCACGGGGCACCTGATCATGTGAAAGTTAAATTCCACTTCCCGGGCCAGGGCAGGAAAAAACTGGAAGAACGGCAGGGGCCAGTTCAGGGGCATTAACTTAACCCAGCCGGACATTAGGTGGAGCCGAAGCTACCACGCCGGTAACTGTCACGTCGCGCCACCCACAAGCCTCCACGCCAAAGGGGAAAAAAATTAGCAGAGTTGTTAGTGGGTTATGGCTGCTACTTACATTTACTCGTAGTGGTGGGTGGCCGCCTTGCCTGCATGCCTCTATTCGATAGGCGGCGTAGGCCTGCTGCTTCTGCCTAAACTCGATCTCGGGGCTGGGCTAACCACTGCAACTGCTAGCGACTCGAGGCGTGGTGCGTGCAAGGAGTGGCATCTTGAAAAAAAAATCGGCATACGCTGCCTTCCGCACAGCTTCCGCTGCAGACCCCAATCAAAACCCCCCTGTCCAATCAGTGTCCCGCCCACCGGCAGGAGCTGCTGCCTAAACAAAAGCAAGTTCAAAATGCGCATCGTGACCGTCATGACTGAATCACTGTGTGTGTGGATCTGAATATATATATTGGATTCATTCATTGACTTCACCCGCACCGAATACATTATGAGTCTGAATGTCTGGCCAGTGTCTGATGCGCCGAGTCACTGAGGTAAATTAATTTTTTTAAACTGTCTAGTTTACAGCAACGCCACATTCACACTGCCATATGACGTGCTGTCATTTGCAGACAGGTGGTGTTATGTAGACCCGGCCCTGCTAAATTAGTGCCGGTGCTAAGCACCGGCACAAATTAAGCACTGATGCTTAACCAGTGCAGAGTGACAGTGAGTGCAGAGTGACAGTGAGTGCAGAGTGACAGTGAGTGCAGAGTGACAGTGAGTGCAGAGTGACACTGAGTGCAGAGTGACAGTGAGTGCAGAGTGACAGTGAGTGCAGAGTGACAGTGAGTGCAGAGTGACAGTGAGTGCAGAGTGACAGTAGAGTGAGTGCAGAGTGAGTGCAGAGTGAGTGCAGAGTGACAGTGAGTGCAGAGTGACAGTGAGTGCAGAGTGACAGTGAGTGCAGAGTGACAGTGAGTGCAGAGTGACAGTGAGTGCAGAGTGACAGTGAGTGCAGAGTGACAGCAGAGTGACAGTGAGTGCAGAGTGACAGTGAGTGACAGTGAGTGCAGACTGACAGTGAGTGCAGAGTGACAGTGAGTGCAGAGTGACAGTGAGTGCAGAGTGACAGTGAGTGCAGAGTGACTGCAGAGACAGTGTGTCAGGGTGCACATTGTGTGAGTGTGCAGAATGAGTGTGCAGGGTAAACAGTGTGTGACTATGCAGGGTGACATTGGGAGTGTGCGGGTGAGCAGTGTGTGAATGTGTAGGGGCAGTGTGTGAGTGTGCAGAAAACACCACACACACACACATACACCACACACACATAACGCACACACAAACCACACACCTCAGTCTCTCAACACCACACACTTGTCACGACTCAACACAACACAACTACCACACTCACTCCCCAGGCTCACCCCCACAGACTCACCACCACACACTCACCAGCACACAGAAAACAACACACACAACAACACACCCCCAGCCGTCAATGAATGCTTTCACCATGCACAAACACCAACAACCATCATCCATCTGTGCACGCTTTTACCAAGCACACACCCACCAGCCGTCAGTACACCCTTCCACCAGGCACACACACCTCCAGCCGGCAGTGCACTTTTCCACCAAGCAATCGCAGTATGGTACACTTTACTTTTAAACATATTCATATAAAGCACAGCATGCCACCATTGGTAAAATTACAATTCAACCAAGATACTTCCACTACACACCACATGCACACACTCCATAACACATGGCAAAAAGACATTGGCATTTACAATGCCATTAGCTCAAACTCAAATAAATCCGAGCCCGATTGCATTTCTAATGCTTGTTTTTTTTTACCAAGGTATGAAATGCTGTGTAGCGCTGTGTAACCAGGGCTGGTTTCTGCCTTGCAGTCACCGAAAGGTGAGTAAACATGTGAACCCTGTAGCGTCCGCTGGAAGAGCTGGGGGTCTGCATAAATACTTTAGAAGCATGAATAGCCCTGTAGGAGGGACAGTCCAAGAGGAAAGGCCCGCATGTCCCAGGAGTAGAGGCCCGGCATGTCCCAGGAGGAAAGGCCCGGCATGTCCCAGGAGGAAAGGCCCGGCATGTCCCAGGAGGAAAGGCCCGGCATGTCCCAGCGGCATGTCCCAGGAGGAAAGGCCCGGCATGTCCCAGGAGGAAAGGCCCGGCATGTCCCAGGAGGAAAGGCCCGGCATGTCCCAGGAGGAAAGGTCCGGCATGTCCCAGGAGGAGAGGTCCGGCATGTCCCAGGAGGAGAGGCCCGGCATGTCCCAGGAGTAGAGGCCCGGCATGTCCCAGGAGGAGAGGCCCGGCATGTCCCAGGAGGAGAGGCCCGGCATGTCCCAGTAGGAGAGGCCCGGCATGTCCCAGGAGGAGAGGCCCGGCATGTCCCAGGAGGAGAGGCCCGGCATGTCCCAGGAGGAGAGGCCCGGCATGTCCCAGGAGGAGAGGCCCGGCATGTCCCAGGAGGAGAGGCCCGGCATGTCCCAGGAGGAAAGGCCCGGCATGTCTCAGGAGGAAAGGCCCAGCATGTATGTTGGTGGTGGTGAGTGGGCGGTGGCAGAGCCCGTGAACTGCTGGCGCTTAGCTCGCTTGGCTGACCTGCTGTTTTTATAATTGCATTTTCACGTTGGACGCTGCATTTTAATTGAAGCAATTGGAACTGGGGTATTTTAAAATAACAACTGAGAATCCTACCTGGGGTATCAGTGCTGGTTTTGAGGGGCTCCTGTGCTTGCTCGGTGCTTGGGCTAGTTCTTGCAGCCTTCCTGCCCTGGTCCGACGCGGCGATTAGCGCCGTTGCGCGGAGGTCGAGGAAGGGCGAGCCAAGACACTTCCGGTGGGCCGGGTAGCGGTCTAGTTGTTGTAGGAGAGCGGGGATAAAGGTCACATGGAAAAACGGCCGCGCAGCGTACGTGCGCAGCGGGCACGCCACCAGCGCGCCGAAGTCGCGCCAAAGGTAAGCCCATCTGCGCCCGTCCGCGGCCGTACGGGGACCGGAGCCAGAAATCCTGCTCCAACAGCGGTAAAAATTCAATATAGCTCTACAGAACTACAGGCATTGTGCCCTCTTATGGCTAGGGGCTGTAGGCACAATATGGCGGCCACCCTTGATGAGGCCTGCAGTTATTGCTCGTTCAGGTGGAATACTGAGCGGGTAAGGCAGTCAAGTAGTACTGTCCTATGCTGCGGGCTACTGAACTGTAGGTCTCTATGTTAACATAAAAGTGAAATCTATGACCTGCTCGTCGAGAACAAGTTTGATATTTTGTTTCTTACGGAGACCTGGCTGGATAATGATTCTGAGCCAGATATCCAAGAAGCACTCCCCCCGGGCTACACTATAGCTAGAATAGATAGGGCTACAGGCAGAGGAGGTGGGATAGCGGCCATTTTTAAACGCCCCCTTGAATGCCTCCTTGAACCCTCTATGGTTTGTGACAGTGAGGCGGGTTCCTTGACACTTAAAATTAATGCTAATTTTGTGGTGAAATGGCTTTTGATCTATAGACCTCCCGGTCCCTCTACACATTTCCGCCCGAGTCTGGTCGAGGGGATCGCCCACTTGGCACTAAAACATGACAAGCTTCTGGTGCTGGGTGACCTGAACCTGCACTTGGAGGATCCATTGGACAAGGAGGCCTCTAGCCTATGGCAGGGCCTGGTATCGCTTCATATGAGCCTGAAATCATGTGCCCCCACACATCAACACGGACATCTCTTAGACCCTGTGTTTGCCAGTTGGGGGGATGTAGGAGTTACCCCCCCTCTCCCGGTTCCCTGGTCGGATCATTGTTTGATCCCCTTCAAGGTGAAGGTTCCAGAGACTGGTGGTCTGGAAAAAGAGCCATGCAATCACCAGCGCAGGAAATGGAACAACTTTGCGCGGGATGATTTTAACAGAGCACTGACAACAGGCGGGTCCCCAGGAGGTACAGATATTGAAACTGCCTGCCTGAACCTGGAAAGGCGCATAGACATTGCTCTTAATAAGGTGGCCCGCTACTCCCTAATGAATCTGTGGGTAGGGGTCAGAAATCTGCCCCATGGTTTACATCAGCCTTGCATCTTGCAAAAGCCGAATGTAAACGCCTGGAGAGGCGGTGGAGAAAGGGCTTTTTGTGCCATGACAAAGGGAAATACACTGAGGAACGTAAGAAATACTCTGGCCTTATCAGGAGGGCTAAAGCTACCTACTATCAGACGAAAATTGGGTCTGCGGAAAATTCCACCAAAGAACTCTTTAAAATATATAAGGGGATCTCCTCCCTCGCAGCTACCGCCGCACCAGTAGCCGGCTCAGCTGAGTCATGCAACCGGATTGCGAACTTGTTAGCGGAAAAAGTGGAGAAAATGTACTCCTCCTTCCCAGGGACTGGAATGAGGGGTGTGGATTTCGAGGAAAAGACTGGGGAAGATGAGGTGGGTCAGAGATCGTATAGTTTTACTATTCCCTCCCCCGAGCTCCTCAGAAAAATCTGCAGTAGCATCAAGTATGGTTCAACAAGGGACCCTGCCTCACCCAAGGTGTTGGGCGAAAGTGTGGATATTCTTGAGCCCTATATCAGGCATGTTTTGGAGGTCTCATTTAGATCTCATACGGTGCCTGGTAGGTGGAAAAGGGCCATTGTTCTCCCTCTCCAGAAGAAGCCGAACATCAGCCCAGACATACTGGAAAACCTGCGTCCTATCTCGCTTCTGCCATACATGGCCAAAATAGCTGAGAAGGTGGTCAATCAACAGCTGATGACCTATGCGGAGGTATCCAGCCTCTTGCACCCATCTCAATCGGGCTTCCGGGCATTCCATTCTGTCGTGTTTTGGCAGCTCCTGAGTTAGCGTTTAGCACAGCTACACGGTCTTTTCTGTTAACTTGACCAAAACGAACGGGGGCCATTTTGAATCCCTCTGACTTCCGTTTCCTATGAACACGCTGCCTCGTGGTCAGTGTGCCCTTTCGTCCTTTCTCGATACCCATGGTCACTAGTCTGCTCGGCAACAGGCTATTTTTAGTACTGGTCAAGCGCACATGCGCATTACGCACCAATTGGTCACTCTTTAGGAATGTTCACACTAACTGACCAGTGCTGTTGAAGCTCCTCCCACACGTTGGCTGTGTTCCAAAAATGACCTTATATGTACCTAAAATGTGTAACTTGTAACCGCCTATCTTTTTATTACTATTAAACTGTATAAAAGAGGTCGCGCACCAATGTTCGGTGTGCTACTTCTTACATTGCCGAAGGGTGCTGTAGGAATGTATCACCACCCCATGGGGTCTTAATAAACTTGTCTTTTACCTTTTCCAGTGTCCGTGCCAACTTCTATACTAAGGTGTTAGAGAGTTTAGCAGAGTATGTAGGCCTGATTTGAACCCAACACCACAATTGGCGACCACGAAGGGACTCATCGGCGACTCGGATGCCCGAAGGAGAGGTCGTGACGAAGGTCAGGAAACTCGCCATGGACGCGTACGCTGCCACTGAGTGACCCGAGTCTCGGCACCCGCGGTGGGTTTTCCCGTCCTTCCGATCTGACCTTCCAGGTGGCGCCGGTCTTCGACTGAGATTCTGATCTTGGATTGTCGTGATGTGCCGTTTTGGCTGATTTGACCACAGAATTTGGCAGGTGGACGTTGGACGTTTGAAAATAGTTGGTAAGCTTTTGAGCGGTGAGGTAGTCTACTGACACTTACTGTGGCCTTTTGAATTTTGAATTTGAATTTGAATTTGTTAGCTAACGTTTTGAATCTTTGAATTTGAATTTGAATATGTGAAGTGCACCTCACATAGGCAGGTATGTAGGGATATTTCTCTGATTTATTTGATTTGAACAGTGCACCGTGTTAGGTGGCATTTTTGTAGTATCGCGTTTTCGTGGTACTTTTTGAAACATGCCTGTTTTTAGCACACTCCGTAGGATGTGCTGTTCCGAAAATGGTACCAATTATCGATTAAGTGAAAAACAGCCGGCTCCCCCAGAGGGGACTCCAAATCGTGAAATGTATATCAAATTCGGTATTCCACCTATAATGTATAGTACATTATGGCATAAGTATACTAAGACTGATCGTGAATTACAGTGGCCACTATATGGGTCGTTTGACCTTCGAAAGGTACAGTATGTAGAACAGTGTTTGTTTCAGCGAAGGTCTAGACAAGATATGTTTGATTGTGTGCGTATGTGGGAGAAAGAGGTGCGTGAACGAGCGAAGCGTGAGGAAGCCTTGGCGGAGAAAGTGCAGCGGAAGGCTGCACATGACAAAGCTTTACAGCTACAGGAGAAGGAATTACAGGAAAAGAAAGAGAGGGAGAGACGAGAACGAAATTTACAGGTTAATGGTCAATTCCCTATCAGGCGTCCCCTTTATCCGGTCCTTACTAATGAAATAGATGATTTTTCCTTACTAGATCGTTGTCCGCCTCCGTACGTCGTACCTACGGCTCCGAACGAGGACTCGGACGAGGATAGTGATCGAACACAGCGTACCAGGTTATATACGGAACGAGCTGCGGAATTGCGCTCAATTGCGCGAAAGCTAAATATTAATACTGTTACTGTTTCTGATGTTACTAAACAAATGGAACAGTGGTCTGATAAGGAACGACTGTATTTTTTAGATCATTTTGGAGATGAAGTTGTTGAGCGGTATAGAAAATATTCTCTCGAGTTAGAACCAAAGGAGATATCCAAGGATCGTGAGAATTTTCGTAAAGGTCTTTTTGTTCTTTCAGATGCGGACGACTTCTTCAAGCGTTTGCTTGAACTGCGTAATGAGACGACACGGCTACGGGAGTTGGAAAAGTCGAAGAATTCGTCTACGTCCGGAGTGACGGGGATATCCAAAGAATGCCCTATCTTTGAAACAGATAAGATCGCTGCGATTAATGTTAGACCTATGCGAGAAGCTGCGCCTTTATATGTCCCTCATAAAGGGGATGGCACAGATGATGATAAAGGATCCAAAGACGCGAAAGGGTATTTTGTATATAATTGGGTTTATACGCCTTGGAATAGAGCAGATGTCATGGCGCTTAAGAATGCTTTACCTGATCCCCGTAAAAACCCTGCGGCTTTTTATGAAAATGTTGAAAGTGCAATTTCTTCATGTATCATGACGTTAGTTGATATTGATCTATTTTTCGGGTTGATATTGCCCCCTGATATGTGGAGAGCGATTCGTAGGTTCGATGACCTCACGACTCTCGGGGCCACTTGGAAAGATCTTGTTCAGGCTGATTTAAATAGAGAACCAGCATGTAAGCCGTGTCAATTAATATTAGACCTTCCAGGGGCCATACTAACAAAACTAAAGACTCTTGCTCCTGCTAAAAAGATTGATTGGACTATATTAGCCTCTTGTAAGCAGAAAGCGGATGAATCAGTTTCCGATTTTTTCTCTCGCTTCGAGGAAGCGTTCCATGATTACAGCGGTCAATTATTGACAGAAGATACTGGCAGGCATTTATTCGTTGATAAGTACGTGGCTAATCTCCTACCGGAGATTGCGAAACGATTGAAAGCGAGTGAAAGTTCATGGACCACAGCAACCCCTGCTTCTTTATTGACTATGGCTCAATATTATGAAAGACAGGAATTGGAGGCGAAGGAAAGTAGTGAAAAGAAGGCGAAGGAATTGAAAACGAAGGTAATGTTAGCTCAGGTTCAGGCTACGAGAGGAAACAGTAGAGGAGGGCGAGGATCATATAGTAATGCTCCTCCCCCTCGTTCTGACATTTCTGTGAATCAATGTGCATACTGCAAACAGTTTGGGCATTGGATTGCAGACTGTCCGGTGTTTCGAGAGCAGCGTAATTTGAGGGGACGAGGAAGTGGAAGGTCTAGGAATTATTATGGAGGGTCAAGAGGAGGTTATGGCACGAATGATCGTGGAGGATATGGAGCAAGGGGTCGTGGTCAGTCAGATTATAATACGTTTGATAATCGCAATCAATATCAGATAAATGAGGGTGGTCCTGCTGAACTACAGGATGAGCATTACGCATAGGATTGCGTAGGATGGGGTGTGGAATCGGTTGAGGTACCAGTTGATCAAAGGGGTCCATACATAGAAGCACATGTTCTGGGTTCCACTGATCAATTTCTGGTCGATACAGGAGCTACTCGTAGCGCTTTGTCCAAACACTTGGTTCCAAGGGCTCCCCTGTCTGGCGAGGTAATTACAGCAATAGGGTTCGATGGAACACCTACTTCTAGCCCATTGTCTCAACCAGTTGCATTTCATGTTGATAAATTTGCTGCCCCATGTCCCTTTTTGTTGTCTCCAAATACACCAGATAATATTATTGGACTCGATATGTTAAAACACTTTCGAGCTACTATTCGCTGTGCCCCAGAAGGAGTGCGAGTTGTGTTGAATGAGAATTACCCGGAATTGGAGCGAGTGTGTTTTGTCCATGAATCTGAAGTTCTGGCCTCCTTACCGAAAACGTTGTGGGCCACTTCCGATACGGATGTAGGGCAGATGCTAATCCCTCCAGTACGTATTACTGTAAAGGAGGGAGTGTCTCTACCACGTGTCCCACAATATAAGATTTCCAGAGAAGGAGAACTTGCTTTGATGAACATTGTGAACGATTTGATTTTGGCAGGAGTAGTTGAGGAAGTCCCCTACAATGTTTGCAATAGCCCCATTTTACCGATTCTTAAAAGAGATACAGATGCCAAGGTTTACCGTTTCATTATTGATTTGAGGGAAATAAACAAGATAGTAGTGCCTCAGTACCCGGTGGTGTCTGACATCACCACGTTGCTTACGTTGGTCCCATCGACGGCAACTACTTTTACAGTCATCGATTTGAAGAATGCCTTCTTTTCGATCCCTGTACATCCTGACAGTCGATATCTATTCGGCTTTACATTAAATAATAAATCGTACAGATTCTGTCGAATTCCTCAAGGCTATACTGAAAGTCCTAGCATTTATAGTCAGGCAATAAAAAGACAGCTTGATTCTTTTGACTTACAAGAGGGAGTGGTTCTCATTCAATATGTAGACGATATTTTACTTGCTGCAGACACGCCAGAACAATGTGAGAAGAGTACCTTTTCTTTGCTTTCCTTCCTGGCCAAACATAATCATAAAGTTTCGAAGAAAAAGCTACAATATTGTAGACCAAAGGTGACCTACCTCGGTCATCTTTTGTCTAAGGAGGGCCGTGCATTGACACCAGATCGAATTCAAGCAATCCTAGATACTCCAGTCCCTCGCACTCAGAAGGATGTTCGCGCCTTTATAGGTTTGACGTCTTTTTGTAGGCAATGGATACTGGGTTTTTCACATGTCGTTAAACCTTTGTTGGCATTATTGTCTAAAGATACACCGATTCCCATTGAATGGACGGATGAATGTCAGAATGCTTTTGAGCAATTGAGACAAGCTCTTTGTTCTGCACCAGTGTTGGGTACACCTGATTACACGAAGATCTTTACATTATATGTACACGAGAAGGATGGGTGCGCATTGTCAATGTTAGTGCAGACACACGGAGACAAACAGAGGCCTTGTGCATACTTCTCGGCGGTACTCGACCCTGTGGCTCGAGGATTGCCCGGATGTTTTCGAGCCGTTGCAGCAACAGCAGTTGCGATACGACAAAGTGAGGGAATAGTTTTGTCACACAAATTGTTGGTGCTAGTTCCCCATGCGGTAGATGCGTTACTGAATCAAACAAGAACGCAGCATCTAACCAGTGCCCGTTTGACAGGATATGAGTTAACATTGTTGGCGCCGCACATCACACTAAAGCGATGTGCGACACTAAATCCTGCTACTTTACTGCCGGATCCTGTTGCTGAGACCCAGAAGGAAGAACAACATGATTGTGTTTTTCTGACTGAGGAACAGACAAAGGGTCGTATCGACTTACAGGATACGCCATTTCCAGATGTAGATGGGGAACTGTGGGTTGATGGATCGTGCGTGAGGTTACCAGATGGTACGACTTCCGCAGCTTATGCGATCACGACACTTAAGACTGTGGTAGAAGCAGCACGGATACCTCAAAAATCGGCTCAAGCGGCTGAGTTGATAGCCTTAACGAAGGCATGTGAGTTAAGTGCTGGACTATGTGTGAACATTTACACGGATAGTCGTTACGCTTTCGGAGTAGTGCATGATTTTGGCCTACTTTGGAAGGAACGAGGATTCCTGACTTCACACGGAGTACACATCATGCATGGAGAGTTGGTACGTGATCTCCTGAATGCACTGTTATGCCCAAAGAAAGTTGCAATAGTCAAGTGTAGTGCACACAAAAAGGTGACGGACAAAATAGGGCAAGGCAATGCCTTTGCAGACCGCATTGCAAGGGAGACCGCTATGCTGCAAAATAATTTCCCCATGTATGTGGTGAAGTCACAAGCTGAGCGGTGGCATGATGCTAGAGAAGAAATACTAGATATACAGAAGTCAGCATCAGAGGCAGAACTTGTGAAATGGGCCACTGAAGGAGTATTAGATGATGAGGGTTGCTGGCGTAGTAAAGATATGGAGAGATGGAAACTACCCATGGCCTATTTACAAACAATGGTGCAAATGACACACGGGCTGGCACACATTGGAGCTCTCGCAATTACTAAATTGCTTACACGAGTTTGGGAAAATGTTGACATTGCTAGTACGGCTAAGAGAGTAGTGCAGACCTGTCTGATATGCTTGCAGCACAATCCTGGACAAGGGACTCATACTCCTAAAGGTGGGTTTGTTCCACCTACTGCACCATTCGAAGTACTACAAATGGATTACATCCAGCTGGAGCGCTGTAATAATCTCAAGTATGTTCTAGTGGTGGTGTGTGCCTTCAGCAAATGGATTGAGGCTTACCCTACGAAAGACAATACAGCATTGACAACAGCTAAGGTGTTACTGAAGGAGTACTTCCCGCGCTACGGTGTTTGTAAACTTATGTGGAGTGATAATGGCCCTCATTTCATTGGAAAAGTAGTGGAATATGTCCTGAAAGGATTGGGAATCAAACAACGATTCCATGCTGTCTTTCATCCGCAATCAGCAGGTTTAGTAGAGAGATACAATGCAACTCTGAAGCTGAAGCTAGCAAAGATAGTGGCATCGACATCTCTGAAATGGCCGGACGCTTTGCCTCTGGCATTGCTGTCCATTAGATCAGTGCCCCATTCTCGGTCTGGCCTCACACCCTATGAAGTGGTGTTTGGAAGGCCTATGAATATCTGGGGAGTTCCGAAACCTCGTTTGATACATGATATGCCTTGTATAATGATGAACGATTATCTGGCACGATTAACAAATGATTTGCTTTCTATTCATCAACAGGTTCGAGAGGCGCTCCCTGATAACTCCACTGGTGAGGCTCACGATCTCCGCCCTGGGGACCACGTGATGGTCAAAGTCTTTGAGCGATCCAGCAGTTTGGAACCGAGATGGCATGGCCCTGAGCAAGTGCTGCTGGCTACGCGAACTGCTGTGAGAGTCACCAACAAGAAGCGGTGGATACATTCAACGCACTGCCGACGTGTCTCTCCGGATCTGGTGAGCCCTGTGGTGCTATCCGACTACAGAAAGATTTTGGATACAGAAAAGAGCCCAGCTGTCACGCCTGATGAATTGGAGGGAGCCTTCCCGGACCACGTTGTTTCTGATAAAGTGAAATATAATCTACGCCCCAGAAAATAAGATTTCTTTTGTGCTCTTTTTGAAACTGGTTGGTGACCGCTCTGAGGTTTGTGAAACGGAAGCCGGGAATATCAAGGGGGGGGGATCAGTTCTGCCCAGTGTAGCGACACCCGTCTTGAATCCCGGAGAACAAATCAACGGCAGCCTCGGTTCAGAACCATCGTTTTTATTTTTCCCGCTTAGTGTTGTTTTTAAAGAGTATTGTTTTATGAACTATGGCATCTCCTTCGACACGAAAGAGGAGAATTCTTGGTGTTGTTTTGTTTGTCTTGACCATAGTGGTGATCGCAGTATTAGCTTGGACTATAGAACTGTTGTTTCCTGTACGAGAACATTTACTGCCCACCACTCCAAGTCCGTCTGAACATTTTCATTTCACTCTGCCTTTTCACGAAGAAAGGCATAGGCAGACTTATTTGAATAACAGTTTTATTAAAATTTTGCATCATACTCATAACATGACCAATACGTCCAATTGTTGGGTATGTGGAATGTTGCCCGGACACCAGAAGAAGGGAGGAACACCACTCATTCCTCTCCCGTTTTCTCATAATGGTTCTTGTCATGCTTGGTACACTCTTCTTTTTACTCTGCGATGGCCGACGAAAGGTGGATTACTTTTTCGGTTGAATAAAATATGCTATAACGATAAAGATGGCTATCCACACGCTGAAGGAACTAAATTCGAATGGGAAGAATATCGTCCGGACAATGTTTCTACACCTCGTGTATATACGAATCAAAGACTTATAAATGTGACGAACTCGCATATAATAACCGTTATCGATACAAAAGCAGATTTGTGTATTAGAAATAAAGGTACAATCCCTGTAGGCCGCAGTGAATGTAATATTACACTTACCTTTGATACACCGACTGGAATTGCATTTGTAGCTTCACATAACACATATTTCGTTTGTGGAAATAAGGGATACCATCGTCTACCATTGGGATGGTTGGGAACGTGTTATATAGCATTTGTATTACCACCTGTGTTTATTGCTCCTCCCATGTATCACAATGATTATGTTTTGTACCATGATTTCATATTGAATAGAGTGAAACGAGCACTAGATCTTGATGAAATAGACCAGACTGATACCACTTTACAACAATATGTAGATTTTAATTTGGGGTTATTTTCATTTGTAGGATCTGCACTGAATAGCAGGAAGATAAGGCGGCTTACACGTGTGGTGGAAGCCGTCGCTAACGAAACTGCCTCTGCTTTAGGGAATATTACTGAGGAATTACAAATTACCAGAATTGTAGCGCTCCAGAATCGAATGGTTCTAGATGTGATACTAGCTGATAGGGGTGGAGCATGCCGCGTCATCGGAAGTAGTTGTTGCGTGTACGTACCAGATAACTCACCTTCTGTATATGATTCAATTACAAAATTACATAAGATAGCTGCTGAGATCCACCCAGAAAATGGAACATGGACCTTTTCTGGTTGGTTCTGGACCCTGCTTAGTACTTGGGGTTGGAAATTATTAACGATTCTCTGTGTTTTTATTGGAATACTATTTTTTCTTTGTCTATGTATTCAATGTGGCCCTACATTATGTTCTGTATGTATCACAGCCTGTATTCCGTCCAAACGAGCTATTGTTAAGCAAGAGAAACTGATCAATGATGAAGTATTGAAAATAATGGCTATTAACATTGAAGATGAACATTCTGACTATGTCCACTATGAGGTAGCTTTTGCTAAACGCTAAAAGGGCCGTCTGTCGTGTTTTGGCAGCTCCTGAGTTAGCGTTTAGCACAGCTACACGGTCTTTTCTGTTAACTTGACCAAAACGAACGGGGGCCATTTTGAATCCCTCTGACTTCCGTTTCCTATGAACACGCTGCCTCGTGGTCAGTGTGCCCTTTCGTCCTTTCTCGATACCCATGGTCACTAGTCTGCTCGGCAACAGGCTATTTTTAGTACTGGTCAAGCGCACATGCGCATTACGCACCAATTGGTCACTCTTTAGGAATGTTCACACTAACTGACCAGTGCTGTTGAAGCTCCTCCCACACGTTGGCTGTGTTCCAAAAATGACCTTATATGTACCTAAAATGTGTAACTTGTAACCGCCTATCTTTTTATTACTATTAAACTGTATAAAAGAGGTCGCGCACCAATGTTCGGTGTGCTACTTCTTACATTGCCGAAGGGTGCTGTAGGAATGTATCACCACCCCATGGGGTCTTAATAAACTTGTCTTTTACCTTTTCCAGTGTCCGTGCCAACTTCTATACTAAGGTGTTAGAGAGTTTAGCAGAGTATGTAGGCCTGATTTGAACCCAACACCACAATTCTACAGAGTCTGCATTACTCCTGGCCACAGAATCCATCAGACAGGGGGCAGACGCTGGGCACACTATGGCCCTGGTTATGCTAGACCTCAGCGCTGCCTTCGACACTGTGGCACTCTACAACTTGCTGCAGTGTCTGAATAAAGGTGGTATCTCTGGCCCGGCTCTGAAATGGATGAAATCATTTCTGGTAGAGCAGAGCTTCCAGGTCAGACAAGGGACGCACTATTCCAAGGTTGTCAAGCTAGAGCAGGGTGTGCACCAGGGATCTGCCCTGAGCCCTACCTTATTCAATCTGTATGTCACCCCATTGGCTGAGAAAACGCAGGGTTTCGGAGTAGAGGTGGTCTCATATGCCGACGACACCCAGCTGGTGATCTCCCTATCTCGGGCGCCAGAAGTTGCTGCCTCTAACTTCAGGGCATGCATGCAAGAGCTTGCCTCCAGGATGGCAAAGAACTGCCTGAAGCTGAATGGCAGCAAAACGGAGGTGCTCGTGGTAGGGGGAAATGCATCAGGCTGGACGTCGGCATGGTGGCCTCCTAGTCTGGGCCCCACTCTGGTTCCATGTTCCCTGGCTAAAAATCTTGGGGTCTGGCTGGACCCCACTCTCTCCTATGAAACACACACCAGACGTGTAGTGGGAAAATGTTTCGGAGTCCTCAAAAAAGTGCGGAAAACAATAGCAGTGGATCTCCTTCCTAAAGAAGCAAGGAAGATGTTGGTGCACACCCTCATTACATCTCGCCTAGACTATAGCAATATCCTCTATCTGGGTGCTACTGTGAAATGCCTGGGGAGATTGCAGGTAGTGCAGAACGCGTACTGGCGCAACCTAGGAGGGCTGCTTCCAAAAAAGCCCTTGATGCTTTGCACTGGCTGCCAGTTAGGAAGCGAGTGATGTTTAAAGCACTGTGTGCATGCCATTGCATTACCCAGGACTTAGGCCCCTCCTATCTGAAGGACCTGGTCACCAGCTTTGTGCCTGGTAGGTCCCTGAGATCCAGTGGGACTGGCCTATTGATGGTGCCTAAAGTGAAGAAGACCTGAATGGGAGGCAGATCCTTCCGGGTCTTGGCAGCCCGGAACTGGAATAAACTCTCTTTACATCTCCGGATGGAGACCTCCGAAGTTAGGTTTAGGAAGGCGCTTAAAACTCACTTGTTTTTTGTTTAAGCTAATACTGAGGCCATGGAGCTGGGTCGCTGCCACTCAATCTCACCCTAGCGTGGGGACATGACGAGATGGCGTAATCATGCGCTTTATAAATTTCTTTATTAATATTATTATTATGTTCCAGGAGGAGAGGCCCGGCATGTCCCAGGAGGAGAGGCCCGGAATGTCCTAGGAGGAGAGGCCGGCTTGTCCCAGGAGGAGAGGCCCAGCATGTCCCAGGAGAAAAGGCCCGGCATGTGCCAGAAGGAGAGGCCTGGCATGTCCCAACCCGACATGCCCCAGAAGGAGAGGCCCAGTAATGCCCCAAGCGGAGAGGCTCGGCATGTCCCAAGAGGAGAGGCCCGGCATGTCCCAAGAGGAGAGGCCAGGCATGTCCCAAGAGGAGAGGCCCGGCATGTCCCAAGAGGAGAGGCCCGGCATGTCCCAAGAGGAGAGGCCCAGCATGTCCCAAGAGGAGAGGCCCGGCATGCTCCAAGAGGAGAGGCCCGGGATGTCCCAAGAGGAGAGGCTCGGCATGTCCTTAGAGAAGAGGCCTGGCATGTCCCAGGAAGAGAGGACCGGCATGTCCCAGGAAGAGAGGACCGGCATGTCCCTGGCAAGAGATGACTGTATTAGAAGCATGAATAGCCCAGCAGGAAGAGAGACAGTCAAGAAAGAAAGGCCTTGCATGTCCCTGGCAGGTGATGCACCCTGAGGAAGAGGAGAAGGCTAGAGAGTTCGCGAGGGAGAAGTTGTAATTAGCTTGACTGACTGACTAACTGAATTATTTATTAAGCGCACTTATGCCGAGGCGTCTTGGCGCTGTAGGAGGAAGATGACAAGGACTACCAGTTAGACCATGGAAAACAGCCAGGTTTCCAGAGCTTTGCTAAATCGTGGCCTTTTAGTATCAAAGCGTAGCACAGAGGGCACAGAGTTCCATAGTTTCGCTGCCTGGTAGGAAAAAGACTTGCCACCCCATCGGACTCTCTTTGTTCTAGGCAGGCAGATCAGGCCCAGACTACCAGATCTTAATGTATGGGACGGCACATAACGAGAAAAAAGGTTTGTCATGTCTTCCGCCCCCCTTCCATTTAGGGATTTATGGACTAGACAAAGGGCCTTGAACTGCACCCTTCGCCTAACAGGGAGCCAATGAAGTTGTCGAATGGCATTAGATGTCGGGTGACGCTTAGGAAGATCCAGCAATACTCTGGCTGCCGCATTTTGTAGTGACTGGAGTTTTGCAATCTGTTTTTCACCCGTTCCTAAATACATAGCATTGCAGTAATCAATGCGGGACAGTACCAGGGCTCCAACTACTGTTTTCCTCAATGTAAAAGGTATAAATGGTAGGATTTTCCTGAGGACCTTTATTGTAAAAAAACAGGCCGATGTAACTTGACTGATTTGTGAGGTACACGTTAATTCTTTATCAATCATAAAGCCTAGGTTCTTAACTTTTTGTGCTGGGACGGGACAGGTACCAGCTTCTGGAGGCCACCATAGATGACTCCAGATAGAGGGTTTTTGTCCAAACTCAATCACCTCAGTTTTTTCGGTGTTGAGCGTCAAAAAGTTCTTATTCATCCAGCTCTTTACACTTAGGAGACAGTTACGAAAACGCTCCGCTGTGACTTCCACCGTCTGGCAGAGTGACACCACTAGGTGCTAGGAACATTAGGAAAGGAGGTAGGAGAAACAGGAGGAATAGACTTAAGAAACAGCAAGAGAAGTAGGAGAGGAAAGCAGAAAAAAACTGGAAAAACAGATAAAGAATTGGAGAGAGGAATGATAGCCTTAAAGAAGGAAAGTTCACGATAGCAGCATACACAGCTCCATCTGAGAAAGGAGAGTCCACCAACAAAGTTTCAAAAAGTGATTAGGTGCAAGTAAGTGGAGGGGCAATTGATTTATGTTATGTTAAAGATTTTTATAGAACGCACGGCTGCCCAAGCAAAGGGGCGTCCCAGCGCTGAGAGCAGGAAACTGCAAAGCAGGTCACAGAACGAGACAGCTTATAACGGAGGGAAAAGGTATGTTTTCACAGCTTTGGATTGGTTTGTAGGCTTTCAGATCATTTGTAGTGCACAGGCTTTGAATGAGGTGTATAAGGCAGCCACTTTCATGAGTAGCTTCCCCATAGGAGGTTCTGCACTCACTGAG
Source organism: Lissotriton helveticus (assembly GCF_964261635.1). Taxonomy (NCBI): domain Eukaryota; kingdom Metazoa; phylum Chordata; class Amphibia; order Caudata; family Salamandridae; genus Lissotriton; species Lissotriton helveticus. Next base: position 187,288,529 of record NC_136057.1, on the reverse strand, counting down.
AAAATGTCTACAGCTGATTAGATGAACTATGAGCGAACAAAGGAAGTTCTGGTCAGAAGGTTTGGGCTGAAGCCTTTTCAGTACGTTCAGAGATTCATAGAAAGCAAGTGAGCAGATGGTGTTCCATTTGAAACTTGGATCCATGGAGTATTGCACTATTGAAATGAGTGGGTAAGGGGAATGGAGTCCAAGGATTTTCAAATACTTATGCAGAGGGTGGAGACAGAGCGACTCAAGGAGGAGTGTTCTACCCCACTTAGGTAATACCTGTCAGACTTGAGAGAAAAGGATACAGTGGAGCTTGCAGTGGTGGGATATAGTTCCTTAGCTAAGTGGATTAACAGAGGGCTGGAGCAGGATGGTTTTAAGCCACAGTGAGGGAGGAGCTCTCAACAGATGTTTAGACGTAGTCAGTGGAGGAGCATCAAAAATCAAACCAGAAATCACCACGATTGCTGAAAAAGGGTGAGTAGTGATAAAAAACTAAATGAAACCATGAAAGCTTCAGCTGGCAACAAGTAAAACTAGGGGTGTGAGCCATCCATCCAGATGACAGACACATGTTTTGAGCACACACTCAATACCAGGACACTTTACCACAAACAGACTGTGAAAACGAACCCTTTGGGAGAAATAAATCCTTCCAGGACCCGACACAAACCAGGATAATCTGAGATGAAGCCCAAAGGATGGACTTTAAACCGTACCCGTTAAGGGGTGGTGCAGGTTTTGGTCTTGGTTGTTAAAAGTTAAAGGGAAGTTTGACTCAATAATTCTAGACGTTTCCTATGCAAACATCCATGCCTGTGATGCATCGACAGTCACAATGTAAAAGAGACACTCGGATGACAAAACGCATAACGTGCAAACCTAAACATGCTGCCGGAAAGCGACACACTAAATATTATCAGTATATATGTGTGCGGGCTGAATGCCCTAGTCAGGTGACTTGCAATCTTGTCTCTGCCTCATGACCCATCCTGCAAAAAACAGTCTCACAAAAGAGACACACCTCCTAGAAAAGGACTTACACTCTAAATCAGAGGGATGTGCAATACTATTTACCACATACTACATGGAAGTGCAGGTCAAACAACTTAAACAAAAGAGATGCGCGCTGGCCTTATGAATCAAACATCACACTATGACCCAACGATCGCCAACATTTACGCACGTAACTCTTCCCTAGAGAAATTTCTGTTACATGTAGCAGCTGAGACATGAGTCCCTTTTTCACTGCTCCATCAGGATTCAAGCAAGCCGGGCCGAAGAGGCTGAAATGCCAGAAACCGGTCCCCGGTAGCTTGTCTCCTTTCTGGTGAAGAATTGGCTTGGTAGTTTGGTCTGCCCTGTTCCCATGATGCACTGGGCCAGGGACAGACTAATTTGCATATAGCCAGGTTCTGAGCTGGGATGGGGCAGTGAGATAAATAACGGTGATGGATCAAGCCCTGATCTTTGGACTGGGTAAGAGGGGTCTGCTTACTTCAGACACTCTGTTCATCACCACCCCCTTTTCTGAATCGTTTTTGGCCACTATAGGTGTGGCAGGGTATACTCAGACATGAGTCCCTTTCTCACTGCTCCATCAGGATTCAAGCAAGCCGGGCCGAAGAGGCTGAAATGCCAGAAACCGGTCCCCGGTAGCTTGTCTCCTTTCTGGTGAAGAATTGGCTTGGTAGTTTGGTCTGCCCTGTTCCCATGATGCACTGGGCCAGGGACAGACTAATTTGCATATAGCCAGGTTCTGAGCTGGGATGGGGGCAGTGAGATAAATAACGGTGATGGATCAAGCCCTGATCTTTGGACTGGGTAAGAGTGGTCTGCTTAATTCAGACACTCTGTTCATCACCACCCCCTTTTCTGAATTGTTTTTGGCCACTATAGGTGTGGCAGGGTATACTCAGACATGAGTCCCTTTCTCACTGCTCCATCAGGATTCAAGCAAGCCGGGCCGAAGAGGCTGAAATGCCAGAAACCGGTCCCCGGTAGCTTGTCTCCTTTCTGGTGAAGAATTGGCTTGGTAGTTTGGTCTGCCCTGTTCCCATGATGCACTGGGCCAGGGACAGACTCATTTGCATATAGCCAGGTTCTGAGCTGGGATGGGGCAGTGAGATAAATAACGGTGATGGATCAAGCCCTGATCTTTGGACTGGGTAAGAGTGGTCTGCTTAATTCAGACACTCTGTTCATCACCACCCCCTTTTCTGAATCGTTTTTGGCCACTATAGGTGTGGCAGGGTATACTCAGACATGAGTCCCTTTCTCACTGCTCCATCAGGATTCAAGCAAGCCGGGCCGAAGAGGCTGAAATGCCAGAAACCGGTCCCCGGTAGCTTGTCTCCTTTCTGGTGAAGAATTGGCTTGGTAGTTTGGTCTGCCCTGTTCCCATGATGCACTGGGCCAGGGACAGACTAATTTGCATATAGCCAGGTTCTGAGCTGGGATGGGGCAGTGAGATAAATAACGGTGATGGATCAAGCCCTGATCTTTGGACTGGGTAAGAGTGGTCTGCTTAATTCAGACACTCTGTTCATCACCACCCCCTTTTCTGAATCGTTTTCGGCCACTATAGGTGTGGCAGGGTATACTCAGACATGAGTCCCTTTCTCACTGCTCCATCAGGATTCAAGCAAGCCGGGCCGAAGAGGCTGAAATGCCAGAAACCGGTCCCCGGTAGCTTGTCTCCTTTCTGGTGAAGAATTGGCTTGGTAGTTTGGTCTGCCCTGTTCCCATGATGCACTGGGCCAGGGACAGACTAATTTGCATATAGCCAGGTTCTGAGCTGGGATGGGGCAGTGAGATAAATAACGGTGATGGATCAAGCCCTGATCTTTGGACTGGGTAAGAGTGGTCTGCTTAATTCAGACACTCTGTTCATCACCACCCCCTTTTCTGAATCGTTTTTGGCCACTATAGGTGTGGCAGGGTATACTCAGACATGAGTCCCTTTCTCACTGCTCCATCAGGATTCAAGCAAGCCGGGCCGAAGAGGCTGAAATGCCAGAAACCGGTCCCCGGTAGCTTGTCTCCTTTCTGGTGAAGAATTGGCTTGGTAGTTTGGTCTGCCCTGTTCCCATGATGCACTGGGCCAGGGACAGACTAATTTGCATATAGCCAGGTTCTGAGCTGGGATGGGGCAGTGAGATAAATAACGGTGATGGATCAAGCCCTGATCTTTGGACTGGGTAAGAGTGGTCTGCTTAATTCAGACACTCTGTTCATCACCACCCCCTTTTCTGAATCGTTTTTGGCCACTATAGGTGTGGCAGGGTATACTCAGACATGAGTCCCTTTCTCACTGCTCCATCAGGATTCAAGCAAGCCGGGCCGAAGAGGCTGAAATGCCAGAAACCGGTCCCCGGTAGCTTGTCTCCTTTCTGGTGAAGAATTGGCTTGGTAGTTTGGTCTGCCCTGTTCCCATGATGCACTGGGCCAGGGACAGACTAATTTGCATATAGCCAGGTTCTGAGCTGGGATGGGGCAGTGAGATAAATAACGGTGATGGATCAAGCCCTGATCTTTGGACTGGGTAAGAGTGGTCTGCTTAATTCAGACACTCTGTTCATCACCACCCCCTTTTCTGAATCGTTTTTGGCCACTATAGGTGTGGCAGGGTATACTCAGACATGAGTCCCTCTCTCACTGCTCCATCAGGATTCAAGCAAGCCGGGCCGAAGAGGCTGAAATGCCAGAAACCGGTCCCCGGTAGCTTGTCTCCTTTCTGGTGAAGAATTGGCTTGGTAGTTTGGTCTGCCCTGTTCCCATGATGCACTGGGCCAGGGACAGACTAATTTGCATATAGCCAGGTTCTGACCTGGGATGGGGCAGTGAGATAAATAACGGTGATGGATCAAGCCCTGATCTTTGGACTGGGTAAGAGTGGTCTGCTTAATTCAGACACTCTGTTCATCACCACCCCCTTTTCTGAATCGTTTTTGGCCACTATAGGTGTGGCAGGGTATACTCAGACATGAGTCCCTTTCTCACTGCTCCATCAGGATTCAAGCAAGCCGGGGCGAAGAGGCTGAAATGCCAGAAACCGGTCCCCGGTAGCTTGTCTCCTTTCTGGTGAAGAATTGGCTTGGTAGTTTGGTCTGCCCTGTTCCCATGATGCACTGGGCCAGGGACAGACTAATTTGCATATAGCCAGGTTCTGAGCTGGGATGGGGCAGTGAGATAAATAACGGTGATGGATCAAGCCCTGATCTTTGGACTGGGTAAGAGTGGTCTGCTTAATTCAGACACTCTGTTCATCACCACCCCCTTTTCTGAATCGTTTTTGGCCACTATAGGTGTGGCAGGGTATACTCAGACATGAGTCCCTTTCTCACTGCTCCATCAGGATTCAAGCAAGCCGGGCCGAAGAGGCTGAAATGCCAGCAACCGGCCCCCGGTAGCTTGTCTCCTTTCTGGTGAAGAATTGGCTTGGTAGTTTGGTCTGCCCTGTTCCCATGATGCACTGGGCCAGGGACAGACTAATTTGCATATAGCCAGGTTTTGAGCTGGGATGGGGCAGTGAGATAAATAACGGTGATGGATCAAGCCCTGATCTTTGGACTGGGTAAGAGTGGTCTGCTTAATTCAGACACTCTGTTCATCACCACCCCCTTTTCTGAATCGTTTTTGGCCACTATAGGTGTGGCAGGGTATACTCAGACATGAGTCCCTTTCTCACTGCTCCATCAGGATTGAAGCAAGCCGGGCCGAAGAGGCTGAAATGCCAGAAACCGGTCCCCGGTAGCTTGTCTCCTTTCTGGTGAAGAATTGGCTTGGTAGTTTGGTCTGCCCTGTTCCCATGATGCACTGGGCCAGGGACAGACTAATTTGCATATAGCCAGGTTCTGAGCTGGGATGGGGCAGTGAGATAAATAACGGTGATGGATCAAGTCCTGATCTTTGGACTGGGTAAGAGTGGTCTGCTTAATTCAGACACTCTGTTCATCACCACCCCCTTTTCTGAATCGTTTTTGGCCACTATAGGTGTGGCAGGGTATACTCAGACATGAGTCCCTTTCTCACTGCTCCATCAGGATTCAAGCAAGCCGGGCCGAAGAGGCTGAAATGCCAGAAACCGGTCCCCGGTAGCTTGTCTCCTTTCTGGTGAAGAATTGGCTTGGTAGTTTGGTCTGCCCTGTTCCCATGATGCACTGGGCCAGGGACAGACTAATTTGCATATAGCCAGGTTCTGAGCTGGGATGGGGCAGTGAGATAAATAACTGTGATGGATCAAGCCCTGATCTTTGGACTGGGTAAGAGTGGTCTGCTTAATTCAGACACTCTGTTCATCACCACCCCCTTTTCTGAATCGTTTTTGGCCACTATAGGTGTGGCAGGGTATACTCAGACATGAGTCCCTTTCTCACTGCTCCATCAGGATTCAAGCAAGCCGGGCCGAAGAGGCTGAAATGCCAGAAACCGGTCCCCGGTAGCTTGTCTCCTTTCTGGTGAAGAATTGGCTTGGTAGTTTGGTCTGCCCTGTTCCCATGATGCACTGGGCCAGGGACAGACTAATTTGCATATAGCCAGGTTCTGAGCTGGGATGGGGCAGTGAGATAAATAACGGTGATGGATCAAGCCCTGATCTTTGGACTGGGTAAGAGTGGTCTGCTTAATTCAGACACTCTGTTCATCACCACCCCCTTTTCTGAATCGAGATACTACAAAAGGCAGATAAAGTATTGTCAGCACACAGAGTGGGACAGATGGGCAAATACATGATATATATATATTTGAGATGTCATCAGTGATGTCATCAGTGATGTCACTGACCATGTCATGAATGATGTAATATGTGACATGATCAGCAGTGGATTGCGGGTGCGCGATATATAGTTAGTGCAACTAACTATATATGGAATTTCAATGGTTTTGTGTGAGTAAAATAAGGTTTTTTAAATGCTAATTCCTAACTATATATGGTCTATAACCTATGGTTTTTTCAGTGAATTTTCAAGGTTTTGTAAATGCTAATTCCTAACTATATATGGTCTATAACCTATGGTTTTTTCAGTGAATTTCAATGGTTTTTTAATAGCAAATATCATAAGCTGTCGAATGTCAAGTACGTGGTAAGTAAAAACATTTTCGTGTTTATGCACACTGATCTGCTTTGAATGCTGCCCCCCACCCCTCATTTCTATTAGGAGTACTCTCTCTTTGCAGATAGTGAAGGGTACTTAACGCAGGCCTTTGCCCCCGTTGTAATCCGTCGTGCCTGCTTCTCTCTCCATTTGATTGATTGTTCTCTTTGGTTCATTCTCTATTTACAAACAAGCACAGAGTCGCAATACTCTGTTTAGTCTTTGCAGATAGCGAAAAATCGTGTAAAAAAACAAAAGGAATCGAGCAAAATCAGTAGGCCACTAATGGGATCTCTTTTTGACCTCCCTAAAATAGAAACATTAGGAACAACCTGTTGATAATACCAATGTGTATGTACATAAGCGGCGTTCATTTGTGTTCACAGTACCCCTTGTTGATTGTTTGAATCGAGCATTGAATTGTTCGAAGTTGGTTCTCTTAAGAATCTTCTCTGCCTGCAAACGAGGAAGAATAGGATATCATTCCTTTGCTACTTGCCGTTTTGGAGATTGTGTCAGGCGCTGGAGGTCAGCGGAAGTGCGCCGAGGCTCATCAGAAGCGCTTTGTAAGGCGCTACCTTTCGCCGGACCCGCTCCGCGGGTCCCGCTTCACGGAGCTGAATCTTGCTGACATTTGACCTCACTGCATCAAGGGTTTCTGGCTGACAGGGCTGCGAGCGAGCATACTGCTGGACTCCAACTCCCAAGAGTCCCAGCAGTTTCCATCACCGATCCCACCTGGTGACGCTCTCCCTGTAGGCCACGCCCCCCGCTCCTCTGTGAAAAGGCTCCGGATTAGAAACAGCTGCGGATATCATTCCTTTGCTACTTGCCGTTTTGGAGATTGTGTCAGGCGCTGGAGGTCAGCGGAAGTGCGCCGAGGCTCATCAGAAGCGCTTTGTAAGGCGCTACCTTTCGCCGGACCCGCTCCGCGGGTCCCGCTTCACGGAGCTGAATCTTGCTGACATTTGACCTCACTGCATCAAGGGTTTCTGGCTGACAGGGCTGCGAGCGAGCATACTGCTGGACTCCAACTCCCAAGAGTCCCAGCAGTTTCCATCACCGATCCCACCTGGTGACGCTCTCCCTGTAGGCCACGCCCCCCGCTCCTCTGTGAAAAGGCTCCGGATTAGAAACAGCTGCGGATATCATTCCTTTGCTACTTGCCGTTTTGGAGATTGTGTCAGGCGCTGGAGGTCAGCGGAAGTGCGCCGAGGCTCATCAGAAGCGCTTTGTAAGGCGCTACCTTTCGCCGGACCCGCTCCGCGGGTCCCGCTTCACGGAGCTGAATCTTGCTGACATTTGACCTCACTGCATCAAGGGTTTCTGGCTGACAGGGCTGCGAGCGAGCATACTGCTGGACTCCAACTCCCAAGAGTCCCAGCAGTTTCCATCACCGATCCCACCTGGTGACGCTCTCCCTGTAGGCCACGCCCCCCGCTCCTCTGTGAAAAGGCTCCGGATTAGAAACAGCTGCGGATATCATTCCTTTGCTACTTGCCGTTTTGGGGATTGTGTCAGGCGCTGGAGGTCAGCGGAAGTGCGCCGAGGCTCATCAGAAGCGCTTTGTAAGGCGCTACCTTTCGCCGGACCCGCTCCGCGGGTCCCGCTTCACGCAGCTGAATCTTGCTGACATTTGACCTCACTGCATCAAGGGTTTCTGGCTGACAGGGCTGCGAGCGAGCATACTGCTGGACTCCAACTCCCAAGAGTCCCAGCAGTTTCCATCACCGATCCCACCTGGTGACGCTCTCCCTGTAGGCCACACCCCCCTTTACTTTCAACCTACTAATAGCGTGTTAGTATACCGCTGCGCGGGAGCGCGCGGGTAGCGCCCGGGTGAAGCCCGGGTCAAGGGCGGGCCCTCTGAGGCCCTCAGTGGCCGAGGTAGGCTGGGCTGGGCCCGGTTATTTTCATTGAGCGATTTTTGGTATTTCACTTAAGTATTACTTCTCATCCTCTATTGGAATTTTCGTATGACTGTTCTTGGAAGAAATCACTCATCTAAATTGACTGGCAGCTTCCTCGGACTTTATTTTCGGGCAGCCTTTGTTGCATCTCCAGGACTGGTTTTATGATTGGTTTTTATTAGTGTGTTTTATTGTATTATTCTTGTGCTCACTCACCCTGAGGTGAATAATCGTTATAATATCAACTTGTGGACCTATTCCTGTAAAAGATGTATAAGAAATTGCGTTCTGGAAGGGAAGTGGGTGGTCTGCCTAGTGCAAATAACGAAATTAAGCGTATAAGAAATAAATCGGTAAACAATCCCCCCCTTAAGGGTCAATGCCAACTGTACGAAATGTGGGATTTGCCCTCCCCGAAGAACGCTAACTTATCATCTAAAAAAAACCCTTGTGCCCTGGCCCAGGAGGTCCATATGCAACCTATCACACATCTATCGCTCTCTTGTTCTCAGTCTACACCACAACAACAGATGTCAGTGGTGGCTTCGTCCCCTGCTCTTTTTGAAGGGAATGGGGAAAACACATTTTTTTCCTTAGTGCATGAGAGCGAATCTACTAATCACCCATCTATACCTCGAACGCCGCTGAAGGATAGGTTGGATGGGGATTTGTCTGCATTATGTATTGATCAGGAACTCTGTGGCCGGTATGTAGATTTAGTAAAACTGCAGCCATCGGCCCCTATTAAATCCCCAGGGGGAGCTACCCCATCTGGGTTAATGTTGTATAGTAGTACCCCCTCTCTGAATGATCAGGATATGTCAGACTTGTTAGTTGCTTCAGGGACCCCGGGCCTTAATCTATCTGGTATTTGTCGTCCATCGGAGGCATGTGAAAAACCAATTTCTGAATCCATGATTGCCTTGGAACAATTATTAGCCTCTATTTTATCTCTTTTGGGGAAATTTGTTGGCAATTCGGATTGCATTTTGGAATCCGTTACCCAAATACTGAAGTCATTGTTACAAAAGCGATCAGATTTGAGGGATGTACCCCCCATGTCCGAACATAGTCGGCCGAGGGGGGGAACTAACGTGGCTTCAGTGGATTCTGACACGAAAGCTGGGACATCGGCTTCGATTCCACATGCTGCAGCTATTCTTTTAACTGCAGTGCCGAACTGTATAAATAATTCAGTTCTTGAGATAATGGAGGAAGATAAATCCATATCTGACCCTAAAGTGGTCCAGGACCTTTTTCCCATCTTCGTGTCTGAAAATAAAAAAGAATTCATCGATGATAAAGATGAGGTAAAGGTAAATAATGGGAAATCTAGGAAAAATGGGAAATCTAGAAGCAATAAGGGGAATAGAAGGAAACCAACTCGTAAATATAGGAAGAAAAGGCAGCGTCGGATAATTTTCCAAAATTCTGTGTCTGTACTGGAGAATGAAGTGATTAATCCGGAGCCATCTTCTAAATCTGGAAAGGAAGTTATGGATATTGAACGGAACCTACCCATTAGTACCTTTTTTAAGGTAGAAAGTGAACCTTGTCCTCCAAAGATTTTGGAATCTATTCCACCAAGGGTGGGCTCTCCTACCGGTCTCCTCTTTCCATCAGCGATTAGACCTTTAAGTCAAAATCCATCTGGGTCCCTTAACCCCTTGGCTTCTCCCTTCCGTTTAGTACCAGAGAATGGAGATCGCTATTTTCCAGACTGTCCTTTGACAACTTTAAACGCCCCAGTAGAAACATTAGTGTTGGATTTTTTACCTTTATTTGACGCTGACTTGCCCTTAAATAGAACTTGGCTTCTTAAGCGCTTTAGTGAGATTGATAGTCTTCATCACATCCAAACTAGGGATATTGAGTTAGTCTCCCTGTTTGGTGAAGTCAAGGTAACGAGTATAAGGGTGAAATTTTATTCCCCTATTATTGTGAATTTGATATTAAAGCAAGCGGAGAACTTCCAGCGTATAGGCATTGATGTTCTTCCGATCTTTAACCATGGTAATACAAACCCGTCTTTTATGGAGGTGTCTAGAAGGGAGGATCAAAACGGGGTAGCCGCTCCTCTTAGAGACCTGAAGATTTGGGTGTCCAAGGGAAAACGCTCGGTTTGTCAAGTAAAGCCACTCCCGTTGACTTTGAACTCCTCTCTGGTAGAGGACAATAATCGGTGGAACTGGCTGCACAGTGCCTTATCAACTAAATCAAAAGATGATCCAAGATTGTTTCAGCATCTTTAACACCCCACTAAATATTGTTTCCTGGAATGCCGCAGGGATCCATAGTAGCCCAGAGAAGTTTGAGTTTCTATCTTCTCTGGGAGCGAATGTGATCTGTCTACAGGAAACGTGGTGTATTGATACGCTGAAGGTCTCGAAAGATTATTATGTTCTGGAAGTTCCTGCCGTCCCCTCTAAGAAAGGTCATGCTAGGGGAGGAATCGCTTGCTTACTATCTAATAAATTGCACTGGAAATTTACCCATTACATGGATGTAAGTAAACTTTTCCATGCTATCACCATCGACAATTTGTTTAATAACGGGATAAAGTCCCCTATCGTAATTGTGAACGTCTATATCCCCCCGGAAGAGCGTTTTAATGTGATTTTAAAGCAGGTATTTCAATATATTGATTCAATCAAAAATGTTCCGTCCCCGCCGGATATTCTGTTGATCGGAGACTTGAATTGTAAAATTTCCAATGTTAGCCTGGATCTTTTTAGGAACAAACTTAAAGAAGAGGCGTACTTTGTTCCGCAAGCCCTCTTCCCTGATAAATTAGTGACAAATAAAAGAGGGAAGATCTTGTTAAGTGAATTAGCGGCCGTCGATGGACTTATATTAAATGGGAGATTCCCGTCCGACGTGCCTGCAAAATCTACTCACAAGTCTCCGTTTGGGTGCTCTATCTTAGACTATGCTATCGCAGACTATGGTTTGTATCCTTTTATTCAGGATCTTAAAATAATATGTACTCCTCTGAGCGATCATAGTATATTGTTTGTTACTATTTCCTTAAAGCCTCAGACTAGTGTGCCTTGGTCTTTTACGGGCAGTGATGTTGCTTTCCAAGCCTCTTCGGGAAGATGCTACTGGAATCCCATAGCCATTAATGGGGTACAGGATTTTCTTGCCGATACCCTACTAGTCTTAAATGAGTGGCATGGGAATGAAATAGCATATTTTGAAGAATTTGTGCGTAATATTATTTTACATGCAAAAAATACTCTCCGACCTAGAAATAGAGTTGCGGTCCCAAGCGCACTGCGTAGTCTAAATAGGGAAATAAACAAACTGGTCCGCGAACAATATCTTGATAGAGTTACGGAACGTGGGAAAGAAATATCTAGGCTAAAAAGAAAGAAAAGTAGATTTCAGTCAAAATTAAAAAAAGTAAGGGAGGACAATGTATGGATTAACTTGAGGGAATCCGTCGTCCATGGCAGGATTAGAGACTTTTGGTCGATAATCGGTAAGGGGTGTGGCTCAAGACTGGGTCCCTCCCCTATCCCCATAGCGGAAGAGGTATGGATTGCCTATATTCGGGATCTTTATGCAGGGAATGGGATTTTAAGTGACGATTTTGCCACCGGTGTTAACTCAGGCAATAATACCGGCATTAATGTTACTCACGTGGGCTCTACTATCTACCCGGCGGAGAAAGAAATCGAGTTAGCTATAAAAAGTATGCGGGTTTCAGGGGCAATGGGACCCGATGAACTCCCCATGACGGTCCTGAAATCGGATCCCGTAAGGTGGAGTAAAATCTTGTTCCCTCTGTTTAAAGTATGTTTTATGACAAAAAAGGTACCTGCCTCTTGGAGGGGAAGTATTTTGGTCCCTATCTTTAAGAAGGGAGTTAGGGATAACCCCAGCAATTATCGTTTGATTGCTCTCCTCGACTCAATCGGTAAGGTGTTTGCGAAATGTCTTCTAGAATCCCTCTCCGGTTGGGTGGAGGAGAATAATATTTTGCCGTTAGAACAGACGGGTTTCCGTAGGAACCATGGTACGTTAGACAACCTTACTGTTCTTCATGTGGTCACGGATAAGTATGTTCAGGTGAGAGGTGGGGTGGTATATGCTGCCTTTATCGATTTCTCCACAGCGTTCGACAAAGTGGACCGTGGTACGCTGTGGAGAAAATTGGCAGCGCTTGGTCTTCCATCCCATCTGTTGGAGCTGGTGCAGGCTCTACATACTGAGACCTGGTGCAGGGTCCTGATGGGGGGCGAAAGGGGGTTATCGGATTTAATTCCATCTTTGAATGGCCTTAAACAAGGCTGTCTGCTGGCCCCCCTCTTGTTCTCTCTGTATACGGCGGACTTACCCGCTACCTTGTCCTCTAGAGAGGGCATCGCCCCGGTGGTTGGGGGCACCCCTATATCTTGCCTGATGTATGCCGATGATGTCCTTATTTTAGACCTAACCCCAAAAGGTCTCGCAAATCGGCTCAATGCTCTTCATACTTTTGCTGTGGCTAATCATATGAAGATTAATATTACCAAAAGTAAAGTCATGTGTATAGCTGGTATGAAGAGGTGCCGGTCTGTTGATTTTGGTTGGTTTATTGGGGGCCAGAAACTTGAGGTTGTAAAGTCCTATATTTTTTGGGGGAAAATCATTACGGCTAGTTTGAGTGAGAAACTCCATATAGAGCATTGTACGCGCAAAGCTATTGCCCATGGCAAAGGTTTAAAATCCCTATACCATGCAACGGGGAAACGGCACTTTCCGATTTTACTGGAAGTGTATAGAGCTAAAATCCCCGCTACAATCCTGTATGGTATTGAACTTATAGATGTGAAAAAGTGGGACTTTTGCCATAAGATTGAGGGGAAACTTTTAAGATCTCTCTCCTCCCTAAACACTGCGTGCTCTTTGGCCGCCTGTAGGCTTGAATTTGGTCTCAGGAGTAGCTGGGTACAGGGACTATCGGCCCTTGTTAGATGGGTGGCCTGTCTTGCAAGAGCAGAGGTAGGGACAATGAGAGCACTCCTCAAAAGTGAATTATTGGGTAATTTTAATGAGTTTTCTCAACTTGTCCGTAATTTTAGAAAAGCTGTAACCCTTCTAAAACTAGATGAAACTGCTTTGTTTTTGTATTCTCCTTTACAGTTAAAACCTGTCTTAAAAGCAGCTTCATGGGACTTATGTTTCCAGATGGATAAAAAAGTAATTTGTGAAAAAAGGAAGGTTGATCCTTTTCCTGATCCTCTCCTTGATTCCTACCTGTGGAAACTCCCACAACCCTATGTAATATGGAACCTACCGCATGGTATTCGTAGATTTTGGTTTCTATTACGCTATGATTTATTACCCCTGAACCGACTGTTATCTAAATGGTATGGCTCCTCTCCTCTATGTAATTTTTGTAAAGTAAACATCCAGGACTATATGCATGTGTTGCTGATTTGCCCTGCGCTTCGTAAATTACGCTGCAGATGGTTAAAAGTTATCTGCCTGTATCTTGGCATTGTTACTTTGAATGACTTTTTGTCTGCACTCCATTGCCCTCCTAATGAAATGTTCTGCTTTCACATTTTTAATTTTTTCAAAGGGTTCTTAGCTATTTATTAATATGTCTCTGGAGATGTGTCTTGACTATCCGACTTTTGTAATTTTGTTCTCTATGTCAGCTTCGTATCTACTTGAGGATGTTTAAAGGATTTAATTCTCTTTGTTCTTTTGTGTAATGTAATTGTTGTGTGTTTAATTCTGTACACTTTATGTGGCCCTCCTCGGAGAGCCAAAAACATAATAAATAAAATTGAATTGAGGAAGAATAGGAATATTCTCTCTCCCTTTGCAGATACTGAAGGGTAGGTAACGCAAACCTTTAACACGTCGTGCCTATTTCGTTCCTCATTGATTGATTGTTTCCCCAAACATTGACTGTTTGGGAATTGGTTCTTTTTGGAGGTATTCCCTGTTTGCAAATATACGTAGGAAAATCTTTGCAAATAGTGAAAGGGTACGTAATGCGGACCTTTCTCCCCCGTTGTAATCTGTCATGCCTATCTACTCCCCACTGATTGATGCACCTGTTTCACCCGGACCATTTACTAGAGATACGTCATCTGGCCCGACCAGAGAGCACCCCTAGTGAAAAGGACATATGCAATAATAACGAAGTGATCACTGTATCCTGTTAACAGAAACTTTAGCATGAAACAACCTGGAAAGAAAAGAATAGGAAAACGAAAATCAGTAGGCCACTGATGAACATGAACTTTTATTAAACAACGAACAAAGAAACGATAACATAACGTGATGATAAAACCTATTAATGTCCTAGAAACAAGAAAATGTTAGAAATATGCCAGTGGTGAGAGACCAGAAAAACAGTAAGTGAAACCAAATCACCCCTCGCTGTCCCACCGCCTGCCACGCCAAAAAAATCGATAGACTAGGGAAAATGCAAGTCAGTAGAACATCCGCCCCCACTCTGGAAACTTCCAAGGTGGGGCAGGGTTGCGGCTACGCCCAGCCGGGAGCAGCCCATATAAGGCGGGTCCTGCTGCCACGCCTCGGCCAGGAGATCCTAACGTAGGGTGTAGCCGGAGGAGAGGCCGAGGCCAGCGGGACCCGGCCAGGGGATTGCCTTTACAACGCTGAAGAGTTGCAGGGGGGGGAATGTCTCCTCGACCCTCCCCTCTCTCTCCCAGTCCGGCCGCGGTGGCCCTTGAGAGTTTCAGGTAGTCCCGCCACATGCTCTTCCGGTCCGGCCACCAACGGTCGGGGGGCCGAGGCCGACGGGATCCGGCTGCAGCCGATAAACCAAGGAACCCGTTCATGGGGCCAGAGCCAGGGGCGTCCGGCCGACATCCACCGGAAGCCCGGCCCAAAGACGGACGGGACATTTTTTCTTTTCTCCTTCGTAATAGCAGCGGCAACACGCCAGGCACCACTTCTTTCTTCAAAAATGGCTTTGACAACACTGGGGGGGATGTCTTGCACATGCCTCCGACCCCCCCGACCCCCGTCCTCATCGCCACCGGCCATAACAAATGTCAAGCGGGGCGCCGTGGGGTGCACTGGGAGGGAGAGACGGTGCGAATAGGCCTCTCCCGCCTCCTCAGGTGAAGGCTTCCCAGCTGCACCCTCAGCGCTCCAGGCGCCCCGAAAAGGGTTCGTCCACTGTGGCGATGCTGCAACGTCTCGCCCGGCAGGGTGGAGCCCGTCCGCTCATGTGACCCCGCGATCGCCGGTAGCTGCCGAACTCTCAAAATGGCGATCAACCTGGCAAGAGCGGGCCCAGCATGAAGAAATGGCCCGGTCACTGGTTGACTCCACCACCGTAGTCCTCCACGACCTTGAAGATTCTAGAGGAGCCGCGGGAGTCTCCGACCCCCGATGGGGAATGACTGCCATGATCGCCCGTGGAGTGACGAAACTGTATCCACGGGACGTCGGCGCTCCCATGCTGGCGCCAGCCTCACTTTGAATTACTAGAATCCTGCAGACCTCAGTTCCGGTGAAAGCACAGTGTGACCCGGTAGGAAAAATTGTTGCACCCCCTCCCCTTTTTGAGTGATAGTTCAAACCACCGATCCTTTCCTTTGCCCTTTTAACGGAACTTTGGACTGCCTCCCCCTCTTTTACATTTTCTAGAGAAAACAAAACATTAACCACTACATTACCATAGCAGTTGACACCGAGACTGTTTTCAAATTGAAAACCAACAACATCTTCAACAGAATCCTTTTTGTTTCTGCTGTGACCCTGCTACAGCACAGGCATTGTCCCCAGCAGTAATTCTGCAATGCCGGTAAGAATAGCTGTGGTGCCTACTGGACTCACTCACCCCCGCGGCGCCCCACGCCGTTATTTGCTGGGCGGCAACTTACTAGACATCACTTTCGTGTCATCTAGATTTCAGCGCGTTCTGCTGCCTTGGAACTATTCGCACAACAGACTGCTACTGACGACCCACCCCCAGGCAACATCTTCAGAATTTTCATAATTTGAAAGAACTAGTAACATGTCCTCATCAGGAATTCAAAAGAAATTGCCACGGTCTCTTCGTTGTTTAAATGTTTTTACTGTTTTTGTTTTGTTGTATATATTTATATGTTATTAAAGTTTTATATTCCTACTACTTTGTTGGAGTGCTATATATTTTTAATGTGACACATAATTGTAAAAACTTTGATGTACAAAGAGTCATTCCTGGAATCTTCCGCTTCAGGCTCGGTCCCCTCCCCAATCACAATACAGGATGGTTTTCAGATAGTAGGAACACGTGTGGTGTGACGGATCTCATCGGGTGTGGGCCTTGATCTACTATAACTCCTTTGAAGAGGGGTGATTCTTTACAGCTGGAGCCATAAACTACATCTGCAGGGCTAGCTGATAGCCTGGACAATCGGACACAGAGGAAGAGGAGTGTCAGAGGGTGCGGTAGTGAATAGGGCGAAAGGGAGGTGTCGGGCGGGCACAGAGTGTGATTCTCAGGGAAGAGCAGCGCAGATGGGGGGAGGTTTATTGCCCATGCATAAGACAGAGAGCGGGGGTGACCAGTGCCTGGGGAAGATGCTTGCGAGGGTGGGGAGCCATGCTACGAATCGACAGCGTGCAGAGAGTGGGTCTGGTCAAGGCATCTAAAATGGCTGCCGTGCACGACAAAAGTGTGGCATTTCAAAAAAGGCAAGATGGCGCAAACAATGTTTTTCAACACTTCCTCATTTCCTTCGAATCGAACGTTAACAGACGTTGGTGCATATTACCAAAGTTAAGCGATATTTATCGCTAACGATGCTTACCAACGAATTTTTTACCGCTAAGCATCGTCAGCAATTATCGAAGATAAACCTTGCTATTATCAAGGTTTATCGCAAATGCGATAAAAAACGGCCGCAATGCATGAATATCGCTAAAAAGTCAGCGATATTCATGCATTACCGAGCTAATGCTCTTAGCCATGTTATCCACCTCCCATTGGATAACATGGCTAAGAACTGCTCAGGGCAGGTGTTACTTTTTGGAGATATTCGCGCTTAGCGCGAATATCTCCAAAAGTTGGTAATAGGAGATATATATCTTGCATGTTGTAATGCAAATTATTGTGGTATATGGAACTCATACCATAATCTCTCAGGAAAGCAGAAACTGATCCTTTTGGGACCGCCTGAGAAGGCCTAGGGGGTGAGGGGTACTCTACTTTGCCCCCTTTTCACGTTCCGAACTATTTTATTTTACTCTCTTCTGTAATTACACAAAATAGCAGCGATAAGATGCATCAGAGACACACAGTGAGAGAAAGGAGGCCGGAGATGAAGAAGAGATGTCAAATACACATTGGAGATAATATAGTGGCAGAAGGGAAGTAAATATGAGTAAACTTACCATGTAACATAAAAATGTTGCACTCTATACTATAAGTCTCATTTTATACTACAATCACTTCGCTACAACCTCATAAATTAAAAATAAAAATGAATAATGTCTCAAACAATTTTTGATTTCTAAATATAAATTTATTCTTCAGAATTTTCTAAATTTGAAAGAACTAGTAACATGTCCTCATCAGCAATTTCCTCTTCAATCATCTCATCTGGAATCTCCTCATTAAAAGTCTGCAATGATGATTCTTGTAACTCTATGGTCTCCAAACATTCGATAAATTCGCCATCAACAGATTGATCAAAAAAATCATTCAAGTCATCTCCTCCTTGTGACAATATTTCATTATTGGTGCTGTCAATTTCAATCAATGTAGTGGAATCATTCAAGTCATCTCCTCGTGACAATATTTCATTATTGGTGCTCTCAATTTCAATCAATGTAGTGGAATCATTCAAGTCATCTCCTCCTTGTGACAATATTTCATTATTGGTGCTGTCAATTTCAATCAATCTAATGAAATCATACAAGTCATCTCCTCCTTGTGACAATATTTCATTATTGGTGCTCTCAATTTCAATCAATGTAGTGGACAATTCAAAAGAAATTGCCACGGTCTCTTCATTGTGAGCCATTTTATTTTGAAATTGCTTGCTGTAAATTGCAGAAAAAAATAATCACTTTCATTTATCGTTTTTAGTAATACATAATATAAAACTAACTTTATCAAGTATTTAGTATAACAGAAGGACTGCAAATAAATGACAGAAAACATTTTTCAAATTATCTTCAAGTGTACAACATAGTTCCCCTTACAAATTAACAACTCACCTTTTTAAAAGTAGGAGAAGTGTTAGTACTGTGTAAATCAAACACCAGAAATTCACCACCAAAAATTCCTCACAAATGTACCTCAGACAGTAGTATCACAAAATGGCTGTGGTTTCCTCTCATTTGAGATATATACATAACCAATTAACTTTCATCACACACAAATACAAAACCAAAGTAACATTTTAATTGGTTCTAAATTTCAACACTTTCAAATGTGTTTTCCCCATGCAATTTTCCATAGGACATTTACATACGTCTACAGCCTGAATGGCTGAACGGAATTACACCAAATTTTGCAAAATGGTACATCAAACCTAAGAGGTCAGGAAGGATCTACTATGCCCCCTTATGGTCATTTGCCCCTTCGCTTTGGCCTCCTCTTGTCTCTCGATCCTACCGAGAGACAAGATGGCGGCCGCTACGGACTGTTTGGAATGTTGACAGACGCCGGAGAACCAATCAGCTTCGCAAAGCTCCGTAACGCGAAAAGTACGCGAAGCGGAGCGCTGTTACAGATATATATCTTTTTTTGAACGTTAACTTCTCAAAATCCACTGGAGCACATATATTGAGACCTAGCAAAGGCACATCGGGCTACCAGTCCCTAATATTTTGCCAAGTTTCGTGCAAATCCATTCAGCCATTCGATTATTGACATTTAGATACGTCTACAGCCTGAATGGCTGAACGGAATTACACCAAACTTGGCAAAATGGTACATCAAACCTAAGCGGTCAGGGAGGATCTACTATGCCCCCTTATGGTCATTTGCCCCTTCGCTTTGGCCTCCTCTTCTCTCGATCCTACCGAGAGACAAGATGGCGGCCGCTACGGACTGTTTGGAATGTTTACAGACGCCGGAGAACCAATCAGCTTCGCTTCACAAAGCTCCGTTACGCGAAAAGTCCGCGAACTGGAGCGCTGCCCGGTCCGCTGTTACAGATATATATCTTTTTTTAAACGTTAATTTCTCAAAATCCACTGGAGCACATATATTGAGACCTACAAAAGGCACATCGGGCTACCAGTCCCTACAATTTTGCCAAGTTTCGTGCAAATCCATTCAGCCGTTCGGGCTAAAAGTGAGGCCAACCGCCCTATGGAAAACTCAATGTTAAAAACACGTTTTGGGAACCCCCTTTTTTCTCGGCCCCCCCTTGACGAAACCCCCCCAAATTTTCAGGGGCTGCTCAGAAACAAAATGTTCAATTTTCCTGAAAATTTCAGCCAATTCCGTCCACAAACGCCAAAGTTATTAGACATAGAATTTTCAAAAATCCCATAGAGAAAAAATCCTAACTATATATACCTACTGGCGACCGCCAGTAGGTAATATATATATATATATGGATCGATATGTATTTATTGTATGATTAAAGTCATTATAAACTCTTTCATTAGTGCTAATGTTCCCTTTAATTACAATATCCCAATGTATATTGTAATGTTCTTCTCTTTGCATGCTTGTATGAGATTCTACAAGTTTCTTCCTTGATCCCCAATTTCCTGTTTCTGAAGGATTGTTTGTTTTCTAGCCTGGGTGCTGCTACCAGTTTCTTGTTCCTGGGCTTAAAATTAAGTGCTAGGTGTAACATTCTGTTGGCAGCTCTATATGTACTATCAAACCATCCTTGATAGGGACTCCTTGCTGGTCTGCTGTTACCATTAATAAAGTCTTTAATAAAATTATAAAATTTCCCAAAGGTGATGAGTCTCAGATGGTAGGGGGTTGTCTGCTAATAAGCAATTAATAATCACATCGAGATTAGATCCCACCAGAATGGTCAACATAGACGGAAAATGAGCTGTTTGCAAGCGTACCCAACGCCTGTTATCCATTATACCAAGATCTATGGGATTGTGGTCCCTATGCTCATTTAAATTACTCCCTGAGAGAGAATAAGCCGACCTATGTTCTCAGTGATATAGATATAGTGAATTACTGTACCTTGACCCCACTCCACAACATGTTTGTGGGTGTCTGTTTAGATCAGTGGTCTCCAATCTATTCTGTAGTGAGAGGTACTTCTTTTTTCAGTTCAAATCGTTTTTATTGAGAGTAAACAAAAGGACAAACAATACAGTACAATAAAAAAAGGTGATGGCAATAGACATAATGCAAATCCCAGTGAAGCAAAAACATGTCGATAATGGTACTAGCATTATACAGGGATGATAGTCTTAAAAATAAAAGTATTATGATGACACAATAAAAGAAGCAATAACAACAGTGGCAATAATAAAATAATGATGATAATAATGATTGATAGTGCTCTAGCGCTAAATGAGATTTCTTCGTTGAGTCCAAGTCTCCTAGTATCTAAGTGGCCAATGCAACCAATTCATACAATATGTAAAAGCACGGTATTGCCAAATTGCAAGGGGAATGAGACCTAATAGGTATAATGGAACTTGCGATTTCATAGAGGGTTGTAGCATGTGTAGGGAGAGTCGAGGGAGCGCCACAGTTTCCGGTGCGATTTACGCCATGGAGCAGTATGAAGGGACTCGCTATACGCACCTCTCAAAGAAAACAACCATTCCTGCCACATTTTTAAGGAGACTTCACAAGCACTTTTCCATTTGCTTAGAATGACTTTGCATTCCAGAGTGAGCATGAGATCCATTAGGTGCCGATCCTGGACGTTTACAAGATGAGGATCTAGCGCACCCAATAAAATGTAGGAGAAATCTCTTGGCGGTTGGTAGTGAAAGATTTTGTGTATATAATTATAGATCTTGTCCCAGGTGGATTTTAAGGTCAGGCAGTAAAAGAGCATGTGGGCCAAGTCACCCACGTGAGATTTACAGTTTCAGCATGTGGGGCTATCAGTGAGTTTAAGCTTAAAAAATGTTTTTCCGGGGTCCGGTACGACCTGTTTATTAACATAATTTTGGTCTGTGAGAGTATAGGCGAGACGTTGTTAGAAAAAGGGGTCAGGTGAATCTTCTCCCAATCAAATGGGATCAGAGAGGAGTTTATCTCATTTTCCCATGACGTCTCACATTTTCTATGTGATTTTTGTGAGTTGGGAGAGATGAGTTTATATATCTTGGAGACAAGTTGAGCAAGCTTACCAGCCATTGAGGGGTCGTGGGGTGTGCTAGAAGGCAAAGAGATGAGCGATTTGAGTTTTGAGTTTGAGTTTTGGAAATGTATAAGAATCCAGAGGTTTAAGTCCGTGCCGTGTCTGTAATTAGGAGAAAGGTAAAGGCAATGGGCCTGTAAATAAATCTTTGACTAGATTTACCAAGTTTTTAGACCAGTGGTCCCAGTAGAGTGACCTACCATCTACCTTTAAACTCGGGTTATACCATAAGGAGGCCGAGTTGGACTTGTTAATTTTGATCTTGGCCTTGAAGCATTTAGACTGCCAAAGTAAGCCTGAGTCACCCATAATGTCTTTGTCACCAATGTTGTTTAAGAGTTTCATTCCGTTTTGTCTTTGTTTAATTTGTAACCAGAGACTATGGAGAAGTCCGCTATTGAGGACATTAAAGCGGGAATAGCAATCTCAGCGTTTTCAGATATCACCAGGACATCGTCCGCGTAGGCCGTAATTTTAACCGTGCAATCACCAAAACACATCCCTTTAATCCTATCATTATTCCTAAAATGGTAGTAGAAAGGTTTGATAGCAAGCAGGAATAGAGAAGGGGAAAGGGGGCAGCCTTGTCTCGTGCCTTGTTCTAAGTTGAATGAGGATGAGAGGCAGCCACCCGCTCTAACTCTGGCTTAGGGATTGGAGTAGAGTGCCATCATCATACAAATGAAATTCTCTCCTAATTTAAATGTATCTAGTGCCGCTTTCAAGTAAGACCAGTCCACTTTATCAAAGGCCTTTTCAGCATCTAGGGGGACTGCAACTGTTGGGGAGTCAGTAAATTTAGCCTTTTCTAGTATATGGGCGTGTTATCGCTAGAAAGTCTATTCTTTAGGAAAACCTACTTGTGAAGGATGGATAAGTTTGGGCAAGAGTTTCTGGATACGTTTCGCGAGGATCATAGCATAGATTTTACAATCTAAGCTAGTAAGCGATATTGGCCTGTAATTTTTTGGAAGTGACGGGTTCTTCCCCTCCTTGGGGATCACTGCTATAGTAGCTTCAGCTGGAGTGCCGCTTACTTGGCTGGTATTAGCGAATTCATGATATAGATCGAATAGAGGTTGAATCAGTAATGGGGTGAAGGATTTGAAAAATGTTGTGTTAAACCAGTCTGGGCAGGGTGCTTTCCCGGATATAAGTGTTTTTATTGCGCCTTCAATTTCTGGGGTAGTGATCGGGTTGTTAAGTTCTGATTGGTCTTGGATCGATAGCGAGGGGAGCGAACAGTTGTTTAGATAGTCCTTTGTTTTAGATTGGTCAAGATCTTTATTCTTGCTGTATAAACTGTTATAGAAATCCTTAAAAACATCAGCGATCTTAACGGGATCAGAATGTGAAACCCCAGCCTGGTCTGTTAAGCTCTTAATCGCATATTGCTGTAGTTTACATTTTAAATAAGAAGCAAGGCTCTTACCTGCTTTATTGGATTCACATAGTCTGGTATTCTTTTGAGTTTTTAACCATATCCCTGCTCTTTCAAGGACTATCTTAATGTATTCATATTTTTTATTTACTATTTCATTCAAGACAAGGGGATCTCTGGTTAATACATTTCTTTTTATAGTGCAGTTATCTCTTGTTCCAAACATGCAAGAATACTGTTAGCGTCTCGGTTCATGGTCGATCTTATTTTTATGATCTCCCATCTGAAAGTGCTTTTAAGAGCCTCCCAACGTGTAAGATCAGATGTCTCCCCTTTTTTATTGGACACGAGGTAATCCTGTATTGCTTTCTCTATGATTTGGTTATGGATGTCTTTTTCTGATACTGCATTATTAAGTCTCCAGCGATTCGTTTTTTTGACATTATTCAGCAGGGCTAGTGACAATGTGATACAGGAATGGTCTGAGATTACTCTTGGTTCAATCAAGGTTTCCTCGATGCTGCTGGAGGCGTTCCCAGACAAGAGTATATAATCTATACGTGAGTAGGTGTTGTGAGCAATGTTCCCTCTAATTTCTTTCCTCTGTTTGCGGCAGTGTAAGGTCTCGGTGCGCTGCAGCCAAGGCTATGTTTGCCAAGAACCAAACTGCACGTGTGGGTGCAGCAACAAATATCCGTGCAAAAATCATTCCAAACGTTTGCTTAAAAAGTGAAAAGATGGTGCATTTGCACACGTACAGCGCCACATGATGCGTCTTATTTATATAGCGCTTGTTGCCCATGATGGGATGTTAAAGCGCTTTTTTGGCGAGTAGTACTCAACTCCGGAACCCATAAAGGATTAGTGGTGAATCAGTATAGTAAAGTATGAAAGTAATTTGAGTGGTGAATGATGAAGTTGGCCTTAAAAATTACGTGGTCTTAGAAAGGAAACTTTTGTAGTTGGTTCATTGACCATCATTTTATCCTCGAAAAGAGAATGTGGCACAGTAATTCAGGTCAGAATGTTCCTTTGGGAGTGAGGTTACGACTGATTTGAAAATTGTTCTTTACGCGCATAGATGAGCTAAACAGCCTTGTAAAGAAAAGCTAATTGGTATAAAGTGTTGATCTATGTATTACATCCCTCACTCTGCTTTTCTCAGCCAATCTCCATTAATATGAAAAAGAGGACAACACACTCCAATATGTGAAACAAACAGGAATGGCTAAGGAAGGGCCAGGCCAGCCAGTCACTCACTGGGCACCACTAGATTTCAGTTCACGAGAGAATTAACCTGAAGACATGAGTCAAGATATTCAGAGCCGTTTTAACTTTCTACCAGCAACTTCCATACTACCCTCTACCAGCAAGACGAAATCTCCATTCATGAACCAATCAGACAACTCTGATCATCTAGAGCAGTTTACATTCAGGATCGAAGAAGCCACTGAATCTATGCAAACAACACCATTGCCAAAGAACAATGGCTGTAGTGAAATTATTTAAAACATTTATCACACTCCATTACTCTCAACTCACTGGCTTGTGAAAATCATGGATTGCTCAGTACCCACCTAATCATAGGTTTTAGGAACCACAGAGTGGCTGTGAGTTTGTAGCTCTGGAATAGGCTTGTCATCATGGAATTCCTGTATGCAGGGTTCAGGCATGTCTTTTATTTATTTATTTATTAAAGTTTTGTATAGCGCTAGCTGGACCCGAAGGTATCAGAGCGCTTCACAACACGTACAAAAAGGCATTAGAGAGGCAGTGAGGAAGGAGAACAGAGCAGGGAGCACATGGGTGAAGAGAAAGACTTTACAATATTAACAGGAGCGCAAAAACAGGATATAGTCAAAAGCGAGTCATCCGGCTCTTGGACCGCAGAGAAAATTGACTTTTTAAAAGTCAGACGTGGAGATCATACTACAATCCAGAGCGCTCAAGGAAGAGGGCTTTGAGTAACATCTTGAATTTCGGGAAGGAGGCGGTCGTTCTGATATGTGGGGGATGGCATTCCAGATCTTGGGAGCATTGCCCGCAAAGGATTTGCTGGATGTTTTGTGTTTCTGGGATTTCAGAGGAATGAGTAGGAGCGTGTTGGAGCTTCTGAGGTTCCTAGATTGACCGGCCTTTTTGAGCTTGTTGGCCAGATATTCAGGTTTGCCTGTATGCAGGGCTTTGTGAGTGAGGCAAGCTGTGTGGAAACTGGCTCGGTGGGCAATAGGGAGCCACTTCAGATCCTTAAGAGCCGGGGAGATGTGTTCGTATTTCCTGGTTCCTGTGACCATTCTTGCTGCGGCGTTGAGAGTAGAGGTCAGAGGACCCAGGTGAGATTTGGCTGATCCAGTCAGCGTAGCGATGCCATAGTCAATTCTGGAGAGTACCAGAGCCTGAGTGGCCTGTTTCAGGTCTTTCGGGGGGAGGAAGGGTTTCAGTTTGTAGAGGAGTTTCAGGTTCAGGAAAGCACTTTTGGCAGTTTTTTAGATGTGTTCTTTCATGTCCAGTTTGGGGTCAAGGGTGATCCCTAGGGATTTTACGGAGTTAGTAGGAACAAGTGGAACATTCAGGGCGTTTAAGGCTTTGAGCCATTCTAGGATCTGGGGGTTTTCATCTGTGTTCGAGATGAGGAGCACTTCGGTTTTTCCTTCATTGAGTTTTAGGTTGTTGGATGAGAGCCAATGTTGGACTTCAATGAGTGTGCAGTTCAGTCTGTGGATGTCTGCGATCGAAGTTGTTTCCAGGTAAAGTTGTGTGTCATCCGCGTAGAGGTGGAAGGGGATGTTGGACTTCCTTAGAATTGACGTGAGGGGCTCCATGTATATGTTGAAGAGTTGAGGTGAGAGTACGGACCCTTGAGGTACACCTCTAGTGATGGGGAGAGGGTCCGATTCGCAGCTTTTGATTTTGATTCTTTGAGTGCGGTTGAAGAGAAAGGAGGAGAACCATTTCAGGACCGTCTTTTCCAAGCCTGCTCTCTCCTGGAGGACATTGAGTAACGGGGCATGATCCACTGTGTCAAATGCTGCCGAAAGGTCTAAGAGGATGAGAAGGCTACATTGGTTGGAGTCGAGCGACATGTGTAGATCGTCCAGGACATTTAGGATTGCGGTTTCTGTGCTGCAGCCTTTTCTAAACCCTGATTGGTGTGGGTCGAGAAGATTCGTGCTTTCTAGGTGCTGGGAAAGCTGAGACAGCACGCATTTTTCCAGAATTTTCGATAAGAGTGGAAGGTTCGAAACTGGTCTGAAGTTATTCATGTCCTTGTGGTCCAGGCCGGGTTTTTATAGGAGTGGAGTGACTTGACCTATTTTAAGGCAGTCAGGGATGGAGCCCTCGCTCAAAGAGCTGTTGATGATCTTGGCCCAAGTTGCTGCTAGAGTGAGCTTCATGTCTTTTGTTATTCTCGGGGGAAGCTGATCAAGGGAGTGGGATGAGGGATTGGTGGAGGCTATGAGGTTGCTTATCACTTCAGCCTGGATAAGCCGGAAGGAGGACCAGCGAATGGCTGAGGTTGCTGGCCTGATGAGGGTAGCTGCGGAGGGAATGGCTGAGGGCATAGCACAGAGTGAGCGATCGATTTTGGCAATTTTTTCATTGAAAAAGATGGCAAATTCGTCACATAGAGATTTGGAAGCTACCCTGTTGTCTATCGCAGGAATGGATGTTTGGTTCCTGATGATGTTGAAGAGTTCTTTAGGGCGGTTTTTAGCATTGTCCAGAGCGGAGCAGAAGAAGGACGACTTTTTTTTCTTGATATGGTTGTAGTAGATTTTACGAGTTGCCTTGAGTTGGTCCCTGTTGAGGGAGGTGGGGTTGGTCCTCCAGGATCTTTCCATGGATCGTAGGTGTCCTCTTTCATCGTTGATGTCTGTGGAGAACCAGGATCTGGAGGGGATGCTTCTTGTTTTTTTTAGTTTCCTCGGTGCCAGCTGGTCTAGGACGAGCTCCAGGTTGGCGTGGTACCGCGAGGTGAGTTCCGTGGTGGAGAGGAGTTCTGTCGAGTTTGAGAGGAGTGAGCTAAGTCCCTCTTCTAGCTTATCGGGAGGAATTCTCGAAAAGTTTCTGACCCACTTGGGGGAGGTTTGAGTAGGTGGGAGGGACAGAACCGAATGATTGATGTGGAAGAGAATGGCGTGATGATCCGACCAGTCCACCGGGATGATGTGGTCGATCGAGATTGTCTTTTTATCCGCGATGATTGCATCAAGGATTGCTCCTCTATGCTGGGTTAAATCGTAGTCATGTAGAAGGGAGGTGAGAGATTGGATGAGTGGGTTTTTAGTTACATTCCATCTTATGTTGAGGTCGCCAAGAATTATTCTGAAGTCGCTATCCAGAGCGGTTTGTGTGATCAGGTCCGTTAGCTGAGCGCCAAATTCAGAGGAGTTGCCCGGAGGATGGTAGAGGAGAAGGCGTTGAAGTGGACAGTGGTTCGGCGAATTGAGGCTGACCGAAAGGCATTCAAAGGAGTTGTAGATGACGGAGGGAGATTCAGTGATGGAGAGGTCATTTCTGTGGATAATAGCTATTCCGCCCCCTTTGTGTATGGGCCTGTCTTTGTGGATAATAGCGAATCCGTACGGCACTAGCGTGTCCATGATGGGAGGGGATAACGTGTAAAGCCATGTTTTAGTGATGAAGGCGACATCCAGGTCATGGGAGAGAATGGTTTCGGCAATTTCTGTAGCATGTTTGACGGCGGAGCGGCAGTTGATGAGCATGCAGTTAATCGGACGGTCCGCATTCGATTATGGATTGCCAGAAGTAGCTCTGGGTAAAGAGGAGAGATAGGATGGTGGTCTGTGAGCTTTTCGGGGGGGCGGGTCTCTTCCTACTCCCGTGATGACTTGAATCGGGACGAAGGGTGAATGGGATTGGGGTTGGGCTTGGGCTGGCTGGGAAGGAGGGGATTTGTAAGAGGCGGCGAGGGAGCTCACTTCTTGAGGCGAAAGGGAGGGAATTCTTCTAGGACTGTCAACTCGTGGCTCAGTCCTGGGTTTGGTGGGAGGAGGTTGGGAGCCTAGGGGGGGCCTGGCCTGGGCCTGGGCTAGGGGGGGCCTGGCCTGGGCTTGGGCTGGCTGGGAAGGAGGGGATTTGTAAGAGGCGGCGAGGGAGCTCACTTCTTGAGGCGAAAGGGAGGGAATTCTTCTAGGACTGTCAACTCGTGGCTCAGTCCTGGGTTTGGTGGGAGGAGGTTGGGAGCCTAGGGGGGGCCTGGACCCAACTGGAGGACGAGAGTCAATCCTAATGGGAGGTGGTTGGAGGAGGGGTGGTGCGACGGAATGGGCGGGTGGCAGGAGTTTCTCTAGGGAGGATAGGGTTTCCTTCAGGCCAAAAATCAGGGTAGCGATCTGGGCTTCTAGAAGGTCTAGGCGTTGCGTTAGTTTGGGTGCTGGGGGGCTGGGGGGGGGTGGGTAAAGCTGGACCTCGAGAGAGAGGGGCAGTGGGGCAAGACTTTGCTGAGGGGGATAGTGGGGGTTGGGAGGACCGGTTCCGTGTTAGAGTTAGATTGTGGGATGATTAGAGAGGGAGAGAGGCTATGGGGCAAGTAATTATACAGGAGGGGAGTCGGGGTGGGAGGATCTGAGACGACTTTAGGGATCGGGAGGGCGGGGGATAAGGAGGGAAGAGAGATGAGTTCCTCTAGGGGGTGGAGGTTGTCTTCACTAAGGGGGGCGGTGAAAGCTAGAGGAGTGAGGGTTTGAGTTGGGGGCTGTGGCTCAGTGATGATGGGTGGTCTGGGAACTCTGTGGGTGGGATGTCCCATCCACAGGAGTGGGAGGTGTAGTTCGTTCAGGGATATAACACAACAGAATGTTGTCAAAAGTATGGTGAAGGTAGAGATAAGGCAATTTTAGTTTGATGTCTACTTTTAGGTAAGCATATCAAATATGTCAAACTCATTTAGGTAGGAGCAATCATAGCACTAGGTAAGGCTGCTGCCTTAGGATGACAGCACTAGGTCACTTGAAATTACTAGATCTGAAAACGGTTATCTATCCTCGTTTCATCTTGATGGCAGCACTCAGGGGTGTCAAATAACAAGAAAAGACCTCAAAACGACATTTCATCTCATCGTAGAGGTCAGCACTAGATGGTGTTAAATTAGGCCAGAAAACAGCTCCTTCATCTCAACATAAGATTTTAATTTTAAGTGGTGCCAAATTACAGGTAAGGGCATGAAAATGTCTATCTCATCTCATCATAGCTTAAAATGTCAGCAGTAACTGGTGTTGGATTACAGATTGTAACACATCAGCAGTTCACTAATATTAATCTCAAATACACAGTAACACACAAAAATACTAGTTACTGCTTTGATTTACTTGTAACAAAGTGTCACTCGTTTGGCAGTAGAATGCCACTTATATACACTCTGAAACCACCAAAATGACACACACAAGTAGTATCACTCATAGTCCTTGAAATGTCATTCAAACGTACACTAAAATTATCCATATGTTACACATAGCAATCTGAAACCTTGCCAGCTATTAATTTTAACGTTTTATAGAGCACGAACCAGACCGGTGAGGGTATCAGAGCGCTTTACAAGATTGAAGGGTGGTATACAAAAGATTTAGGAGGGGAGGGTAACAGTGGGGTAAAAATAGGTAGCTACAATATACAAGGAAAACAAGCAGTACAAAGTCCCAGATACCTTTGGGATCAAAACGACTGGTAGATACATTACCTGGTCATTTAGTTACCACCTCAAATCATACTTCAAACTGTGCTGGTTAGTTGTGAGTGATACATCATTAACCAATAAAGGGAATATTTCTAACACCGGTCCACAAATGACATAAGGCAACACTAAAGTATATATCAGTTAGTTATGAGTTTTGATCCTTTTTTGAGCAATTAGAGCTGGTCTTATTATGGCAATAGTGGCCCCATTTTGAGGTGGCATTTTCCTCAGGATACGTTTTTTCCATCTGAGCAAACATTTAGTAGGCAGTGATACATCATTAATCAATAAAGGGAATATTTCTAACACCGGTCCCAAAATGAGATCCAAGAGACATCACAAAAGGCAACACAAACAGTATAAACACAGCAAAGCTTTTATTTTGTGGGTATTCGCAAACATTTTAAATTACTTTCCTGGGCGTCCATTCACTTAATATTCAAGGTTTAAGCCCAATGTGTTTCAGAAAGTGTGGATAAAGTGATTGTAGCACCCCCATTTATAAATGGTGGGGCAGAAAGAATGTCTTCACATTATAGAATTATTTTTCATATGCAGAAAAAGATTTGAATATTTGAAAATGAATATTTACCTTAAGCCGATGCAAGAGGATGTTCTGCATTTTAAATGACCTACAGGAATCGAATTAGGATATGCCTGAAAGGCTGGGGCCCTGGGCCATAGCCAACTTTGGCCATACCTTAAAACGTCTCTGAAGGCTACAAGCATGACGTGCGTTCAGGTGTTTCTGAAAGCACACTTCTGCTTGCAGACCTGCTGCATTTCTTGTGTTAATAGAGCGGGCAGATTGTGTGCCGCTCTATTAACAAAAGAAAGGCAGCAAGTCTACAAGCAGACGTGTGCTTTCAGAAACACCTGAACGCACATCATGCTTGTAGTCTTGCTGCCATTCATTTGTTAATAGGGCACACCTGCTGGGCAGATTGTGTGCCCCGTCGTGAAAGTATTCATGTTCATTTCAGCGCACACAGGCGCTGAGATTAACATGATTACTTTCAAACAATCTGCCTCGCAGCCGTGCCCTTTTAACAAAAGTAAGGCATCAGGAGCCACTTCGGACAAACTTCGGGTGGTCTCTACCGCCACCAACTACAGTAGGAAATGACCGTTTTTTGTGCCGCACGCATTTTAAGTCCTGATGACGATCCCGACTGACTGGGATCGAAACGCCGTCGACCACACAGCTTAATTTTATGGCGCCCTACTTGTTTTGTACTCCTGAAAATTGACTCATTCTTGTTTTAAGTGATTACAACTTGATCCTTGGAGCCATTACTCTGTATATTTCACTTATTGTCACAACGCGCCGACCACGCTGTTTCACCCCAGCACTTGCACTACCACCACTATTCACTGTATATATTCATGTATATCTCACCTTCACCAAGTGCCACCGGGTTGTCACACCAATTGATCTGTACAGTGCTGTTTAACTGTATAACCTTGCAACAGACCCGCCTTGCTCTTAAAAGCGGTGAATAATACCCGCTTGTTTCCTAAAATTGCAGTGACTCCTTATTTCTTCCTTTTGTAATGCATATTGCATACACCTGTTGAAATTGTCTTCCAATTGATACCTGTTGGGAATTGTTCTTATTTACAGCACGCATTTTAAAAGCATCGGCGCGAACGGTCCTCAGCTGCAAGTGCACGCTTCAAGTATTACTCTGCGCGCTCACAGAGACATCAGTGCGCGGCTGCCCAGGCGCGCACGTTAGTGGGAACAGTGATTGTGAGGTGTCAAAAAGAACGTGTAGTCTCTCTCTGTGGGATTTTTTAGTCTCCATGAATCTATTAGATTAAAACGTGAACAAAGTTTGAGGAAGGTTTTGTGAGAGGAGTTGGGGCAGAAAGGGCAGCATCAGTCCCTATCTAGTGCCGGGTCCATAGGCAAGTTAAAATCACCAGCCATTATGTGTATCGCACTATCCGGAATCGTACAGATATGTTCACACAGCTCCCTCCAGAAATCCGGATCATCTTTGTTAGGGGCATATAGGTTAGTGACATAAAATTCCCTGTTGTCTTTGGCTAGTGGAAAGGGAAATCCATCTCCCCTTAGTGTCAGAAGTACTGCTTAGTATGTCAATATTAGATTTCTTTGCTATTAAGGTCAGAACCCCATTCTTTTCCCCTAGTGCGTCAGAGCCCACAACGTCGCTGTATGATTTGTTCTTAAGTGAGTTGAATTGTGAAGAGTCGATTTTTGTCTCTTGAAGTAAAATACTTTCTCCTTTTTGTTCATAAAGATAATCAAGAATCTTCCTCTTTTTGATTGGATGGTTAATGCCTTTTACATTTAGTGAGACAACTTTAAGACTGTTACCTCTGAGTGCCATGTTACCAGGTGCGACTAGTGGTGACAGAGATCGTTATGTACAAGCAGTATGTGACTCCGGCAACGCAACGAGACGTAATTGGAGCACTGTGTATCAGACTATAAATCATACACTTCCCAGGTGTGTGACCCAGTGCAAGATTACAGATAATTGTTTTTATAGCACGTAATCCCACTCGTTGACCGCATATGACCACTTGTAGCAAGGCTATTACTAACTATAAGAATAGTTTTGTGATAATCATGAGGATAACATGTGTGAAAGTGAGACTACCTGGACAAACGTACAGGGTTAGAGACTCGGACTGAAGTCTGTTATTAGAGCCCTTCGAGCAAAAATACAAGGATAAATACAGGAAGTAAAACATAAAAGTAAAGAGAAAACAAGAAAACATAGTTAAGACCCCATCCCAACCCACCCTTCCCCCAGACCCTCCCACCCCACCCAAAAAGTAATCAGTAGACATGGTGACAAGGGGAAAATAGCTCCCCTCCCATGACAGCTAACACTGTCACGTTTATCATACAGAGTCGTATGCATTTGATGAACAGCGAACTTGACCGCAAACTACAGCTAAATTAAAAACATTACAAGATGAAATATTTGTTATGGACGATACCATGCACTCCATGTACTCCATGTACTCCAATGTAGGGTCGTTCTACATTAATTTGAGGTTGACCCATTTGGCGAGTGATCCATTGGGCGAGTGTGAACATTTAACGAAGCAAATACCAAACGTTACTTTGGAAATCTCCTAAAAGAAGAGATTTGGTAGTAGGCTGTAGGCAGATCATGACTCAAACATGCATACTGCTAACTACATAAGGAAGAATTCCTTGAAATTAAACTAAGCAAATACACCTGTGAGGGCAAATCCTTAACGAGTTGCGCTCCTTGAGTGCTGCAAAAGAACAGTAATATGATCTATTTTGAGCATTAGAGCAGTAGACAACAGTAATACAATCTACGTTAAACATTAGAACAGCATTAGAACAGTGGACAAGAATTTAGCTTGACTAATAGAGGCACTTGGAAATAAATTCATGTGCCTGTACATGAGGACCCTGGTGTTGCAGTGTCCATAGAGGGGTCATCTGGACCATCAAGGAACCTTTCCAGCTGCAGAGGGTCCACAAACACCTGAGGTATCCCCTGAATTGTTACACAGAATCTTGCTGGCCCTACATAACCAAACTGGTAGTTCAAGGAACGTAACTTAGGCCTGAGAGCAGGAAACCTTTCCTGACCTCCACCGTGCCTTTGCTGTAGTCCTGGGAGATAAAGATCTTGTTAGTTTTCCAGAGAATATGGTTGTTCTTGCGCCTAAAGGCCAGGATTTGCTCAACGTGCTGATAACGCAGGGGTTTGCACACAATTGGTCATGGGCCTTTTTGGTTTGGCGTAAATCGTGAGGGGACACGGTGGGCCCGGTCAAATTCCAAAGGGTTGCTAAAGGACAGGTTAGTTGCTTGGATGAACCAGGATTCCAGGAAGGAGATGCACGAGCCAACGGAATCCTCAGATCCAGCAGGAATGCCAAAGATACGTAGATTCCCTCTTCAGTTTCTGTCCTCCAACTCCGACATTCTTTTATTCAGAAAATCAGTCGTGATAGACATTTGTTTCATGGATTTACACACCTAAGCGTCTGTGTCCTCCAGTTGACTTATTCTATTCTCCTTCTCAGATATTCTGATATTGGTATCCCTGATGTCCTCTCTAATAGCAGATATTTCCTCTTTAGTTGACTTTGCCAAATCGTGTACCTCTGCCAACTTATTTAGTATAGTGTCCATTGTTACGTTAATGTCCCTTTTCCCTTAAGTAGGCAAGTCGGGATTCGGAGGGTCTCCCTTAAGTCTCTAGAGGTTCTTTGCTTCCTTTTCACCCATTTTTTCCGTCCGCGATGTCCAAGGAGCCTTTATAATTTGCAGTTGAAATTTGCCGGAGGTTTGTAGTATGAAGGCTGCAGAAAGTGAGCTATGCAAGCAATTAGTGGGACGATGATATTAAGTTCTCCCTTTATATGGAGTTAGCTGAAGATTCCTAAAGCTCTCAGGGGCTATAACATTAGAATCTTATCTTAGTATTAGAATCTTATCTTAGTATGCACTCGCTATTAAGCCAGCTTCAGGTGGAGAGATAGCAGTGTTAGGAATTTCCAGTGTTCATTCTTGCGGCCATCTTAAAGTCAGGCAAAGCTGATGTTGGAGACAGGCAGTTTTAGATGGCAGCCATTTTAGGTACAGGCATCAGTAGGCTATTGTACACAGAACAGTAAGCAAGTATGCACCAGTTATCAATTATGCACAGACCAGTGCGTTAGTAACTATGGAGCAACTATGGGCAGCAGGAGGTTGACCCAGGCAATGTTTAACTGCTTGCAAAAGACCGTGGGTTGGAGTAAATACCCGTTTGGTGTGCCCGCCTATTAGAGGTATAAGAGAGGTACTTCTGATCAGTGAAAATCATTGTGAGTTGTTGCAGGCCAAGCAACTCACGTAATGTCACCAGACAACCTCACACCCAGCTTCATTGACTTGAAGCCTAATGTCCATAGAACCAGATACTATGGTTTGAACAACATACGTTGGCTAAGGGCACTCAGACAGGGCCTCCATGTGAGTCAGTGAGAGCATGGCCTTTGGGGATGTAAGAAGAGGTGTGCATATGAATGGCATATATGTGAATGGGTGAATGAGAGTGTGTCTTATGTACTTGTAGCACAGGACATACCTTTTGCTATGTGTGGCACTGTTACATGAAGAATACAAACATACAATAAATTTGTTAGTGAAAGAAATGTGAAGTGCAGAAACAGTTTGTGCAAAATATATGTTCATAATATGGAACATCTTTCTGCACTTTAAATTTCTCCCACTTAAAAAAATAACTGTCTTTTCCAGTTATAAATATGACACAGTGTCTAGCAGCCACTGGGAGCTAGATGCCTGCTGTGTGTAAATGCTGGCATATTTACAACCGAAACATACAGCCCTTTGTTTAAATAGGAAGAATTTAAAGTGAAGAAACATGCTTCATAATATATTAAGACATAATTAGCTTCATTGAAAGTGGAGAAAAACAGTGACCCAATGTTTCATAGAAATATTTGTATCCACTTTCAATTCCACCCATTTGAAAAACATGACAGGATTATAAATATGGCATAGTGTCTACTGGCTACTGGGATCAAGAGGCTTGCTGTTTGTAAATTCAGCACTTCGAAATAGGATCAAATTAAAATGAAGAGTTAACTTAATCATTTTAATTTTCTCACATTTAAAAGCATTCAGAAACATAATTTTGTTCTCATGCTCCAATATTGAATTGACAGGGACTTTTATTTAAGATTTAAATAACTCAGTGCTTCAGTTCTTCACCTCTGTGCCCTGGGTCATAAATCAGACTCCAGCACTGCTCATTATCAGGCCCTGCTATCAGCAGCCTAAAGATAATATTGTAAAATCAACACAGCCTTCCCTCAACTTTAAACGGAAAATGTGACCTTGTGCTAAATGAAAAAGTAACGCAATGCTGTGAGCTACTCTGAAGGTATCTGTGAGAGACTGGCAGCCTGCAATTGACTGGTTTGAGACACCTGGAGTTAGACCACACACAATTTCAGCTGTGTTATGTGGTCCAAACTTTGGTAGGGCCTGTAAAAGTTTCATACTCTGCAATCAACAGTTAGAGTAAACAATGGGTTCATGCATAGTTGTATTAGTTCCTAATTTAGCATTAACCCCTTCCCTGCGTTCGTCAGCCAACGGCAATCGCGAGCACTACCCGCCCACTCACTAAAAGTCCCGCACTACGGCGGGTTAAAATCCTCTCCTATTATAACATAAAATTCATTTGATACACTAGATAACTATCTATGTTTTAGGGCAGTAAGAATACAGAATAAAATATAAATCTGACAGCCTAACTCATAAACTGGGTTACAAAAATTGATAGCAAAAAAATTTAACTTATTACACGTACTGTTAAGAATAACTGTTGGAAATTGGGTCTCTAGTTGACAGTGGCTTGCACCCTGTCCAAGTAGGGACTCTCCGTCTAGTCAGGATAAGGGAGTTAATTAGATATTCCTCCGAGCACTCAGCAAATATTTCTTTTTTTGTCTTTGTCAAGTGTTATCTTCAATCATCAATAATCATCCAATCTTCAGTCCAAAACAAATTAAAGTGTCTTTGGAAAATTCGATTTATTCAAATGCGCAGCCAACACGTGTTTCGTCTGTCTGTAAGACAATGACTTCTTCAGGGCATTAACTCAAAGAAATCTCTAATGTTGGGGTCAATAACGGTAGCACTTATCCAATAGCTCGTCAGCATATGACTTCTTCAGGGCTGCAACCCAAAACAATTACAATCAATTCTAAGTACAGTAACTTATCCAAATATCAGCATTTGCTTCAACATGCGTCTGTAAAAAAAGCAATTTAAAGAAAGTGAAGGGGATACACCCTCAAACCAAATTTTAGTTCAAAGATTATCAATGTGATTGCGAAAGAAGAAACATGTCCGCCAAATTCGTGCTTCTGTACTCTTAGAATATTTAACATTCTCTATGTATACTAATTAAATCAAATAAATGGTTTGTGATCACCATATGATGCATGGGTAACTGGATCACGCATTGCATGCTATCTATTAGTTTCAAATAAATGACTCACCATTAACTCAAAGAAATCTCTAATGTTGGGGTCAATAACGGTAGCACTTATCCAATAGCTCGTCAGCATCAATAGTAGTTCAATTCCAATTCGAGTTTTACATGTCTAACCCTACAAGTAAATCCATTTTAATAAGATAACTGCACAAGTAAATCTGACAGTAAATTGCAGTACCTCGTACATTAATCATTAAAACGTAGTAGACACTCACCAAATCAATGTTTGATAGTCTCTGTCAAGTCAAGACAA
Source organism: Lissotriton helveticus (assembly GCF_964261635.1). Taxonomy (NCBI): domain Eukaryota; kingdom Metazoa; phylum Chordata; class Amphibia; order Caudata; family Salamandridae; genus Lissotriton; species Lissotriton helveticus. The sequence goes on along the minus strand of NC_136057.1, from coordinate 187,251,885 downwards.
CATCTGGATCTTATAAATTTCATTGCATCCAGGTACAAAAGTGGTTGTGTTATCCTCAGGCGAGTATGGAGCGTATACACATCTACAAACAATGTATTCAATATATAGGTCACATATCTAAATCAGTAATTACCAACTATCATCTAACCAGTTGGTATCTGGCACCTTATATCCCATATCTAAATCGTAATCTCACCTAATGTACGATGTGAAGCGTTAAGACTCTCCACTGTATCCTAATTCACTATATCCAAATATCTGCTCCATACGAGTACGTATCTGAAATTAAAGCCATACATTCATAAGTATAACTATTTTAATGCTTGCTCTCATAGCAGTATCACCGTTCCAAACTCACCATGCAATATCTTCCGAGTCGCGTATTCCGTGGCGTTCTGCGGCCGCGCCATCTTGTAATGGCTTAATATAGATATCTGGTCGACGCGTAAAGCATCAATTCTAAGGGCGCCATTTTGTAATGGTGTGGTTCGCCCTAACAGTAATCGCATATCGGCAAGTTGGTAGCTAGAGATATATAATCCCCTGTCATGAGGTACTCCAAGTTATGTCTACCATAATTAAAATATTTTTGAAGTACTGTATAGTACTTATAAAAGAATGTTAATATAGTATAGCGGTTGAATTAACTTGCCGCGCCATCTTGTAATGGCTTAATATAGATATCCGGTCAACGCGTAAAAGCACCAATTCTGAGTGCGCCATTTTGTAATGGTTTAGTTCGCCCTAATAGTAGTTGTATATCCGCATAATAATGGCTAGAAATACGTAATCATCACTTAGGAGGTACTCCAAGTTATATCTAACATTATTAGTATATTTTAAATACTATATGGATTTACTTGCAGCGCCATCATTAAAAGGCTACATTCGAAATTAAGCCCAAATCATAACTAAGAGGTCATGTACCGTATACAGTAGTTATGAACCACAAGTAATTTTGTTAGCAAAACGTATGATATCATTATGTCTCAATAATGTAATGTTTAGCTTATTCTTGCTACAATGCGTTAACCAAGCAGTCCACGGTACACATGGGTTACACAAATCCTTATGTATCGTTTCAAATACTCAATTCACCTATACATAAGTGAGGGGTAGCTGGACGATAGATATCCTTAACGCCAATATATAAAGTCAAAATTAACACGAGCATTAATAGCATCTATTTAACATAGAAGCATCACAGTCTCAACAATTCTACGTGATACATTGTGTACATCGGATATTGTGTATGTCCTTGGGGCGACAAAACAACAACATAACATGTCAATAGAACATGCTCAAGCTCTTCATTCATAATGTCAAGATGTACATAATACTTCAACTTCAATTGCCCAGGTAAAATTCATATTCATGATCAACATTGAGACCGCATTCCACGGCCTTCAGTTTAATCAACCATTGAACTTCACGTCTTCTCAACATCAGAAGTCTGTTCCCACCACGTGGGTCTGCTTTGATATGGTCGATACCATGGTAAGTAAAACAATGCTGATCTTTATTTGCAAAATTTTGTACTAGGTGGGATGCAATCGGATAGCGTGTATCACCATTTTTCAAGGCTCTAAAATGTTCTGCAATTCTGTCCTTGACCCTCCTAATTGTGCTCCCCACTTAAATCTTTCCACAGGAGCAGGATATCACGTAAACCACAAATGTAGTGTCACAGTTCATAAACATTCCAATTGTGTATATTCCTGAATTATTGTATTCAAAAGTTAGTACCTTCTTTTTAGCCCATCTACAGGAAACACAGCGGCCACATTTGTAAAAGCCCTTAAAACTGTTAAGCCAATCAGTTTTATTCAATTTGCTTGGGTAACTCGGACTTAATAAGTTCCTCAAAGTAGTCCCTCTCCTGAAGGTCAAACTCGGTCTATCATATAAATGTGTTCTTAGATCATTATCCATAACAAGAAGGTGCCAGTGTTTCCTCAAAATTGTGAATAGTTTGGAACTGTCAACACCATAATTCGTAATTAGTCTAACTTTCTGATCACTAGTTATGCCATCCTTCTTCTGTCTTTTCAGGGTGAATTCCCTTTTCATTTTCTTAGCTCTAGATACAGCTAATCTGATTGTCTCCTCCTTGTAACCTCTATTGCGAAATCTATTGGACATGTCCATCAAATTACTCTCAAAATCATTGTCATTCACACAATTACGGCGGGCCCTAATAAATTCACCATAGGGTATGGCTCTTTTCTGACAGCTAGCATGACTACTTTCTGCATGAAGGATTGCGTTGCAGCTCGTAAGTTTCCTAAACATCCTACTCTTTATTCTGTCACCCTCAACGAACAACTCAACATCCAAAAAAGTAATGCTCTGTTTGTCATAGGACGTTGTAAATTTCAAATTATATGCATTCTCATTAAGGTATTCAAAGAAACCTTTCAAAGTGTCAACTGTGCCTGTCCATATTAACAGGCAATCATCAATGAAACGTCCCCAATAGTGTATATATTGGGTCCATTCACTTCCCGCCGGGCCCCAGATCCGCTCCGCCTCGAACCAACCCATGAACAGGTTGGCGAAAGACGGAGCAAATCGTGAGCCCATCGCGGTCCCAAGGCGCTGTCTAAACCACTTTCCATCAAACAGAAACACATTATTCTCTAAAACTAATTTGGTCATTCGTAGTAACATTTGAGTATGATCATACATTTCAACCGGTCGTTGGCTGAGAAAGTGGTCCAGAGCACGTATACCTAGACTGTGATCAATAATAGTATATAAAGATACCACGTCTAGTGTAACTAGTAACATGCCATCTTCCCAAACCATATCTTCCAGTAGGTTTAGAACGTGTTTTGTGTCTTCAATAAAAGACGGAAGGTTATATACATATTGTCTCAAGAAGCAGTCTATGAATTCTGATAATCGTTCCGTTGGACCACCTATGCCGGAGACAATAGGCCGCCCTGGCGGATTGTCCCGGCATTTGTGGACCTTAGGAAGAGTATACAGGCAAGGTGCCTTGGGACTACTCAAGGTCAGGTAAAGGAATTCATCATGGTCTAAAAGTGCTAGATCATACCATATCTTAATTTCCCCATTGATTTTAACAATAAGTTCTGGTCATGGATTGGTAGTAAGTTTCTCATAGTAAGTGATGTCATTGAGTTGGGAGTAGACTTCATTGTTATAATCTAGAGTGTCTAATACAACAACATTCCCACCCTTATCGGCACTACGTATTGTAATGGATTTGTTATTGATAAGTTCATGTAATGCCTCTCTTTCACCAAAAGTAAGATTGTGCTGAAATCCTCTCTTGCCCATCCTACGTGATATATCAATTTCTCTATCAATTTCAGTGCTAACCATTTTAAAAAACACATCTATAGTGTTGCCTGGTATAAGTTGTGGTGTCCACTTGGACTTAACTTTGAGTCCACTCCCTTCCCTTTGAAATCTGGTAATTTCCAAGTCTTCCATAGGTTTCATTCATTTCATTTCATTTTCAAGCTTTATTCGACTATTAAAAACAATCACGAAAGCGTACAATAAAACACAATACAAACATAAGAATAAAAAAAGCTCAGCAATGAAAAGATTACGGAAAATTAAAACACCAGACTTTTCCTGTGAGAAATGGCTTTGAGTAAAAAAGTAGCAGTAAAAAAACAGATGTCTGCAGAGTCAAGTGCAAATAACAATTCCATGGCTTGGGTAATAGTATACACTGAAAATCTTAAAAACATAGGTCTAAGATAGAGACGGCGAAGATGCATATAAAGTGGGCAAATAAGCAAGAAATGCAGAGTACTTTGCCTAGTCTGACCGCCACAGGGACAAGGGGAATGGCTATGATGTTTCATCTCAGGGAAGGCAACTAAGTTATGGACAATACCAAGTCTGAATCGTGTCAGAACAAACTGATGGGACTGTTTAGTTATGAATTTTAGATACAAAGGCATGCCCTTTACTTCTGGTTTAATGGTATGATAGAATACATAGGTGGACATGGCAATACTCTTTAACCTACGCATATCAGACTTAGTTTGAATGAAAACATCTTTAAGTTCCTTTTTTGATAAGGTAACGACACAATAAGGATCCTTAATGATGTCAAGGTTAAATACATCACCAAAGGTGGAAGAGACATAGCTTAGCCAAGGAATCTTAAGGGCCTTGTCCAACTTCAAACAATCGGTGATAATTTTCCTGGAAAAAGTAGTCTCTTCTTTTGCCCAAGTTGACCTCCATACCATAAGAGGTCTTAATCCCATCAGATCAGTCAGATAATTCAAACAGACCTCACTGTGGCACAATACAGTAGGTGCCGAAGGAGGTAGGCAAAGCAATCTTCTAAGAAACCCATTCTCGGTATTTTGCAATACCCTATGCTGACTATAACCCCAAATACCAGAGCCGTACAGAGCAATAGACGCACATCTATGCCTGTAAATGTCTACCATATCAGGTATACGGCGGCTCCCTAGTTTTGCAGCAAAGCGAAAAATACCAGATGAGCTTTTGGCCATTCTACCATTAACATTTGAGATCTCCTGGGACCAAGTCCCCTTATTATTAAAGGTAACACCGAGGTAGCAGAACCTATCCACTACCTCAATATTATGGTTGTTAAAATGGAACGGCATGACAGACTTCACCCTTTTACCACAGGCCATAATAAAAGTCTTGGTGTTATTTATTTTCAATTTCTTCTCATTAATAAAATTATAAAAAGTATTCATTAATTTCTGTAGCCCATTAGGAGTACGCGAGAGGAGCACCGTATCGTCGGCATAAAGCAGAACTGGTACGGGAAGTCCACCAACCTGTGGGGAGTCTGCCTGGACCTTCTTAAGTTCAGATTCCATAGAATTGATAAAAAGGGAAAATAACAGGGGGGCCAGTACACAGCCCTGCCTTATGCCTGACTTAACCTTGATTTTCTCAGTACATTCACCCAATGAACCAAAGCGTATCTGGGCCGACAGCTTATTATAGAGGCGAGCCAGAAAGTGGATGATTGCCGGAGGGGTGCCCATGGCCAATAAAGTGGACCACAAAAGTTTATGGTCCACAAGGTCGAAGGCGCTCGTAAGGTCGGCAAAACAGAGAAATAGGGAACCTTGTTTCGCTCTCGTGTATTTCCCTATGAGGAGGTCAAGATTGAGGCACTGCTCCGTTGTCCCCAAACCTTTGCGGAAACAAAATTGGGATTCAGCCATGATATTGTTTTCCTCTACCCACTCCTCCAGCCTTACCAGGAGAACCCTACTCATAATCTTTAGGGAGGAATCAAGAAGGGAGATAGGGCTCACTATACTATACAGTACTTCAAAAATATTTTAATTATGGTAGACATAACTTGGAGTACCTCATGACATTGGATTATATATCTCTAGCTACCAACTTGCCGATATGCGATTACTGTTAGGGCGAACCACACCATTACAAAATGGCGCCCTTAGAATTGATGCTTTACGCGTCGACCAGATATCTATATTAAGCCATTACAAGATGGCGCGGACGCAGAACGCCACGGAATACGCGACTCGGAAGATATTGCATGGTGAGTTTGGAACGGTGATACTGCTATGAGAGCAAGCATTAAAATAGTTATACTTATGAATGTATGGCTTTAATTTCAGATACGTACTCGTATGGAACAGATATTTGGATATAGTGAATTAGGATACGGTGGAGAGTCTTAACGCTTCACATCGTACATTAGGTGAGATTACGATTTAGATATGGGATATAAGGTGCCAGATACCAACTGGTTAGATGATAGTTGGTAATTACTGATTTAGATATGTGACCTATATATTGAATACATTGTTTGTAGATGTGTATACGCTCCATACTCGCCTGAGGATAACACAACCACTTTTGTACCTGGATGCAATGAAATTTATAAGATCCAGATGTTGTCTTGACTTGACAGAGACTATCAAACATTGATTTGGTGAGTGTCTACTACGTTTTAATGATTAATGTACGAGGTATTGCAATTTACTGTCAGATTTACTTGTGCAGTCATCTTATTAAAATGGATTTACTTGTAGGGTTAGACATGTAAAACTCGAATTGGAATTGAACTACTATTGATGCTGACGAGCTATTGGATAAGTGCTACCGTTATTGACCCCAACATTAGAGATTTCTTTGAGTTAATGGTGAGTCATTTATTTGAAACTAATAGATAGCATGCAATGCGTGATCCAGTTACCCATGCATCATATGGTGATCACAAACCATTTATTTGATTTAATTAGTATACATAGAGAATGTTAAATATTCTAAGAGTACAGAAGCACGAATTTGGTGGACATGTTTCTTCTTTCGCAATCACATTGATAATCTTTGAACTAAAATTTGGTTTGAGGGTGTATCCCCTTCACTTTCTTTAAATTGCTTTTTTTACAGACGCATGTTGAAGCAAATGCTGATATTTGGATATGTTACTGTACTTAGAATTGATTGTAATTGTTTTGGGTTGCAGCCCTGAAGAAGTCATATGCTGACGAGCTATTGGATAAGTGCTACCGTTATTGACCCCAACATTAGAGATTTCTTTGAGTTAATGCCCTGAAGAAGTCATTGTCTTACAGACAGACGAAACACGTGTTGGCTGCGCATTTGAATAAATCGAATTTTCCAAAGACACTTTAATTTGTTTTGGACTGAAGATTGGATGATTATTGATGATTGAAGATAACACTTGACAAAGACAAAAAAAGAAATATTTGCTGAGTGCTCGGAGGAATATCTAATTATTAACCATTGGTTGCTTCAGAGGTTGTGGTAACCGATCTCTATTCTCTTCCTGAGCACCGACCTTACTTATTACTTTTGAAATTGACTATTTTACCTATACATTGCTGTGCGCTCCTATTAACCGTTACCATTTTTTGCTGTTGTTGTTATATAGGTTGAGAGAGCAGCCGCTTAGGTTACAATATGAATAGGGACAAGGAGGCAGAATTACTTTTTGGGAACTTAGCTGCAGGTGGCACCATAGGGAAGTCTGTGGGTCCTCCTACTGTTACTAAGAAAGAAGGCCTTAGAGCCAAATTCGCGAAATTAGAACTGTTGAAACGTACTGAACTCAATAAATGGTGGGATGCTGCCACCTTGAAACAATACTTGATTCTTAATAGGATCCCACGGGGACTGAGATCTAATATAATACCAACCTATGAAGATTTGGAACCTGACTTGTATGATATATGGGAGAAGGAGCTAAATAACAGTTCGCGTAACCTTATACAGATTTTAATTGACAATGCAGATAGGAAGATAGCTAAATTACTCATCGAAATTAATAAACTAGAGGATGAGATCAAGGAAATGAACTTACCAGAACTTACGATCAAGAATTATACTATTCTTGATGACAAATTAAACGATCTTCAAATGGACATCAAGAGAAGAAAGGCACACAAACTTAAACGTGATGAGAAAGATTATGGAATGGGACGAGTGTACACATTCGCCAAAAGATTTGACTATTTGATGAAGAAAGGTTCTCCTAATACTATCAGTGGCAGTACCCCCATGATGAGTGATACAGATGCATCTTCAATAATATCGAGTAGTGAGAATGAAGATGCACCTGAGACAGTCCCGGCCGTTAATACTAATAATTTTTTAGAGGAAGTCCAGAGACTGAGGAGAGGGAATCGGGACTCAGAATTGAGGAATCGAGAGTCCACAGTAAAAAGACAAGGAGAGGTAGCAGGGGCGGCAGGAGATCCAGGCGCAAGAATCAGAACTCTAAGATCTTGGAAACAATAATGACAAATGATGTTACCACTGCATGTGACATAGAGGTGATCAATTTATCTTCTTGTGATTTGTCTGATAACATGTTATCTGTACTCAAAAAGGGTTTGGGTTTTTGTCCTGCAACTCGAATGGATTGGTGTATGGCTAAAATAGATCTGTTTAAATTTACTAGAACTCTGAAGTTAAAGAAGTTCTTTGCAAATGTGCCAGAGAGAGATAAACAATCTTCTAATAAAGTATTGAGTGAATTGACTATACAGGAATTGAAAGATACTCAACTTCTTTTATCACTAACGGAGAGAGAAGATGATCCTATAACTATGTTGAAACTTATGGAAGACTTGGAAATTACCAGATTTCAAAGGGAAGGGAGTGGACTCAAAGTTAAGTCCAAGTGGACCCCACAACTTATACCAGGCAACACTATAGATGTGTTTTTTAAAATGGTTAGCACTGAAATTGATAGAGAAATTGATATATCACGTAGGATGGGCAAGAGAGGATTTCAGCACAATCTTACTTTTGGTGAAAGAGAGGCATTACATGAACTTATCAATAACAAATCCATTACAATACGTAGTGCCGATAAGGGTGGGAATGTTGTTGTATTAGACACTCTAGATTATAACAATGAAGTCTACTCCCAACTCAATGACATCACTTACTATGAGAAACTTACTACCAATCCATTACCAGAACGTATTGTTAAAATCAATGGGGAAATTAAGATATGGTATGATCTAGCACTTTTAGACCATGATGAATTCCTTTACCTGACCTTGAGTAGTCCCAAGGCACCTTGCCTGTATACTCTTCCTAAGGTCCACAAATCCCTGGACAATCCGCCAGGGCGGCCTATTGTCTCCGGCATAGGTGGTCCAACGGAACGATTATCAGAATTCATAGACTGCTTCTTGAGACAATATGTATATAACCTTCCGTCTTTTATTGAAGACACAAAACACGTTCTAAACCTACTGGAAGATATGGTTTGGGAAGATGGCATGTTACTAGTTACACTAGACGTGGTATCTTTATATACTATTATTGATCACAGTCTAGGTATACGTGCTCTGGACCACTTTCTCAGCCAACGACCGGTTGAAATGTATGATCATACTCAAATGTTACTACGAATGACCAAATTAGTTTTAGAGAATAATGTGTTTCTGTTTGATGGAAAGTGGTTTAGACAGCGCCTTGGGTCCGCGATGGGCTCACGATTTGCTCCGTCTTTCGCCAACCTGTTCATGGGTTGGTTCGAGGCGGAGCGGATCTGGGGCCCGGCGGGAAGTGAATGGACCCAATATATACACTATTGGGGACGTTTCATTGATGATTGCCTGTTAATATGGACAGGCACAGTTGACACTTTGAAAGGTTTATTTGAATACCTTAATGAGAATGCATATCATTTGAAATTTACAACGTCCTATGACAAACAGAGCATTACTTTTTTGGATGTTGAGTTGTTCGTTGAGGGTGACAGAATAAAGAGTAGGATGTTTAGGAAACCTACGAGCTGCAACGCAATCCTTCATGCAGAAAGTAGTCATCCTAGCTGTCAGAAAAGAGCCATACCCTATGGTGAATTTATTAGGGCCCGCCGTAATTGTGTGAATGACAATGATTTTGAGAGTAATTTGATGGACATGTCCAATAGATTTCGCAATAGAGGTTACAAGGAGGAGACAATCAGATTAGCTGTATCTAGAGCTAAGAAAATGAAAAGGGAATTCACCCTGAAAAGATAGAAGAAGGATGGCATAACTAGTGATCAGAAAGTTAGACTAATTACGAATTATGGTGTTGACAGTTCCAAACTATTCACAATTTTGAGGAAACACTGGCACCTTCTTGTTATGGATAATGATCTAAGACCACATTTATATGATAGACCGAGTTTGACCTTCAGGAGAGGGACTACTTTGAGGAACTTATTAAGTCCGAGCTACCCAAGCAAATTGAATAAAACTGATTGGCTTAACAGTTTTAAGGGCTTTTACAAATGTGGCCGCTGTGTTTCCTGTAGATGGGCTAAAAAGAAGGTACTAACTTTTGAATACAATAATTCAGGAATATACACAATTGGAATGTTTATGAACTGTGACACTACATTTGTGGTTTACGTGATATCCTGCTCCTGTGGAAAGATTTATGTGGGGAGCACAATTAGGAGGGTCAAGGACAGAATTGCAGAACATTTTAGAGCCTTGAAAAATGGTGATACACGCTATCCGATTGCATCCCACCTAGTACAAAATTTTGCAAATAAAGATCAGCATTGTTTTACTTACCATGGTATCGACCATATCAAAGCAGACCCACGTGGTGGGAACAGACTTCTGATGTTGAGAAGACGTGAAGTTCAATGGTTGATTAAACTGAAGGCCGTGGAATGCGGTCTCAATGTTGATCATGAATATGAATTTTACCTGGGCAATTGAAGTTGAAGTATTATGTACATCTTGACATTATGAATGAAGAGCTTGAGCATGTTCTATTGACATGTTATGTTGTTGTTTTGTCGCCCCAAGGACATACACAATATCCGATGTACACAATGTATCACGTAGAATTGTTGAGACTGTGATGCTTCTATGTTAAATAGATGCTATTAATGCTAGTGTTAATTTTGACTTTATATATTGGCGTTAAGGATATCTATCGTCCAGCTACCCCTCACTTATGTATAGGTGAATTGAGTATTTGAAACGATACATAAGGATTTGTGTAACCCATGTGTACCGTGGACTGCTTGGTTAACGCATTGTAGCAAGAATAAGCTAAACATTACATTATTGAGACATAATGATATCATACGTTTTGCTAACAAAATTACTTGTGGTTCATAACTACTGTATACGGTACATGACCTCTTAGTTATGATTTGGGCTTAATTTCGAATGTAGCCTTTTAATGATGGCGCTGCAAGTAAATCCATATAGTATTTAAAATATACTAATAATGTTAGATATAACTTGGAGTACCTCCTAAGTGATGATTACGTATTTCTAGCCATTATTATGCGGATATACAACTACTATTAGGGCGAACTAAACCATTACAAAATGGCGCACTCAGAATTGGTGCTTTTACGCGTTGACCGGATATCTATATTAAGCCATTACAAGATGGCGCGGCAAGTTAATTCAACCGCTATACTTTATTAACATTCTTTTATAAGTACTATACAGTACTTCAAAAATATTTTAATTATGGTAGACATAACTTGGAGTACCTCATGACAGGGGATTATATATCTCTAGCTACCAACTTGCCGATATGCGATTACTGTTAGGGCGAACCACACCATTACAAAATGGCGCCCTTAGAATTGATGCTTTACGCGTCGACCAGATATCTATATTAAGCCATTACAAGATGGCGCGGACGCAGAACGCCACGGAATACGCGACTCGGAAGATATTGCATGGTGAGTTTGGAACGGTGATACTGCTATGAGAGCAAGCATTAAAATAGTTATACTTATGAATGTATGGCTTTAATTTCAGATACGTACTCGTATGGAACAGATATTTGGATATAGTGAATTAGGATACAGTGGAGAGTCTTAACGCTTCACATCGTACATTAGGTGAGATTACGATTTAGATATGGGATATAAGGTGCCAGATACCAACTGGTTAGATGATAGTTGGTAATTACTGATTTAGATATGTGACCTATATATTGAATACATTGTTTGTAGATGTGTATACGCTCCATACTCGCCTGAGGATAACACAACCACTTTTGTACCTGGATGCAATGAAAGTTATAAGATCCAGATGTTGTCTTGACTTGACAGAGACTATCAAACATTGATTTGGTGAGTGTCTACTACGTTTTAATGATTAATGTACGAGGTACTGCAATTTACTGTCAGATTTACTTGTGCAGTTATCTTATTAAAATGGATTTACTTGTAGGGTTAGACATGTAAAACTCGAATTGGAATTGAACTACTATTGATGCTGACGAGCTATTGGATAAGTGCTACCGTTATTGACCCCAACATTAGAGATTTCTTTGAGTTAATGGTGAGTCATTTATTTGAAACTAATAGATAGCATGCAATGCGTGATCCAGTTACCCATGCATCATATGGTGATCACAAACCATTTATTTGATTTAATTAGTATACATAGAGAATGTTAAATATTCTAAGAGTACAGAAGCACGAATTTGGCGGACATGTTTCTTCTTTCGCAATCACATTGATAATCTTTGAACTAAAATTTGGTTTGAGGGTGTATCCCCTTCACTTTCTTTAAATTGCTTTTTTTACAGACGCATGTTGAAGCAAATGCTGATATTTGGATATGTTACTGTACTTAGAATGGATTGTAATTGTTTTGGGTTGCAGCCCTGAAGAAGTCATATGCTGACGAGCTATTGGATAAGTGCTACCGTTATTGACCCCAACATTAGAGATTTCTTTGAGTTAATGCCCTGAAGAAGTCATTGTCTTACAGACAGACGAAACACGTGTTGGCTGCGCATTTGAATAAATCGAATTTTCCAAAGACACTTTAATTTGTTTTGGACTGAAGATTGGATGATTATTGATGATTGAAGATAACACTTGACAAAGACAAAAAAAGAAATATTTGCTGAGTGCTCGGAGGAATATCTAATTATTAACCATTGGTTGCTTCAGAGGTTGTGGTAACCGATCTCTATTCTCTTCCTGAGCACCGACCTTACTTATTACTTTTGAAATTGACTATTTTACCTATACATTGCTGTGCGCTCCTATTAACCGTTACCATTTTTTGCTGTTGTTAGGATAAGGGAGTTGCACACCTAAAATAAAACTTTTAGAAAATAGCCAATATTTATCTGTGCATAACAAGACCAAAACGATAGAAATCCGACATACATAAATCAAGATACGAGTTTTGTAAGAATCAGCTCAAAATAAAGCTCCTTGAAGTCGATATACGGGGCTATTGCGGCATCGTGATCAATAAATCCAACAGTTCAGGCCGACTGCAAGAGGTGCCAGCCACATATTGTGCTGAGACGACCCACAAACAGTACCTTGGAAATGTAGGGTGTTGTAGACCTTGCGATGAGATACGAAGATGCTGTGTCGCCGGTGTTGGTAAGCGTCAGCTCAGGAGGTCAGTGCCGAACTCATCGGGCCCTTGAAGTCACACACATTGCAGATCGAACTCCGTGAGGTTGAAGTCAGGATCGCTGGTGTCGACGGGGCCGAGGCTGCGATGCGAAGTGGGACGATGCGACGTGTGGTGCCCACAGGTCACGGTGCAGGCAGCAGCTCATTGATGGCATCTGGTGGCGTACGTGAGACTAGGGCTGCGATTTGAAGCAGGGCGATGTGACGTGCCGTGTCCACAAGTCACGGTGCAAGCAGCAGTGTGGCATTGTTGCTGAAGCGCTGTCATCGGTAGACTCAAGGCTGCGATGCGAAACAGGGCGATGCATTGTGCAAGTCCCGTGGGTCTCAGTGCAAGCAGCAGCATCATTTAATGATGCTGTAGTCGATGGCCCTGATGTCAGAAGATCAGGTCAGCAGTGTGGGACCGGCGATGCTTTGTATACCTCACGAGCGGCATCCACAAACCACAGTGCAGGCAAGGCATCATTGACGATGTTGCGGCGTTGTCAGTGATACCAGGGCTGCGATGTGAAGCGAGGCGGTGTGGTGCCCTTAGATCAAGGTGTAAGCAGCGGCTCGATGACGTCATCAGGCGGCAGCAGTGAGACCACGGTTGCATTGTGAAGCGGGGCGATGTTTCATGAGGGGCCGTCAGGCCATATGCAGACAGCGGCGTCAGCGATGGTGTCGATGTTACTTTTTCTGCTGTTGCAGTATGAACACGCAGTTCCCAGTGCTGGTAAGCAGATTAAATTGAAGTCTTTGATGTTCCTAAGACTTTTAACAGGAGGCAAAGCCTACCTTGTGCCCTTCGAGAAACTTAAACAGCAGAATGAAGAAAGTTCAGTTCAGTCCTTTTACTGTCCAAACAGAAGAAGCACACAGCAGGCCAACACAGTAAAGCACTCAGCGAAGTGGTAGTCCTCCTGACAGCATTTCCAACTCTTCTTCTTGGCAGTGTCCTTAGTCCACAGAGTATTTCACCATCCAGACATCTAAAAACAAACTGCTACATGTTCTACCTTTTAAATACACTGCACCCTGCCCATGGGGTTGCCTTGGGCCTACCTTAGGGGTGACTTATATGTAGTAAAAGGTAAGGTTTGAGTCGGGCAAGTGGGTGCACGTGCCTGGTCGATATGACATTTTAAAACTGCACGCACACAGACACTGCAGTGGCAGGTCCGAGACACATTTGAAAGGCTACTGGTGTGTGTGGCACAATCAGTGATCCAGGCTCTGGGCAAACATAGTGCACTTTACTAGGGACTTATTAGTAAATCAAATATGCCAAACATGGATAAACCAATCGTTAATACAATTTTCACAGAGAGCATATGCATTTTAGCACTTAATAACAGTGGTAAAGTGCCCAGAGTCCTAAAACCAACAAAAACAGGTCAGAAAAATTAAAGAGAACAAAAGCAAAAGGATTGGGGATAAACCTGAACAATGCATGAAATCTATACATCTTGATGGTTACAGGGGACTTGAAAAACCCCAAAACAACTTTGAAAGGCAAATCATTGTCACTAACACCTCCCGAGCTCTGTACCTAGGTGTAACAATAGCAGGGACAGAGAAACTCTCATAACCATCCCAGATAAGATCTTCCAATACCCAGGCTTCTTGCACCATCACTATATCAAATTTAGGATTGTACTCAGTGCGATCCTGGTGCCACAACTTAGACTGATAGACAGCAGTATTCCAGCATACTAATTGAATCAAAGAGTCTATCCTGCTAGCTGTAACCAAAGACAAAGGTCTCACAGAGTCAGGGCAATACTTTAAAAAGTTTGTACTACCTTCAGATATATAACAGCTAGATGGTAGTCAGCTGATAGCCTCTAGACCCGAAAGTCTAGAGGCTAAATTCGAGAGGAGATTGAGCATGACAGCCATAATGTTTGGCAAAGGTCGCTGGGATGCTTGCACCACCCTAGGTTGTAAGTGTTTGTAAAAGAACACCAGTTGTACCAGATCAATACTCTTGGCCATATGTCTCTATTGGTTATTGCAAAAGAGCAAACGACGAGCTAAGCTCGGATAACAACAATCGATAACAATACAATCCCTTTTCAGTTGCTTAGCCGAAGAGCCAATCCACCTGAACCTCCTGACAAACAGAATATCTTTATTTTCCATAACATGAAAATTGGTGTTTTGACGTGGCCAATAACAGACCTTCATTTTAAGTTGGATGGTAGATTCCCAAACAGAAGGGGACAAAGGTGGCACATTTGTCAAAACGGCAACATATGGGCAGCATTCGGGGGGGAAGGTTTAAAAGTGAATGGAATAAGCCTGCTTGTTCATTTTCTGTACCAATACAACGTTATTACTTTCCTTACGAACAGACTCCCCCAGCTTGAGACATTAAAGGGCCAGAGGATACGTGCAGCAGGTATCATGTTGCTAGAACTAGAGTTTAACTGCAGGATTATCTGTCTCAACCAGCACTGTGCAACAGTAGACTCCATAATCCTCTACCTCTCCACCAAAGGAGCCAGACTGGCCTCAATAATCACCTTCAGTTGCTCAAGTAGCTGATCCAGGATGGTTTCACTACTATCACTAAAGTTATTCCTGGAATCTTCATTACACACTATAGCTGGGGAATCTTTACCAGGACACTTTTACAGGGTGTTTATACATGATACCAGCCCGTTTTGGCTGTCTTATCCCTTTAGCTCGTGGTCTTCCATCGCTCACTTGTGAGATTACTGAGTTATTTGAGTCCACTCTCATCACAAACATTCCAGGCCCTCAGAATCAGCTGCTGGTCCATTGCCAGTAGCCAAAGATTACCCAGATGGCTGATTGGCTCAGGGGAGAATAACAGGAGCAACCGGACACAGACCTAAATCAAGGGAAAGGCGCCGGCCCGCAAGGTCTATCTCCTTGGAGATAACCTCTACTGCTCTGGCCAAAAAGAGTTCAGAGCAGTACTACGGGACTCACAACTTGTTTTATCTTGATCCTTGACATCTTTTTTTTTTTCTTTCACATTACATCTTTAATTGATGAAAAGAAAAGAAAGACGCTTGAGTGACAGGTTGTAGACAAGTCCCACCAAACTAGAAATCCTAGGAAGCACATTAACAACACAACCAGACCGAAAATGTTTACACTTGCAGTTACCACCCAGTCAGGGCCCACGCATAGGTAAGAAATAAATATCATCAGATAAATGTTGCTACTAACCTGAGAGGATTTTTGGAACTTTGAGTCAAACGAAATGGCCCAGCCCAGGTGCATCCCACACTGTGGGAGTATGCACTCGACTGGCACTCTACCTTGCCCCGCCTCAGAGTCTTGGCTAGGAATTATGGGCCTTATGGCCCTCAGCCGCCCCAACAAAAGTCTGCAGCAGTCCGATCTCCTGCGTTCCGGGTGTCCCAGTGGGAGTTTATGCGCCTGACTGCTGCGCTTCAGCTTCCCCCCCCCCCTCAGGGCCTTAGCAAAGAATGATGGGCCTTGTGGTCTTCCACATCCCGAACAACAAAGTCTACAGGAGCCAGAACTTAAGAATATGATATTAACCCCTTGGCCGTGGGGGTAATTCCCCCGCTGTGCTGAGGGCGGGGGGCGCGCACAGCGCCCCGGTGCTTATGACGAGCTCAGCTCGTCATAAGCCACGGTGGCCGTGTGCTCATGACGAGCTGAGTTGGTCACGGCCACGCCCGTTTCTTTGGAACGCTCAGCACAGCAGGGGAATAAGCCCCGCGTGCGAGCGTTGCGGCCGTTATGACGAGCTCAGCTCGTCATAAGCACACGGCCATCGTGGCTCATGACGAGCTGAGCTCGTCATGAGCATAGGTGGGGTTAAGAGTTAGTCACATTGATATACTCATTTGACTTACCTGTTGTAAGACCTGCTGAGTTTGGCAGCCCAGAAGATTTACTGATCGAACCTCTGGCATACGACTGCGCAGGGGGTGTGTGGTAAAAAGGCTGTGGTGTTCTGCAGCTGAAAAAAGAAACACAATCACTTTATTTGGGGGTAGATATACACATGCTTTGATGGAAAGATCATACTTCATGTTTGGTCATTGAATTAAAACAAGGAAATACCTCAACACAAGAAGAAGAACAGCTATCATTGGGCACATGCAGTCAGGTGCGGACTTGTGTGAAGACCACTAACAATGGGGAGGATTCTTGTGAGGAACTAGCTATTTCTAAGAGGATCAATCTTTTGCGAGGCTTTGTGGCAGCTACTTTGCACCAATAGCTATAAAACTAAAGCATGAATGTTCGTACACAGCTTTGCACAGTTTAGCAAGATGCTGCTGTTGTTGTAAATCTTTATTCGATTATTTTAAAAAAGATCATAAAAGAGTAAAACATACACATGACAAATATCAATGTGACAAAAGCAAGTGAAGAATAGAGCTACATGATAAAGAAATACATAATCATTAAGAACATTAAAGAGCATTCGATTCGAGAATAAACATCTATAATCCAGATGTGCTAAAAATTAGCTGCATGGCACCAATACAGCGTGGTTTTTTAGGAAGGAACCTACAGCAGAACAGACTGACGACTCAGACAGCATACGAAGGTAGTGAAAGGCTGGTACACTTTAGGATCACAGTGCGCAGTACAACAGACTACTAAACAGACCCGGTGTATTAGTATTGAGTCCAGGGACCAAGAGGGATGTCCAAAGATGGACCACGGTACTCACAAAGCGCATTTAAGCACTAGATCAGTGGGCCCCTCCTCCTTGACGCAGGCTCCTCAAAGCTGCTGGGGGATGTAGTTCCACACCAGCAGAAGGACACAATATACGGCAGTCAAAGCTCCTGAGGTGCAGAACTCACACAGCTTTTTTAAGCACAAGATCAGCAGGACCCCTCATCTTTGCTGCAGGTTTCTCGAAGCTGATGAGAGATGTAGCCCCACATCAGTAGCAGTATGCGGCAAGATGCAATTCTTACCATATATCCGGCTGACGCTGTATTCTTTTCTAGAATTGGAACAGCGTTTCTACAGTAACTTTGAATCTAAAGCAGCTAGTGTAAATAATTGACAACCATGAAGCGTTCCAGGTATTGAGAGATTTGGTGAGAGTTTAAATATTGAGACTTCTAGAAATGATTGAGAAACCAGTGTGTGCTAAAAGCAGTTGAACTCTGTTGTAACCACAACATGAGACAGAGTGGTATGTAGATAACAAGCTTTATTTAACGTCAGCAACAAGACATCGGCGCGCCCGCTGCCTGCAGTCAGCCTGTGAGAACTGACAGCTGGCATCCGGCGCTCGGCATAGAACCTTCGGCATTCCAGCATTCCACGGCGGGGCGTGGAGCGGAATGACGTCACAACATACCCCCCTTTCCTCTACACGCAGGTAGGGAATAAAAAGGAAAACAATGGGAAGGAAAGGCATGTAAATGTCAGAAGCATAGAACATAACAATAAATCATCCGACAATGAAGTCATGCAAATGCTGAGGGGGTCTCCTGGCCCGTAAGGGTCTCTGATAGGATTGAGCTCTATGGAGATCAGGTGAGTCATCATTTGTGTTAAATGGCCTTTGACTATTGCTCAGGTTATCCCCACCAGGGCCTGGTGCCTTCACTCCTACACCTGTGGGAGCACTGTGGAGCAATTGACTGTCATAAGCCAACATGTACCCAGAACATGAATTCCTGGTAACCACTTTACTAACCACGCTTTTGGGAACATGATCTCGTGAGCAGTACTTTGCTACCCTCCGTAGGTTCCACTTTTCACCATTCTCTAACACAATGGGTGTGCTTCCTTTACCTGGAAGGGTCCTCGAAATTTGCATAAGCCTCTTACCCAGCGTCCGGAACGGACCTTGACCCAGTCACCAGCAATTATGCTGGACACATTCTTTTCCTTGTCGTGCACTCTACAGGAAGCATGCTCAGGAATGCTCACATCACATCCATTCTCTTTCTTTCCTTCAACCAATTCTCTGATCCACGGAGGCACCAGTTTTGAAGCTGGTTTCCTACCCCGCATGGCGACAAAGGGAATAGCTCCTGTTTTTGCATTTTCTGTCGTGCGATAGGCCCATACCAACTCGCTCAGAGTCTCCTCAATGTCAAGATTATTGGTTATTGCCAAACTTATTGCGCCCTTGATCATGCGATTGGCTCTCTCGACAATCCCATTGGATTGCGGGTTGTACAAAGTCGTGAACGTGTCTTTAATACCACACTCACTCAGAAATTCTCTCATCTCACCAGAAGATAGCTGAGTCCCGTTGTCCGTAATAAGGACAGCGGGATGACCCTCCTCCTTGAAAATCATGCGCAAAACCTTAATGGTAGTTTGAGTGGTTATTTCAGGGAGTAGGTAGACAATGAGCCACCGAGTATGAACATCCATTACCACTAACCCAAATCTTTTGCTGGGGTGAACACCCGGCATTGGCCCAATGAAATCGAGGCATATGCTGTGCCACACTACACCCGGGTCATGGATGGAATTTGGGACAGATTGGGGTCCCACCTTGAGTCGCTTCTCACTTTCGCGGCACTCACTGCACCTCTCCACCCAATCGACCACCTCACCATCCATACCAGGCCACCAAAATTCGTTCCTCAACCGTTTCCTCGTAATGGTTTGGCCCAGATGCCCTTCATGCGCCAAGTCAAAGAGTCTTTTCCGAATGCCAAATGGGGGAATTATTTTGTCTCCACGCACGATGACCTGACCAGCAACGATTGACAATTCGTCAATGACTGCATTAAAAGGTCTAATGCTGATAGGCAAGGTGCTCTCCCTACGTCTACCTTTTGAAATGAGATTCATAACATTCTTTAGCACTTCATCCTTAGACATAGCTTCCACCCACTCTTTCTTACTGACTGCGCCGCTACTCCACTGAACTACATCTTCGATACTGGCGATTGCACCTTCACTTTCTTTTTTAGAAACTCCTGTCCTGTCTACGTCCTCCCAATTCAAGGACAGTCGTGACATGCAGTCGGCCTGTACATTGCGCCAACCTGAAATAAACTCATCAAAATTGTACTCTTGTAGTCTAGAGGCCAACCTTGCTAGTCTGGCTGACCACTTTCCTGTTCCACCTGGTGAGAGTATCTTCAACAATGGTTTATGGTCAGTGCGGAGTTTGAATCTACGCCCCCACACATACATCCTGAAATACTCCACACCCCAAGCGGCTGCTAGGGTTTCCTTTTCTATCACAGAGTAACAGCGCTCAGTGGTAGTCAGAGTACGAGAAGCGAATGCCACTGTTTTCTCATTGGTGCCGTCACACTGCGACAACACAGCTCCTACGCCAGTATCACTTGCATCCACAGTAATGATGGTTTTCCCATCTACACTAAATGGAACCAAAATGCCTGCATTGCATATTTCTTCCTTAATGTCAACAAAACACTTCTTCTGGTCATCCCCCCAACAAAACTTGATCCCTTTACTCATGAGCACTTTTAGTGGTTCAGTCTTACTTGCAAAGTTCCTCACAAACTTTGAATAGTACTCGATTAGCCCAATAAACGAGCGTAGCTGGTTTCTGTTGGTGGGGACTGGAGCCAATTTTATAGAAGCTAGCAAGTCTCTCTTTGGTTTTACGCCATCTGACGAGATGGAATGCCCCAGATATTCCACCTCGGTTGCCAAAAATGTAAATTTTTCCCTGCGTAATGTCAGACCAGATTCTAGGATTCGTGCCAGGGCATCTTTCAATGCAGAATTATGGTCACTCACACCCTCACCAAATACCAAAATGTCATCCTGGAAGTAAATTACATTTTTTATGCCTTTGAAAATCTCCGTGACCATTCTCTGGAACACGCTCGCAGCCGAACATAACCCAAAGGGCATCCTCGTGAATTGAAATATCCCCTCATTGGTGATGAAGGCTGTGAGGTGTTTTGATGACTCATGCAAGCGTATCTGATGGTAAGCATGACGAAGGTCAAGTTTAGAAAATAATTTTGCCCCTTTGAGCATCACCATCAGTTCCTTTATGTTGGGCAAGGGAAAGGTGTCAGGGATTACATTCTGGTTTAAACTCCTGAGGTCAACACAAAAGCGTAATTTACCATCAGCTCGTTGTGAAATAACAACCGGGGAAATCCATGATGAACACTCAATAGGTTCTAAGACCCCATTGGCTAGCATCTCATTCAACATTTTCTTCACCTCCCCCTTACCATGATGGGAACCTTTCTCAGTTTGTGTTGCACTGGGACCGCATTACTTTTCATCCTTATCTTATGTACGTATCCCTCCAGATTACCCAGCTGATCTCTAAAAACACCCTTACACCCTTCCAGGATGTCTGCCACAGAGAGATCATCTACCACCATGACCTGTTCTACTGCATGTGGGTCAATTTTGATATGGAGGTCAAACTGGTGATATCACCCTAAGATTGGAGGTCCTGATTCAGCTACATATACCTTACCCCTCACAGATCTTCCTTTAAAAACAATCACTGTTGCCATGTAACCAAGTATGTCTATCTTTTCACCCTGATACCCCCCTGGATTTATATCTTTGGGCAACAGCTTCTTATTTGGCCACTCTTGTTTGAATATTTTTTTTGGTATGATAGTATATAGTGACCCCGAGTCAACCATCAAGTCAACTTTTTTATCACCAATGACAAACCCAGCCTTAGGCCTGTTTTTCCTCCTTTCGTCTAAATTATGAGGTTCAGTGAGAAGAATTTCTCCATCCTCCCCACCCCCGCAAGACGAAGGTTCAACACACAAAATCCTATCAGGCTTGTAAGAGCATTCAGTAAACTCATCTGATAACATTGCCACCTTTCCCTTGTTGGCATCCCTGCACATTCTTTCAAAGTGACCCCTCCGGCGACACTTTCTGCATTCCATCCCAATGGCCCAACACTGCTTCGAGTCGAAAGTGTGGTAAGCACTGCCACACTTTCCGCAAACCTTGTTCCCGAACCTACTTGGATATGCTCTACCCCTGTTAGCATTCTTCACACCTTTAAACTTGGTAGAGGCAGCTACATCCCCTTCACAACCCTCTACAACAGATGTTTCACCTTCACAAGACATGCTAACTTTGTTGTCCCTACGATCCATTTCTTTCATGCAAGAGTCTGACTCCTCTATTATTTTTGCAATGTCAATTGCATCCTTGAGAGAGGGGTCCTTTGCGGCCCATAAACGTTCCTGAGTCTTCCTGCTTCAGTCATAGGGCCAAATTTGCACTTCAAAGAAAGTTCACGAAGTCTTGTGACAAAGTCATCAATTGACTCTCTAACTCTCTGTGGCTGGGTATAAAACTTGTACCTTCTCAACGCTATGTTTGTTTCCTTTGCAAATCTCAATTCTAGCCTTTTTCGTGCCTCCTCATAGACATCCTCAATGGGTTGACCACGCTCATTATTGGCAACAGGCAAATATTTAAAAATATGTTGTCCTTCTTTGCCTAAGTTAGTAAGCAGAATTGCCTTTTTCCTGTTGCTGCTGTAGTCCAGCGCATCCAAGGCTTCCAGGTAATTACCGAACACCTCGATCCACTCATCCCACTCTATGCTTGGATTCCCTGGCTGATTGAGAAAGTGAGGAGGCGTAGACACTGCAGATACATCAAGGGCACTTACATCCATTTTAACTCAAATGTATGCTCCCAACCAATTCAATTGTCTTATTTCTAGGCACTGTCATATACAAGGTTCAGTCTTTAGGCAAATGTGTTTTCTCATAATTATATGGCCAACATATACCACAATATACCATGAGGTGGCGCTGTTACCTAAGACTTACTGCACTTTTCTGTTAAATGTGCCAATTACACGTGAATGTGAATACAAGACAGAGCGTAGCTTATTCACCTCGCAATTTCTTATTTTCTTGCCTCTTTTATCTCAGAAATTGCAGCTTTCCTTTTTCCCTTTCCTATTTTACGTGCGCATCACTTCCTTGCACTTTCCTGACACGAAGCTTGAACTTCTCCTCACATGACAGCCTACAGCTGACTGCTCGCTGTCAAACTCGTCAAAACACCACTTTCCGCTCTTCACAAATCATGCGAGGTGTTTCCTAACTTTTCTCTCAATATTACATTGAGCATTCCACTCTGTCAAAGTTGCCAAGCTGGTTCTTCCAGAGTACGAGTGTCACTACTTAAACCCACAACAGAGAGAACGTCCTTTATTCAAATATGTTTCTTTTCAATTCAGACATTGTCACATAAATACACCATCGTCGCTCCTCTTGAATGTAATCTTTTCTTTAACATGGAGTGAACGTTTTCCTCACTCTCTTTTAAATAACTGCAAAGCAAAGCATTCTCCGCTTTTGATCTCTAACCAGCTGTTGCTCCGATTATATGAGACAAATCTCTCTAGATCTCCTCACACCAGCACAGACGCAATCTCTTACTGTTTCTTCTTCTGCGCTCGTCTTCTCTCTCTGCGTGAAGGCACCGTTTGAAGGTTCATTTGCTTCACCTTTCGCGCCTCAATATTCGCTGTATGCCCTGCTGCTCGCTGACTGTAGGCTGACCCTCGTCGCCAAGAACATGTTGTAACCACAACATGAGACAGAGTGGTATGTAGATAACAAGCTTTATTTAACGTCAGCAACAAGACATCGGCGCGCCCGCCGCCTGCAGTCAGCCTGTGAGAACTGACAGCTGGCATCCGGCGCTCGGCATAGAACCTTCGGCATTCCAGCATTCCACGGCGGTGCGTGGAGCGGAATGACGTCACAACAAACTCTAGATCCCTACAGCCACATGAAAAGCTATTTGAGACAGTGAGCATGGAGACTTGAAAAGTTACAAACCACAATAATGCTCAGGCAAGCACGACACAAGAAGCGTGAAGAGACAAGAGGCTACAGCCCATGAGAAATGCCAGACCAGTGACCTGCAGTAATTATAGAGATCAACTTTGTGGACATAAAACTTCAAGGGATCCAAGTGCAGTGCAATGAAATAGAGCTGAAAAAAGTGCTGACGAGAGCAGCTGAAAACAAAGAGCAGGACGCTCCTCCAGAGTACTATCTGGGAGGAGCTGTCAGGTCCAGGAGCTTGAAGAAGTGCTGACCAGAACAGCTGAAAACATTCTCCAGGACACTACATCTGGGTACTCTCAGGCTGGATCTGTGAGGCACAGGAGCAAGCCCGTCTACGCCCGTCCGCGCCTGGACCGCGCCCAGCGCCAGACCCCTGGTCCTCGACGATGCCAGCGCACCCGACGGACCTACGATGCAGCCACCCTCCACGCACTCAATGCCGGACGAAACGCCGCCTGCTACCAAGCCACCCCGAGGCGCACACACGTACACACGGACCCTTCACCTGCCAAACCTGCTGCTTCACCTGCCTCCGAACCGGCACCGCACCCGCCAAGCCGAGCACCAGCAACAACCACCTCAAGTGCATCCTGCTCAACACCCACTCCGTCCACTGGCACGCCGTGGGACTCTGGAACCTCCTCGACACAACCTCACCAGACGTCGCCTTCCTCACGGAAACCTGGATGAACGCCTCCTCAGCCCCCGACATCGCCATAGCCATCCCGGGCGGCTACAAGATCACCCGGAGGGACCGCGTCAACCAAACGGGAGGAGGCATCGCCATCGTCCACAGAAACACCATCCTCATCACGACCAACTCCGACGACACCCTGAATGCCGCCGAACACCTTCACTTCCAGATCCACACCGACCCCAAGACCACCCTCAGAAGCACTCTCATCTACAGACCCCCGGGAACACGCACACAATTCAGCGAAGCCATCGCAGACTTCGTCAGCCCGCACGCCCTCACCTCCTCAGACTACATCCTCCTAGAGGACCTCAACTTCCACCTGGAGAACAAGGACTGCAACACCGCCGCCCTACTGGACAACCTCGCCAACCTCGGACTCGAGCAACTGGTGAACACCCCCACCCACTACGCCGGCCACACGCTTGACCCCGTCTTCTCCTCCAGCAAGCACATCTCCTTCAGCCACTCCACCGGACTACACTGGACAGACCACAGCTGCGTCCACTTCAACTTCAGGAGAACCACGACCCACCACCACCCGCAACAAGTTCCCCGCAGAAGCTGGAGCAAGATCACCGCCGACCAGCTCACCACCACCCTCAGCCAGAACCCGCCCACCAACACGACGGACCCCGATGAGGCAGCCCGCAACCTCACACTGTGGCTCACCACCTGCGCCGACGAACTCTCACCACTGAAGAACCCTCCCAGCAGACCCGGCAGCAGGAAAGCCTCATGGTTTGCCACCGACCTCAATAACTCCAAGAAAACCTGCCGCACCCTCGAGAAAGCCTGGCGCCACGACCAGACAACAGAACACATGACCGCCCTCAAGAACGCCACCCGCAAACACCATCAACTGATCCGCACCACCAAGAAGACAGCATTCAAAGAAAGACTGGACAACAACACCCACAACACCAAGGAGCTCTTCAGCATCGTCAAAGAGCTCCCCAATCCCAGCGCCTGCAACACCGACATCACTCCCTCGCAAGACCTCTGCGACGCTCTCGCCTCGTTCTTCCACCGCAAGATCGCCGACATTCACAACAGCTTCGACGCACAAACCACGCACCCTACCACTGAACCAGCGCCCCCAACCACCACCCTCTGCACCTGGACCCCTGTCAACACCGAAGACACCACCCGCCTGATGAACACCATCCACTCCGGATCCCCCGCCGACCCCTGCCCTCACCACATCTTCAACAAAGCCGACTCCATCATCGCACCCCAACTCCGGAACATCATCAACAGCTCATTCGCATCCGCCACCTTCCTGGAGAGCTGGAAACATGCCGAACTGAGCGCCCTCCTCAAGAAACCCACGCGCGGACCCCATAGACCTGAAGAACTTCCTTCCCATCTCGCTCCTCCCCTTTCCAGCCAAAGTCATCGAGAAGGCCGTCAACAGACAACTCTCCCCCTTCCTCGAGACCAACGGATCCCTCGACCCTTCACAGTCCGGCTTCCGAGCAAACCACAGCACCGAGACCTCCCTCATCGCAGCCACCGATGACATCAGGTCCCTGCTCGACAACGGAGAAACGGCTGTCCTCATCCTCCTGGACCTCTCAGCAGCCTTCAACACCGTCTGCCACTGCACCCTGATACAGCGCCTCAGCTACACAGGAATCCAAGGAGCGGCCCTGGAGTGGATCATCTCATTCCTCGCCGGAAGAACCTAGAGAGTCCGCCTCCCCCGTTCCGATCCGCGGCCACCGAAGTCATCTGCGGCGTCCCGCAAGGATCCTCACTCAGCCCAACCCCCTTCAACGTCTACATGAGCCCCCTCGCAGCCATCGCCCGCCGACACAACCTCAACATCATCTCCTACGCCGACGACACCCAGCTGATCCTCTCCCTCACCAACAACCCCACCACCGCCAAAGCCAACCTCCAGGAAGGAATGAGAGACGTCGCAGAATGGATGACGATCAGCCGTCTGAAACTGAACTCAGACAAGACGGAAATCCTCATCCTCGGACCATCTCCCTCCGCGTGGGACGACTCCTGGTGGCCCCCTGCCCTGGGCAGCGCACCCAAACCAACGGACCACGCACGCAACCTGGGCTTCATCCTGGACTCCTTACTCACGATGACCAAGAAAGGGAACGCAGTCTCATCATCCTGCTTCAACACCCTGCACATGCTCCGAAAGATCTTCCGATGGATCCCCACAGAAACCAGGAAGACGGTCACCCAGGTCCTCGTCACCAGCCGTCTGGACTACGGGAACACCCTCTACGCTGGAACCACAACCAAACTCCAGAAAAGACTCCAGCGCATTCAGAGCACCTCAGCACGACTCATCCTGGACATCCCTCGCCGCAGCCACATCTCTGCCCACCTGAAAGACCTGCACTGGCTCCACGTCAACAAGAGGATCACGTTCAGACTCCTCACCCACGCACACAAGGCCCTCCACGACATGGGCCCGAAGTACCTCAACAGCTGCCTCTCTTTCTACACACCCACCCGCCAGCTCCGATCCGCCAGCCTCGCCCTCGCCTCCGTCCCACGAATTCGGAAATCCACCGTCGGATGAAGATCCTTCTCCTACCTGGCAGCCAAGACATGGAACTCCCTCCCCACTCACCTACGGCTGACCCTGGATCACCTCTCCTTCAGGAAACAACTCAAGACCTGGCTGTTCGAGCAATAGCGACCCTCCCCCACCCCCCATCCTCAGCGCCTTAAGACCCTTACAGGTGAGTAGCGCGCTATACAAATTCTTGTGATTGATTGATTGATTGATAGAAGAAGTGCTGACCAGACCAGCTGAACACACCCAGCAGGACACTCCACCTAGGTGCTCTCAGCAGATGTCAGGTACAGAAGCTGTTTAATTTCCTTGTAAACGCACGTAGAGTGCAACCGGGAGGTGCCTGGCTCCGCAACGTGGGCGCCATCTATGACCGGTGTTCTTTACCGGTAGAGGATCTGTTTATTTTATAGATTTACTGTTTATTTATACCTTTTTACATTTTACACTCCGCGCGTCAGCTGAGTAGAAGCCTGAGTGCGTAGGAGGAATTTTTAAAGACCAGACCAGCTCATTCTAAATAGAGCGGATACGGGGACACGCCACCCTCCCACACGGGAGAATATTTAGTAGCTGCCTCAGCGCATTCGCGCCGGCGGCGCACCAAAGGCAATCTGCCCATTTTACATCACCTCCTCAGCCAGGGACGGACTGGGAACTGAAAGCAGCCTGGCAAGTTTTGCCAGATCGCCCCTGTCCGGCGCGTAGCGAGCGAGAGCAGCGAACGAGCCCGACCACTACTAGGGCTTTTTTTCCCTCCAAGAAATTTTTGGAAGAACACAGACCAAAGTGGTGAATTTTACAGCACATTTTTCATTACATATTCAATTGTATCAACTTTCAAAGCACAGTAAATAGTAGATGATGACCTTAAAGAGCACCAGGTTACCCACCCAGCAATATGTACCCATAGACATTCTTATAGAGAGCACCAAAAATAGACACGAGTAGTGAATCAGAGAGAACAAAGTAAAAGTGAGATCAGCCCATATGGTGTGTAGCGAGCTAGCGCAGTGAGCAACCACTAATAGGGTTTTGGGGGTTGACCCCCCAAACAATTTGAGACACAGAAAGGCCAAAACAAAGCATGTTGTAACACATTTTTATAACTTTTAAAGCATAGTAAATGATTACCTTATGGAACACCAGGATACCCAGTTATAAATTACAGACACCAGAGAACACTAAAAAATGAAATGCCATTCTTTATGTAAAATAGTATAAAGACATTTAAAAACACACTTAACTTCAAACAATTGTGCAAAGGTTGTCACACGTTAAGCACTGACATGTGAAGCTGTGGAAATGTCACACATAAGCATCTGATAACTAGCACCTAGGCCACAGAGGCCAGAAACTACGGAAACGTCACACCCAGGCCCGGTCACACAAGGGCAAAAAGCATGAAAACATCACACATAAGCACCCAGGCAGCCAGAAAGCATGGAAATGTCTCACATGGCACCCTGACCAGAAAGCATGAAAGAAATCACTCAAAGGCACCCAAGCCAGTGGCACTGTTACACTTTTCAGAGTGTGGGTGCTGCCATCAATGTTGCATCTCATGGGATTGTGCAAAATTCAAGAATCACACAAAGAACAAGTGTAGCAATTGAGCCTTGTCTATATAAAACTTAAAAGTATATGCCAAACCATTTAAATACACTGCACTCTTTATACTGTACCTTGCCTTATGGACAGGGCGTGCGCTGGTAGTAACATCCTGGTGAAATATGTAGTAAAAGGGAATATTTTTAGGCCTGGCAAAAGGTTGCCAGGTAAAAATGGCAGTTTTACAACTGCACTGGCAATGGCAGGCCCAGGCCGTGACACATGTTTAAATAGGCTACTTAAGTGGGTGGCACAATAAGTGTTGCAGGCACAGTAGCAGCATTTAATTTGCAGCCCTTGGGTACACATAGAACCACATTTTTAGGGATATTCAAGCAAATTAAATTTTCCAATTCGGTGTCAGACAATTTTACCATTGAGAATGTTTTTAAATCTAATTTATGGGCGTTTGATATTTGTATTTTTTCTTTGTTATATGCTTTATCTGTTCTCTTTTATGAATGAATGAATGAATGAATGAATGAATGAATGAAATTATTTATAGAGCGCACGATGGCCAAACGGCTTCCTGGCGCTGAGAAGTCTAGGGAACAGAACAAGCAAGGCTAGGAAGGATATTAACAGGGGTAGGCCAAAGCGAACAAGAATGTTTTAAGTGCTTTGCGGAAGTGTGAAAAGATGGGAATAGAACGCATAGAAAGAGGGAGGGAATTCCAAAACTGGGGTGCAAGAACAGAAAATCTGGAACCACCAGTGCGAGTTTTGCGGAAGCGGGGCCGGAATTGGACCAATAAAGACATATTTGAATACAATAATCGTTAGGGTAAGTAGATGATGTAAAGGTAAAAATAATAACATTCATTTTCCATGATGATGCAATGGCAGGTGATGTACTGGATGTGCTATAATTGTAGCCCAGTCTAATTGTACTCGGCATAATGTCATTCGATCATAGACACTTCGACGGACCAGGAAAAGAAAGGCCCAGCAAAGCATCTTGTTTGGTTGGTATAAAGCACTGCCCTAGGCTCAAAATAGAAGGAAGAGTAATCCCTGATGAAAGTGAGGGCAGGGCGGCTAGCAGTCTCTCCGACTCCTTGATGTGCTTTGGAATGGAGCTGTTTAATAAAAAGAGGATTTTATTTGTAAAGTGTTTGTCCGCATGTCTGTAACCGAAAACTACAAACTAATAACGCAAATGCACTTTAGTGCTAAGAGAGTCTAGTCTTCTGCCGACAGAATGAGCTAAAAACAGCATCAAGTGCTCAGCCGTCACTTTTATTGCCTACTACGTACTACGTGATATGGGAAGAAGACAGTGACACCGAATAACACCCCTCCCTGAAATGGGTCAGGGCCACAGTAGCGAGTACCAGTTACATAAGTAGGAGAACGTAGCAGCCTGCATTTACCTTTGCTCTACGGCTACTTTAATCGCGGCCCGGCCGCCCACATCATGAAGTTCCGCTGCGTGCACCAAATCAAAAGTTTTAATCATGATGACTGTCACGGGGCTGACGGTGACAATCATCATGATTAAAATTTCCGACTTATTGCCTGCAGCCAGCCACGGCCAGCCCTGCGACGGTGCGCAACTTAAGTCACCTGACTTCGCTCCGCTGCTCCCAATCAAATCCCCAATCCACTGCGCAGATTAAAACCGGGCCAGCCACCTGGCCTGGGCCTATAATACCATTTGCTATGTTTAATCTCATTCCCGGCCCGGTCACGATGCCCGTCCACTACCAGTGCCCACTGCCCTGACTCACCCGCTGCGAGTGACAAACAGCCAGGGGGACTAGAAATAATTACATCTCTGGGATGCCTCAGCAGTCACGCGCACTTTTAATTGTGCGAACCCCAATGCGCATGCGGCATGACCCACCAGCCCCACCCTGAGGGTGAACTGAAGAGTGGTGCGCAGACGCGGCAGAGACATCTGCGCGCTGCCGCACCTCCTCCTGATTATTACATTCACCTGGCTGCACCGGGTCACTGATGGTGAGCCACTGCAGTTGTGCTTTTTTCCCTGCACCACGGAGCCGAGTGGAGACACGGAGTAGTAGTCTGTTTGAACTCCTCTGCAGCGGAGGTCAGACAGATAGTCAGACTAGTCTGTGACTCTCTCTGACTCACGTCACCATAGCTGCCAAGGTTTCAGATTCCTATGTGTAACATTTTCATAATTTCAGTGTGATTATGGATGACATTTAAACAACTATGAGTGACACTTAATCACCAGCAAAATCAAGCAATAAAGACGAGGGAAACATAAAAAGTTCAGAAATGACAACCATTTGAACAACAAGAAACTGCAAGAAGATCTTAAAACCGCAGCACAGCACCAAAAATCGTTGCCAGTCTTTGGCCCCTCCCTGCCAGTAATCAATCAAGAGAGCATCAGGACCCAGGGCCTATGTCTGTCCACATGACGTAGGAACCTCAGCCCAACAGGAGGGATGTTTGAGGACCCAACAGTGGAGTGGTGTGGCTCACTGGAAGCAGAAGTCGGCCCGGGACCAGGGTTCGATTCCCGACGCGGCAGAGTCGTGGACCAGGGTCAGCGGACTCGATAATTCTCGCCTCGGTGCCTACTCTAACCAGGGGTCCCACTCGGCAACTCTGGGCATTAGCTTGCCTAATCTCCACAACGGCCCCATCAACGCCGGGGATGCCTGGCTCCACCTTGGGGATTCCCAGCAGGGACCATCTCACAGGGAAAGCCAGGACGGGTTCCCCAGCGGTAGACAGCGCCAGGACGCCGACTGGCAAAAGTGTGCTTTACAAGTATACACATTACATTACATGAACAAGACAATTTATTCACAGGTCCAGGCATCTCAGCTACCTGTTACACAGTGTCAGTCAGCTGACTCACGCGGGGACGGGGTGAGCGCCATTGTGCATTATCCTCGCAGGCTAATGCAGGTGCAATAATCTTACGTACAACATAGCAGTCAGAAATCTGATAAAATTACCCCCCCCTCCCCTCAGCCCCGGCGGTTTTGAGAAATAAACCGCAAACATAAGGTGGCCAGAGTTGAAATGCATGCTCGCCACAGCCAGGGCCACAGCCGTCAGCCATGCCCGAGGACAATGCAGAACGTCTGAAGGAGTCTAACACATCAAGACTGGACCAGCATCCTATGCAGGCAGCTGTCGTTCACGTGCCTGCAATATGGCGAGTGAATGAATATATAATGTGCCGGGGCTGTGAAAAAATGGCAGAAATGAAAACAGGTGACACTTCAGCATGCAAGGAAGCCTGTTTGTTATCATAGTAACACAGTGACATGCAAAATGAGTACAATCTAATGAGCACAGTCCCCTCGGTACACCCTAGTGGCTGATTTAATGCAAAATAGTTTTTCTACGTGCTGCAGGCAGCGAGAAATGTGTAAAATAAACTGCCTCCTTTCTTAGGTTATTGAAACAACTGCATTTGTTTTCACATTTATCCCCTACTTAATTCCAACAAACAACTTTTTAAACAGATCAGCATACAAGCATATGGCAATTGATTTTCTGGAATATGTATTTTCTGAAGAGATATTTACCAATGCGTTTAAAAGCATCACAGCGCGGGATTCAGAATATCGGTGCTATGACTTATTCAAACCTTATTTTTCATATTTACATTTAATCACGGTTTTATAGGGGTGCTTTGTGGAGACAATCTGTGAGGCTGTCCCAGTTTCACAGAACTGGTCTTTTACAGGCCGGCGCAAGACTAAAGTGCTACTACATTGGGCCTTCACAAGACATGATCCGGTCGATATTAAACTCCACTGACTCGGTCTCTGTGAGTTTTATTCTAACTTTTCTCTCACGCTGTGTTTTTCGTGAGCACTTGTTCACAGCTGTCATACTTTGCAATTATTTTCCCATGTTGCTTCTTCCCTTTACATATATACAGCACTTGTAAATATGTGACACTCTTCTGACGTTTTAACAAAAAAACTAACATTATACTACTGAACATTTGATATTTTATTAACAGTAACACAATAAACTTCCATGACCTCTGCCCAGCTCAGTCAGCTGGACTCCGTGGAGCCTGTACTCTCCAAACAGAATTTACTGTCAGTTTACTGCACAAAGAAGTTCTCTCTCAGAGGTTTTGGTGCGAAAAATTGAATCCACACTGCAATTTATAGTAAATCCTTTTAACAATTTCCGCAGAAATTGTTTTTCTTTTTTGCTTTCACAGGTTTCCTGCACTGGCCTACACTCTGGAATACTTAGAAATCCACCCCAACGTGTCTCAACACCATAGCTGCCAAAGTTTCAGATTGCCATGTGTGACATTTTAAAAATTTGAGTGAAATTATGAGTGACATTTCAACGACTATGAGTGACACTTTCTCGCGAGCAAAAATCATGCAATTAAGACAATGGAAACTTCTAAATATCAGAAATTACAGCCAATTGAGCAACAAGAAACTCCAAGAACTTCTTGAAACTGTTGCAGAGCACCAGAAATGGAAGGAGTCTAACCCTATTGCTCCCGCCTGTAACCGGACTGTACTGTAAACGAATGCATAACCATGAAATTACACAAGTTAAGTTTATCAGCAGCAGTACTTTATTAAAGTGCTGTGTACATATGCTGACACATGCACAGTGCTGGCCACCTGTTGTTGTGCTGGTGGGGGCTGCAGGTGACATCACTCGGGCTCAGCTCTGCCTCTCCTCCCCTCCCCTTGCCTTTACCTTGTAATGATCATGAGGCAGCCGTGCCCTCCCTTTGCCTTGTAATGTTCACGAGGCAGCCGGGCCATTGCTTAGCAACAAGATCAGGACCCCTGGCCTAGGCTTCGAGTCTGAGTTATCATGATGTGGCAGGTCTCTCGGAGAGCGTCTAGGCCCCAACAGGATGTGTGAGCAGGGGAGCCACTGAAGTCAACAACATTTCGGGCAGGCTGGGAACCAATCAGAAAAAAAGACACTGATCATGGGAAGAACACTGCAGAGAGTGTAAATGTCCACGCACTATCCGACTTGATGATGATAATACCCATTCAGTGGACAGCCCTAGATGAGACTCAGAGCAGCTGCAGTTGTAATGTGATAACACGTGCTGCAGAGGTAAACAAACTAAACCAGGACTCAGGCAGCAGGCTCTCTGACTCCTGAAGGATGATCAGACAGAGCAGCCCTGCAGATCGATGCTTTTTATTATGTTAATTTTTTTTGTTTCACATCATGATTCAGGTTAGTAATAGGTCACGGTGCTACGGCCGGGCAAATAGATGTGAATACCTGACGCAGTGCTTTGTAGAAGGACTAAGGGGAATGGGCTGTAATAATGCATTAGGGTTCCTGAGTTCTTACCTCTCTGCGCAGGTGCTGTGTGATGTCTCACCTTCTGGCTGGCCTACCGGTACCCAATTTCTTTGAGAACTACTCACTAATCCTACATTCTCAACAGACTAGGCTTTCTGACTTTTTTTTTAAATAAATGCATGTCAAGGGAGGCAAGTGACTACAAAGAAGTTAACAGCTCTCTGAGCTCTTGCTGAGTGTAATGACTGCTGACAACTGGCCAATCATGTGATGTCAGCACAGTGACAGACAGCCTTATAGTCAGTCCGAGTTTCAGGCAAAAACTGCAATTTTTTTTATGGCAGTTTACTCACGAGCGATGGAAATAAAATTATCCAAGAACTAAGGCCGAGAAGGAACATGCTGTTTTAGGTTTTACTTTTTGTACCATCATCTTGTTGTGACAGCCAGCCTTGCAGCGCTCATAATTGCTACATTATGGATTCCAGAATCCTACCTAAGTAAACACATGGGTTTCCGTTTCCAATTAGTTGCCTCTATTTTAGTACCGCCGGTTGTACAATATAAGTTGCAAGCATTGATGCACCAGAGCACGACGTGCTGACATTTACATAAAAATAAGTGCCACCGGCGTCGCGTGCGCAGCGCTGCGTGGGGGCTGACTTACTTATGTTGAGTGACCTGCTGCAGTGCTGCCCAGCCACGATGTGCAGCACAGACTGCCTGCCACTAGTACTGCCACAGTGTTGGGTTCATCCAGGCAGAGCTGCTGCTGTCCACTCGAGTCGGACCCTCCTCGCGTCGACCGCTCCCCCCCCGCCGTGGCCGCGCTCGTCCTCCTGGTGGGGCTGGCCAGCCCAGAGCTGACTTTCGCCGGCTCAGCTGCCTGCCAGGAGGTCAAGTCAACTGCTGCTGCAGCCTGGTTTGCGGGGCGCAGGCGGCCGCAATCGATCATGCGGCCGGACCCCCTGCGGCCGGCACGGCCTGCCATGAGAGGCTGTGAGTGAGCAGCAGGCAACATGCACTCTCAGATTCCCCCGCCGGCCGCTTTACTAACTTCCTGTTCCTGTCCGGACGTGACGGCACTCTACCGCCGCACATCCGGATTTAATCCCGGCCCCCCTGGTGACACGGGGATCATTCATTGGCTGCACTATCGGACAGAGAGGGCAGGCATCCCCGCCCCCGGCTGTGTTATGAGCCGTGCTGGCGCCGCAGCCGCATCATTTGCCAATGACAGGCGCCGTTGGTGGCTCACCTGGCAGCAGGTGCAAAATGCGTGACATTGCATTTCTGTGCGGTGATGCGGATCACCGCACTGAAATGCGTGAGCGTCACACGTGTTGCGTGACGCTTGGCAGGACTGCAACACATGTCTGAATTTCCAGTTTCTTATCCTGGCATCCCAAGCCAAGCGCACTGTATCAGCGAGAAATTCTCGATCCTCGCTACAGAGCCCTGGAATCCCTGTTTCCTCACACTTGGCGCCAGGGCGAGAATAACTTGTTGACTTACCAACTTTCGGCAGGACTCACTCCCTTCCGTGGCAATTTAAATGGTGTGGCTAAGGGTCAAATTTAGTGCAGCTGCTGAGACAGCTGAAACTTGCAGCAGGGGCGGCGGATGTGTGAGAAGACAGCGCTGCCTTCGAGCCGTGCTCATGGTGATTTATTTGAATTTGCCGCAAAGAAGCCCAGAGCCCCAGCCTCCTGCCTCCCACAAGTGAATTCTGTTACAGGACTGGAGGCTTCGGATTATGCTTTCTCTCTCATTACTACAACAAAGAGCAGCCAATAAAAATTTTTTTTACAATAAAGTAACATTCCCAGAATGCTTAGCACATGTTCCATAACAACCATAGAGACTAGCCCTATATATGTGTCTTGCCCCGTTAGCACTTCCTCTTTCTTTGCTGCTCGCAGCCGAGAGAAGTGCTTCATATTTCTCTTGTGACTGTAATTACTTGTGCTTGATTTGATTGATAAATGCTTTGTGCACTGTTATTCTCTGACTTTGTCGTTACACTGTGAGCGCTGCGGAATTGGTCGCGCTGAGGTTTTATGTATAGCGCGCACTACCTATTGTGCTCTGTCACGATCTGTCTACACACTTGGAGCGCTATGGCACTGCGGTGTTGAACGCGCTTTATTTTCATTCAGCGCTTACCGCATTTGGGGCATTTTCGCACCGTCTACACGCAGCGGGTGCTCGGCCTCATGGAGAGTTGCAGCGTTCGCGTCTCCGGTTCCTCGAGCGGTGGCGCACGGCGGGACTATCGTCTTTTGCTGCCGCACACCCCCGTCCGACAGGCTTCATTTCTCCCCTTTGTTTACTCGCGGGACCCCCTCTGAGGCGGCGGAGCTTTCCCTGATTCAGGCCTGCTCAATTCATTACCAATTCACCCGCCAGGCGCGCGCAGCCAAATTGGGCTCCTTTTGGGCTGTGTGTAGCCCAATCTCCGTTCTTTCCTTCCTCGTGCTCATTTTTAAATGAGTTTGTCAGATTCAGGTTGTCTCCAGGTCCCGTAGCAGACGCCTCTCCAAGGCTGGTTACAATCTGGACAGGCCCAAAGCCGTGTGCAGGCTTTATAAGGTTTTTTCTTGGCTGGTGATTGACTACAGCTTTGCTGAGGAGAACATTTTAAACAAATTATATTTGCACATAGGGTGGCTCCCCCCTTGATTGAGCCCTTTGGGATTGCTTGGAATGGATTCAAGCCAACGTACCACATTGTTCATCTTTGTGAATATGGATGACTGGGTCTACTACGAGGAGGACAATTACGGGTACTACGAGGAGGCTCAATCTGTGCCTCTGGAAGACAACCTGGTGGATGCGTTGGACGCATCCGTGCAGCAGTCCGTGAGTAGGGCGGTTGAAGTAGCGGTTCCCCATACGGTGAATAAGGCTCTTGCTGTTGCTCTTAAACCTATCACGGCGCAGCTCGAAAAGTTCGCTAAAAGGCACGGCATGCTCCCGGATCCTTCTACACCCTCATCTGGTGCTAAGCCTCAAGCCAAGTCCACTACAAGCTGGCCCCACGCTCAGGCTTTAATTAAGTTGCCCCAGCCTCCCGCTACTGACCACCAGTACGCGGAAGAGGAGGGCCCTAGTCAACCTTACTCCACCATGTTTACACAACCACGGATACAGGTACTGATACCGACACGGACTCTACGAGTAAAACCGCCTCCTCTAAAAAGAAGAAGGCCAAGAAGAGTTCTGGTGAACCACAGTCGGCGCCCACATACCAGTCCAAGTCTCCTTTTGATTTTAACCCAACAGATATTATTCACCCTCGTTCTTCTGATTGGGCCCGTCCTTTAGAGGTTTCCGATTACATTCATCAAAACCTCAGGCGTAGCTTCGATAGGGAAGCCAGGAGTCGGCTACGTTCTGAGTGTCCACGTCCGGATGTCCCAGACAAGGTGGCGGAAACGCCCGATATAGACCCGAACATGCTGGCATTCTTGAAAAAGTTTGCCAAGGACCCTAAAAAAGGGATCGATAGAGCTTGGTGCAGTTGCCAAGACAAGCTCTTGGACACTGTGGGCCCGCTGGCAAAGATTTTGGAGTTGGCATTAGTTGCCAAGGAGACTGGAGCGTCCATTGATCCGGACATCCTGGCAGGTTGGGCACAACGGGCAATCTGTTTCCTAGGAAACGCCAACTGTGCCATATCCTTATAGCGTCATAAATCATTGCTCATGAGAATGGACAGTAACCTTGCCTAACTTGCGGCAGCTGAGCCAGGTCCGTTAGCAGAAGGGCTGCTGTTCGGAGACAAATTCGTAAAGGATGTCTCCAAATACGTGGGGACCTTTACCTCACTGGATAAAGCTCAGACCAATATCCGGTGAGCTTCCCAAACAAGCCTTTTTGGAAGGGC
Source organism: Lissotriton helveticus (assembly GCF_964261635.1). NCBI lineage: Eukaryota > Metazoa > Chordata > Amphibia > Caudata > Salamandridae > Lissotriton > Lissotriton helveticus. Next base: position 187,214,205 of record NC_136057.1, on the reverse strand, counting down.
CGGGCGAGGCAGGGGCTGCTCACCAGGCCGTTCGTATTACCAGGGCCCCAACAGAGGTGGATATGGCCACGGCAGAGGGGACTTCCAGGATACCACCAGAGGCGGCACCTTTTATCCCTCCAGACGCCAGAACAGGCGCCGGTTTCATCGCAGCGGACAAAGGGGTAACTTCCAGCCACAACTTACAGCAGGTGTGTCCAATGCCTCTTTTATCTTACACTCTGGTGGGGTAGAATTATTCGTCAGTTTCTGCACAATTGGTCCCAAATAACACATGATTCCTGGGTACTACAGCCTGTGGAGGGTTTCCACATAGATTTTTATCAGACTCCAGTGCAGGGCGCGCCTCCCCCTCTATATTTTTCCCAACCAGACATGACTTTTATAGATCAAGAGATAGAAGAATTGCTGCAAAAACTCGCAGTGGCCTACTGCGAGGACAGGCCAGAAGGTTTCTGCAGCAACGTCTTCTTAGTCCAGAAGAGAGGCGGTGGCTACCACTTAGTTCTCAATCTGAAGGGGTTCAATTGTTTTGTCCTCTACAGGCACTTCAAGATGGAGGGAATTCATCTTTTGGTGGACATTTTGAGGCAAGGGGATTGGCTGGTCCGCCTGGACCTCAAAGACGCTTACCTGACAGTTCCGATTTTTCCTCCTCATCGGAGATTCTTGCAGTTCCTCTGGCGAGACAGACGACTGGAATACTTGGTGCTGCCTTTTGGTCTTTCCTCAGCTCCTTGGTGTTTCACCAAGCTGATGAAACTAGTCGTAGCACTCCTCAGAGAGCAGGGCATTCGTCTGATAATCTATCTCGACGATATCCTGATCATGGCATCTTCCGAGGAATTAGCGTCACAACATCTTCACAAGACGATGTCCCTATTGGAGAATTTAGGGTTTGTGATCAACAAGAAGAAATCGGTGTTGACTCCAACCCAGTCCATAGAATTTCTGGGGTTTGTAATCAATTCCCAGTCGGCGCAGTTACTCCTGCCCCAACACAAGTTGAAAGATCTCAAGAAAGAATTGCGGAAAAATCTAGAGTCTCGAATTATGTCTCTCAGAGCGATTGCACGGTTGGTGGGCCTCTTGGCCTCCTCTACACAAGCGATATTTCTCGGCCCCCTTCATTACCGGGCCCTGCAGCGCCTAAAAATACGGCATTTCCAGAAGGATCTCTTACTCGGACATGACTCCCCTTCCGGAGGACGCCGAGAGATCAGGTGGTGGTTGGCCCATGTAGAGGCCTGGAACGGGCGAGCGATCTTCGGATCTCGCCCGGAGATAGTGATAGAATCGGATGCCAGTCAGTCGGGCTGGGGAGCCAGGTGTGGGAATGTCACGACAGGAGGCAGATGGTCATCTCAAGAATTAGAGTTACACATCAACTGTATAGAGCTTCTAGCGGGGTCGTTTGCGATCCGCACACTCTCTCTCAAGACGGTTTCCTGTTGTATTCTATAGAGGATGGACAATAGCTCAGCAGTGAGATATATAAACAAGTTGGGGGGCACCAGATCCCCGTTGTTGGCGGAGATAGCCAAAGACTTCTGGCACTACTGCCTAGCCCATAAATAACAGTGGTGGAGGAGTACCTCCCGGGCAGAGACAATACGATAGCGGACTGGAACTCTCGTCATTTGAAAGACTACGGCGGCTGAAAGCTTCATCCGTCGCTCTTCCAGATACCTCAGTCGCTTTGGGGTCCGTGTCGCATAGACCTGTTTGCTTCCAGACTGAACCGTCAACTGGAAGCGTTCTTCAGTTGGAGACTGGATCTGTTAGCAATGGCCACTGATGCCTTCTCACAGGATTGGTCAGTGTCCCTCAACTATGCTTTTCCGCCTTTTCTCCTGATTCCCAGGGTGGTCAATCAAATTTCCCTGCAATCGGCGGAGTTGGTGTTGATAACTCCGATCTGGAAGGCGCAGCCTTGTTTCCCAGTTCTTCTGGAACTAGCGTGCAACTTTCCTCTCCTCACGATTTTCCCGACGATGCCCCAGGGCCCTCAGGGGGAGTTGCACCCTCTAGTTCTCGAGGGGCAGCTGCACCTGATGGCCTGGAGGCTTTCGGGCAACAGTGGTCGTTGCCAGGACTTTCGAAGGAAGCTTCAGAGTTCATCCAGCAGGCATGGGCTCCTTCCACAAGGAAGCGTTATTCCTCCGCATGGCGAGCTTAGTGTAGTTGGTGCCTGGAGAGGCACCTGGATTCCATCGAGGCAGAACCCGCCCACATCGTGAATTTTCTTTCCAAAAAGGCGGCAGATAGTTTGTTATACCAGTCAGTCAATAACATCCGGTCGGCCATCTCAGCAGGACATAACCACTTGGATGGCAGACCGGTAGGCATGCATCCGATGATTTGTAAACTCCTGAAAGGAACACGGGTCACCAATCCACCTAAGGCTAAGTATTCATATTTATGGGATATTTTTAAGGTATTAAATGTGTTTGATACGTGGCCTGATAATGCAAACTTGTCAAGAAAATAATTGTTTGCTAAGCTAGCAATGCTCCTTTGTTTTTCGTCTTGTAGACGGGTTTCTGACATTAGAGTTTTAGATGTGGAGGGTAGAATTTTTTCTCCTGAGGGGTTGTCTTTTGCTATTACAGTTCGTACAAAAACCTTCTCTAAATCCATTGACTACAATGCTTTTCCATCAAATTCCAAATCATGTGTGGTGAAGTACCTCAAGGCATATGAAGAATGTACCCAGTCCCTCAGGCCGGTGGGTTGTTCAACACTGCTGATAGCTTTACAAAAGCCATTTACGCCTGTTATCTCTGCCACAATTGCCAGGTGGCTCAGATTTGTTATGACAGAGGCAGGAATTGACAAAGAGTTGTTTGGAGCGCATTCTGTCAGAGGCGCCATGGCTTCGAAGTCTTTTATGCTGGGAACTAGTATCCATGATATTATGAAAGCGGCTGATTGGTCGTCTAGTTCTACGTTTAAGCAATTTTATTACACACCTGTGGGCGATGTTGCTTCTGTGGTTCTAGATAAGGGTTAAACTAGCATAATCCAAAGCCTCCGGTCCTGTAATAGAATCAAAAATTTGCTAGCATTCACGCCAAGAATTTTCAATTCTATTAAGGACACGGAGGCGAAGATTATCCCGCCCACATTGCATATAATGTTATTAATGCCATGTTTACCCTCCCTGTGACTAGGGATTTTTGGCAATTATTAGGAGTCTCGCTTCTCTTTCAGGTGCTGACCAGAAAGGCGAATAATCAATCATATGTTGCCTAATGGTCGACTAGCTTAACTGTCTCCAGGCCAAAGATGGATGTTTGTTTTCACTATTCCAGTTGGAGTTCTGTTTCTACTTTACTTCTATGGACAATGAACACTTTGAGTTTAGAATCCGCTCGCTGGGCAAAGAAAGAGGAAGTGCTCACTTGGCAAGACACATATATAGGGCTAGTCTCTATGTTTGTTATGGAACATGTGCTAAGCATTCTGGGAATGTTAGTTTATTGTAAAAAATGTTTTTATTGGCTGCTGTTTGTTGCAGTAAAGAGAGAGAAAACATAATCCTCGCCCCGTGTCCTTAATAGAATTGAAAATTCTTGGCACGAATGCTAGCAAATTTTTGACTCTGGCAGCAGACAGAAGAACATGACGTCAAGTCCCCGCCAAGCCTAAATCAGTGTTGTTACACAACCTGACTTGCTGCGTCATGTCTCGGTAGCAGCCATTGGGCACTACCTCGACCTGACGTCGTCAGAGAACAGCACCACGAATCATACCCGAGCAGTGAGCACTCAACTAAAGATCATAAATTGTGGCATTACATTAGGCTACAGAGCGAGTTTCCCAAGCCTGCCAGAGCAGCACACACATGGGGCACGCCGCTGCCAGTTGCCCAGTGAGACTCCACATTTTAATTTGACAGCCGAGCGCTTAATGAAACAGCATGGTGTCACAGACTCAAAACAAAACCGGCCCCCTGGCAAAAAAACTGCCCCCACTCCATCCAGCCTACCGGGGGATTCCCCAGTGCCCGGATTTATCAGTCCGGCCCTGGCACCTAATCAGGCCCAGCCTGAACCTAGTAAGAAGGGCCCTGCCCAAGCAGTCGATACCATGCTTAAATATGGTTCCACGCTCAAAGTTGTTTGTACAGCCATACACTCTTTATTTGGGGTTGCAAATCACAGGCCTCCCTATCCTTGGCCAGAAGTTTCCTAATGGCGTCTTTGAGACATTTTTTATCCATAGCCATAAGGTGACCAGATAAAGAGAAGATACCTGGTCTGCACAGTGACACATATCCCGGCCACGGGATGTGGATGCCCATGTCACAGCCAAGGCAGTCCAAAATGTTATCTCTGTTCAACAAGGCCTCCTGGACTAGCCAGATAGAATATCATAGCATTAGAGTAGCCAATTTAATGGCATCCTCCTCCAAAGGGAAACCCAGTTATTCATGAATGGCGAAGCCAGGGGACTCCGGAGACACACCCAATAAGCGCCTACAGATCCTATTCTCCCCAGCTTGGAGGCCCCTGGTGACTTTGTACCCCCACAATCCAGTGCCATAGGTGAGAGTTGGGATGCATTTCCAAGCATAGATCTCAACAAGGGCTGTCAGTGACTTCACAACTATTTTGGACGCTACGCTAAATGAAAAGCCCACAGAGTTAAAAAAATTTAAACATCGTTTTTTTCAGACAACGTCCCCAGGACCCATGTGAATCAAAGGTGACACCCTGATACGGGAATTCATGGATTTTTCCCAAAGAGGTGACTTGAAGCACAAAACAACTAGATTTCACATGCTTCCTGCCACAAAGCAACACTGACGTTTTGGACAGGTTTGTGCGCAGCCCCAAGTTAGAATAGACAAAAGTAGTAAATAAAGCCTAGAGGCCATTTGGGGTTCGGGACATTAAAACGACGGCATCAGTATATAAAAGGACGGGGACCCGTGTTCCCTTAACAGTTGGTGAAAAAGCCCCAAGGAAAGAAGAATTTCCCAAAGTTTGGGCCTGACATTACTATCAAAAGTGCATGCCAGGTCCATAAAAGCAAGGAAGATTGGATCGACTTTGGCCACAATGTATTTGCCGAGAAGGAGGTGGAGATTTAGACATTGCTCCTGGGTCCCCAGCCCCAGCTCAGACCTAAAGCCATTCTGAATATTGGGAAAAATATTATTCCCTGTGGCCCATGACTGGATCCTATCCAACACAACTCAGCTAATGGCCTTTACAGCAGAGTCAATAAGGGATATGGGCCTATAACAACAAGAGGAGGCCCTATACCTCTTCTTAAAAACAGGACCAATAATGGTGGAGCATCATGTCCTAAGCAACCCCCGTGACAAGCCGTATTGACATAATTATTTGGAATCGGGGTCACAACATTCACCTGTTGTTTATACAAGTCCATGGGGACTCCGTCAGGCCTGGGTGCTTTGGGCATGGGGCTCCTCAGGATCACAACAACCACCTTTTCAACCGTGAACTCACTATCAAGGGTAAAATAGGATAGGGGTCCCATAAGTTCAGAACGATAATTTGAACGATAGACCTGCTTAAAATGCGTAAACCAGGAACCTGCTCTAATATTATCACAGAGACGGTTAGAATCTGTACCAGACCGCTGAACGAGGTTTACAGTCTCCCAGAAAAGATCCAAGTTACCTGATTTACAAGTCAGGGTCAAGGTGCCCCCCCACCTCCTCCTTAAATTCAGCTTTCCTTCTCTGGATGGCAAGCCTATACACCTTTCTGCAGGCTGTGACCTCACCCATTACCAGTGGAATGGTTTTCAAGGCCTGTATTAAGGACTTTGAGAGATGCAGTGGCTTAGAGGCTGGTGTGATACACGATAAAAGACTTGTTGAAATTAATATGGTCTCCTCAGCGCATTCATACACCCAGGAAAATTGTGACAGGCAGAATACCCAGCTGCGATGACCTGTGATACCTGAAAACGAAGAGAGCGTGAGGAAACCCCATGACAGGCTATTTGCCCCACAACTGCCGAAGAAGAAACGCTGTGCCCTTCAGCGAGTTTGAACGCTTTAAAAGTGCGAAGAACGCTCATGACTGGCTGAGTGTGCTGCGCCACACCCGCCGAACTGGCCACAAACCCCTAGTTTTCATGTGTTCTACTAAAAGAAGGGAAAACACCACTTCTCGTATAAGTAGGTGGCTTATAGGTTTGGAGGGTTACTATTTTAAGGTGGAATACGTACCTGGAACAAAACACTTTGTGGCTTATTTAGATTACTATGTAAAGAAGAGGGGACAGAAGGTGACAACATGGTTGATTCTACCTGATTTGCAAGCCAGGGTCAGGAAGCACCACACTTCAGCCTTAAATTCAACCTTCCTTTTCCGGATGGCAAGCTTATACACCCTTCTGCAGGCTGTGACCTCACCCATGACAGGTGGAAAGGTTTTCAAGGCCAGCATTAAGGATCTATTGGCTTCCCAACAGTCCTTATCAAACCAGGAGGGTGGGTGGACATCAACAATAAGCTTTCGATAATAGACCCTAAAAGGTCAAAAGCATAGTTGATGCTGGCTAAGGGGTAGGATAAGTGCAAACATTCCAAGATTCTGCTAAAGTACTCTGCACAAAGCCTGTGCATGACTTCACCCATGCCAGCCGATTTCCAGGCCAATCTCTCTCAGCCCATCGCGACTTGGATTCAAATGAGTCCCCCCCACAGCGACCTTGTGGACACCAGGATTTGGGCAGAGCAGTGTAACATCAAGAGTGCTGTGGTCACTGAAAGTGCTTTAGATAACATTACCTTCACACACTCAATCAAGAAGATACATGCTAATAAAAATATAGTCAATTACAGAGGATACTGCACCCCCAACAAAGGAGGGAGTTGTAAGACAGTGAGGAGCAACCCGCTAACATGCACTGCCCAGTTCAGACCTGGTCAAATAAAAACTAAGTTGCCCTCTTTTGTCACTGGGTCAGGTCACAATACGTGTGTCATACAAATCTGGGATACAAGCCTCCAAATCACAGCCCCCAATCACCCCAGAACCCAAATCTGACGTTGAAATCCCCTGCCGAGACAACGTGAAAACCACTGTCTTGAAAGATGTGAATAGATTTTAAACCAAAAATAAATTCAAAAAGGGCAATAAAAGTCAGGTTGGGTTAGACGTAAAATTATCATTATAAAAATGAATGAACACAAATTTGAATGTTTTCGACCATTTGATTGAGAAATCTAGAATTAAGGGTTTGGCCGATCGCCGAACAAGATGGCCGCTTCTTGACAGGGCTCCTGCCACCCACTACATTAATCCTACAATATCTGTATATTTCTCCGCACACCGCAAGAAAAAAATGCTAAGAGGAGGTGTGCGATGTCTTGGGCAGGCCACTGGTGCCCTTATTCTTACATTCTGAAGCCCTGCAGCAGAATCAACCGCTGGAGCCAAAGTGGGGAAGTACAACCATGGGCTAGCGTAGTGCCGTGGCGGAGATGGGAAGGGGCAAGAAACAGGCGGTCCTGCAGGATCTTGCCAGACGTAGGCAGATGTCGCAAACGACGAGCGAGAAGACAACACGCGAGGCAGAGTTATATCTCTGAGCGGAGCAACAGTGGAGCGATCGTGCACCCCAGTGGTAGCGGCTGATAGGGGAGAGCTAAATCAGCAGCTGATGTCAGACAAAAGGCAGCCCGTCATTCAGGAAGTTCGTGTAGGCCCCGGATGTGCTGGAAGCAGGCTGGTAAGTGAGCTGCGGGGGCTAGGAGAGAGCTGTTTGGCCCTGTGGAAGAAACAAGGACTTGTGAGGCTTGCTTTGCCCCATGTGGCATGTGCCCTAAACGAGGACAGCGCTTCCATGAGGGGAGGCCCAGTGGGGAGCTTGCAGATGCCCAGGAGACACATGACTCGCTTCTAGACTCCAGTGGATGGGCATGATCTGTGTGGATCCAGAACTGAAGTGTGGCTGGATGGTGGGTGACTCTTCAACGCCGGGTGGGGCACAAACACTCGACGACGCCTAAGTAGGAAACAGCTTACTGCTAAACGCACCACCCTTCCTCTATTGCTAAGAGGGAGAACCATTTTATGCCCTGTTCATTATGAAAATCCTGGTGAATCCAAGCACAAGGTCGGAACTGGGGGACACCAATCATCTATTGGAGGTGGTGCGGGGGCAGAAAGAAACCTGACAGGTCACAGAGGTGTCCCTAGATGACCTCTGGTAGGCAATGGTGAGGACTGAGCCCCACTCCCTGTTACAACAATCGCAGTGACACTTGACCAGTGGTCCTTCGAACGCAGGAGAGAGTGATGTCTGGAGGAAGGGGGGTCTCTTACGACCCATCAAACCAAATGGACAAATATGGGAAACCTAAACATGACACACCAGCATTGGTGGAAGAGGGTCAGCAGTGATCTTCCAGGGTAGAGGGGGCCCCAACTCTGCAAGATATTATGGCAGCGATTCAATAAGCACACTCAAGACTGAAACAAAAACATTAAAGTTCCAAGTCAAGGAAATGCAAGTCAACAAGTATCCTGGAGGCTAGAGTGGAAGACTTTGTGTCGGGATCTGAACAGTCATGGGTCACTGATCGGCATCGGCGAGGACACAATCCATCGGAAACTACAGTTCCCGGCATCCTCGGGGAGAACGTTGCGTGCTTGTCGTAAGGCACGCAATATCGGAAGTAAAACACTGCCCTTCGGTGATGGCGGAGCCGATAATTCTATTGAAGTCAGAGGCTGTGGTTTGTACGTTACTGCATTTACCGGTAAGCGCTACCTCTGTGTATGTTATTGTCTCCGGTGAACTCCGTACCGGATTTAGGCTCAAGTCCTTTTTGGGAGGCGAGACGAATCTCGCCAAGTAACGTAATCTGGGGCTGCTCACTCGGCAGAGACAGACATTCTGCTGTTTTGATACGGGGAGCAACAAGACATCATTTGCTCTCCGTGTATTCAGGAGACCTGAGCCGAACAAGTATTTTGACAGTTCATTTGGTGTTCCAGTGAGTGGATTAAGGATTGGTTGGGGCTCCAGCCATACTCATTTCATCTAATTGTTTCCTAAACTGGAAGTGCTGTTTGGGGAACTTTGAAACACCAGACTTTCCATGGCTGTTTTTCTACAGCTAGCAAGGTTAAGTAACGATTAACCCAGGCTTGATATGTTTACTTTCGTTGTCTTCAATTGCTGTTCATCTTTATGTTCTAAATACAGGGGAGCCGAACTGGGGGAGACTCAGAGGGATTTATCTATCTATCTACAAGACGTGAACTCATGTATATATAGGTATGTTGTGGTTATGTTAACAGGAATAGTCTTGCACCAAAAAACAATAGGAGAATCACACAAACCTGCCTTATGTTTTTTCTGTTGCAGTAGATGAATCTCTGATCTCACCTCATTCCTCATCCCTGGTTTACGCCTTCAATATTTTTCTTTACAGGTAGGGAAAAGGATTGTACAGGGGTTAGAAGTGGAGTGTTCTTGCTGAAGTTAAACTGAGTGTTTGCTGAAGTTATATACTTAGTGTATGCTCTTATCGTTTCAGGTCTCCTTCCCTGCCGTCCCCTTCCTTTCCTTCCCTCGCCTGACCATCCTAGTTGTCTGTGCATATACTCCAGACTCTTTGGGACGTCATGTGGGGGAAGCCATAGGCAAATCAGCACAATCCCGAAGAAGCACGAAGGTGGAGCCTGACACTTTGAAAGGCGATCGCGCCACAATAATGTGCGCATAATCGGACTGCCAGACAATGGATTTATTTATGGAAGACCTAGTCCTTAACCACCTGTAACCCCCTGGACTTTCAAATTATGTCTCAATTGAGCGAGCACACAATGTACCGGGTGCACACCCGTGCCCTATGGTGGCATGAATCTTCAATTACAGAGATCGTGATGTCACTTTTCAGATGGTGCGCAGTGCGCCACTGCTCAAACTGGAAAATAGTACCATCACCTCCTTTCTGGACTTTACTATCGAGTGCAGAAGTTGCGGGTCTCCTTCCTCGAAGTCCAAAAAAGCCCCGCGGGAACGTGAACCGAAATATGCAATGCTGGACCCGGCTAATTTGCGGGTGGTTGCAACGGGTAAGACTTGGCTTTCTGAAACCCTGGAAGAGGTATGAAATTGGCTTGATGGCTGTTGAATTGTCAAGGACAGGAGCTCTGTATCCAGAACTGTCACATCTTAGAGATCTTTCACAAAGAACAGGAACCGTTGAATTGATGAAAAGGTAGATAACTGGTTCGCTTTATGACTACATGATACGGTGAGAGGGTGGGTCAGGTAGACTGCTCCCTCCTTCTCCACATGCTGTGGGGAATCTTTCCTGCATGAACACTAGGAACTCTACTGCAAGATTGAATGGCAACTAAGCGGTAACAGATTATACTTGTTATTCACAGAGGGAGTGGTGGGACAGCATTATATTGGGTCCATGTTCCCCTACAATATGTTACAACGGTTGGGGTAAAAGGCACTCTGCAAAGTTGGGGGGTGGGCAGTCCTTAGTCCGCTATGCAGGGGGGCATGGAGGAGAGGCTACAATCCAGGTTTGTATTGTTTGTATGTATTTAGTAATTGTGTTTGTAGTAGGAATGACAATCTCTTGAAGACGCAGGATCCAGACGGGCCCCGCTATCTTACCCAGGCCTCTCTTAAAGAAAGCCACGGATTTCCCCCGCCAGTTCTATATGCCAGTTAATTGGGGAATCTTCACATTGATCAGGTTTCTGCCCCGGCAACCCCTCCTTGGGGCCGAAATGGTAGTTGACGTTCCCGATTCTGCTAGGAGTGCGCACAGAGCATACCTGATGAGTACTAAACTGTTGTCACTAAGGTTTAAAATCCTCTCTTTGAATGTAAATGGCCAAGGGAATAAAATTAAAAGAGGGTTGGTCCTGTAGTATCTGAAAAGACACTCTCCTGATGTAGTCCTCCTTCAGGAGACACATCTCCAGGGGACAACCTACTGTGCATTGAATAGATGGGGATACAAGATGGTGGCCCATGCTGGTTGCACTAGAGCTCTAGAGTAGCAGGCATACTTCTCCGTAACTCTTTTCTTTTCATTATACAACAAATCACAGATGACAACCCACAAGAGTTTCATGGCACTGTGAGGGCCAATTAGTTGACATAATCTCACTATATATACCCCAGAGATTAAATGCTTTGATGCTTTCGGACCTGGGCACTCTCCTCCTCCGTCTCCCAGAGAGTGAATTGTTAATTGGGGGTGACTGTAACGCGGTTCTTTGCGAAAGTATCAACCACTGGCCTTGTGTCAAGGGGAAGCCTCCTGAAGAGCCCTGGCTGACTCAATATCCGCAATCGGCCTTATAGGAGGCTTCCCCTTGACGCAAGCCCACTTTGCGAAAGTATCAACTGCTGGCCTTGCGTCAAGGGAAAGCTTCCTGCAGAGCCCTGGCTGACTTAATATCCGCAATGGGCTGGGTGGACGCGTGGAGGGCCTTCAACCCCACAGCCCGTCAGTACACCTTTCACTCTGGAGCACACAGCAGCCTATCCTGCATTGACTACATATTCGCTCTGGCCCATCTGCTTCCTTTTTTCAGCGAGATACACCATCTTGCTTGAGGTATTTCTGATAACTTCCCAGTGTACCCAACATATGGATAGGGGTCTCTGGGTTAGAGACGCACAGTGGTACTCAACCCATGGTATCTTAAGGTGCCCCAAATATGAACAGGCCTCCAAGAATCCACCGATCATTATATTCCAGAGAATGAAGGCATGGTAGATTCGGCACAGAGGATTTGGGAGGCATTTAAGGTAGTGATAAGAGGCCAGGGTATTTCCCTGATTGTGGGTCATAAAAAGGAAAAGAAATCCAAGCTAGAATCCATGGAGCGGGATATTCAGGAGTTGAAGGCCTACCTGGCACCAGATGACCAGGAGGCGGTGCGCCATAGTTTGGCAGTTAAACGCAAATAATACAAAGATTTTGTAGAGGAGACAGGTAGGGCCAGATACCGTGCAACCCAACATCATCTTTATGAAGTAAGGAGATAGGGCGGGCAAACTCCTGGCATGGCTAGACAAAAGAGAAGCGGGTTGGGATAGGTGTTTGACGTAGTCATGGTCAATGGGGAGGTAATCAAGGTCAGATATAGACATGGTATAGCTGATGCTTTTTTGGACAATTACACAAAAATATACGCACTGTCCTCCAAGACCACCATAGACGAGGCACAGGAACTATTATCTGACCTCCACATGCCATGCCTTACACCAGTCGACAGAGACCTCCTTGAGCAGGACCTTATTGATAGTGAGGTTCAACAGCCTATCCGAGCACTAAACTCGGGAAAAGCTGCAGGCCCGAATGGCCTACCTATTGAACGATACCAGCTCCCTCTAGTAAAAATTGCCCTCTTTCTCTTGCGCATGTCGAGAAGCTGGGATGATACCGGCAGATCAGAAATTAGAAAATATAGTGACAAATCAAAAAGCGAGTAAACCGTCTGATCTCTGTGCGTCCTACAGACCAATCTCATTGCTAAACACAGAGGTAAACATTTTAGCTAAACTATCGGCCACCCAATTGACTCAGTTATATGAATGCTGGTCCACCCAGCCCAATCCGGCTTTATGCCAGTTAGAAATACTGCACTTAATCTGAGGCACCTACATGTAGTATTGGGCCAGGCTGCGATATCCAAGAGGAGGCTGTAGTGGTATCAATGTACTGGATTTGGAATTTATATACAGACCCACTGGCTTAGATGATAGTGAACTAGGGCACGTCAACGACCTTACAGCTGCGGTGAGGCACAAGACAAGGCTGCCCGCTTTCTCCATAGATTTTTGCTTTGGTGCTGGAGCCGTTGGTGGTTTGGATATGGGGAGACCCGCTAATCAGAGGGTTAAAATGGTCCATAGATTGGGAGGACAGAATTTCTCTCTATGCGGACAATCTCTTGCTATATATGCCAAACCCATACACCACCCTACACAGAACACTTCACATATTTGACTTGCATCCTAAATACTCAGGGTATACTATAAATTGGGATAAATTGTTAATGTATGTACTCCATGGAGATGCCCCACACCTCCCCATGAACTGTACAGCACGGGTGGTGACGGAGGGGTTCCCCGACCTGGGTACTTTTGTCACCTGAGACCCAGATTTTTTTTACAGACACAACCTTGAGCTCCCTTTGACACGTCTGTGTGGGGATGTTCAGCACTGGAGAGCCCTGCTCCTATTCCTATTGGGGAAATCGTCACTGTTTAAAATGATGGCCCGTCCCACTTTCTCTATATCCTTCACAACACACCATATCCGGTTCCCCCTCATAATTCTGTGCGGTGCACCCTGCTGTTCACACAAGCCTCTGGGATGGGGAGTCCACAGGATACCTCTCCCTAAACGGACAAGGGGCTGGTACAATTGTAGGATAGCACCTCTGGCCCTTCAGAAATACTACTCGGCAGTCCAGCTCACAACAGTAAATCACTGGGATCACCTCCATCACAAACCTGCGTACAGAATGGACCTGTGAACTATGCAACAGGGGGGCTACCTTAGAGCCATTTATGGTGGGGGCAACGCTACAAGTCACTGCCTACCCCGACTTCGGTGACAATTCAGGTGTTGCACGCTATGCTGGCAGCACTAGGATTGCGGGGTACTATCAAATCGTGCTACCTCACTATGGGACTCAGCACAGCTTTGATATATGGGACCCGATAGGCCTTTCATGAGTAGGAGATCTATAGGTAGGTGGAGAAAAGACTTACAAAGGGAATACCAACTGTCACACACACAGACATACCGCTATTTTCAGATCAGTCATGCATTACGTGGGGCACTACCAAAGGAGGAGGAGCTCCTGGGAGTCCTCTCTGTTAGAAGATAGACTTTCCCTAACTTATCGTAAATTCCTTAACAACTCCCCTGAACTCTTGATGCGTGTGCGTGAAAGCTGGGTGGAGCTGGGTGGAGGACCTAGGTCAGTTGGAGGATGATGAATGGCAAGAGGCAACGGCATGCCCTAAAGAGGTTGCTATCCACTCCTGTTTTAGAAGTATACAACTTAAGATCTTACATAGGTCCTACTACGCCTGTACAACGCTGGTCAAGATGGGCAGGGTTGAGTCTGCGGTGTGCCCCAGGGAGTATGGTCAAGAGGGCAGATTCTTTCACATGTTGAGGGTCTGCCCAGTACTGCGGGTTTGCTGGGGTGCGTTGACGTCCTGTATTATGACAGTATGCAGAGGGAAACTTACGATGTTGGCAAAATGGTACCTATTAAATATATGGGAGGCAACAGACCTGAACAGCAAGGATCGTCTCTGGGTGACACTGGGCTTCATGGTGGCCAAGCGTAACATAGCTAAGATGTGGAGAGCTATGTCCACCCTGACAGTGAAGGAATGGAAGGTATATATGGACTGGTGCATGCAAGATGAGAGGGCGGTTTCTGAGGGCAGAATTGTCCAAATAAATGGAAGAAAGCTTGGGGAAAGTGGAATGAATATAGGGGAATGCTATGCACACATGTCAATAGAGTCAACACAATGGAACTGTCTTAAAGAACATTGCATGAAGGGGTTTAAAAATGATGTAATGTTGCAGAGGATGGGAAACCTGTAATGTCTGAGAAATATATGGGGCTTGCCCACTGTTGTATTGTGTTTCAATACCACGTACCATGAGATGTGCTGTAATCGCAGCATCATATTTACTTATTACAATAAAAATAGTTTTTAAAAAAAATCTTGAATTAGCATGTTGTCTGTAGGGATTGGATCAATAACACAGTCATGGGAGACTTTAAACCAGACAGCAAGCCCTGCCTGGGACCTGCCCATTCCTGACGAGACAGCAGGGACTGAATAACAGGAAAAGCCGTCAAAAAGATGTAGCTTGCTTGCCCCTCCGTTTGCGCTCTGCTGGATGGTGGCTGGTCACATCACAGGCTGTAGGCGGAGAAGGTAAAAGAGTGTCATAGACGTGGCACTGGCCAGGCCTTGCAACGAGCCTGGCAGAGCACGTTAAGATCCCACATAGTGTGGCCACCCAGAGGTCGACTCAGTCCTGGGGGAAGAAGGAGGAGACAAAACCGGGCTTTCAATAATAAGAGACAGTCTCCTCTCCACAAACAAAATTTCCATATTAATAACCCCAGCAGCCCTACCAAGGAAATCGTCCATAGTAGTGTTTCTTGCAGAGTGCCTGACTAAATAGGATTTGTGACACCCATCTTGCGTTTCCTCATCATGAGGCGTTGTCCCAAAGCTCACACTGGCAGTAGTCCCAGGAACAATGAAGGTGTGCCACTACAAGGCAAACAGGGAGATAAAATCAGAAAGACAAAACACCTTGTGAAGTGGGGGGGGGGACGAAGCAACCAAACAGCCTTACCAGGAGAACAGAAGGATTTCCACTACAGGAACAATGGTGGTGGCCCTGCAACGGCTCTTCCTGTCGCTGACGGGCACAGGATGGCTGCCCTTGGCCCGACCTTTGCCTGGGCACGTCCTGCGTTGTAAGAGGACAGGAAGCGAATTTCAGTGTGTGGCTACCCCTACCCCTTTTGTAACCTCGTACTGCAGCCACGCCTCCTGACGCATCTGAAGACGGGGGATGAAGTCACCTGTGGCAGGTGGGGGCCCAAAATTCCAAAAAGCCTATTTAGGTAACCGGTGTATTCCACCATGCAGCAATCACGCAAGTCAACCAGATCTCTCTCAGCGGCACAAACTACAGCCATGTACAGCCACCCTACAGCACTACTGTCTGCAGCTTAAGTGACCCCTACCCAAGAACTTGGCCAAGGACACACTCTGGCTCAGGATGGCACTGATATAGAACATGCCATTAGGGCACAAATGAGAGTCTAGCAGAGCACTGAAGAAGTTCGATGGAATGTCTGTCAGAGAGAGGTATTCTGTACCTATTTAGATTTTTCATCTTCAGGTAACCACATATAAATAACCATACACTTTTACCGTACGATCATTTAGAGACAGGTAGTAGGTTAGTGATCTTCAATTTTAGGTGCTTTGTAGCAGTAGTTTGAAGCTCTCTTTAAAGCTTCTCTTCGCTCAAAATTGTATCATTTATGATATTTATCTCTTTCCCAGCACTACATTGCTTGGTTTTACTTGCAAGAAAGTGTCACTCAAAATGTCACACATTTGGTCGCTGAATGTCACTCATACACACTCAAACCATGGAAATGTCACACAGAGACATTTTGGAAACGTGGCAGCTATGCAAAACAACAAAAGGGCCGGAAGGAACACCCAGCAGAGCTCCACGGATAGAAGAGTCCAGCTCAGCCCGGCTCCTTGCACAGATGCCTCATAGTGCAGGAAGATACAGTGCAGTGCACAGATCCCCTCTATAACACAAATGATGCTCACACACACACCCAGGGCAGGCGGGAAAGAAAGACCCTTCCCTCTCCTCCTTCCTCTTCCCCCTAGATCTCCGGATAGACGAGCCCAGCTCAGCCCGGGCCCTTGAAGAGATTTCCTAAAGGATTATTCGGTCTATTTCAACAAACCCGATCTAATGTGCTGACAATCTCCTACCTGTGCAGAAACCGGTGCAAACATTTCCAGGCTCCCTCCTCCTCCCCGGAGGTCTGTGAGGGTCTTAAGATGAGGATAACTGCACAGGCAGGGGGGTTCTTCCTCTTCTTCAGCAGTCTGGACACACAAGGATAGGCCAGTATCATCTGCTAGTGCTGTCTCTGCCACTAGTGACCCGGAAAAGGAAACACTTCTCCCTTTCATACAACGAGCTCAGGGGATTTCATCGGTAAACGAGGAGCGCCCTCTGGTGGCCGTAGAAAGAACCTCCGCCTTCACTCTCCAAGAGTGAACTGTATTTGATTGAATATATGAAAATGTAGGCAGTTGCTTCAATTAAACTGGACAGCGTTTTTCTAATGTTCCTATTTCTGGGAGATATTCTTTATATTTAATATTGCTGTGTATCCTCAAACAACATTCCGTGGCCTTGCCTTAATTACGTTTTGCATTTATCTACTGCATTGTTGTCCACCTCCCTCCCTACAAAGGTTCATTTATAAAACAAAGAAATAAGTAGACTGTAGTCACAATTTATTAATATGACAGAACTGTAGTGTCTTGCATGGTTTAGAATGGAACCTTTCTACTTCTGTCTAGTTGAGGTAATACCTTGAACAGAATGTAATGAAAGCTTGCTTTAGAATGTTGGAGTTCACAGGTGCACCAAGAGGAACAAAGACGTGTGAGTTACAGCTCTGTGTGGGCTCCTGCGCCCTCCCCAAGCCCCTAGCTCCTGTCATTCCCCCCCCTAAGTTCTGACCGGCATTGGATTCAGTCCTGGCTTGCAGATGTCGTACTCGAAGCGGCAGACATAGTAGGGTTGCTGTTGCATGGCGCTTATGTCTGCACCGAATCCTCGCGAGACCTGACTTTATGGACACATGGAAGTACGGCAAAATGTAGAGATAGAAAAGATGCATTCATTACTTAACTACCTCACAGGCAGCTGTACTGCATAATAAGGGTTACCGTATTGCGCTTAGGAGAGAACAGGGGAAGTACCAGACAACAGATGGTGGCCACATGAAATGATACTACACTACCATTTTTTTTTTTGCAGAGTTTTATATAGCGTGAACTTGACCCGAATCGGGTATCAGAGCGCTTTACATAGCACCAGTTACGTTACATGAGGACACACATTAATTTTTTATTTGGCACGGTGAGCTATTAGCAACTCTAGTAGCCGAGGAGGCGCGATACCGGTTAGGCGTGACTTTGCATTTCAGTGCGGTGATGCGGATCACCACACTGAAGTGCTTCAGTCAAGATGCGTGGCATTTAGCAGGGCTGCCTCAGAGGGACAGAAAGACCGGCAAAATAACACAAATTTAAACTCAAACTGATGCCCCGCTTTTAGCACATGTGACTTAACGGCCCGAAGCTGCAAGACTTTGAAACGTGAGTTCCAGCTTAACTCAAAGTCCTGTGATTCTGGGAAAATAACGACATCTCCAGGTGCCTTAAAAACTTGACATGTGAAATGTAATCTGGAGCTCATGAAAAGTGCTTTTATGGCCTTGGTACAAGTTTGCGCTATATAAAATTACAAAAAATAAATAGCGACAGAATCGGACTGTCGCTGGGGTTGAAAAAAACTATTAAATGCTGAAGGAGCTGTGGTCCAGCCTATGGCGCATGCTTGTGCAGTAGGAAGTTCCGTGACATTTGAGTTGACAACCAATGATAGATGGCCTGGGATGTCAGGAGAATAATGGTTCAGTCTGAGTCTGGATGCAACATCATGCGCCAATGTCTCAGAAACTGTGCCATTTGCACTCCCCCGTAAAACTTATAGTGTGGCTCTAAAAAGGATCTAAAGGTTTAGAACCGCCACAGCAAACAGACCGACCATCAAAGTGAGAGGCCTACAGTCACGTAATGAAAAAGGACTTTCTTGACACAATATTTTGATACTGCCTTACTATGCAGACTATGCTTCATGCCTGTCTGGAATCTTTCGGTATGAACGGGCAGTGGGAGTCAATAGGCTTTTCTTCCTCCTAAAGTTAAATCTATTTTGAAAATACACTACCTGATATATACTCTTCTTGTTTTCTTTCTTTCTCTCTCCCACTATTTGTTATTCTACCTGAATTCAGAATACTTTACCACTTTTCCAGCTCAAATGCTGAAAAATGCATGTGTAACCGAGAAATGTGACTCCAGGCAAAGTACAGTTTCAAACAGTAAAATCTTCAAAGGCTGGTCTCGGGCTTAATTGACCAGAGTAGTTTTATTTGCCCATCTGGATTCAGTCCCTAGGTGCCGTGGAGAGTGCCTAGGAGTGTGAGGGAAAGGTGAGAGGGGGGAGAAAAAATACAGAGCTAAAGGGTGATTTAGAGAAAGAGAGAGATAGAGAGAAACAAAGATGGGGCGAAAGAGACCAGGGGCAGAGTAAGAGGGGGCGGGATGGAGAGTACAAGAAGTGCGTGAAAAAAAATACCACTTACCTCTTCCACCAGCTGCGTCTCTCCTCCTGCTTCTCTGACGAGTCCTGGAACCAGGAAGCACCCAGGCTTCCCATAGCCAATCACAACCCCGCAATAAAGCATTGTGATTGGTCTGAGCGCCCTGGATCAGCGCTCAGATGGGGGCTGGGGGCCTCGGCATGCTACCCACCAGGCTGTGTTATGCAGCCTGGTGGGCAACATGTAAAATGCGCATGACTGTTTGACTGGACCAAGATGGCTGGCTAAGCAGTCATGTGCACTTGGAGTGTGTAAACCACACCTCTCCCTGTGCCTCCAGCCCGGCCCGGCCCTACCCTAACCCAGCCCCGAACAAGCAAAAAATAAAATGATAATAACTTTGTGATTATCATTTTATTTTTCCTGCTCAGAGAGCATTTGGTAAAGTTTTCATGTTAATCACAGTACCCGTCATGAGCTGCAATTGGAGCTGCACCCACATGCGCAGTCTGGTTACTGGAGCACATAGAATTGGTTGCAGCGCACATAGGCCTTACACAGCCGCACACACAGGAAATATTGTTCATAACATAACATAAGTATTTGTAAAGCGCACGTTCTTGGCACTGAATAAGATTTGTTTATTGTTACCCAACTCAATGCACAGGCATATGCAATGGATGCATTTCTCCACTGAGCCACCAGACCCGGCTCAAAAACGACTTAACTGATTTACACCTAATCACACAAAGCACAACCAGCAGACCAAGATCTAGCTTCCTGCTAAATTTGGAGTAATTATGTTCTCCAGATTTTGCTGTAGCCTTGTCTAAAAAGTCTTGGGAAAATGCATCAGGATTTCGCATTTTGGGACACTCCTTTTTAGGTCTCGCCTGTCAATGCGCATGCGCATTGAGCAGAGCGAGACTATAGGGGCTTAAACAGAGCTTACCTACACTGGCGATTTGATGCAGTGCATGTGTACTTTTAACTCAATGCGCAAGCGCAATTAGCTAAAATGCGCGTGCACAGCATCAAATCGTCAGCTTGGTGCCGCCAGCAGCTCTTCCCGCTCCGCCCCCTGCTGCATCAAAGGCTTTGCGCTCTGCCTCAGCCCAGCCATTCTCCTCCCCTAATTACCCCCTGCTGCATCAAAGGCTTTTTAGCGGCAGGCCGGCCATGCTTTAAGTTTCACGGCCGGCCGGCCGTGTCTTCTTTTCTTTTTTTTTTCATTAATTGAATGCACTCACGGCTGCAAGCCGGCCGGCCATACTTTCAGTTTCACGGCCGGCCGGCCGTGTCTTCTTTTCTTTTTTCATTAGTCTGCGCCCTCCATCACTGGTAATCTCCCCATCTCTTGCCCACAACAAATGGATAACCAAAATGTATGAAACCGCCTCATGAGTGCTGCAAAGCCCACGGCCCCCCTCCCCTCCGACAAACTTTAAGAAATCCAGGAATGCTGCTGATTTCATCTCAGTCGTTAAGAGCCCGCAGCGTCTCAGAACCAGCTTGCTTTTATTTTAGTCATGCCATAAGTATACGCTATATCCACATCCACATCCACCACCACATCCACATCCACCACCACTTCCACCACCACATCCACCACCACATCCACCACACCCACCACCACCACATCCACCACCACATCCACCGCATCCACCACCACCACATCCACCACATCCACCACCACATCCACCACATCCACCACCACATCCACCACCACCACATCCACCACCAAATCCACCACATCCACCACCACATCCACCACCACATCCAACACATCCACCACCACTTCCACCACCACCGCATCCACCACCACCATATCCACCGCATCCACCACCACCACATCCACCGCATCCACCACCACCACATCCACCGCATCCACCACCACATCCACCACCACATCCACCATCACCTCCACATCCACCATGACATGCAACGCCACATCCACCACCACATCCACCACAACCATATGCACCACCACCGCATCCACCACCGCATCCACCACCACATCCACCACACCCACCACCACCACATTCACTGCATCCACCACCACATCCACCACATCCACCACCACCACCACTTTCACCACCACATCCACCACCACCACATCCACCACATCCACCACCACCACATCCATCACATGCACCACCACCGCATCCATCACCGCATCCACCACCACATCCACCACACCCACCACCACCACATCCACCAGCACATCCACCGCATCCACCACCACCACATCCACCGCATCCACCACCACCACATCCACCACATCCACCACATCCACCACTTCCACACCACATCCACCACCACCACATCCACCACATGCACCACCACTGCATCCACCACCACATCCACCACCACATCCACCACCCCTTCCACAACCACCACATCCACCGCATCCACCACCACATCCACCATCACCTCCACATCCACCTCCACATCCACCTCCACATCCACCACATCCACCACCACCACATCCACCGCATCCACCACCACCACATCCACCACATCCACCACCACATCCACCACCACCACTTCCACCACATCCACCACCACCACTTCCACCGCATCCACCACCACCACTACATCCACATCCACCTCCACATCCACCACCACATCCACCACCACATCCACCACATCCACCACCACTTCCACCACCACCGCATCCACCACCACCATATCCACCGCATCCACCACCACCACATCCACCGCATCCACCACCACCACATCCACCGCATCCACCACCACATCCACCACCACATCCACCATCACCTCCACATCCACCATGACATGCAACGCCACATCCACCACCACATCCACCACAACCATATGCACCACCACCGCATCCACCACCGCATCCACCACCACATCCACCACACCCACCACCACCACATTCACTGCATCCACCACCACATCCACCACATCCACCACCACCACCACTTTCACCACCACATCCACCACCACCACATCCACCACATCCACCACCACCACATCCATCACATGCACCACCACCGCATCCATCACCGCATCCACCACCACATCCACCACACCCACCACCACCACATCCACCAGCACATCCACCGCATCCACCACCACCACATCCACCGCATCCACCACCACCACATCCACCACATCCACCACATCCACCACTTCCACACCACATCCACCACCACCACATCCACCACATGCACCACCACTGCATCCACCACCACATCCACCACCACATCCACCACCCCTTCCACAACCACCACATCCACCGCATCCACCACCACATCCACCATCACCTCCACATCCACCTCCACATCCACCTCCACATCCACCACATCCACCACCACCACATCCACCGCATCCACCACCACCACATCCACCACATCCACCACCACATCCACCACCACCACTTCCACCACATCCACCACCACCACTTCCACCGCATCCACCACCACCACTACATCCACATCCACCTCCACATCCACCACCACATCCACCACCACATCCACCATCACATCCACCGCCACATCCACCGCCACATCCACCACCACATCCACTGCCACATCCACCACCACATCCACCAACACCACATCCACCACACCCACCACCACTACATCCACCACCCCATCCACCACCACCACCCCATCCACCACCACCACTGCATCCACCACCACCACCGCATCCACCACCACATCCACCGCATCCACCACCACATCCATCACCACCACATCCACCACATCCACCATCACCTTCACATCCACCATGACATCCGCCGCCACATCCACCACCACATCCACACCCACCATGACATCCACCGCCACATCCACCACCACATCCACCACCACCACATCCACCACCACCACATCCACCACCACCACCTCCACCACATTCACCACCACCACATCCACCACCGCATCCACCACCGCATCCACCACCACATCCACCACCACATCCACCACCACATCCACCACCACCACCACCACATCCACCGCATCCACCGCCACCACATCCACCGCATCCACCACCACCACATCCACCACCACATCCAACACATCCACCACCACTTCCACCACCACCGCATCCACCACCACCACCGCATCCACCACCACCACATCCACCACATCCACCGTATCCACCACCACATCCACCATCACCTCCACATCCACCATGACATCCACCGCCACATCCACCGCCACATCCACCGCCACATCCACCACCACATCCACCACATCCACCACCACATCCACCGCATCCACCACCACCACATCCACCACATCCACCACCACATCCACATCCACCACCACTTCCACCACCACATCCACCGCCACCACATCCACTGCATCCACCACCACCAGCACCACATCCACCACCACCATCACATCCACCATCACCTTCACCTCCACATCCACCACCACATCCACCAGCACATCCACCACCACATCCACTACCACATCCACCGCCACATCCACCACCACATCCACTGCCACATCCACCGCCACATCCACCACACCCACCACCACCACATCCACCACACCCACCACCACTACATCCACCACACCCACCACCACCACATCCACCACACCCACCACCACCACTACATCCACCACCACCACATCCACCGCCACATACACCGCCACATCCACCACACCCACCACCACTACATCCACCACACCCACCACCACTTCCACCACCACCACATCCACCACCACCACATCCACCGCATCCACCACCACCACATCCACTGCATCCACCACCACCACATCCACCGCATCCACCACCACCACATCCACCGCATCCACCACCACATCCACCACCACATCCACCATCACCTCCACATCCACCATGACATCCAATGCCACATCCACCACCACATCCACCACATCCACCACCACCACATGCACCACCACCGCATCCACCACCGCATCCACCACATCCACCACACCCACCACCACCACATCCACCACCACATTCACCGCATCCACCACCACCACATCCACCACATCCACCACCACCACCACTTCCACCACCACATCCACCACCACCACATCCACCGAATCCACCACCACATCCACCACATCAACCACCACCACATCCACCACATACACCACCACCGCATCCACCACCACATCCACCACACCCACCACCACATCCACCAGCACATCCACCGCATCCGCCACCACCACATCCACCGCATCCACCACCACCACATCCACCACCACATCCACCACATCCACCACCACCACCACTTCCACACCACATCCACCACCACCACATCCACCACATGCACCACCACTGCATCCACCACCACATCCACCACCACATCCCCCACCACATCCACCACCACATCCACCACCACATCCACCACCACCACATCCACCGCATCCACCACCACCACCACATCCACCATCACCTCCACATCCACCTCCACATCCACCACCACCGCATCCACCACATGCACCACCACCGCATCCACCACCACATCCACCACACCCACCACCACCACATCCACCACCACATCCACCGCATCCAACACCACCACATCCACCACATCCACCACCACATCCACCACCACATCCACCACCACCACATCCACCGCATCCACCACCACCACCACATCCACATCCACATCCACCTCCACATCCACCACCACATCCACCACCACATCCACCACCACATCCATCACATCCACCATCACATCCACCATCACATCCACCGCCACATCCACCGCCACATCCACCACCACATCCACCGCCACATCCACCAACACCACATCCACCACACCCACCACCACTACATCCACCCCCCCATCCACCACCACCACCCCATCCACCACCACCACCGCATCCATCACCACCACCACATTCACCGCATCCACCACCACATCCACCATCACCACCACATCCACCACCACATCCACCATCACCTCCACATCCACCATGACATCCGCCGCCACATCCACCACCACATCCACATCCACCATGACATCCACCGCCACATCCACCATCACATCCACCACCACCACATCCACCATCACCACATTCACCACCACCACCTCCACCACATGCACCACCACCGCATCCACCACCACATCCACCACTGCATCCACCACCACATCCACCACAACATCCACCACCACCACCACATCCACCGCATCCACCACCACCACATCCACCGCATCCACCACCACCACATCCACCACCACATCCAACACATCCACCATCACTTCCACCACCACCGCATACACCACCACCACCGCATCCACCACCACCACATCCACCGCATCCACCACCACATCCACCACCACATCCACCACCACATCCACCATCACCTCCACATCCACCATGACATCCACCACCGCATCCACCACCACATCCACCACACCCACCACCACCACATCCACCACCACATTCACCGCATCCACCACCACCACATCCACCACCACCACCACCACTTCCACCACCACATCCACCACCACCACATCCACCGCATCTACCACCACCACCACATCCACCGCATCCACCACCACATCCACCACACCCACCACCACCACATCCACCAGCACATCCACCGCATCCACCACCACCACATCCACCGCATCCACCACCACCACATCCACCACCACATCCACCACATCCACCACCACCACCACTTCCACACCACATCCACCACCACCACATCCACCACATGCACCACCACTGCATCCACCACCACATCCACCACCACATCCACCAACACCACATCCACCGCATCCACCACCACCACCACATCCACCATCACCTCCACATCCACATCCACCTCCACCACATCCACCACATGCACCACCACCGCCTCCACCACCACATCCACCACACCCACCACCACCACATCCACCACCACATCCACCGCATCCAACACCACCACATCCACCACATCCACCACATCCACCACCACATCCACCACCACATCCACCACCACATCCACCACCGCATCCACATCCACATCCACCACCACATCCACCACCACATCCACCACCACATCCACCATCACATCCACCATCACATCCACCATCACATCCACCGCCACATCCACCGCCACATCCACCGCCACATCCACCACCACATCCACCACCAAATCCACCGCCACATCCACCAACACCACATCCACCACACCCACCACCACTACATCCACCACCCCATCCACCACCACCACCCCATCCACCACCACAACCGCATCCACCACCACCACCGCATCCACCACCACCACATCCACCGCATCCACCACCACATCCACCATCACCACCACTTCCACCACCACATCCACCACCACATCCACCATCACCTCCACCATCACCTCCACATCCACCATGACATCCGCCGCCACATCCACCATCACATCCACCACCACATCCACATCCACCGACACATTCACCACCACATCCACCACCACCACATCCACCACCACCACATCCACCACCACCACCTCCACCACATGCACCACCACCGCATCCACCACCACATCCACCACGCATTCCACCACCACATCCACCACCACATCCACCACCACCACCACCACATCCACCGCATCCACCACCACCACCGCATCCACCACCACCACATCCACCACCACATCCAACACATCCACCACCAACCCACCACCACCACATCCACCACCACCACATCCACCACATCCACCGCATCCACCACCACATCCACCACCACATCCACCACCACATCCACCATCACCTCCACATCCACCATGACATCCACCGCCACATCCACCGCCACATCCACCGCCAC
This sequence comes from Lissotriton helveticus, assembly GCF_964261635.1. NCBI lineage: Eukaryota > Metazoa > Chordata > Amphibia > Caudata > Salamandridae > Lissotriton > Lissotriton helveticus. The sequence goes on along the minus strand of NC_136057.1, from coordinate 187,187,456 downwards.
ATCCACCACCACATCCACCGCATCCACCACCACCACATCCACCACATCCACCACCACATCCACCAACACTTCCACCACCACATCCACCACCACCACATCCACCGCATCCACCACCACCAGCACCACATCCACCACCACCATCACATCCACCATCACCTCCACCTCCACATCCACCACCACATCCACCACCACATCAACCACCACATCCACCACCACATCCACCGCCACATCCACCACCACATCCACCGCCACATCCACCGCCACATCCACCACACCCACCACCACCACATCCACCACACCCACCACCACTACATCCACCACACCCACCACCACCACATCCACCACACCCACCACCACCACTACATCCACCACCACCACCACCCCATCCACCACCACCACCGCATCCACCACAACCACCGCATCCACCATCACCACATCCACCGCATCCACCACCACCACATCCACCGCATCCACCACCACATCCACCACATCCACCACCACATCCACCACCACATCCACCATCACCTCCACATCCACCATGACATCCACCGCCACATCCACCACCACAACATCCACCACATGCACCACCACTGCATCCACCACCACATTATTTACAAAATTAAAAGCCATTGTTATTTGTAATATCAATACATCTAAGTCACGGAAATACAACACACATTGCATTACAAATGCTATAGGTGTCACATTTGCGAAAGTTAAAACTATTGACATTGTAACTGACAAAGCTATTAATTTTGCTATTTTCAAAACCAACACATAAATAAAAAAAGTGTCATTTACAATACCAATCGCTCAAACTTTCCTAATGCGAGACCTATTGCATTTCCAATGCTTGTTTCTATTGGCACCTGTGTGATGGATCACCTCGAAAAGTTATAGAAAGGAGCTGAGGTAGGTGATTTTTTTTTTTTATAGGTTTGTGATATTTGTCAAACAAGGCCAAATGTCTTAGCAAATTAAAAAAAATGATCCTTCTATGGAAAAGCAGACTTAACTATAGCTACATAGTGGCGACTGCCAGTAGAATTTGTAATATATAGTAGGATTGTAATATATATTCCCAGTAAGTAGTTATAGTTAGGAACTAGTTTCCATTGAGAAGGTGTTTTTTGGTTTGCTAATAACTTTGGGCCAGTTGACAAATCTTCATGAAATTTTCCAAGATTAGTGGCCTACTTTTTCTAGTTCTGCATGGAATGTTTTGGGGTGACCCGTCAAAAGGGGCCGAGAAAAAGGAGGGGGTCAAAAAATCATGTGTTTCCCATGCAATTTCCCATTGAAGATTTTAGACACAACTACAGCTCAAACCGCTGAACAGAATTACACCAAACTTGGCAGAAAGCTTGCTCTTGATCCAGAAAGAGTACTGTTTGTAATTTGGTGTAAATCTGCGCAGTAGTTCAGGAGTTATTATGACAAAAGATTTATAGATATCTAGGCACGCAAATCCTCCACAGATCCGACAGATCTCATGCCGAGATCTGATTGACTGCCAACACTTCAACCAGGAAGTGTTGGCAGTCATCTTGGAACTTAGACTCAGGGAGTCCCCTAAAAAAAGTGAAATAAAACATGAGGGGGCAGTATAGGAATACCCTGACCCACTAGGCATGGTGGTAGAGTCCCACACGGACCGCGCCACGGACCAAAAGCATTTGTTTCCAATTTTGTCGTGAAATTGCTGTTAACCTGAAAATTTGTGGCAAAACTAAAAATAGAAACAAGTGGGCCTCCTACGCTTGTTTTCTATATGCTCTTCAGGAGGGCCAGGTTCTGTGAGGTGTAGTTTATATTATAACTGGAGAGGTGGAGGTACGTATGGCCCCACTCCCCAGGCCGTTTTCTGAAGCCGAGGAGGCAGCACACATACAGGACCAGGCAGGGGGAGAGGACACAGAGCAGACAACACTGCCAACACCTGTCCCAAGGAGACACCGTCACATTGTACCTCCACTTCCGGTGTTGAAGGGAGACCTGTAATCCATAGAGGATGATGCACAGCCAGAGCAGGACCAGCATGCATGTGAGGTCCATGATCAACCCCCTATGCACCGTAGGGACGAGAATTGCAGGAGACGGCGGCCAAAGGCACCAAACAGCGCAGACGCTGTAGGGGCCTGGAAGGCACCATGGTGAAGGTCCAGAGCCTGCAAGCCAGAAGTATGAAATCAATACACAGGCAGTTGGTGTCTTTTAACCATAACCATAACCTTACAGACACGAAGGAGGGCATCACAGAACTCAATCTGAAAATCAATGAGGGACATAAGGCCTGTGCAGACAGCATTGGGGAAATGACTGGAGCTATAAAAGAACTCTGTTCCATGATGAAAAGAGACCAGGCATCCAGACGTAGGGAAAAACAATGTCTGTTCACCTGTCTGGAAAAATACAGCAAGGAGGTCAACCGCTTGTCAAAGGCCACTTTGGTACTGTCACGCCGCACAATGACCATGCAGGTGGAAATGGCACACTGCAGCCAGGATATGGCCAAAGTGTTGGTGCAGGTCACAAATGCATTTGACCAGCTGAATACAGCTACCATAGGTGGCACAGGTCTCCTGGGCTCAGGGGACAGTGAGGAGCTCTACAGCAAAAGCAGCATCACCCCACCAATTGCAGAACCCAGACGGCGTAGTGTGAGGCAGGGAACACTATCAGATGCCTCAAGGGAGAGCAGTCAGCACCCTGAGAGTGCAACTGCAGGACATGCACACAAGAAATGAACTGTCACCACAGTAGAATGCTAATGGGTGAAGTAACCCATGGCATATGGACTTTTGTTAACCAATTAACCATGCACTGTATACTTGACATGTGCAACAGAATGTGCCACACATAAATTGTGTTTGTAGGCTGTGTGAGTGCTATTTACCTGACGGTAAGGTACATTAAAATACAGTCATTCTCAAAATATTATTTGCATTGTGTCATCATTACTCACCTAGAGGTTTTATATCACTCTCTGACAGCCCGCAGCTGCCCCTACACCACCTGCTGGTCTGCAACATGGACCTGGTACCTCATCCTCATCTGATTCTGTATCTGTGAGTTCCACTGGTATGCCTTTTCTAGTAGCAATGTTGTGTAGCATGGCACAAGTAGCCACAATCTTGCAGCAGGTCTCTGGCCCATATTGTAGTGTTCCTCCACATTTATGCAGGCAGCGGAATCTGCTCTTCAGTATACCAAATGTCTGCTCAATGACACAGCGCGTTGACTTGTGTGCGCGATTGTTTCTTCGCTCTCTTGGATTAGCCGGATTGAGGTACAGTGTGAGGATAAATTTGCAGACTGCATATGCACTGCCACCTGCAGGATGAAAGGCATACGATTAATCACTGCCCTCTCACTTCAGGCCTTAACTGCATGTAAGAGTGCTTGACATGCATTTACCTAGCAGGTAGCTCTCACTAAATTCACCCCCAGTGAGACGTGTTAATATTCCACGATGTCTAAAAATGAAGGAATCGTGTGTACTGCCAGGGTATATTGCCACAATATCAGTTATGATATATTTTGCATTGTAGATCATCTGTATGTTGAGTGAATGGGATTTTTTGTGATTTCTGAATACGTACTCATTGTTTGAGGGGGGTTAGAGGGCTATATGGGTACCATCTATGCAAGCAATGACATGGCGAAATTGGGCAATCTGGTAGAAGTCCAGTTTGGTTTGCTACAATGCCTGTTGTGTGGTGGGGAATGTGATGTGATGAGGCAGCCTCTGTATCATTGCATCCAAGAATGCATGGAAGAAGCACACCAGGCAACTCTGGGAGACCACCCCTACTGTCACTATGACCCCCGGAAGCTCCCTGATGCCAGTAAGTGCAGTGAACACAGGACCTGCACATGTGGTGGAATGGTTTGGGTCCTGCGGGTTGGGTGTTCAAGCATAGGTTTTAGCTCAGAAATCAAGTCCACTATGGTAGCTGAGTCCAGCCTATACTTCTCATGTATCTCTTCCTCTGTCTGCTGTAACACAGTGATGCACGCTCTGAAGACCCGCTCCTGTCACCTTCTTCTCTGTGCTGCTGCTTGAATCTGCATCCTTCTGGCTATCACATACAGCGCTGCCATTGTGGAAGTCCCTATTGCATTGTGGGCCTGTTTAGATAGGTTGCACCTGTTTACCACCTGCTTTGAGTTGGTGGTAAAACTCAGGAGCAAAATTGCAATTTCAGTGGATTCGCAATTTGCGATATTTTGATACATAGGTTTGCGAATCCGCATTTTGCGATGAGGGTATTTGCAAATATCACAAATTGCGCTTCGGTATTTGCGAAGTCGCAAATGGACATTCACAAATTGTGGAACTCACAAAATAGGTATTTGCAAATTTAGGGAATACCTACTTTGCAATGCAAAACCCTGTTATACATTGGAAGAGGGTATTTTTCGATCACAACCCCTTTTTTTTGCTATCTGCAGCATTTGCGATCGCAAAATACCTTGATACATATGGCCTCTAGTGCAACATTTCAACCGCATCCTGCGCGCCCCATCCCATTCCCTAAAAGCACCATAACAATCTATGTTTGCTGACGAGCATTCCCCATGGGATGCACAGCTGTATTTAGCTACCGGCACACTAAAGATCGAAATAAGAAACCTGTCTAATCCACGTATCCCTTTGTCAATGCGGAAAAAAACAATAAATGAACAAACCATTCAAGCATCATATGAAAGAGACATTAATAGGCTTCAACACAAGCCCCTCTTCACAGCTTTGGACGTCTCGAACATCAAGGGGAAAGCCCAACCATACTTCAAATACCCCCTCCAATCCCAGTCTTGCAACAAAATCACTTACATGTGTCTGCTAGCTCTTCCAATTCATGATTTCAACCCTCAATGGACACGGAAGGACGGGTAGTTATCGTGAAGACTTTGCAATCACCATCTCGAGTATTGGCTACACCTGCTGTGCTGCTGACCTCACCTTGCCAATGATCGACATCGCCTTTTGATCCTATTCTGCCGGGGCAACTTCTACAGATGCCGCAGGGAAGCATCAGATATGTGCTTCACTAAGAACATTGGTCAAACCCTTGCAAGGTTAGGGAAATTCACTAACATCATCCAAGCCGCACTGCAGACAGGCCAGCTCTACAAACACTGATAAAGGTCAGAGGAGTTCCACCTTTAGGGAGGACAACCCAAGTACTAATTCGCACCAGACGAGATGTTTATCCTGACTTACCTCCTGCTAAACCCAACGAACCTCACCACCCTACATGGACTGCCCAAATCGTGCTTATACTTTTTGTATTATTCTTTTAGAAAAAGAAAAAACCCTCTTGATTTTAATGAATGCTTGTCAAACTTGTTAGAGGTTTTTAATGATTGACTGGCAATCGGTACTCATGGGAAACAGTTAATTCAGTTTCCCAAGATGTTATGAACTTTATTAATCAAACATGAATGAATAAATAAATGAAATACTGGGTGCTATTCCCAGCTACACAAGTGGAAATCTTTTTTTATTAGGATATGTGTAGGAATGCTGGGTGGTGGGAATCGTGTGGATCCCTGCAGATTATGAAACCTTCAATAACTGACATGTGAGGAAAAATTGTGATGTTGGTCATCATTTGAGGATTGCAGGAGGTATTGGGACGAACATTTTAGGGTCCTTCCCGCCTTATGTGCGACTCAGCCACAAAAGTGGGGTACAATTTTTATCTGGAAAAGCATGGGAACAATGGATGGTAAGAGTTTTGAGGATCCCCACAGATTACAGAACTTTCTCTCCAGGGAGAAAAAGTGTGTGAAAGTTTTTCTGGGTAAGAAAATGTTGTAGGAATCACACATGTCACACCAACGTGGTGATGGTGAACATTTGATGTCTCCACTTGCGTCTTGCCACCTATACTGTTGCGAGAATTAGGCCCACCCAGAAAACGTGTGTACCATTTTCAGTCATAAAAGTGAAAACAAAGTGTAGAACAACTTTTGTTATTATAAATTACATTTCTCTCCCTTTTTGGTCTCCAAAGGTAAGCCAGGGTGCAGGAAAAACACATTTTTCAATATATCCTTTGAATCACGATAGTATGGGTAGCCTCAAGTTAAAAGTTGTACAAATAGCCACTATTTATAAACTTAGTATCTAGGGACCATTTTAAAATGCATAAATTGCCTTCTGGCCCATTTTTCATTACTTAGATTTCGCCATATAAACTGAAGCACAATCGGTACGCAATGAAAAACTATTATAAGCTGCAGCTCAGTTGTTTGCTTTGGGTATGCGTGTTTTTGGAAAACGAACAACCACTACATGTCTCTGTGACCCGAAGGGTCTGAAGGACTAAATGGTATATTACTTTTGTAAATCGTCCTTAAGGGTAAAAAATGACAGATACAAAAATTGTGAGCAATTTGTATTTTTTCACAATTTGTTTACCTTGTTTCTGACTAGCTTTTGTGTAAACCCAAAGCGATCTAAACGTAGGACCCCTTGCTAAAAGTCAGAATTTTTGTCTAGTTTTCAGAAATGTCTGGCTTTTCAGGCTCACCCACATGCTTCACACTTGTTTCCACCACAAACATCAAGTAGGTTGTAGGTGGAACAACAGGTCCCGTGCACATGCATATGAGTGGATGAACAATACAAAAGGTAATCGTTATCTATACTAATATAATAAAGAGAGAGCCCAAACCTTTGAGGCGGGTAATCTCAGGAACCACAGCACCAATCACAACACCCAATACAGCGTTGGAAAGGGCAGTTGCAGCAGAAGGACATAGGCTGTGCAGACGCCCACCATATACATATAAAAGGTAAAAGAACCGTGCCAGCAAAGTAGTCCCTTGTGGGCGTGTCTGCATTGTGCTATGGGTGTGTGCTGGGGAGCGTGACAATCGCTGGGGGCATTCCATCACGAGTGTTGTTTTTTCTTCCCAGGTTCTATACATTCCTGCTCCCTTTAAATAGTAATTCAGTGGAGGTCCCATTCTCTTAAAACCACCCCAAGCACAGTTATGGGCAAAAATACAACTAAAAGGCCCTGCAAAGCATTTTGGGATAAGATTAGCATAATTTTTAGCATTCATGAAAGGGTTTCAATGTTTTTGAATTTTACTCATCAGGGACATCTTGGGACGACGAGGTGAACTGCAGCTTGATGTATAATATTTTAAATGCTATTGCATTTGCCTCATTAGGGACATCTAGGGACGGCGATGTGAACTGCAGCTTGATGTATCATATTTTAAATGCTATTGCATTTGCCTCATCAGGGCCATCTAGGGACGACGAGGTGAACTGCAGCTTGATGTGTAATATTTTAAATGCTATTGCATTTGCCTCATCGGGGACAACTGGGGAAGAGGTGAACTGCAGCTCTTTGTAGAATTATTTGGATACTATAATATTCACTTCCCACTGCTAATCTCGTCCCATAATGCTTTGCAGGGGCTTGATCTCAAAATCATCACCTCTCTCACTGCTTGCTGGAAGCTAATTTCACTTTTGTGAAATGACTATATGCATTTTAGCATGTAGAAATACTTGTTATTTTACCTTGAATATATGAGGTTTCTGTTTTATTAATTGGAAATCTGATGGAACGAAATATTGCGGATTTATTGTACTAAGTTTGCGCCAATTCCGCCCACCCCTACTTTAAATACCCCTGCACTCGATAATCATAACCCACCCTTACTCTATAAAATACCCCAACACCCTTAAACACTAACCCATCTTAACCCTATAAATATACCCTGTACCCCAAAACCCAAACCTATCCCTAAACCCTAAAAATACCCCTGTACCCCAAAACCCAAACCTAGCCCTGAACCCTATAAATACCCCTGTACCTCGAAACCCAAATCTACCCCTGAACCCTAAAAATACCCCTGTACCCCAAAACCCAAACCTACCCCATAACCCTAAAATACCCCTGTACCCCAAAACCCAAACCTAGCCCATAACCCTTAAGATACCCCTGTACCCCAAAACCCAAACCTACCCCTGAACCCTAAAAATACCCCTGTACCCCAAAACCCAAACCTAGCCCAGAACCCTAAAATACCCCTGTATCCCAAAACCCAAACCTAGCCCTGAACCCTAAAAATACCCCTGTACCCCAAAACCCAAACCTTGCCCTGAACCCTTAAAATACCCCTGTACCCCAAAACCCAAACCTACCCCTGAACCCTATAAATACCCCTATACCCCAAAACCCAAACCTAGCCCTGAACCCTAAAAATACCCCTGTACCCCATAACCCAAAACTATATCTGGACCCTTAAAATACCCAAAAAACCCAAAACATATACCTCAGTACCCCAAAACATATACCCCTATATCCATACTTGCCTTATCCAAACATTTAAAAAAAACATGCTTTTACCATTCATGCATTTACAATGAATTTCGTTGTAAATGTATGCGTGGTAAAAGCATATCAAATGTAATGCCATGCATTATAATGGCAGGGCGGAGTCATGGTACTTTCGGAATGAAAGTATGCGGAGTGATGGTATGCGGAAAGAAAGTTGAGAAATAATGGGTGTTTACCCTCCCCCGTAAGTACATTGGTGGCACGGCGGCCCACATCTCCAGCAACATACTCATATTTTTTCACCATCGATTGGAAAAATGCACAGGTCTCTCTCATTGATGCCCAGCACCGACATACACTTTTAAACACACCTCCCACCACAAGTTCTAGAATTGCGAACTTTAGAGATGGGGAGCTACGTTCGAATCTCGGCATCAGCTCAACATCCTGTGATTCCAGGCAAATCGCTTTGTCTCCCCGTGCCTACCACAAATGAATGTGTTCTTCTGTAATGTAAATTGTGCTCATGCCATGTTGGCGAGTTCGCGCTATATAATATTGCAAGGAAAATAAAGTAGGGAAACTCGAGTTCACACACTACTGAACGTGCATTCTTAAGTGCATCAGCAGTGCACTGTGAATCGGAGCGTTTCACAGGCCTGTCACAGATAAGAAATGCTATCGAACCGAAATCCTACGAAACAATATACTACTGGCCGGCAGCAATTCATACCCGGACAACGTCGGGACGAGCTGCTAGTTAAGGATAAAGACAAAATATTCTTTTTTTAAATGTTGACTTTAATGATGTGTTACTTCATGGGTAGGCCAACACGTATTTCGTCAATGGGGTGTGAAACCCTTGACTTCTTCAGGGCAGTAATAGAGTAGAGTAAGTCTTTGGACATTGCAACTGGTGATACGTCCGACCAGTGGGTCCTAAAATTGCGTGTGCATGGGACCTGTTGTTGTTTGTAGACGGACCTTGGTCCAGAATTGAGGGTTCAGGGGTTTTTCTCTCACCTGTAGCACCGAATCCACAATCCTCATTTGTGCTAACTCCACGCTACTTGGCAAGCGCCACTCAATACCCTGTGATAAATAACATCCCCGTTTCATTTTAGGTTGTAGGTGGATACCACAAAGAATAGAAATATAGACTGGCACTTAGAAAAATGCAATAACTCTGGTAAAATAATTGTTTTTTTAGAACTCTGGCTGTAGAAAGCTGTGAGAAATGTGATCTTAGCACAGCAAACCTTTTTGTTGATGGCCTTTTTCAGAAAAACAAAACACAAGCTTTCTAGCACAGCGTGAAAAAACACAAACATTTGGCTCTATTTTTGCTATTTCCTTGATCACCTCCAGGGGAATACACAAACCACATATACTTTTAGAATCGCTAAAATGTGGGGGGAAAAGGACGCTAATTTGGCTTGGATACCTATTGTGGGAAAAAATATTTTGAAGGCTCAAGAATGAAGAGTCTGAAGCATCAGAAAAAGTGCTCAGCACTGGTGTGGCAATACCCTTAGCAGCGATGAGGTTAAAGTGGTATATATATATATATATATATATATATATATATATATATATATATATATATATATATATATATATATATATATATATATATATATATATATATATATATATATATATATATATATATATATATATATATATATATATATATATCACTGAAAAAACCATAGGTTTCATTTTGGAGGGAGGAACATGGCGGTGGCAGGCTGACGGCTGCTGCGGGACTCCTCGCTCTGGAGGCGCCACAGGCAGTTTTACATGAATTTTCCCTACTAAGAAGCAGAATTTTCTGAAAACATGCGGTGAGGAGTGGAGGGCATTATTCGGGGAGCAGTATTGAGGGCATTTCTGAATTTTCTTTCAGTGTTGTGCTTCCTTCGAGGTTTGCGGTGAGCGCTCTCGGGCGCTAGGACCTCGGGGGGAATGCGCGAGCGGTATTACGCTAGGAAGCGGAAGACAGAGGAGCTGGATCAGGCTGGCGTTTGCGTCTGCTGGAGAGCTGACGTGGTTGTAGCGGCGAACACGGGGGGCCTGCTTCGGTCTGAAGAGGAAAAGCGAAGACAAGAAACACCTCGAGACAAAGGAGAAAGTCGAAGCAGTCTTTGGCATCGCTCCAGGGGGGCACTTCTCTCCCGTTCCAGAGGCCCGGTGTGCTGGGGACATCTATCAACCCTAAGATTTCTGGGAGTGTGGCACAGCGGTAAGGAGGTTCTAAGAGGGGAGGTCTGCATGGAGGCAGATACATCGACACTGGCCTCATCTGTATTTCATCAAGTCAGTCGCAGCAGAGCGAGCAGTGATACCAAGGGTAGTGGCGCAGAGGTGGGGCAGCCATTACAGATAAGCCCGGGGGTTCCTATTGCCGGTTCTTATCAATCTGAGCGTTCTGCACCCAAAGAGAGAGGGGGAGAGATTAGAAACAGGTATCAGCTCAGGTCTAAGCAGGACTTGAGGAGACAAGGGGCATGGGACTTAGTAAAGACAGGAGAGAGAGGGGATCCTACGCATCCATCCCCATACAAACAGAAAAAGAAGGGGAGAACAAGGAAAGGTGGGACAGCCAAGGTAATCAAGCAGTTCCAGGCACAGAAGAGCAATCCCTCGCTTAAAAGCTACTTCCAAATAATGGAGCATGTGGCAAGCTCCAAAGAAAAGTCAGGAGTGAAAACAGAAGACGCAGAAGCAGCAGTAGACGGGGTAGAAGAGGTAGGAGCAGTAGTTGCTGGGACCGTATCTCAAATCGGTAAAGCGGCCGCTCCTCCTATCTTGGCCCTGAAGAATAGGTATACCATACTCGAGTCGGCCCTTAATGAAGAGGGTTTAGAGGTTACGGCACACTCCAGCCCTGATGATGGTGGTATGATTAGCTCCCAAGAGCCCTCTTCTTTATTATTAGTAGCACAGGAGCCTCCTGCTGTATTAACCTCTCGGAGTTCAATTCCTGCCTCTGCTACTGCCCCGGTCCCATTGAGCTTCGCAGCCCACCCCATTCCTCAGATTCCCCAAATAACTCAAACTAAACCCCCGTCTCAGTCTCTTCCCCCTAGTAATCTTGTTACCCAGAATCCTGCCTTACCTATTAGTCGAGTATCGGCTGAGGTTGATGTTGAGGGGGATAGACTCGGTTTTCTATTCCAAACACTGAGGGAGGATTTACTGGAAAAGTTTGAGATTTCTGAGGGTAACCAAAAGGGTTTGCATGACAGATTTCACGCACTAGAGGCTAAGCTGGTGGGAATAGCGGTTCGAACAAGTTCGTTGGAGAGTAAAGTCACCACACTCTCAGAAATAACCATAGGGAATTCTAAGGATATTGAAGCTCTCAAAGCACAAAATCGAACACTAATGATGGACATGGGGAGACTGGAAACGCAAAGTCGGCGGAATAATCTTAGAATCCTTAAAATGCCAGAAGGAGAAGAAGTTGAGGACATAAAGGGGTTTGTCTGTAGGTTACTACGGGAAGGTGTACTAAAGGATCGGTTAGATATTGACTTAGAGGCCGAGATCCAGAGGGTGCACAGAGACCCTTTTAGGTTGCATCCGGACCGCAAAGCACCGAGGAAGATTCTGGTCTATTTTCAAACCTACAGGGTTAAGGAACTTATACTTAGCAGATGTCTCGCACGCTCTACTCTCCACTATCACGCTCACCCCTATCAAATTAGATCTGATATAGGGGGGAAGACGGCTCAAAGGCAGTGGGAGTTGGGTTCTAGGATGCCAGAACTTCGTTCCCTGGGAGCTCAAGTTCAAATGAAATTCCCCGCTTTACTCAAGATCATGTCGAACAACAAGATGCATAACTGCAACCACCCAGAGGAGGTGGACGAGTTGCTTTCAAAAATGAGGAAATAACCAGACTCAAGCAAGAACCAGTTTCAAGCAATTAAGAAATAAGCAGAAATAAAGGGGGAAAAAATCATAAGTGAATCGCACATTCTACTTTCACGAACTTGAGGCAGCTAAATGTAAATGTACACTGGTTGCACACACTTACACACCTACACTTAGTGGATAAGATATGAGAATGGTATCGTGTTTTTTATCACAAGTGGTTTAAAAAAATAAAATAAAAGGGTGATTGTAAAAACAAGGGGGCGAACATATAAACAAAATATATTAAAAATGAGAAGGATAAGTCACTTAGTAGGGAGGAAATTTCTTATTCACGTAGGGTGGCGTTTCGGGAGTGCGGAGCCCCCTAAGGCGTGTTCACGCCTGACATGATGGGAGGGTTCCTCGGGGGTGGGGGGGAGGGGTCACAGGGGAGGGGGTGAAAATATAAAAATGTCCTCATATGCCATAAGTCTTTATCTTACCAGTCTAGAATGAGAATGTTGGCCACTGCTGGCTACTGGTGCGGTTGTATCAGACAATGGTCTCCGGTATGGTAACCAGTAGTAAATTCCTTTCCTGGAATCTTAATGGTATAGGGAGCCGGAAGAAGCAATTAAGGGTATGCGAATTCCTAAAAAATATCGAAGCCCATGTATATCTTTTACAAGAAACCCATTTAGAAGCTGAAGCGTGCTGTCAAGTGTTTGCAAAACTTAGCTGGGTACAGGAAGTTCTTTGCTCCAAGCAAAAGAGTTCCACTAGGGGGGTAGCTATAATTGTTCGTGCTAACAAGGGGATCAGGGTCCAGAAATGGGGTACTGATCAGTCTGGGCGATGGCTGGTGGCAGTCCTCTCTATTGGTAATTCTACTCTTTCGTGTGCTGTTTATTACGGCCCCAATGAAGACAACTCCAGCTTTCTTCGGAAGTTAGAGGAGAGTATGATACAACACACGGCTCCAGTTATATTAGGGGGTGATTTCAATCTGATACTGGACAGCCAGTTAGATCGTACCTCCAAATCTAAATATAACCCCCCAAATAAATCCCTTTTAGCTTTGAAGAATATTATGAAGGACTTTACCTTACAGGATGCCTGGAGAGTTAAGCACGGTACCCTTAGGGAATATTCTTTTTATAGTAAAAAGTATAGACAATACTCCAGAATAGATCTTTTTCTTTTAGACCAAGTGCTCTTGCCTGATATTGCTTCAATCTCATATATCCCAGTAGGTCTGTCGGACTATTCTGCGGTTGAGCTAAAAATCAATGTTAAGACTAGCCCTTTAGAGTACAGGTGGACCTTGAACAGAACAATTCTTTTAGACGAAGAGATTAAAATCAAAATCAAGGGGAGTTTGTCGGAGTTTTTCCTATTTATTAGTGGTACAGCTTCAGAACAAACAGTTTGGGAAACACTTAAATCTTACTTAAGAGGTATTTTTGGCTCACAGATGGTGTTGAAAAGAAAGTTTAGGAAAGAAAAGGACATTCATGATCTTGATTTAATAAAAAAAAAAGGAACAACAGCTACAGGTAGCTGTTTTGGAGGATAGAGGAAGGATTCCTGCACTCGAAAAGGAGCTTTTAGAGTTGCAGATAGGCTTCAAAGCACGAGCTGATAAGATAAATAAGGACAAGTGGGAAGTTAGTAAGCTTCAGAATTTTGACTACGGAGAGAAGTGTGGTTCCCTCCTGGCCTGGAAAGCTAGGGTTGAGAGGAGCAGGAATAATATTAGCTCATTAACTCAGCGAGATTCGGGGCTGCTCCTAACAGAAGATGTTGAGATCAGGGGAGAGGCTAGAGATTTTTTGGAGGAATTAGATCAAGAAGATAGCAGACATGGGGTGGAAGAGCTGGAGCAGTGGTGGGCTTTGAGGGATCTACCCCAGTTGAGTGAGTCTGATGAAGCTTCTTTAGTCACCAAGATCACGGAAGGGGAGATACGGGCTCAGCTGAAAAAGATGTCTAGAAATAAGGCCCCCGGTCAGAATGGACTGCCGACGGAGGTGTATAAGGACAATCTGGAGGAAATCCTAGCCCCACTACTGTTACTTTTTAACAAAATCTTTGTGGAGGGAGAGCACACTCCAGCTTCTTGGTCGGAACCCACCATCACCTTGATAGCAAAGCCGAACAAAGATCCTAAAAAAATTGAGTCGTATAGACCTATTTCCCTTCTTAATTCAGATTCAAAAATGTATTCCGGTATACTAACATCTAGACTGGCGAAAGTAATTAAGTCCATAATCCATCCTGACCAGAGGGGGTTTATACCAGGCCGTCAGCTTAACAAACTTACGTTTCAAGTTGTTGGAGCAATAGACGTAGCGATGGAGAAAGGACTGCCACTTGCCATTGTTGCGATTGATGCAGCAAAGGCATTTGACCAGGTTAACTGGTGATTCTTATGGGAAATTATGGCAAAGTTCGGGTTTCCCGCCACATTTATTAAAGGGGTTGAGACACTATATAGGGGTCCCCGGGCCAAAGTACAGGTCAACGGCAGTTTGACTAAGTGGTTGAATATTTCAAGGGGAACGAGGCAGGGTTGTCCTCTGTCTCCCCTCCTCTTTGATATTTTTATTGAGCCCTTTGTCTGCTCCTTGAGATCAGATCCAGTAATTAAACCGTTTAAAATGGGGGACTTGGTGCTGAAGACAGCATTATACGCTGACGATCTACTCCTCTACACGGCCAACACTGTTGAGGCCATTCCCAGGCTATTTGAATTGGCTGAAGATTTCGGTATAGTGTTGGGGTACAGAATCAATAAAGAGAAAACTGACATAATGAGTTGGAACAACCAGGTCCCGATACCAGAAGCCAAATTAAAAATCAGATACCTGGTAATATACCTCACTCATAAATTAGAGGATGTTTCGAAAACTAGTTGGCAAACGGTGGTAAAGGAGGTGAGGAAGCTGTTGACCAGATGGAACAGTCTACCTCTTAACATCTATGGTAGAGTGAACCTGGTCAAAATGATAATTCTGCCTAAAATTACCTTCTTACTCAACTCCATTCCCCTAAATTTGAATAAGAAGGATATCTCTAACCTTCAAGGAAGGATCGGGTCTTTTATTTGGGCCCACAGTGTCCCAGGATTGCCTGGAGGAAATTGAGAAGGGGATTGAATCTAGGTGGGCTGGCTCTCCCTGATTTACTTTTCTATTGTTATGCATTTCAGTTCAAGAATTTCAGACTTTTGACAAATAAGTTGGACTCTTCATCGAATGGTCGTCTCTTTCGGGCTATGTTATCAGACCTGCCACAAGGCTTAGATTTCTTTCTATATAAATTTGGGGACCAGACGTTTTTTAAAAAGGTCCGTCTGAAGCTTCTACAGGCGGCACTCAATATTTGGCAATCAATACGTAAAATTCTGGAGATCCCCTATTACCATTCTCAGGCCCCAATATGGGACTCTGCGGGTACCCCTGATTGCCTATTAGATCGGCTGGTTCTTCCATTGAGAGCAGCAGGCTTTACGAAATGGGGGGACCTGTGTAATAACTCGGTACTTTTAGACTGGGAATCCTTATCAAATCTAACGGGGGGCTCCATTACAGGATTATAAGATTTAAATTCTATCAGCTGTCTTCTTGGTGGGGGAGGCAGTGCTGGGGAAAAGATGAGGAGACCCAAATTCTGGAATCAATTAGTAGGGGGAGAGGATGGAAGGGGGAGATCGCACTTTGGTATAATACACTAGTGGGAGCAAAAGATAAATTGGTAGCTGAAATTACCACGCTATGGGACAATCTCTTAATCCAGAACCCCGAAGAGATGTTGAAGGTTTGGACAGACACATTTACACTTTCACAAAAAATTATAAAACCATCCAACCTTAGAAGGAACCACCTGTTTACGGCATATAGGGTTTACTGGACCCCAGCAAAATTATCCAAGATCTCAGCAGAAGAGTATTATTGTCCAAGATGCAGGCTCTCTGCCGGGGACGACAGGCATATGTTTGTCGACTGCCCAGAAATGATTAGTTACTGGAGACAGGTGCGTGGGTTCTTAGAGGAGGTAGTACTAACATCGATCACTTGTACCCCCAGATTGATTCTCTTCGGTCTTCCTCAGGACTATGATATTAGAAACAGTACCTCACAGTTTATCTTTTACGTTATTGTCATTGCCAGGAGGGAGATATGTAGGGAATGGAAGTCCGTAAACCCCCCCAGATTCGCTGACTGCCTAAGGAACATCATGGCTGTTAGCCATTTAGACATGTTGTGTGGTGGGGAAAGTGCCATCAAGATCTGATCTCCATTAAAAGCATGGTCTGAGAGATAACACACAATGAGTCCAATGAGCCCATCTAGAGTTGATACTTCCTGGTGGCATATATGAGGACAAAAAAAAACCATAGGTTTCACACTTTATAGTTAGGAATTAGCATTTAAAAAACCTTAGAAATTCACAAAAAAACCATAGGTTTCACACATGTTATAGTTTCACTCATACAAAACCATTGAAATTCCCCCGTTATAGTTAGTTCAGCTAACTATAACTCGCGCGCCAGCAATGCACTGCTAATGACGTCACATATTACATCACTCATGACATGGTCAGTGACATCACTCATGACATGACATCTCAAATGACATCATCCATTGAATGTGTGTCTTTCTGAAAAATAAATATTTTTTATATATGTATTTCTAAAGGTCGATGGAAGAATAATGGGTAAATAAGTGTCTAAGTGGATTTTTTTGTAAAAATGATTGCATAACTGACTTATTAAGTGTATCTTAGTGAATACATATAATAGCGAGTAATGTTTAAATATGTAACAGGGCTCGACAAATCCCAAAAATGGTACTAGTCCTGCAGGTCTAGTACCATGGAAAATCCCCTCGGCCTGACTCCAACCCACTTGACCTCCGTCTCTGAAAACGGAGCAAAAGTGACAAGATAACAAGATTTAAAGGCATGTTTATTACTCATTTCCTTTGTGAGCAATAAAAATACCTTTAAATCGTGTTATCTTGTCACTTTTGCTCTGTTTTTGAAGACAGAAGACAAAAGTTAGTTTGATTTCCTACTCGTCAGAAAGGGCGAGTAGGACCTAAAAATAGCTCGTCCTCATCCATTCTCCCTCGCAAATGCGAGCGGGCGAGTGGATTTGTCGAGCCCTGTGTAAATATCTGTATCAGTGTCTCACTTTGTGTATAAGTAGCTGCATGGGTTGGGAGTGTCGATTTGGGTTATTAGTTGGTTTTTAGAGTATCAGTATGAGTGTCTGTATGGTTTGGTGGGAGGGTATTACCACATAGATGCATGAATGGGTGACTCACTGTTTGTATGTGTTTTGAAGACAGGATGTGTGCAGGACTGTATGGGTGGATGAGTGTGTGTATGGGTGCGTTAGTGAGTGAATGACTGTCTCAATAGTATCTTTGGAGTAACTACATATGTTTTAATCTAGTATATGTGAGTATTGATGTATATAAGTGATTATATGTGAGAGTGAGAGATTGGAAGTGTTCTTGTATAAATAAGTATGTGTTTCTATAAATGATTGTTTAAGAGAGTGCGTATGTTAACGATTCTGTAGAAGTAAGTGTAGTGGTGGGTGTATAGCTGTATATGCAAGTAAATGGATGTTTGATAGTTTATTTGCATGTGTGAGTATGTGTGTGAGTAACTCTATGGATGAGTGTCGGAGTGTAACAGGATGTATAGGTGTATGAGAACATATGATGAGTGAGTACATGTATGAGTGACTATATAGAACTGTTGGTGAATGAGTGGATGTAGATTTTGGAATTACTAAATAGGTTGTTCTAACTGGTATTGGTATCTCCATTTTTTTTAAAATTTTAGTTTCTATTTTTGAATGTGTGTATCAAGGGTTATATTACGCTGAGAGGAGGTCTGCCACTCTTTCACAAGGATGATGTCATCTGTCATCAGTGATGTCATTTGAGATGTCATCAGTGATGTCATGAGGTATGTCACTGACCATGTCATGAGTGATGTAATATGTGACGTCATCAGCAGTGCATTGCAGGCGCCCGAGTTATAGTTAGCTGAACTAACTATAACGGGGGAATTTCAATGGTTTTGCATGAGTGAAATGTCCAGCTAACCATAACATGTGTGAAACCTATGTTTTTTTAGGGAATTTCAAAGGTTTTTTAAATGCTAATTCCTAACTATGACGTGTGTGAAACCTATGTTTTTTTCAGTGAATTTCTAAGGTTTTTTAAATGCTAATTCCTAACTATAACGTGGCTGAAACCTATGGTTTTTTCAGTGAATTTCAAAGGTTTTGTAAATGATAATTTTTAAATGTATTAATTGTTATATTTTTTAATACTGATTTACTACATTATTTTAAATTATTTGTTTCTAGATATTTTATTTATTAAATTACATTACATATTTTTATATAATTTGAAAAATATATATTTTAAAAAATATTGAAATTGTAATATTTCTTTTTTTTATTTAATTTTTTTTTAAATTTATATATATTTTATATATCAGGCAATGATATCCTATGGAAGGAAATTCAAGTTACTGTAAGGATGGTTAGAAATACTTTCAGGATCAGTAGTGAGCACAAAGATGTAGCACTGAATTAATTCCTCTTCAATCCTGAGGTCCCCTGTGAGCCAACTAACCCACCAGGTACCTCCAGTATGCGCAAGGCAGCTGTTTTGCAGAGAGGTGTTCAAAGGGCACGCCACTTTTTACAACACTCTGCAACACAGCTCCGTGGAGCTTACAGGAGATACCTGGTGGGTTAGTTGGCTCACAGGGGACCTCAGGATTGAAGAGGAATTAATTCCCCAACTTAAAACGCGCCACAGGGCATGTTTGCACTCACATCACCTCAAGCCCCGCCCCCTGCCTTCACCACTGTGCAAACGTGCCATGTAGCGTGTTCTAAGTTGGGGGATTAAGTCCCCTTGCATACTGGGGGTCCCTGGGGGCCAACTAGCCCACCAGGAACCTCCAGTATGCGCCAAGAGGCTGTGTTGCAGGGAGGTGTAATGAGGCCACGGCCCTTTTTACATCTCTCTGCAACGCAGCCCCCTGGCACGTTTGCAGAGGGGGAACTAATTCTCCTTGCATACTGGGGGTTCTTGGGGGACAACTAGCCCACCAGGAACCTCCAGTATGCACCAGGGGGCTACATAGCAGAGAGGTGTAATGAGGCCACACCAGTGGCATCACTGGGGTTGGTGTCACCCGGTGCGGGTACCTCATGGTGTTACCCCCTCATGACTTACCGCATGGATCACCTCTGTCGGAAATGTACGGTGCTAGGTACTGTCTTACTCCCTCTAGTTCCCTCTCTCTGTCTAGCTCCCTCTAGCTCCCTCTCTCTGTCTTACTCCCTTTCCTCTGTCTCCCTCTCTCTCTGTCTTACTCCCTCTAGCTCCCTCTCTCTCTGCCTTACTCCCTCTAGCTCCCTCTCTCTCTGTCTTACTCCCTCTAGCTCCCTCTCTCTGTCTTGCTCCCTCTAGCTCCCTCTCTCCCTCTCTTATTCCTTCTAGCTCCCTCTCTCTGTGTCTTACTCCCTCTTGCTCCCTCTCTCTCTGTGTTACTCCCTCTAGCTCCCTCTCTCTGTCTTACTCTCTCTAGCTCCAACTCTCTCTCTTACTCCCTCTAGCTCCCGCTCTCTCTCTTACTCCCTCTAGCTCCCTCTCTCTCACTCCCTCTAGCTCCCTCTCTCTCTGTATTGCTCCCTCTCTCTGTCTTACTCCCTCTAGCTTCCTCTCTCTCTGTCTTACTCCCTCTAGCCCCCTCTCTCTTACTCCCTCTAGCCCCCTCTCTCTCTCTTACTCCCTCTAGCCCTCTCTCTCTCTGTCGTGCTCCCTCTAGCTCTCTCTGTCTTACTCCCTCTAGCTCCCTCTCTCTGTCAAGAGCCCTCTAGCTCACTCTCTCTCTGTCTTACTCCCTCTCTCTGTCTAGCTCCCTCTCTCCGTGTCTTGCTCCCTCTGGCTCCCTCTGGCTCCCTCTCTCTGTCTTACTCCCTCTAGCTCCCTCTCTCTCTGTCTTACTCCCTCTAGCTCCCTCTCTCTGTCTAGCTCCCGCTAGCTCCCCCTCTCTCTCTTACTCCCTCTAGCTCCCTCTCCCTCTGTCTTGCTCCCTCTCTCTCTATCTTAATCCCTCTAGCTCCCTCTCTCTGTCTAGCTCCCTCTCTCTGTCTTGATCCCTCTAGCTCCTTTTCTCTCTCTTACTCCCTCTAGCTCCCTCTCTCTCTGTCTTGCTCGCTCTAGCTCCCTGTAGCTCCCTCTCTCTCTATCTTACTCCCTCTAGCTCCCTCTCTCTGTCTAGCTCCCTCTCTCGCTGTCTTACTCTCTCTAGCTCCCTCTCTCTCTGTCTTACTCCCTCTAGCTCCCTCTCTCTGTCTAGCTCCCTCTAGCTCCCTCTCTCTTGCTCCCTCTAGCTCCCTCTGTCTCCCTCTCTCTCTGTCTTACTCCCTCTAGCTCCCTCTCTCTCTGTCTTACTCCCTCTAGCTCCTTCTCTCTCTGTCGTACTCCCTCTAGCTCCTCTCTCTGTCTTCCTCCCTCTAGCTCCCTCTCTCTATCGTACTCCCTCTAGCTCCCTCTCTCTGTCTAGCTCCCTCTCTCTCTCTCTGTCTTACTCCCTCTAGCTCCCTCTCTCTGTCTAGCTCCCTCTCTCTCTGTCTTGCTCCCTCTAGCTCCCTCTGACTCCCTCTCTCTGTCTTACTCCCTCTAGCTCCCTCTCTCTGTCTAGCTCCCTTTAGCTCCCTCTCTCTCTGTCTTACTCCCTCTAGCTCCCTCTCTCTGTCTTGCTCCCTCTAGCTCCCTCTCTCCCTCTCTTACTCCTTCTAGCTCCCTCTCTCTCTGTCTTACTCCCTCTTGCTCCCTCTCTCTCTGTGTTACTCCCTCTAGCTCCCTCTCTCTGTCTTACTCTCTCTAGCTCCCACTCTCCCTCTTACTCCCTCTAGCGCCCGCTCTCTCTCTTACTCCCTCTAGCTCCCTCTCTCTCTGTCTTGCTCCCTCTAGCTCCCTCTCTCTGTCTTACTCCCTCTAGCTTCCTCTCTCTCTGTCTTACTCCCTCTAGCCCCCTCTCTCTTACTCCCTCTAGCCCCCTCTCTCTTACTCCGTCTAGCCCCCCCTCGCTCTCTTACTCCCTTTAGCCCCCTCTCTCTCTGTCTTGCTCCCTCTAGCTCTCTCTGTCTTACTCCCTCTAGCTCCCTCTCACTCTGTCTTGCTCCCTCTAGCTCCCTCTCTCTCTTACTCCCTCTAGCTCCCTCTCTCTGTCAGGAGCCCTCTAGCTCACTCTCTCTCTGTCTAGCTCCCTCTCTCTGTGTCTTGCTCCCTCTGGCTCCCTCTGGCTCCCTCTCTCTGTCTTACTCCCTCTAGCTCCCTCTCTCTCGGTCTTACTCCCTCTAGCTCCCTCTCTCTGGCTAGCTCCCTCTAGCTCCCCCTCTCTCTCTTACTCCCTCTAGCTCCCTCTCCCTCTGTCTTGCTCCCTCTCTCTCTATCTTAATCCCTCTAGCTCCCTCTCTGTCTAGCTCCCTCTCTCTGTCTTGCTCCCTCTAGCTCCTTCTCTCTCTGTCTTACTCCCTCTAGCCCCCTCTTTCTTACTCCCTCTAGCCCCCCTCTCTCTCTTACTCCCTCTAGCCCCCTCTCTCTCTGTCTTGCTCCCTCTAGCTCTCTCTGTCTTACTCCCTCTAGCTCCCTCTCACTCTGTCTTGATCCCTCTAGCTCCCTCTCTCTCTTACTCCCTCTAGCTCCCTCTCTCTGTCAAGAGCCCTCTAGCTCACTCTCTCTCTGTCTTACTCCCTCTCTCTGTGTCTTGCTCCCTCTGGCTCTCTCTGGATCCCTCTCTCTGTCAAGAGCCCTCTAGCTCATTCTCTCTCTGTCGTACTCCCTCTAGCTCCTCTCTCTGTCTTCCTCCCTCTAGCTCCCTCTCTCTCTCTTATTCCCTCTAGCTCTCTCTCTCTCTGTCTTACTCCCTTTAGCTCCCTCTCTCTCTATCTTACTCCCTCTAGCTCCCTCTCTCTGTCTAGCTCCCTCTCTCTGTGTCTTGCTCCCTCTAGCTCCCTCTCTCTGTCTTACTCCCTCTAGCTTCCTATCTCTGTCTTACTCCCTCTAGCCCCCTCTCTCTTACTCCCTCTAGCCCCCCCCTCTCTCTCTTACTCCCTCTAGCCCCCTCTCTCTCTGTCTTGCTCCCTCTGGCTCTCTCTGGCTCCCTCTCTCTGTCAAGAGCCTTCTAGCTCACTCTCTCTCTGTCTAGCTCCCTCTCTCTGTGTCTTGCTCCCTCTGGCTCCCTCTGGCTCCCCCTCTCTGTCTTACTCCCTCTAGCTCCCTCTCTCTCTGTCTTACTCCCTCTAGCTCCCTCTCTCTGTCTAGCTCCCTCTAGCTCCCCCTCTCTCTCTTACTCCCTCTAGCTCCCTCTCCCTCTGTCTTGCTCCCTCTCTCTCTATCTTAATCCCTCTAGCTCCCTCTCTCTGTCTAGCTCCCTCTCTCTGTCTTGCTCCCTCTAGCTCCTTCTCTCTCTCTTACTCCCTCTAGCTCCCTCTCTCTCTCTGTCTTTCTCGCTCTAGCTCCCTGTAGCTCCCTCTCTATCTTACTCCCTCTAGCTCCCTCTCTCTGTCTAGCTCCCTCTCTCGCTGTCTTACTCTCTCTAACTCCCTCTCTCTCTGTCTTGCTCGCTCTAGCTCCCTGTAGCTCCCTCTCTCTCTATCTTACTCCCTCTAGCTCCCTCTCTCTGTCTAACTCCCTCTCTCGCTGTCTTACTCTCTCTAACTCCCTCTCCCTCTCTCTTGCTCCCTCTGTCTCCCTCTCTCTCGGTCTTACTCCCTCTAGCTCCCTCTCTCTCTGTCTTACTCCCTCTAGCTCATTCTCTCTCTGTCGTACTCCCTCTAGCTCCTCTCTCTGTCTTCCTCCCTCTAGCTCCCTCTCTCTCTCTTATTCCCTCTAGCTCTCTCTCTCTCTTACTCCCTTTAGCTCCCTCTCTCTCTATCTTACTCCCTCTAGCTCCCTCTCTCTGTCTAGCTCCCTCTCTCTGTGTCTTGCTCCCTCTAGCTCCCTCTGACTCCCTCTCTTTGTCTAGCTCCCTCTAGCTCCCTCTCTCTCTGTCTTACTCCCTCTAGCTCCCTCTCTCTGTCTAGCTCCCTCGAGCTCCCTCTCTCTCGGTCTTACTCCCTCTAGCTCCCTCTGTCTCTCTCTAGCTCCCTCTCTCTCTGTCTTACTCCCTCTTGCTCCCTCTCTCTCTGTGTTACTCCCTCTTGCTCCCTCTCTCTCCCTCTCTCTCTGTCTTATTCCCTCTAGCTCCCTCTCTCTCTGTCTTACTCCCTCTAGCGCCCTCTCTCTTTGTCTTGCTCCCTCTAGCTCCCTCTCTCTTATTCCCTCTAGCTCCCTCTCTCTCTGTCTTGCTCCCTCTCTCTCTGTCTTGCTCCCTCTAGCTCCCTCTCTCTCTATCGTACTCCCTCTAGCTCCCTCTCTCTGTCTAGCTCCCTCTCTCTCTCTCTGTCTTACTTCCTCTAGCTACCTCTGTCTCCCTCTCTCTGTCTTACTCCCTCTAGCTCCCTCTCTCTCTGTCTTTCTCACTCTAGCTCCCCCTCTCTCTGTCTTTCTCACTCTAACTCTCTCTCTCTCTGTCTTCTTACTCCCTCTAGCTCCCTCTCTCTCGCACATTAAACCTCGGGGGGGGGGACAGGACCCCCCCTTTTACACTCTCTGCCGCTTTCATGTGGTTTCTCTTTTAAAGCTTTTCAAGATGCAAAAAGAAATCTGTGTACAAGGCACCATCGAGTTTGTAGACGTGAGAATTTTACGATATGAAACAGCTAAAGTAAAAGCTAATTTCCAAGTGGTTAATACCCCCCCTCCCCGGCCCCCCTCTTTAGCACCGTGTCTTTTTCCATATAAATGGCGGGGGGCCCTCATTACTACACTTTTCAAACTTTAACTAATGAGAACATTTTAATTCGAATAGGTGAGAAAATATCTCGGTTCGCTGTTGTTTTTAAAGCGGATCGAGTCTCTCCGAGGCCTTCGGGTGCGGTGCAGGGGGTGCCATGTACAGAGGCCTGCTGGGGGGGGGGGGCGCAACCAGATGGTGTCACCCCCATGTGAGGGTGTCACCCGGTGCGGTCCGCACCCCCCGCACCACCTAGTGACGCCACTGGGCCACACCCCTTTTTACACCTCTATACAACGCAGCCCCCGGGCATGTTTGCAGAGCGCGAACTAATTCCCCTTGCATACTGGGGGTCCCTGGGGGCCAACAAGCCCACAGGGAACATCCAGTATGCGCCAGGGGACTGCGTTGCAGAGAGATGTAAAAAGGGGCGTGGCCTCATTACACCTCTCTGCAAGGGAGTCCCCTGGCCCATACTGGAGGCTCCTGGTGGGCTAGTTGGCCCCCAGGAACCCCCAGTATGCAAGTGGAATTAGTTCCACCTCTGCAAATGCGCCAGGGGGCGCGTTTGCAGAGAGGTGCAGGGAGGGGGTGGGCCTCCTCCCGATCCCGTTTAAAAAAAAAAACTTTTAAGAAGGAGAGCTGTGTAGCCCCCTTTTCTTTTTTTTGGCCCTAGGGACCCCATCCCCCAGGGCCTGCCCCCAATTCTTTAAAAAAAAAAAAATGTTTACGGAAAGGGGGCCGCGTGGCCCCCCTCCCGTGGCCAATTCCGGCCCGGGGGACCCCCATCCCCCGGGGCATGGGCAACATTTAAATACATTTTTTTGAGCAGATGGGCTGCTTACCCCCCTCCTATGCCCCCTTAAGGCCCCAGGGAACCCTATCCCAAGGGCCTTTTTTTTTTATATATCAATGGTGGAGGGGGGCCGCGTGGCCCCCCTCCTGGGCAACTTTTGGCCCCGGGGACCCCATCCGCCGGGGCCTGCCCTCTCCATTGGGGACCGTGGGGGTGTCCCCAAGCCCCCCACGGTCCCTGCCGGCTCCCCGCATCCTGCTTTTCTGTTTTTTGGAGCAGCTAACATGCTTCTCCCCATGCAGAAAAGCAATACGCTTTGATTTTTTAAAGAGAGAGCAGGTTTCCTGCTCTCTCTTTCAAAAATCAAAGCAGTTTGCTATGGTAGGGCCGGAGCCGCGAGGCTCCTGCCCCACCATAGCAAACAGCAGTGTCCCGGGGGTAGGCACCCCGGGACACTGCAGGAGCCGGCCCTAGGGGGTGGCGTCCCCAGGGCCATCACACGCTCCAGGAGGGGGGCCGCGCGGCCCCCCTCCCACCTGTTAAAAGCCCCAGGGGGTGGTGGTCCCAGGGGGCTGGGGGGTCCGTCACGCACTCCCCTATTTTACATATTAGAGCCCCGGGGAGGTGGTGGTCCCTGGGGCGTGTGGGAGCCTTAGAGGCCCCCAACATACAACGGGGGTGGCGGTCCCTGGGGCTGCGGGGGGGCCCGTGTGCCCCCGCTATTATAATTACTTTGCCCCGGGGGTGGCGGGGCAGTGTGGGGGGATTGGGGCCCCCCACACTTTTTTTCACTATGCCCCCAGGATTTAGTCCCCATGGGGGCTAATTTGAAAAAAAGCAGACTGTTTTTTTTTTCACGAGGTACGCGTACGTACGCGTACCCCGTGATTTTTTTATTTTAAATTTTTTTGGGCCCTGGTTGTCCTTGTGGGACCCCCAGAGCAGGCCTAGGGGGTTAGGGTGTTTCTACCCTGCCCCCTTTTTGCGTTCTACACATTTGTTTTTCTGCTTTCTTGTGCCTCGGTCTACCGAGCACAAGATGGCTGCCAACACTTCCTGGTTTGGAGTGTTGACAGACAGCTGACAGCCAATGAGCATGCAGCTCGTGCTCGGAAAGGTACACGTACGTACGCGTACATACGCGTACCTGTACGCGTACTGGACGAGTACGGTAAGCTCCTCAAGATATATCTATGATTTTACTTTTGATTTTCTCAGGAACTACTGAATGGATTTACACCATTTAACAACAAGCACTGGCGTTGCCAATAGGTCTCGCAGTAGGAAAGTTGGAGCTATTGGTTTTGTAAATGACATTTTATATCTATATATCGTTATTGGCATTGTCAATAAGAATATATAAATATAAAATGTCATTTACAAAACCAATAGCTCCAACTTTCCAAATGCGAAACCTATTGGCAACGCCAGTGCATGGCTAGTGCCAGTGCATCTGTAGATGTGTTGTGTATGTTGGCGTGTGCCTGGCAGTGCCTGCACGCCACTCTTTGTGCATGGCATTGGATTTGCTGGTCCTCAAAACTATGTTGTTTATTTGCATTTCACTTTGAAGCGTGTACATGTATCAGAAGTATGTGTTTGTGCACTCGTCTCAAATCACACAAAAAACGTGCAGTAATTTACCACCTATTCTCTACATACAATTGTATTTTCTCTGTTAGTGTGCGCGCCTTCGCTATTTACCATGTATGTGTGCATATGAATGCGCATCCACAAGCTTCACTTCCCAGAACACACACGTGTAATAATAGGTCTGCGCTTAGTAGGAGCTGCAGTATGTATGCATGGGCGTGTGCACTGCGAGAATAATGTGAACAGCTTGTTTAATTGGCACTACCTTGCTGGTGAATGAACCGCACTATCCAGTGATATGCACGTGCACATTACTGAAGTGTTGACAGCACGGAGGAGTGTGCACTGTACTGTGGGTGTTTTGTGTACTGCACCTGATTTATGTGTGCACGTCTCTGCTAAGTATATGCCTCATGCAGGACTGCACACGTTATTGGTCAGTTCACCCGGCCTCTGCACTCACGTGCACGCACCCGGAAGCTGCAGTGAGGCGCTATGAATTATACATCACTCACTATCCCTGAGCTCAGCTGGGGCTTCAGGGGGCGGAAGAGGGCATTCTTTCTGCGCCGTGCACAGCTTTACGGAGCTGTGTCCGCCGGGCTTTGGGTGGTAATGGTAATGGTTGTGGTGCACTGCACACAATGGCGGACGCACATTTTTCAATGCATTATTTTTAATAGCTTCGCAGTGTTTTAAAAGCATGAGTTACTACAGCAGAACTCAACCATACTAGTCTAACCGACCTCAGGCGGATACAGGGTCGGAGAGAGGGGGGGCGAGGGAGAGGGAGGGAGAGGGAGGGAGAGAGAGAGAGAGAGAGAGGGAGAGAGAGAGAGAGCGAGGGAGAGAGAGAGAGAGAGAGGGAGAGAGAGAGAGAGAGAGAGAAAGAGAGAGGGAGAAAGAGGAAGAGAGAGAGAGAGAGGGGGGGCGAGATAGAGAAAGAAAGAGGATAGAAAGAGACAAAGTAAGAGAGAGAGGGAAGGGGAGAAGAGAAGAGAGAAAGGGAGAGCGAAAGAGAGAGGAGAGGGAGAGACAGAGAGAGAGGGGGAGAAGAGAAAGAAGGGGGGCAGAGAGAGAGACTATAAACTGCTCGCTCTCGTGGTTGTTGTGAGTTACCCTGGGTGGTTAATGCACCTCCAGCTGCAGTGGTCTGCGCGTGCGCTGCACGTCACAGGTTGTCTGTCACGTGGCTCGTGGTCAATTCCCTGCCCTGCTACAGAGCTGGGGGTGTCTTGCGGGTCACGGATTCGGATCCCGCGGATGGTAACTTATTTTATAGTAAATGCGTTGCATAGAGCTTCACCACCGTTGATGGGGCTTGAGGCGCTTTATGGTAAGTAGCCCGGTACTTGTGAACCCAGGGTTAGTGGTTACATCCAGCGGTTAATTGGATATTAGGCTAAGCCTGCTGCTCGGAGGGAAAGCGTTCCGTGCGTCCTTTATGGTAAATTTGATTAACATTTCGATGGTAACGTTAGTTGAGGAATTCTGGCACAAAGGAACTGGTTCGAGGGATGAATAGAGAGGGCTGGGATAGATGAAGTGTTATTGGGTTAAGGAACGAGAGGCTGTGAGCTAACTGAAAGTACGGCCGGCCACCGGCCAGCCATGAATAATTAGGGGAGGAGAAGCCGCACAGCACACGCTGGTAGAAGCCCTTTGATGTGCTGTGCGGCCGTGAAAAAATGCAATTAGGAGGGAGGGAGGCTGATGCGCGTGCTTGTTTGGTCACGTGATTCACGTGAACTTAAAGAAAACCGCACCAAAAAGCCCTTGGTTTGACGAGCATTTTGAGCACTTGAATTCTCACTCCGCTCAATGCGCATGCACGCATTGATAGGTCGCGAGACCTAAAAAGGGTGATCTGCGAACAGAACTCTACCTCTATGCCAAATTTGGTATAATTCCGTTCAGCCGTTCGGGCTGTAGCCCTGACTAAAGGTCCTATGGAAAATTGCATGGGGAAAACACGTTTTGGGACCCCCCTTTTTTCTTGCACCCCCGCTTGACGGATCCAACCCAAACTTTCAGGTAAGGAGCGGAGCAGGCCATCTTCTTGGAGAATCTCGCAAAGATTCGTCCACCGGGGCCAAAGTTATTCCAAATAGAATGTTGCGGATTTCCTATGGAAACTAGGTCCTAACTATAACTACCTACTGGCGACCGCCAGTAGGTAATATATTCCACAAAAGTCAATTCTCGTACGCTCTCGGGAAATGAAACAGGCAAACAGCAATCTTTTATTCTGGTTTTAATACACACACCGCGTTTCGGCGAAAGCCTTGATCACGTGTGAAAGTGCACGTTAATTCAGTCACTAATAAAGTTTTGCGATCAACATAAACAAGGGACAATGTGTAAAGTAGTAGGTATAAATGATTTGCAGACCGCTGGGTGGTTTGGGTATGGTTAATTTATTATATTATTTCAAGCACTTCTGAGGAGCGCCGGCCGGCGCTGCCGATAGTTTCCTTCCTCCGGCGCGCAATGACAATGCGCGCGCAGCGCGCCAACATGGCCGCCGCACGTCACGTCTACGTGACGTGCATAAACTAGAATGCGCATACTACATATCTCCCCTTTTTACCAAACTTTGCTGAGTCACTTACAGTTCAGTGTCCAATTCGAAATCTCGGAATCTGGAGGGCCTTACCACCTGCCTTCCACTTCTTGTGACCCTGACAGGGTTCTCCATAGTCTCTTGGCTCTGCATCTCATGTCCTTCTGCTCCTTCACTCACAGCTCCATCTTCACTCATGCTTCTCTCCGACTTATCCATTTCTGTTCCTTGATTTCCGTTCTCTTCTTCCTCTTCACTCTCCGTCCCGGCTCTTACTCTGCCTTGCTGCTCACTGGCATCTTGTCTCCTCTCCACGTCCAAACCTTCCGTGTCTTCCCATTCGGTTCCATGTTGCTCCCAGCCCAGAACCTTGTTGCACCTGGCCATGCGGTCCTGGGACCACACGTTCCCGTCACTCAGCAAGGCAGCTCGATCATACACTTCCACGACTTGCATCGGCTTGCTATACTTGCTGTCTCCTTTCTTCTGTAGAGTGGCCAACTTTACTCTCACCCACTCTCCTTTCTCCAGGCCTGTACCTTTAACATTCCTTCGTTTGTTGTAGTGATTGCTGTAAATAGTCTGTGCTCTTTCCAGGTTGGCCCGCACCACTGCAGGGGACCATTCGCTGGTGACCACCTTTTCCTTCCAAGTCCTATTGTCATGCGTGAACGGCTCACGTCCCCTCAATATTTGGAATGGGCTGTACCCCGTGCCAGTGGGGGTTATTCTGTAGGCCCACACCATGTTCTCCAGCGCCTTCTCCCAATTCTGTGCACTTGATATGGCGGCTTGTATGGCTCCCATCACTACCCTGTTAAATCTCTCCACTAGGCCGTTACCGGCCGGGTGGTAGATTGCCGTGTGTTTGACAGTGATGCCATTTCTTTGCATGAACTTGTTCCACCTTTCTGACGTGAACTGGGGCCCATTGTCACTCAAGATCGATTTGGGTATTCCTTCCCTAGTGAAGGTTTTTGACAGAAACTTTATAATGTTCTCAGTGTCCATAGACTCGTCTACTCTTAACTCCGGCCACTTTGAATATCGATCCATGAGTACGCACACATATTTCTGTGTGCCTTGGTCGTCTAGGACAGGTCCCAAAATGTCTATCGATAGTTCTTCCCACGGATTGGAAGGAAGGTCAAACTTCCCTATCGCTGGCCTCAATGGTTTTAAGGTCTTGTCTGCCCGTTGACATTGTGGACATTCCCTGACGTGCCTTTCAGCCCTTATGTCCATGCCTGGCCACCAGTAGTTCTGTTTTGTTCTTGCCGTGAGTTTTCCTATGCCAAGGTGTCCCTCATGTAGTAGGTCCAACAGTTTTGAGGTGAGGTTCCTTGGGGGGGATCACCTTATCTCCTCTGTAAATGAATACCCCCTTGTCTCCTACCGACAGTTCTTCCCGCACTTCGTAGTACGGCCTGAGGCTCCCCCTCACGTTTCTTTTATCTGGCCATCCTTGTACGATGTGCACCTTAACTTCCTTCATGTCGGTGTCCTCCTCATATGACTCTGCCCATTCTTGTTGACTTATTAATTTCTCTTGGTCCTCTATGAGAGCTACCAACTCCTCACTGCCTGCAGGGTCTTCCTCTCCTGGCTCCATGGCAGCTGCCCTACTTAGGTAATCCGCTACACGGTTCCGGTTCCCAGGAATGTACTCCACGTCACACCTGAACTCGAGTAACTTTAGGGACATTTTGGATATTCTGGGAGTGGCGCTGGCGTGTCCGCTTGATGTTAACACCTTCACCAATGGCTTGTGATCTGTTTTGAGTAGGAAACGTGTTCCCCACAGGAATTGCCGGAATCTCGCCATGGCCCATACGACCGCCAGCATCTCCTTCTCAATCACGCTGTATTTGCTCTCTGTATCCGTCAATGCTCTGGATGCAAAACTGATTGTCTCCATTTCCCCTCTTCCTCTGTCTTGCATGAGTACAGCGCCCAGGCCCTTGTCGCTAGCATCAGTCGTCAGTACGGTGGTGCCTTGTGGGTCGTAACCCTTGAGGGGAACAGCTCCTGCGACATCTCTCTTGATAGTTTCAAACTCTGCTTGGGCCTCCGGTGTCCATTGGAACACTGTGCTTTCCCTGGTCAGCAACCTCATGTTGTGGGTCTTTGAGGCGAAGTGTACCACGAACTTGCTGTAGTACTCCGCCATCCCCAAGAACGACCTGACCTCTTCCTTGTTTCTGGGTGGCGGAGCTTCAGCGATGGCCTTTACGTTTTCTGACTTGGGCGTAACGCCCTGTTGTCCGATCTCGTGTCCTAGGTACGTTACCGATTGTAGGCCCAACCGGCACTTCGTCCACTCTGCTGTAAGACCCTTGTTTTCTAGCGTCTGCAACACGTTCCCCAGCTTCTGATCGTGATCGTGCCTGTCTCGCCCCATCACCAGGATGTCGTCCTGGAAATACTGGACGTCCTTGCAGTCTCTGAATAGCTGGTGCATCATTTTCTGGAAAACTGCAGCCGCCGAGGCCAGCCCAAACGGCATGCGACAAAACTGGTAACAACCAAACGGGGTGATGAAGGATGTGAGACTTTTGCTGTCCGGGTGAAGTGCTATTTGGTGATAGGCCGATGTCAAGTCGATAGTGGAGTACCACCTCACTCCTCTGGTCTTGGCCAACATTTCTTCAATTCTGGGGAGGGGAAATTTCTCCACCACGATATTTTTATTCAGTTCTCTCAGGTCCACACAGAGCCGGACCTTCCCATTGGGCTTCATCATGACCACTAGGGGCGCCAACCATTCTGCACAGGTTATCGGTTCTATTATTCCCTTCTTTTCCAACTCCTGAAGTTCCTTCTGGACCGCCTCTCTTACCGCAATCGGTATGTTTCTCACTTTGTGAGCCACCGGAATGGCCCCTTCCTTGAGCACGATCTTGTGTTGGAATTTTTCCATCCGCCCCACCGTGCCTCCAAACACCTTTGGGTAGTTCTCCTTCCATTTATTCAGGTCCGGCCAGTCTTCTTGCTCTGTGAGTAATATTTGCTCCTTTCCTCCCGGATCCAGCTTTATCCCTAGGTCGCCCTGGTCTAGCCATCCTAGGACGGAGGGTCCTTTTTCCGCAATGTACAACTTGCACCATGCTGATCGGCCCCTAAATTCGAACAACAGGCGTCGGAACCCTACCATTGGAATGCGGTCGCCGTTGTAGGTGACCGGCCGAATGTCTAGTTTCTCCAACTCCGGGCCCAACTTGGGTCTGAACGTTTCCTCCCACACTGCCCGCTGGACGATGGTGAATGGGGATCCAGTGTCTGCCACCACAGTGATGGTGATTCCTCCCATAGACATGTCCAATCAATCAATCAATCAGTGACACTTATAGAGCGCGCTACATACCCGTAGGGTCTCAAGGCGCTGGGGGGGGGGGGGGGGGGGGGGAGGGGGTGCCGCTACTGCTCGAACAGCCAGGTCTTCAGCTTCCTCCTGAAGGAGAGGTGGTCTTGGGTCAGGCGCAGGTCGGCAGGGAGGGAGTTCCAGGTCTTGGCGGCCAGGTAGGAGAAGGACCTTGCTCCTGTAGTCTCTCTTCGGATGCGGGGGACGGCGGCGAGGGCGTGGTTGGCTGATCGGAGGTGGCGTTTGGGAGCGTAGAAGTTGATCCGGCTGTTGAGGTAGCTCGGGCCTTGGTCGTGTAGGGCTTTGTGTGCGTGGGTGAGGAGGCGGAAGGTGATTCTTTTGTTGACGGGGAGCCAGTGAAGGTCTCTCAGATGTCCGGTGATGTGGCTGGTTCGTGGGATGTCGAGGATGAGTCTGGCTGAGGCGTTCTGGATCCGCTGGAGTCTCTTCTGGAGCTTGGCGGTGGTACCGGCGTAGAGGGCGTTGCCGTAGTCCAGTCGGCTGGTGACGAGGGCCTGGGTGACGGTCTTCCTGGTCTCGGTGGGGATAGGTTTTGTGGATTTCTTCCCTTCTACACTTAGTACCTGGTCGTATATGCATAAGACGGTGACCACCTCTTCCTCTGCGACCTCCTCCAGATCTTCTTCGCCTTGGTCGATGCTTTTCACCAGTTCCTTGGGATGTTTCCTCCTACACACCTTTTCATAGTGGCCTAGGATGCCACAGTGCAGGCACTTGGCTCGGAACGCTGGACATCTTCTATCGCGTGCGTCGTGGGACCAACTGCCGCATCTGTAGCATGATTTCTTGCCATCATTGCCTGTTTGCTTTCCTTGCCATCTGTTGGTTCCTTTGGCCGCTGAGTCTTTGCCTCTCTGGTCCTTGCGGTGGTCTCCCTCTTGTATCCTTTTCACCATCATTGGGGGGGCTATGTCTTTCTTCGTCGCGTCAGCGCACCTCCTTGCAAGTTCCGCCCTTTTTACGATGACCATTACATCTTTGAGTGTGGTGTCGCCGCTCGCCCATAACTTGTCTTGGACGTTTGTGCTTGTAGTATGCATCACGATCTGATCCTTTATGAATTCGTCTTCCCACAGTGCGTATTTACACGGGGCAGCCAGCTTCCTCAAGGCCGCCACATATTCTTCAATGTTTTCACCAGCCCGTTGTCTTCTCTGCTGGAAGTTAAACCTGTCCACTGATACGCAGATAGTGGGGCGATAACGTTCATCCAGATCTTCCAATGCATGTGCATATACATCCTTGTCGGCGTCATCCCTCTTTTTGGGCACCAGGCTCTTGTAAATCCTGAGACCCTCCGGTCCCAGGTTCAGTAACAGGATCCGTTTCTTTCTTTGGGGGGTGAATGACTCTTCATTTTCGTCCTCCAGGACCCCTATGAAATTGTCAATATATTCTTTCCAATCCTCCCACTTCATCAGGGGGTCCCCGGGTTTCGGCAGAAATTGCACTGGTGCAATCGCGTAGCCTGCTGGCGTGCTCATTCTCACCTCCCTGACCGCCGTCGCTTTGACGTCCTTGCTGGTGGGACTCCCTGGGGTGCTGTCCTTTACCTCTGTGTCGGTGTCTTCCTGGGGACTCTTGGTGCTAGTCCCCGCCTCCTCCTCTTTGGTAGCCAGTGCAATTCCTCCCTGGCACGGTGTCGTGGGAAGGGTTGCGCAGTGGCTTATCAGCTGTGGGGCGTGCTGCTGCCTCTCCGGCCCCTTCGCCGCCTCTCAGGTGGCTATGGCTCTGCCACGCTCCTCTACTCGTCGTGCTTTGGTAGCTCAGCCTTGCCCCCTTCTGCCCCCTGCTGTGTGGAGCAGCACTGCGTCGTGCTGAGGTAGATGTAGGGTTGCCTATCCTGCTGCTGCCCACGTGGGGGGGGGGGGCCGTTTTTTTCGGATATGCTGGCTGGAGCCTCCCGTCCTCGTCGCCACTGTAAAGTAGTAGGTATAAATGATTTGCAGACCGCTGGGTGGTTTGGGTATGGTTAATTTATTATATTATTTCAAGCACTTCTGAGGAGCACCGGCCGGCGCTGCCGATAGTTTCCTTCCTCCGGCGCGCAATGACAATGCGCGCGCAGCGCGCCAACATGGCCGCCGCACGTCACGTCTACGTGACTGGCATAAACTAGAATGCGCATACTACACAATGTTACATCAGTATTTTCCCAGTTAAGGCAGACATATTGTAATGGTAAATCAAGGTATGAAAACACCACAATAAGAGAAACAACGGGATAAATGTGCCACCCTCTTGAGTTTAAAATGTCTTAATATAACAACAACAATGATCAATGTTACTTCACAGAGTTACTAGTTGCGGCAAACTTCTTTAAATGGTAAATCCGGGTAATGGGAACACCATAACAAAGGAAACCGTGGGGTAAATGTACCGCCATCTCGGAATAATCATAATGTCTTGTTAATGCATGGCAAGAAGATGTTCCTTATGGTGCACTCGTTGCATTTGATGTGTATCTAGTGAGTTTTTACTGGGCACATAATACCAAGTATATCCGTGAGTCTGTAATACCCTGTGCTTCCTGCGATGATTGCTGAGTGGCATGAATCATGCAAAATAGCTGCCTGATCATTGTGACAACCGGTGCTGTAAAAAATTAAGGCTTTTGCCACAGGTATATTCACATTGAAAGTGTGCTGTTACACAATGTATGGCAAGTGCAAATCATTTACTGAGTGTTATACAAGATATAAACTGCGAGTAAAATCAATGGTTGGCAAGTGCCTAAGTAATGGAAATAGCATACCTAAAACAGAAGATCGTAATCCTACCAGTGACTTAAAAGTGACAGCAAGAATAAACTTACAGGATGTGAAAAAAGTGCATCTATGCTGGAGGAAAAGGGTAGATTGCCCGTGCCGGTGAATACCTGTGAGTGGGCCCCTTCCTTTTCTTCTGAAAAGCAAAAAAAGAGAAAACACAAATATTTAAAATCACCTAAACGGCATGGGGAGTTCCTTCAGTTCATATAAAACATTTATACACAATTACAGTTGCCGTACATCCAAAGAGGGGAGGAGGGTAGAGAGGATACCTGGAGACATACAATGCTGTTTCGAATAGATATACAGTATTTACATGTGAAAAGTTCATGGGTCGCACACTACTGACCTCATTTACATGTGACACTAGAACCTGGAATAGGGGTTGTACCAGAAAGGAGGTTATGACCCTTCTCTAAGATGGATGGAATGTTCTTCGTCCATGTTAAGGCCCCGCAGGCTTCTGGTTTGAAAGTCTATGATATAACGAGATTCCCGCCGTCTGAGGATAAGTTCTCTGTCCCCACCCCTGGGCCTTTTGGGGATATGTTCAATGATCAGGAAACACAGATCCGAGGCATTGGAGAAATGTTTCTCTCCAAAATGTCGTGCAACCAGGTATTTGGGATCATGATTGGAGATAGCTCTGTGGTGTTCCAAGACCCTCTTTTTTAGAAGTGCAAGTTGTGCTCCCAATGTACCACAATTTACAGGGGCACTCACTGGCATAGATGACAAAACTAGTGCTACATGTCAAAAACTGAGTGATCTTCTTCGTTATGCCATTGTATGTCAGATCGCTTCTGTACTTGCTATTTTTGCATGCTTTACAGTGGCTACACGGATAAAATCCTTCGAGGCCATGGCCGGTGTTCAATGGGTAGTGTGTAATGTCGTTTCTAACTACTAGATCACAAATGTTTCTATTGCGTCTATACGTGGTGTTGGGTCTGTCAGTCATGCTGCTCCCCACCACACTGTCATTTTTAAGATGTCCCAAAGTTTGGCAAGTACGTGTTACCCTTTGTGTGATTCTGCATTATGTGTAAGGATTACCCGTGGTTTGTCATTGTCACCATCCTGCGTGAGCTGTACGTTGTCCTGGAGGGTTTGGGATCTTTCAATAGTCTCTGCCCGTTTTTTGGACTTTTTCAAAACCCAGATAGGATAACCCCTCGATTGGAACCTCTCAATGATGTTATCTCTTTCTTCCATGTACGCCTCAGTGTTGCTGCAGTTTCTTTTAGCCCTCAGCAGTTCGCCATAAGGTATACTCCATTTGAGTGCCTCTGGATGGCTGCTGAGGGCATGCAGGACACTATTAGCTGCTGTGGCCTTCCGGAAGAGAGAGGTGCATACCTTGCCCTGTTTGATTTCCAGACCTACATCCAGGTAGTCTATTTTGTCTGAACTGATAATACCTGTCAGCAAAATATTATATTTATTAGAGTCGAGTTTCTCAATGAATCTCTCCGCATCCACCTTGGTACCCCTCCAGATGATGAACAAATCATCAATGTAGAGCAGCCACATGATGATTTCTGGAGGTCTTCCCTATGGGTGGCGCTGCCAAATATCTCTTGTTCCCAGTAGCCCATGAATAGGTTCGCAAAACTGGGCACAAAACAAGAACCCATTGCAGTACCATTGACTTGCCTGTAGAGGGCGCCATTGAATGCAAATATGTTGTTTTTAGGCAGAAATCAGTAATTTAAATAATCATTTTGCTGTGTTTGCGATATTTGAGGGGCCTACTTTGTAAAAAGTGCTCACATGCCTCTAGTCCCTGCTCATGATCTAGAATAGTATACAGCGAATGCACATCAAGTACAATGAACATGAATTCAGGGCCCCAAACCAGATTCTCAATCTTACACAGAAAATCTTTCGCGTCTCTCAAATAGCTGGGCAATTGTACAAGGAAGTTTCTTAAGAAATGGTCTACAAATTTTTAAATGTGCTCGGTGACACTGCCAATGGACGATACGATAGGGCGCCCTGGTGTTTTAGTGTTATTTCTATGCAATTTGGGAATATCGGGAGTATCGGATGGTCTTTTTTCAAATAGCAAAACTCTACCCATGCCAGCAGTCCCTTCTCCCTCCAATCGGTCAATTTCTCCCATATGTCAGGGATACTGTGATTATATATATCCTGTGTGATAGGTATATAAAATTTACTGTCGTTGAGCTGTCGTAAGGCCTCTTCAATATACTCCTCTCTGTCCAGAATGACAATATTTCCTCCTTTGTCCGCAGGACGAATCACAATGTTGGTGTCCTCCTGCAAGAACTTCAAGGCCTGTCTCTGGAAATGAGATAAGTTGTTGGTATTATGTCTAGTTTGTCTGTTCCTGTGTCTCAGGTCTGCAAGAGCCTTGATTGTACAGTCGTGAAAGGTATCTCTGTTATCGTGAGGTAGAGGTGGTATGAAGGTTGATTTGACCCTGAAGTCAGTTTTGATTGCCGCCCCCAGTTCTAGTCACATGTTTTCCAGAACCTGTGTGGTACCCATATCATTGGCAGTGAGTGCACTTTCATTGTAAAGATCTGCTATGGCAATCAAATTATCCACATCCCCAACTTGAAGGTTATTGTCATTCAGGTTACTATTGTGATGTCTGATTTGGTTGTGACCTAACCTCTTGAGCTTGTGCCATTTTTTAAGTTTTAATTTTCTCACAAATTTAAACAAATCGATCTGAGTGTTAGTGTAGTTAAAATTAGAAGTACGACAAAATGAGAGACCTAGGCATAGAGTTCTTTTCTCTATTTCACTGAAGGGTCTTTTGGACAGATTGACTACAGTTTTGTTTACCGTTTTTATATCCATTAGTAGTCCTTGTTGGAGCCTGTTCTCCGGTTTCCCATTGTGCCCCTTCCTTTGCCTGTATTGCCAGCGTTGCTTGAGTCTTTTTTTGTAGTTTCGACGTTTCCTTGTCCTCTTCCGCGACCCTGACCTCTTCCTTTCGCTTTCATTGGTGGATTGTCCCTCATTTTTTGTCGATCCTTCTGCATCACCCGGAATTTGTCTAAAAAATTAATCTGTCTCGGATTTCGTTCCTCGCCAGACACATTCCTTTCTGAAACATCGGATTCAGTATCACTCATGGTGGACTGTTCCGCCGTCACGTTGATAGTGTTGACTCCTGAGTTTGGGCTTTATACAGATGATCATATTTTCTGCTAAAGGTTAATTTTCTGCTACTCTCATAGCCAGCGTAGTCACGGTTCATCTTCCTTTGTTTTCTGGCTTTGATCTCCTCTTCGTGCTACGTGAGGCGTTCTTTCATAGAGTCAAGTATCTTATATAATGCTGTACTGTCCTTTAATTGGGATAATTCATCTATGATTTCTTTTATCATTTTCAGCGTCTCCTCTCTATCCTGCCCGGCGTACTTAATTAATATCGCCATCATAATTCTTGAACTGGATGCCGAATGTTCAGACCATTCCTGTAACATCTTGGGGTTAGGTGCTTCATAAATTGAGGTGATAAAAATTCTCAGACCCCTAGGTGCCATGGCCTGGTCGACATAGTTTTGTAGTGAGATTGCCTCCCACCATTTTGAGGTTTCTGTGCGTTTTAGTTTTTCTAATTTCTTGATTTTCTCTTCCAGCGATTGAATTGAAGAGTTAGTTATCTCCTCTCCCCCTTTCCGATTATCATTTCCAGGTTTTCTACTAAACAATGTCAGAGCGGATGCTCTTCTCTCCGCTTCCTCCTCCATCTCGTGCTTAAATTGGAATCAGTGTCTTTTTGTCACAATGCCTGTCTTTCCCCTCTGCTGGAAATGGAGAGTTCTCTTTGCCAATGCTTTTAAAATGTTACACGGAATCGTAACCTCTCGTAATGTACCCCAGTGTGCACTTCGCAAAAAACACAGTTGATGTACAGAATATAGAACAATGTCATACATTCACCCCAGTACAAGGATCTGGGCCTAAATCCATTGTTTTTTTGCACTCCACACCACCCTGGGTTAGACACTGGCTATATGCAAATCAGCTCTGACCCTGTGCCTCATGGGAACAGTCCTGTCCGAACTACCAAGCCATGTCTTTCCCAGACCGGAATCAAGCATCCAAGGACCGGTTTCTGGCTATCAGCCTTCATTCAGCCTGGATAGCTTGACTCCAGTGGTGTGGAGAGCCTGGGACTCACATCTGAGCATACCCAGCCCACTCGGGGTGAAAATTGCAAAAAACACAGTTGATGGACAGAATGTAGAACAATGTCATACATTCACCCCAGTACAAGGATCTGGGCCTAAATCCATCGTTTTTTTGCACTCCACACCATCCTGGGTTAGACACTGGCTATATGCAAATCAGCTCTGACCCTGTGCCTCATGGGAACAGTCCAGTCCGAACTACCAAGCCATGTCTTTCCCAGACCGGAATCAAGCATCCAAGGACCGGTTTCTGGCTATCAGCCTTCATTCAGCCTGGATAGCTTGACTCCAGTGGTGTGGAGAGCCTGGGACTCACGTCTGAGCATACCCAGCCCACTCGGGGTGAAAATTGCAAAAAACACATTTGGTGGACAGAATGTAGAACAATGTCATACATTCACCCCAGTACAAGGATCTGGGCCTAAATCCATAGTTTTTTTGCACTCCACACCACCCTGGGTTAGACACTGACTATATGCAAATCAGCTCTGACCCTGTGCCTCATGGGAACAGTCCAGTCCGAACTACCAAGCCAGGTCTTTCCCAGACCTGAATCAAGCATCCAAGGACCGGTTTCTGTCTATCAGCCTTCATTCAGCCAGGATAGCTTGACTCCAGTGGTGTGGAGAGCCTGGGACTCACGTCTGAGCATACCCAGCCCACTCGGGGTGAAAATTGAAAAAACACAGTTGATGGACAGAATGTAGAACAATGTCATACATTCACCCCAGTACAAGGATCTGGGCCTAAATCCATCGTTTTTTTGCACTCCACACCAACCTGGGTTAGACATTGGCTATATGCAAATCAGCTCTGTCCCTGTGCCTCATGGGAACAGTCCAGTCCGAACTACCAAGCCAGGTCTTTCCCAGACCTGAATCAAGCATCCAAGGACCGGTTTCTGTCTATCAGCCTTCATTCAGCCAGGATAGCTTGACTCCAGTGGTGTGGAGAGCCTGGGACTCACGTCTGAGCATACCCAGCCCACTCGGGGTGAAAATTGCAAAAAACACAGTTGATTGACAGAATGTAGAACAATGTCATACATTAACCCCAGTACAAGGATCTGGGCCTAAATCCATTGTTTTTTGCACTCCACACCACCCTGGGTTAGACACTGGCTATATGCAAATCAGCTCTGACCCTGTGCCTCATGGGAACAGTCCAGTCCGAACTACCAAGCCATGTCTTTCCCAGACCGGAATCAAGCATCCAAGGACCGGTTTTTGGCTATCAGCCTTCATTCAGCCTGGATAGCTTGACTCCAGTGGTGTGGAGAGCCTGGGACTCACGTCTGAGCATACCCAGTCCACTCGGGGTGAAAATTGCAAAAAACACAGTTGATGGAGAGAATGTAGAACAAGGTCATACATTCACCCCAGTACAAGGATCTGGGCCTAAATCCATCGTTTTTTTGCACTCCACACCACCCTGGGTTAGACACTGGCTATATGCAAATCAGCTCTGACCCTGTGCCTCATGGGAACAGTCCAGTCCGAACTACCAAGCCATGTCTTTCCCAGACCGGAATCAAGCATCCAAGGACCGATTTCTGGCTATCAGCCTTCATTCAGCCTGGATAGCTCTACTCCAGTGCTGTGGAGAGCCTGGGACTCACGTCTGAGCATACCCAGCCCACTCGGGGTGAAAATTGCAAAAAACACATTTGATGGACAGAATGTAGAACAATGTCATACATTAACCCCAGTACAAGGATCTGGGCCTAAATCCATCGTTTTTTTGCACTCAACACCACCCTGGGTTAGACACTGGCTATATGCAAATCAGCTCTGACCCTGTGCCTCATGGGAACAGTCCAGTCCGAACTACCAAGTCATGTCTTACCCAGACCGGAATCAAGCATCCAAGGACCGGTTTCTGGCTATCAGCCTTCATTCAGCCTGGATAGCTTGACTCCAGTGGTGTGGAGAGCCTGGGACTCACGTCTGAGCATACCCAGCCCACTCGGGGTGAAAATTGCAAAAAACACAGTTGATGGACAGAATGTAGAAAATTGTCATACATTCACCCCAGTACAAGGATCTGGGCCTAAATCCATCGTTTTTTTGCACTCCACACCACCCTGGGTTAGACACTGGCTATATGCAAATCAGCTCTGACCCTGTGCCTCATGGGAACAGTCCAGTCCGAACTACCAAGTCATGTCTTTCCCAGACCGGAATCAAGCATCCAAGGACCGGTTTCAGGCTATCAGCCTTCATTCAGCCTGGATAGCTTGACTCCAGTGGTGTGGAGAGCCTGGGACTCACGTCTGAGCATACCCAGCCCACTCGGGGTGAAAATTGCAAAAAACACAGTTGATTGACAGAATGTAGAACAATGTCATACATTAACCCCAGTACAAGGATCTGGGCCTAAATCCATTGTTTTTTGCACTCCACACCACCCTGGGTTAGACACTGGCTATATGCAAATCAGCTCTGACCCTGTGCCTCATGGGAACAGTCCAGTCCGAACTACCAAGCCATGTCTTTCCCAGACCGGAATCAAGCATCCAAGGACCGGTTTTTGGCTATCAGCCTTCATTCAGCCTGGATAGCTTGACTCCAGTGGTGTGGAGAGCCTGGGACTCACGTCTGAGCATACCCAGTCCACTCGGGGTGAAAATTGCAAAAAACACAGTTGATGGAGAGAATGTAGAACAAGGTCATACATTCACCCCAGTACAAGGATCTGGGCCTAAATCCATCGTTTTTTTGCACTCCACACCACCCTGGGTTAGACACTGGCTATATGCAAATCAGCTCTGACCCTGTGCCTCATGGGAACAGTCCAGTCCGAACTACCAAGCCATGTCTTTCCCAGACCGGAATCAAGCATCCAAGGACCGATTTCTGGCTATCAGCCTACATTCAGCCTGGATAGCTTGACTCCAGTGCTGTGGAGAGCCTGGGACTCACGTCTGAGCATACCCAGCCCACTCGGGGTGAAAATTGCAAAAAACACATTTGATGGACAGAATGTAGAACAATGTCATACATTAACCCCAGTACAAGGATCTGGGCCTAAATCCATCGTTTTTTTGCACTCCACACCACCCTGGGTTAGACACTGTGTGTAGTAAGGCGTGACACAGATGATTTAAACTAGGTTCTTTATTTACTAGTGAAACATCATAGGCTGCCGTCAGCTTGTCAAACTAGTGGCTCGGGTCACTGTGTCAACATTCCACAGCGAGCGCCCAGCTGTCACTTGGGGAGATACCAACATTCTACATGAAGGAGGGGGGGAAACCGGGAGAGGGTTTGGGCGAACCCATGTTACAAGTTACAACACATCATCCCCCTTAAGGGAAATTGGAATACACTTAAGAAACAATACAAAAGCGAATGAAAGTCTGAGCCTGCATGTGTGTCTATCTCATTATGTACTGCCTGTGCCACTGGGGAGATGTTCTGAGTCTATCACTCCTTCTGTCCTGCCTTATGTTCTCTCCTACTTCGTTACTTCCTGCCCTTCTTATACCTGTCCCCTGTTCTCTCCTTTCTGCTGGAACCACTCGATCATGGCTCCATAGCCTCCCATCTTCCAGGACCACCGAATTTCTATTGGGCCTGCGGATGGTCTTGGAGGCATAGAACTTGTCGCCCCCTCTCCATAGTCTCTCAGGTTTCTTTACATAGACTCCTTGACCTTCCTGAAATTTTCTCTCCTTTACTCCCCACTTTTTGTCATACCACTCCTTGTATTTACGTTGGCTGGCTTCTATCTTTCTCTTGACTTCTCCATGCTCGATTTCCGTTGTCTGTTTTCTCCCCATCCATCCTGGAGTGAGTTTGGTGCCTGCTTTTCTTCCTCTCAGTAACTCAAAAGGCGTGTTTCCAGTGGTGGACTTGGGCGTGGTGTGGTACGCCCACAACATGTCCCTTATGGCTTCCTCCATGTTCTCCCCTGCACGGTTGGCCAACTGTACGCATTCCTTCAGCATCCGGTTGACTCTCTCCACTTTTCCGTTGGCCTTTGGACAATACAGTGGTGTACGAATGTGATTCACCGAGCAGTCTTTGAGGAAATCCTTCATTTCTTCTGACACCAGTTGGACGCCGTTGTCGGTGACCAAAGTTGCTGGTATGCCTTCTTGGGTGAACGCCTCTTTTAAGAACTCAACAATCACCTTTGTGCTCACGCTGTGTACTGACTTGCAGATTATCCAGCTCGAGAAGTAGTCCACTAGGACCAATAAATAACAGTCTTGCGGACCTCTGCCATGGATGGGACCTGCAATGTCAAATCCTAACTTGCTCCACGGCACTTCTGGAACTTCCACTGGTGCCAGTGGTGCTTTTCTTGTGATTTTGTTTTTATCGCTCAAGGCGCATGCGTAACAATCACGCACCTTATCCTCCATCTCTCTGTCCATAGTTGGAAACCAGTAGTCTGCACGAAGTCGGGCCTTGCACAAGCTTCTCCCAAGATGTCCTTCGTGGGCCAGTTCAACTACTTGGTTCCTTAGGGCTTCTGGAGGGACTAATTTTCCTGATTTCAGCACAAGATCCCCCTCCACCGATAGCTCCTCTCTCACATTCCAAAATGGCTGGATCTCTTTCTCCACATCCTTGCATTT
Source organism: Lissotriton helveticus (assembly GCF_964261635.1). NCBI lineage: Eukaryota > Metazoa > Chordata > Amphibia > Caudata > Salamandridae > Lissotriton > Lissotriton helveticus. Next base: position 187,143,530 of record NC_136057.1, on the reverse strand, counting down.
CTTTGGCCATCCTGCCAAGATATATCTCCTCACCTTCTTCAAATCTTCATCTCGTTCCGTTTGTGTTTCCCAGGACTCTTTTTCTACCGCCGCCATTCGCACCTCCAGGATAGAACTATTCTTCTCCTCTTCTTCTTCATCTCCTTCGGTGGGTGCTCTCGACAAGAAGTCTGCAACTCTGTTTTGTTGCCCCGGAATGTATGAAACAGAGAAGTTATAGGCTTGTAAGCCTACTGCCCATTTGGCTATCCTGGGCGTCATGCTTTCCATGTCCTTTTTGGTGAACAGGGCAACCAACGGTTTGTGGTCCGTCTGTACTTCAAACGTGGTACCCCAAATGAAAAATTTGTAATGGCGTATAGCCCAATACACTGCTAGAGCCTCCTTCTCAATGGTTGAGTAATTATTCTCTGACAAGGTGAGTGTTCTAGATGCGAAGGCTATCACGTTTATCTTGCTACCTTCTTTCTGCGCCAGAGTCGCACCTATGCCTCTGTTGCTCGCGTCTGTGGAGATGATGGTTACACCATTGGGATCAAACTTCCCTATATACGGAGCTTCGATGATGGCTTTCTTGATACTCTTCATGGACATCTCTTGTTCCTTGCCCCATTCAAACACACTGTCCTTCTTTATGAGGTCTCTCAAAGGCTGTGAAACCATCGCGAAGTCCCTGATAAACTTGGCCATATATTCAGCAAGGCCTAGAAACGACAATATGTCCTCCTTGCTCTTGGGAGTTGGGGCATCCTCCACTGCCCTCACTAAGTCAAGTTTTGGCTTGATGCCGTCCTCGGATAATGTATGTCCCAGGTAGTCTACCGAGCTTACTCCCAGTTTGCATTTGGAAGGTTTCGTGGTGAAGCCTACCTCTTTCAATTTTTCCAAAACTCTTCTAGCCATTTCGTTGTGTTCTTCTTCCCCACTTCCATAGATAAGTATGTCGTCTTGAAAACAGACGGTGTTCCTGCAATCTTTCAATGCATGTTGCATAACCCTTTGGAAGGCAGCTGCAGCTGATGCCAATCCGAATGGCATTCTCTGGAACTTGAAGTTTCCAAAAGGGGTGGTGAATGCAGTGAGGATTTGGGAGTCAGGGTGGAGTTTGATTTGATAATAGGCCGATGATAGATCCAGCACACTGAAATACTTGGCACCCTTTATTGTGCTCAGCATCTCCCCTATCCTGGGAAGAGGAAACCTGTCCACAAGGATGTTTGCATTCAAGTCTCTTAGGTCTACACAGAGTCTTATGCTGTTCCCTTTATCTTTGGCCATGATGACAATCGGTGCTAGCCATGCAGAACTCTCAATTTCTGTGATGACCCCTTCACTGACTAATCTCTTGAGTTCTTGCTGGAGGGGCTCCCTCATGCGTAAAGGTATGGACCTGGTCTTGTGCACTACTGGCACCGCCCCCTCCTTTAACACTATCTTGTGCATGTAGTTCTTGAATACACCCAATCTATCGCTGAACACTTCTCTGAACTCCCTGGTGAGGTCCTCGGATATTCCTTCTGGTTCAATCAACAACACCTGCTCTCTATTGTTTGGGTCAAGTATAATCCCCAACTGCTTCTGATGTCTCCAACTCAATAAGGTCGAGCCTCTAGTAGAAACATATATCTTCCCCACCGTGTGCCTATCCTTAAAAGAAATTCTCATGATCGCCATGCCCTCCAGTGGAATTTTCCCTTTGTTGTAACCTTTGGGACTGATATCAGGTGGTAGCAATTTTACAGGGTGATTGGCAAAATTGTCTTCAAACACTTTCTTATCTACTAGAGTATATGGGGAGCATGAATCTGCAAACATACAAAATTTGACCCCATCAAGTAAAACATCACATTTTGGATACACCTCATCATCATTATTGTCCTCATCCCCCACTTGAAACACGTAAGATTTTTCCCTTTCCTCTTCCTGGGGTGTCTCCTCAATAACATGTACCGCCTTCCCCGGGGCCTTACACACTTTAGAAAAATGGCCCCACCGGTTGCACTTTCGGCATTGTACATTCCTGGCCGGACATTTCCAGTTATTGGCTAAGTGGTTTGGACTTCCACATTTGTAGCACACTGACGAACTGGGCTTGCTACGAGTAAGCTCTTTACCCTTTTCACCTACTTTGCACACTGTTTCGCTTTCTGTACTAGATTTTCCTTCAGCCCTCTCTCTGTTAAAGCCCTCTGAAACCTTCATTTCTCTCATGCAGCGTGCTGTGTGTTCTAGGCCCTTAGCTATGTTAATTGCCTCTTCCAGATTGGGGTTTTTAGTAAGTAATTCCTCTTGTATCTTTGTGTCATTAGTGCACCTCACGAGTTGGTCTCTTATTAAAGAGTCCGTGAGCTGACCAAACTCGCATGTGGCTGACAACCCCCTCAACACTGCTATATAATTGCTCACTTTCTCTTCCCTCTTCTGAACTCTCTTGAAGAACTTATGCCTTTCCATCACTATGTTTATTTTCTCCTTAAAATGAGCTGCTAATTCTCTCAGGGTGCTTTCATAAACGTTGACTCCTTCCTCCACCACCTCTTCCTCATCCTCAATCAATCTTCCAGTAATGTCCTCATATATTTTCCTTCCATGTGTACCTAAATTATGTAGCAATATGTGTTGTTTGCGTATGTTAGTGTAGTTGCTACCACCAATTGCTATTAGGTATGATTTAAATATTCCTTCCCACCTTCTCCAGGGAATAACTGGTTCACCTAACTCATTGAGGAATGGGGGTGGTTGGCTCATTCCTGCTCCTGCCATGGCCATAAAACTTCACAATCAATTGATTAGTGAATTTTCTAACAGAACTACCACCATAAATATTAGCTTAACTCTTGCACTTTTACTACTGAGGAGAATCCACAAGCAAATATTAAACACTTTCACTTTTTCTCCTTAGTGTGAGGCACAATTTCATGACAAAAGCAAAACATTCACACTGCACCCAGGGGTGTGCAGTCCACTTTCTGCCTCTACAGGTCTACTGTCACTCTCCAATTGAACTGCTGCTTTCCCTCGGCTGGCGGGAACTTCCTGTGCTGAGGGCTTCCCTCAGCCTAGTTCCTGTGAGAAAATGTATACTGCCGGCTGGGCTGTGGCTTCATGAACCTGCCCCTCTGAGAAACGTAGATTCGTGCAGTGGCCGTACCCACCGGTGTATGCCCCCCAGAAACGAGTCTTCTCCGTTATCAGGAGGAACCACGGTGAGTGCGCTGCTTGACTTCAGCCAGCTGGCGCGCGCGCAGTCAGTCAGGACTCGCTGCTTGGTTGCCGCTTCCGCGTCACGCTGAAGCGTTTTCCTTTCCCTTTTTTCCGTGCACGCTGGGGGCTGATACCATGAGGAGAAACATCCACTCGTCCTCAGGCTGTGCGCAAGTGTAGTTCACCTCTAAGCTTCCAAACTTCTGATTTACTGATCAGACCGCCCTTGGTTTAACGATCGTGTCACTGCCCTCACACACTATTCGCCAAATGTCCGACGCTACTTCACTCAGCTAGCACAGAGTCCCTCAGTCACACTGGGATAGCGATGCCCGAATAGACACCCGAATGCGGAAACGAACCCTTTGCCCATCAGTTTCTCTCCTCCTGAACGCTCGTGACCCCGTCACTATCAGTCATGCGATGCCCGATAAGACACCCGAGCTAAGACTGACAACACGGGCATTAACAAAAGGACTGTACTGTACTGGGACAACGCTGCAGAGACGCCTTACTTGATGATATTCTCTGCACCCACGTCCTCCTGTACCGCGGTCACTTTCCTGTAGGGCTGTGTACACGGGCTCCTTCAAATCTCGATATGGTTGACAAGCACTTCACCAGTCCAGGGAAACGGCAGTCACTGTCCCTGGCTCAGTTTCCTCCTCCTCGTCGCCATGAAAATGTAGTAAGGCGTGACACAGATGATTTAAACTAGGTTCTTTATTTACTAGTGAAACATCATAGGCTGCCGTCAGCTTGTCAAACTAGTGGCTCGGGTCACTGTGTCAACATTCCACAGCGAGCGCCCAGCTGTCACTTGGGGAGATACCAACATTCTACATGAAGGAGGGGGGGAAACCGGGAGAGGGTTTGGGCGAACCCATGTTACAAGTTACAACACACTGGCTATATGCAAATCAGCTCTGACCCTGTGCCTCATGGGAACAGTCCAGTCCGAACTACCAAGTCATGTCTTTCCCAGACCGGAATCAAGCATCCAAGGACCGGTTTCTGGCTATCAGCCTTCATTCAGCCTGGATAGCTTGACTCCAGTTGTGTGGAGAGCCTGGGACTCACGTCTGAGCATACCCAGCCCACTCGGGGTGAAAATTGCAAAAAACACAGTTGATGGAGAGAATGTAGAACAAGGTCATACATTCACCCCAGTACAAGGATCTGGGCCTAAATCCATCGTTTTTTTGCACTCCACACCACCCTGGGTTAGACACTGGCTATATGCAAATCAGCTCTGACCCTGTGCCTCATGGGAACAGTCCAGTCCGAACTACCAAGCCATGTCTTTCCCAGACCGGAATCAAGCATCCAAGGACCGGTTTTTGGCTATCAGCCTTCATTCAGCCTGGATAGCTTGACTCCAGTGGTGTGGAGAGCCTGGGACTCACGTCTGAGCATACCCAGCCCACTCGGGGTGAAAATTGCAAAAAACACAGTTGATGGACAGAATGTAGAACAATGTCATACATTCACCCCAGTACAAGGATCTGGGCCTAAATACATCGTTTTTTTGCACTCCACACCACCCTGGGTTAGACACTGGCTATATGCAAATCAGCTCTGACCCTGTTCCTCATGGGAACAGTCCAGTCCGAACTACCAAGCCATGTCTTTCCCAGATCGGAATCAAGCATCCAAGGACCGGTTTCTGGCTATCAGCCTTCATTCAGCCTGGATAGCTTGACTCCAGTGGTGTGGAGAGCCTGGGACTCACGTCTGAGCATACCCAGCCCACTTGGGGTGAAAATTGCAAAAAACACAGTTGATGGACAGAATGTAGAACAATGTCATACATTCACCATAGTACAAGGATCTGGGCCTAAATCCATCGTTTTTTTGCACTCCTCACCACCCTGGGTTAGACACTGGCTATATGCAAATCAGCTCTGACCCTGTGCCTCATGGGAACAGTCCAGTTCGAACTACCAAGCCATGTCTTTCCCAGACCGGAATCAAGCATCCAAGGACCGGTTTCTGGCTATCAGCCTTCATTCAGCCTGGATAGCTTGACTCCAGTGGTGTGGAGAGCCTGGGACTCACGTCTGAGCATACCCAGCCCACTTGGGGTGAAAATTGCAAAAAACACAGTTGATGGACAGAATGTAGAACAATGTCATACATTCACCCCAGTACAAGGATCTGGGCCTAAATCCATCGTTTTTTTGCACTCCTCACCACCCTGGGTTAGACACTGGCTATATGCAAATCAGCTCTGACCCTGTGCCTCATGGGAACAGTCCAGTTCGAACTACCAAGCCATGTCTTTCCCAGACCGGCATCAAGCATCCAATGACCGGTTTCTGGCTATCAGCCTTCATTAAGCCTGGTTAGCTTGACTCCAGTGGTGTGGAGAGCCAGGGACTCACGTCTGAGCATACCCAGTCCACTCGGGGTGAAAATTGCAAAAAACACAGTTGATGGAGAGAATGTAGAACAAGGTCATACATTCACCCCAGTACAAGGATCTGGGCCTAAATACATCGTTTTTTTGCACTCCTAACCACCCTGGGTTAGACACTGGCTATATGCAAATCAGCTCTGACCCTGTGCCTCATGGGAACAGTCCAGTCCGAACTACCAAGCCATGTCTTTCCCAGACCGGAATCAAGCATCCAAGGACCGGTTTCTGGCTATCAGCCTTCATTCAGCCTGGATAGCTTGACTCCAGTGCTGTGGAGAGCCTGGGACTCACGTCTGAGCATACCCAGCCCACTCGGGGTGAAAATTGCAAAAAACACATTTGATGGACAGAATGTAGAACAATGTCATACATTCACCCCAGTACAAGGATCTGGGCCTAAATCCATCGTTTTTTTGCACTCCACACCACCCTGGCTTAGACACTGGCTATATGCAAATCAGATCTGACCCTGTGCCTCATGGGAACAGTCCAGTTCGAACTACCAAGCCATGTCTTTCCCAGACCTGAATCAAGCATCCAAGGACCGGTTTCTGTCTATCAGCCTTCATTCAGCCTGGATAGCTTGACTCCAGTGGTGTGGAGAGCCTGGGACTCACGTCTGAGCATACCCAGCCCACTCGGGGTGAAAATTGCAAAAAACACAGTTGATAGACAAAATGTAGAACAATGTCATACATTCACCCCAGTACAAGGATCTGGGCCTAAATCCATCGTTTTTTTTGCACTCCACACCAACCTGGGTTAGACACTGGCTATATGCAAATCAGCTCTGTCCCTGTGCCTCATGGGAACAGTCCAGTCCGAACTACCAAGCCATGTCTTTCCCAGACCGGAATCAAGCATCCAAGGACCGGTTTCTGGCTATCAGCCTTCATTCAGCCTGGATAGCTTGACTCCAGTGGTGTGGAGAGCCTGGGACTCACGTCTGAGCATACCCAGCCCACTCGGGGTGAAAATTGCAAAAAACACAGTTGATGGACAGAATGTAGAACAATGTCATTGTAACGGGGTGAGGCTGCGTGCTGCAGAAGAGTGGTGGGCACCTGGTACTTACCCGGTACAACCTCCTTCCTTACAGACAGAGGCATGGGGTACGGAGTTCGACGAACATGAAGAAGAGGAACGCGGCTCCTTTAAGTGGAATTACACGGAGGAGGAGGATCCTCCCATTGGACCCGTCAGCGAGACCGGATTGGCTAAAACAAAGGAAGCGATGTGGATGGCGTGTGACATCACCCCCAAAGAGACGGCGAGGAGTGAAGACGGAGGACCGGAGACCGGAGACTGCGGAACCGAAGGAAGAAGCGGAGAACCTGAAGAACTACTGGAAGCAAGCGGAGGAGTGTCCGCGGGGAAGCCAGGAGGCCAACGACCCTGCGAGCCGCCGTGCCACTCTCCCGGGGGGGGAGCGTGGCTGTCCCAGGTACGGAAGCGTATGGCAGCCTGGGTGGGAAACAAGCGTGTAAAATAGTGTACAGACCCCCTGTTGTGTAACCTGCGTCCCCCCCCCTCTCGTTTCCATTTACCCCGCGTTTTCCCTCACAGTCTGTCTACTCCCCGACCACTTCACTGGGGTATGCTAGAGTTGCACGTTCACCGGTGAATACTCTCCCAACTCACTACACCTGGTCCCTCGGTGCATAACACCCCAGCGGACAACTGAACTAACGGCTCGTTTTCTGTTGGTCTTCTCTTTCCCTGTGACACCGGAGCCAAGATAGCACCTTACAACCCCGACGGTGACCAGACCTCGAGGGGTAGAGCTATACCCAGAATAAAAGAAGGAAGAACACCCGAAAGCCGAAACGGATACCAGTCAGTTCGCAAAAGAGAGACTAACGTTTAGAACGAGGAGAACTTTAATGTTAAAAACACAACGTGGAATACCAATAAAGCCCCCTTTAACCCCAAGAGCTGGTGTCCTGCCTGTTCCTGCACCACAACCTGATTCATCCACTACCCCGGGTCCACCAGCCCAGCCCACAGTCATACATTCACCCCAGTACAAGGATCTGGGCCTAAATCCATCGTTTTTTTGCACTCCACACCACCCTGGGTTAGACACTGGCTATATGCAAATCAGCTCTGACCCTGTGCCTCATGGGAGCAGTCCAGTCCGAACTACCAAGCCATGTCTTTTCCAGACCAGAATCAAGCATCCAAGGACCGGTTTCTGGCTATCAGCCTTCATTCAGCCTGGATTGCTTGACTCCAGTGGTGTGGAGAGCCTGGCACTCACGTCTGAGCATACCCAGCCCACTCGGGGAGAAAATTGCAAAAAACACAGTTGATGGACAGAATGTAGAACAATGTCATACATTCACCCCAGTACAAGAATCTGGGCCTAAATCCATTCGTTTTTTTGCACTCCACACCACCCTGGGTTAGACACTGGCTATATGCAAATCAGCTCTGACCCTGTGCCTCATGGGAACAGTCCAGTCCGAACTACCAAGCCATGTCTTTCCCAGACCGGAATCAAGCATCCAAGGACCGGTTTCTGGCTATCAGCCTTCATTCAGTCTGGATAGCTTGACTCCAATGGTGTGGAGAGCCTGGGACTCACGTCTGAGCATACCCAGCCCACTCGGGGTGAAAATTGCAAAAAACACAGTTGATGGAGAGAATGTAGAACAAGGTCATACATTCACCCCAGTACAAGGATCTGGGCCTAAATCCATCGTTTTTTTGCACTCCACACCACCCTGGGTTAGACACTGGCTATATGCAAATCAGCTCTGACCCTGTGCCTCATGGGAACAGTCCAGTCCGAACTACCAAGCCATGTCTTTCCCAGACCGGAATCAAGCATCCAAGGACCGGTTTTTGGCTATCAGCCTTCATTCAGCCTGGATAGCTTGACTCCAGTGGTGTGGAGAGCCTGGGACTCACGTCTGAGCATACCCAGTCCACTCGGGGTGAAAATTGCAAAAAACACAGTTGATGGAGAGAATGTAGAACAAGGTCATACATTCACCCCAGTACAAGGATCTGGGCCTAAATCCATCGTTTTTTTGCACTCCACACCACCCTGGGTTAGACACTGGCTATATGCAAATCAGCTCTGACCCTGTGCCTCATGGGAACAGTCCAGTCCGAACTACCAAGCCATGTCTTTCCCAGACCGGAATCAAGCATCCAAGGACCGATTTCTGGCTATCAGCCTACATTCAGCCTGGATAGCTTGACTCCAGTGCTGTGGAGAGCCTGGGACTCACGTCTGAGCATACCCAGCCCACTCGGGGTGAAAATTGCAAAAAACACATTTGATGGACAGAATGTAGAACAATGTCATACATTAACCCCAGTACAAGGATCTGGGCCTAAATCCATCGTTTTTTTGCACTCCACACCACCCTGGGTTAGACACTGGCTATATGCAAATCAGCTCTGACCCTGTGCCTCATGGGAACAGTCCAGTCCGAACTACCAAGCCATGTCTTTCCCAGACCGGAATCAAGCATCCAAGGACCGGTTTCTGGCTATCAGCCTTCATTCAGTCTGGATAGCTTGACTCCAATGGTGTGGAGAGCCTGGGACTCACGTCTGAGCATACCCAGCCCACTCGGGGTGAAAATTGCAAAAAACACAGTTGATTGACAGAATGTAGAACAATGTCATACATTAACCCCAGTACAAGGATCTGGGCCTAAATCCATTGTTTTTTGCACTCCACACCACCCTGGGTTAGACACTGGCTATATGCAAATCAGCTCTGACCCTGTGCCTCATGGGAACAGTCCAGTCCGAACTACCAAGCCATGTCTTTCCCAGACCGGAATCAAGCATCCAAGGACCGGTTTTTGGCTATCAGCCTTCATTCAGCCTGGATAGCTTGACTCCAGTGGTGTGGAGAGCCTGGGACTCACGTCTGAGCATACCCAGTCCACTCGGGGTGAAAATTGCAAAAAACACAGTTGATGGAGAGAATGTAGAACAAGGTCATACATTCACCCCAGTACAAGGATCTGGGCCTAAATCCATCGTTTTTTTGCACTCCACACCACCCTGGGTTAGACACTGGCTATATGCAAATCAGCTCTGACCCTGTGCCTCATGGGAACAGTCCAGTCCGAACTACCAAGCCATGTCTTTCCCAGACCGGAATCAAGCATCCAAGGACCGATTTCTGGCTATCAGCCTACATTCAGCCTGGATAGCTTGACTCCAGTGCTGTGGAGAGCCTGGGACTCACGTCTGAGCATACCCAGCCCACTCGGGGTGAAAATTGCAAAAAACACATTTGATGGACAGAATGTAGAACAATGTCATACATTAACCCCAGTACAAGGATCTGGGCCTAAATCCATCGTTTTTTTGCACTCCACACCACCCTGGGTTAGACACTGGCTATATGCAAATCAGCTCTGACCCTGTGCCTCATGGGAACAGTCCAGTCCGAACTACCAAGTCATGTCTTTCCCAGACCGGAATCAAGCATCCAAGGACCGGTTTCTGGCTATCAGCCTTCATTCAGCCTGGATAGCTTGACTCCAGTTGTGTGGAGAGCCTGGGACTCACGTCTGAGCATACCCAGCCCACTCGGGGTGAAAATTGCAAAAAACACAGTTGATGGAGAGAATGTAGAACAAGGTCATACATTCACCCCAGTACAAGGATCTGGGCCTAAATCCATCGTTTTTTTGCACTCCACACCACCCTGGGTTAGACACTGGCTATATGCAAATCAGCTCTGACCCTGTGCCTCATGGGAACAGTCCAGTCCGAACTACCAAGCCATGTCTTTCCCAGACCGGAATCAAGCATCCAAGGACCGGTTTTTGGCTATCAGCCTTCATTCAGCCTGGATAGCTTGACTCCAGTGGTGTGGAGAGCCTGGGACTCACGTCTGAGCATACCCAGCCCACTCGGGGTGAAAATTGCAAAAAACACAGTTGATGGACAGAATGTAGAACAATGTCATACATTCACCCCAGTACAAGGATCTGGGCCTAAATACATCGTTTTTTTGCACTCCACACCACCCTGGGTTAGACACTGGCTATATGCAAATCAGCTCTGACCCTGTTCCTCATGGGAACAGTCCAGTCCGAACTACCAAGCCATGTCTTTCCCAGATCGGAATCAAGCATCCAAGGACCGGTTTCTGGCTATCAGCCTTCATTCAGCCTGGATAGCTTGACTCCAGTGGTGTGGAGAGCCTGGGACTCACGTCTGAGCATACCCAGCCCACTTGGGGTGAAAATTGCAAAAAACACAGTTGATGGACAGAATGTAGAACAATGTCATACATTCACCATAGTACAAGGATCTGGGCCTAAATCCATCGTTTTTTTGCACTCCTCACCACCCTGGGTTAGACACTGGCTATATGCAAATCAGCTCTGACCCTGTGCCTCATGGGAACAGTCCAGTTCGAACTACCAAGCCATGTCTTTCCCAGACCGGAATCAAGCATCCAAGGACCGGTTTCTGGCTATCAGCCTTCATTCAGCCTGGATAGCTTGACTCCAGTGGTGTGGAGAGCCTGGGACTCACGTCTGAGCATACCCAGCCCACTTGGGGTGAAAATTGCAAAAAACACAGTTGATGGACAGAATGTAGAACAATGTCATACATTCACCCCAGTACAAGGATCTGGGCCTAAATCCATCGTTTTTTTGCACTCCTCACCACCCTGGGTTAGACACTGGCTATATGCAAATCAGCTCTGACCCTGTGCCTCATGGGAACAGTCCAGTTCGAACTACCAAGCCATGTCTTTCCCAGACCGGCATCAAGCATCCAATGACCGGTTTCTGGCTATCAGCCTTCATTAAGCCTGGTTAGCTTGACTCCAGTGGTGTGGAGAGCCAGGGACTCACGTCTGAGCATACCCAGTCCACTCGGGGTGAAAATTGCAAAAAACACAGTTGATGGAGAGAATGTAGAACAAGGTCATACATTCACCCCAGTACAAGGATCTGGGCCTAAATACATCGTTTTTTTGCACTCCTAACCACCCTGGGTTAGACACTGGCTATATGCAAATCAGCTCTGACCCTGTGCCTCATGGGAACAGTCCAGTCCGAACTACCAAGCCATGTCTTTCCCAGACCGGAATCAAGCATCCAAGGACCGGTTTCTGGCTATCAGCCTTCATTCAGCCTGGATAGCTTGACTCCAGTGCTGTGGAGAGCCTGGGACTCACGTCTGAGCATACCCAGCCCACTCGGGGTGAAAATTGCAAAAAACACATTTGATGGACAGAATGTAGAACAATGTCATACATTCACCCCAGTACAAGGATCTGGGCCTAAATCCATCGTTTTTTTGCACTCCACACCACCCTGGCTTAGACACTGGCTATATGCAAATCAGATCTGACCCTGTGCCTCATGGGAACAGTCCAGTTCGAACTACCAAGCCATGTCTTTCCCAGACCTGAATCAAGCATCCAAGGACCGGTTTCTGTCTATCAGCCTTCATTCAGCCTGGATAGCTTGACTCCAGTGGTGTGGAGAGCCTGGGACTCACGTCTGAGCATACCCAGCCCACTCGGGGTGAAAATTGCAAAAAACACATTTGATGGACAGAATGTAGAACAATGTCATACATTAACCCCAGTACAAGGATCTGGGCCTAAATCCATCGTTTTTTTGCACTCCACACCACCCTGGGTTAGACACTGGCTATATGCAAATCAGCTCTGACCCTGTGCCTCATGGGAACAGTCCAGTCCGAACTACCAAGTCATGTCTTTCCCAGACCGGAATCAAGCATCCAAGGACCGGTTTCTGGCTATCAGCCTTCATTCAGCCTGGATAGCTTGACTCCAGTTGTGTGGAGAGCCTGGGACTCACGTCTGAGCATACCCAGCCCACTCGGGGTGAAAATTGCAAAAAACACAGTTGATGGAGAGAATGTAGAACAAGGTCATACATTCACCCCAGTACAAGGATCTGGGCCTAAATCCATCGTTTTTTTGCACTCCACACCACCCTGGGTTAGACACTGGCTATATGCAAATCAGCTCTGACCCTGTGCCTCATGGGAACAGTCCAGTCCGAACTACCAAGCCATGTCTTTCCCAGACCGGAATCAAGCATCCAAGGACCGGTTTTTGGCTATCAGCCTTCATTCAGCCTGGATAGCTTGACTCCAGTGGTGTGGAGAGCCTGGGACTCACGTCTGAGCATACCCAGCCCACTCGGGGTGAAAATTGCAAAAAACACAGTTGATGGACAGAATGTAGAACAATGTCATACATTCACCCCAGTACAAGGATCTGGGCCTAAATACATCGTTTTTTTGCACTCCACACCACCCTGGGTTAGACACTGGCTATATGCAAATCAGCTCTGACCCTGTTCCTCATGGGAACAGTCCAGTCCGAACTACCAAGCCATGTCTTTCCCAGATCGGAATCAAGCATCCAAGGACCGGTTTCTGGCTATCAGCCTTCATTCAGCCTGGATAGCTTGACTCCAGTGGTGTGGAGAGCCTGGGACTCACGTCTGAGCATACCCAGCCCACTTGGGGTGAAAATTGCAAAAAACACAGTTGATGGACAGAATGTAGAACAATGTCATACATTCACCATAGTACAAGGATCTGGGCCTAAATCCATCGTTTTTTTGCACTCCTCACCACCCTGGGTTAGACACTGGCTATATGCAAATCAGCTCTGACCCTGTGCCTCATGGGAACAGTCCAGTTCGAACTACCAAGCCATGTCTTTCCCAGACCGGAATCAAGCATCCAAGGACCGGTTTCTGGCTATCAGCCTTCATTCAGCCTGGATAGCTTGACTCCAGTGGTGTGGAGAGCCTGGGACTCACGTCTGAGCATACCCAGCCCACTTGGGGTGAAAATTGCAAAAAACACAGTTGATGGACAGAATGTAGAACAATGTCATACATTCACCCCAGTACAAGGATCTGGGCCTAAATCCATCGTTTTTTTGCACTCCTCACCACCCTGGGTTAGACACTGGCTATATGCAAATCAGCTCTGACCCTGTGCCTCATGGGAACAGTCCAGTTCGAACTACCAAGCCATGTCTTTCCCAGACCGGCATCAAGCATCCAATGACCGGTTTCTGGCTATCAGCCTTCATTAAGCCTGGTTAGCTTGACTCCAGTGGTGTGGAGAGCCAGGGACTCACGTCTGAGCATACCCAGTCCACTCGGGGTGAAAATTGCAAAAAACACAGTTGATGGAGAGAATGTAGAACAAGGTCATACATTCACCCCAGTACAAGGATCTGGGCCTAAATACATCGTTTTTTTGCACTCCTAACCACCCTGGGTTAGACACTGGCTATATGCAAATCAGCTCTGACCCTGTGCCTCATGGGAACAGTCCAGTCCGAACTACCAAGCCATGTCTTTCCCAGACCGGAATCAAGCATCCAAGGACCGGTTTCTGGCTATCAGCCTTCATTCAGCCTGGATAGCTTGACTCCAGTGCTGTGGAGAGCCTGGGACTCACGTCTGAGCATACCCAGCCCACTCGGGGTGAAAATTGCAAAAAACACATTTGATGGACAGAATGTAGAACAATGTCATACATTCACCCCAGTACAAGGATCTGGGCCTAAATCCATCGTTTTTTTGCACTCCACACCACCCTGGCTTAGACACTGGCTATATGCAAATCAGATCTGACCCTGTGCCTCATGGGAACAGTCCAGTTCGAACTACCAAGCCATGTCTTTCCCAGACCTGAATCAAGCATCCAAGGACCGGTTTCTGTCTATCAGCCTTCATTCAGCCTGGATAGCTTGACTCCAGTGGTGTGGAGAGCCTGGGACTCACGTCTGAGCATACCCAGCCCACTCGGGGTGAAAATTGCAAAAAACACAGTTGATAGACAAAATGTAGAACAATGTCATACATTCACCCCAGTACAAGGATCTGGGCCTAAATCCATCGTTTTTTTTGCACTCCACACCAACCTGGGTTAGACACTGGCTATATGCAAATCAGCTCTGTCCCTGTGCCTCATGGGAACAGTCCAGTCCGAACTACCAAGCCATGTCTTTCCCAGACCGGAATCAAGCATCCAAGGACCGGTTTCTGGCTATCAGCCTTCATTCAGCCTGGATAGCTTGACTCCAGTGGTGTGGAGAGCCTGGGACTCACGTCTGAGCATACCCAGCCCACTCGGGGTGAAAATTGCAAAAAACACAGTTGATGGACAGAATGTAGAACAATGTCATTGTAACGGGGTGAGGCTGCGTGCTGCAGAAGAGTGGTGGGCACCTGGTACTTACCCGGTACAACCTCCTTCCTTACAGACAGAGGCATGGGGTACGGAGTTCGACGAACATGAAGAAGAGGAACGCGGCTCCTTTAAGTGGAATTACACGGAGGAGGAGGATCCTCCCATTGGACCCGTCAGCGAGACCGGATTGGCTAAAACAAAGGAAGCGATGTGGATGGCGTGTGACATCACCCCCAAAGAGACGGCGAGGAGTGAAGACGGAGGACCGGAGACCGGAGACTGCGGAACCGAAGGAAGAAGCGGAGAACCTGAAGAACTACTGGAAGCAAGCGGAGGAGTGTCCGCGGGGAAGCCAGGAGGCCAACGACCCTGCGAGCCGCCGTGCCACTCTCCCGGGGGGGGAGCGTGGCTGTCCCAGGTACGGAAGCGTATGGCAGCCTGGGTGGGAAACAAGCGTGTAAAATAGTGTACAGACCCCCTGTTGTGTAACCTGCGTCCCCCCCCCTCTCGTTTCCATTTACCCCGCGTTTTCCCTCACAGTCTGTCTACTCCCCGACCACTTCACTGGGGTATGCTAGAGTTGCACGTTCACCGGTGAATACTCTCCCAACTCACTACACCTGGTCCCTCGGTGCATAACACCCCAGCGGACAACTGAACTAACGGCTCGTTTTCTGTTGGTCTTCTCTTTCCCTGTGACACCGGAGCCAAGATAGCACCTTACAACCCCGACGGTGACCAGACCTCGAGGGGTAGAGCTATACCCAGAATAAAAGAAGGAAGAACACCCGAAAGCCGAAACGGATACCAGTCAGTTCGCAAAAGAGAGACTAACGTTTAGAACGAGGAGAACTTTAATGTTAAAAACACAACGTGGAATACCAATAAAGCCCCCTTTAACCCCAAGAGCTGGTGTCCTGCCTGTTCCTGCACCACAACCTGATTCATCCACTACCCCGGGTCCACCAGCCCAGCCCACAGTCATACATTCACCCCAGTACAAGGATCTGGGCCTAAATCCATCGTTTTTTTGCACTCCACACCACCCTGGGTTAGACACTGGCTATATGCAAATCAGCTCTGACCCTGTGCCTCATGGGAGCAGTCCAGTCCGAACTACCAAGCCATGTCTTTTCCAGACCAGAATCAAGCATCCAAGGACCGGTTTCTGGCTATCAGCCTTCATTCAGCCTGGATTGCTTGACTCCAGTGGTGTGGAGAGCCTGGCACTCACGTCTGAGCATACCCAGCCCACTCGGGGAGAAAATTGCAAAAAACACAGTTGATGGACAGAATGTAGAACAATGTCATACATTCTCCCCAGTACAAGAATCTGGGCCTAAATCCATTCGTTTTTTTGCACTCCACACCACCCTGGGTTAGACACTGGCTATATGCAAATCAGCTCTGACCCTGTGCCTCATGGGAACAGTCCAGTCCGAACTACCAAG
Source organism: Lissotriton helveticus (assembly GCF_964261635.1). Classification (NCBI taxonomy): domain Eukaryota; kingdom Metazoa; phylum Chordata; class Amphibia; order Caudata; family Salamandridae; genus Lissotriton; species Lissotriton helveticus. Next base: position 187,127,267 of record NC_136057.1, on the reverse strand, counting down.
CCATGTCTTTCCCAGACCGGAATCAAGCATCCAAGGACCGGTTTCTGGCTATCAGCCTTCATTCAGTCTGGATAGCTTGACTCCAATGGTGTGGAGAGCCTGGGACTCACGTCTGAGCATACCCAGCCCACTCGGGGTGAAAATTGCAAAAAACACAGTTGATGGACAGAATGTAGAACAATGTCATACATTCACCCCAGTACAAGGATCTGGGCCTAAATCCATCGTTTTTTTGCACTCCACACCACCCTGGGTTAGACACTGGCTATATGCAAATCAGCTGTGACCCTGTGCCTCATGGGAACAGTCCAGTCCGAACTACCAAGCCATGTCTTTTCCAGACCAGAATCAAGCATCCAAGGACCGGTTTCTGGCTATCAGCCTTCATTCAGCCTGGATAGCTTGACTCTAGTGGTGTGGAGAGCCTGAGACTCACGCCTGAGCATACCCAGCCCACTCGGGGTGAAAATTGCAAAAAACACAGTTGATGGACAGAATGTAGAACAATGTCATAAATTCACCCCAGTACAAGGATCTGGGCCTAAATCCATCGTTTTTTTGCACTCCACACCACCCTGGGTTAGACACTGGCTATATGCAAATCAGCTCTGACCCTGTGCCTCATGGGAACAGTCCAGTCCGAACTACCAAGCCATGTCTTTCCCAGACCGGAATCAAGCATCCAAGGACCGGTTTCTGGCTTCCAGCCATCATTCAGCCTGGATAGCTTGACTCCAGTGCTGTGGAGAGCCTGGGACTCACGTCTGAGCATACCCAGCCCACTCGGGGTGAAAATTGCAAAAAACACATTTGATGGACAGAATGTAGAACAATGTCATACATTCACCCCAGTACAAGGATCTGGGCCTAAATCCATCGTTTTTTTGCACTCCACACCACCCTGGCTTAGACACTGGCTATATGCAAATCAGATCTGACCCTGTGCCTCATGGGAACAGTCCAGTTCGAACTACCAAGCCATGTCTTTCCCAGACCTGAATCAAGCATCCAAGGACCGGTTTCTGTCTATCAGCCTTCATTCAGCCTGGATAGCTTGACTCCAGTGGTGTGGAGAGCCTGGGACTCACGTCTGAGCATACCCAGCCCACTCGGGGTGAAAATTGCAAAAAACACAGTTGATAGACAAAATGTAGAACAATGTCATACATTCACCCCAGTACAAGGATCTGGGCCTAAATCCATCGTTTTTTTTGCACTCCACACCAACCTGGGTTAGACACTGGCTATATGCAAATCAGCTCTGTCCCTGTGCCTCATGGGAACAGTCCAGTCCGAACTACCAAGCCATGTCTTTCCCAGACCGGAATCAAGCATCCAAGGACCGGTTTCTGGCTATCAGCCTTCATTCAGCCTGGATAGCTTGACTCCAGTGGTGTGGAGAGCCTGGGACTCACGTCTGAGCATACCCAGCCCACTCGGGGTGAAAATTGCAAAAAACACAGTTGATGGACAGAATGTAGAACAATGTCATTGTAACGGGGTGAGGCTGCGTGCTGCAGAAGAGTGGTGGGCACCTGGTACTTACCCGGTACAACCTCCTTCCTTACAGACAGAGGCATGGGGTACGGAGTTCGACGAACATGAAGAAGAGGAACGCGGCTCCTTTAAGTGGAATTACACGGAGGAGGAGGATCCTCCCATTGGACCCGTCAGCGAGACCGGATTGGCTAAAACAAAGGAAGCGATGTGGATGGCGTGTGACATCACCCCCAAAGAGACGGCGAGGAGTGAAGACGGAGGACCGGAGACCGGAGACTGCGGAACCGAAGGAAGAAGCGGAGAACCTGAAGAACTACTGGAAGCAAGCGGAGGAGTGTCCGCGGGGAAGCCAGGAGGCCAACGACCCTGCGAGCCGCCGTGCCACTCTCCCGGGGGGGGAGCGTGGCTGTCCCAGGTACGGAAGCGTATGGCAGCCTGGGTGGGAAACAAGCGTGTAAAATAGTGTACAGACCCCCTGTTGTGTAACCTGCGTCCCCCCCCCTCTCGTTTCCATTTACCCCGCGTTTTCCCTCACAGTCTGTCTACTCCCCGACCACTTCACTGGGGTATGCTAGAGTTGCACGTTCACCGGTGAATACTCTCCCAACTCACTACACCTGGTCCCTCGGTGCATAACACCCCAGCGGACAACTGAACTAACGGCTCGTTTTCTGTTGGTCTTCTCTTTCCCTGTGACACCGGAGCCAAGATAGCACCTTACAACCCCGACGGTGACCAGACCTCGAGGGGTAGAGCTATACCCAGAATAAAAGAAGGAAGAACACCCGAAAGCCGAAACGGATACCAGTCAGTTCGCAAAAGAGAGACTAACGTTTAGAACGAGGAGAACTTTAATGTTAAAAACACAACGTGGAATACCAATAAAGCCCCCTTTAACCCCAAGAGCTGGTGTCCTGCCTGTTCCTGCACCACAACCTGATTCATCCACTACCCCGGGTCCACCAGCCCAGCCCACAGTCATACATTCACCCCAGTACAAGGATCTGGGCCTAAATCCATCGTTTTTTTGCACTCCACACCACCCTGGGTTAGACACTGGCTATATGCAAATCAGCTCTGACCCTGTGCCTCATGGGAGCAGTCCAGTCCGAACTACCAAGCCATGTCTTTTCCAGACCAGAATCAAGCATCCAAGGACCGGTTTCTGGCTATCAGCCTTCATTCAGCCTGGATTGCTTGACTCCAGTGGTGTGGAGAGCCTGGCACTCACGTCTGAGCATACCCAGCCCACTCGGGGAGAAAATTGCAAAAAACACAGTTGATGGACAGAATGTAGAACAATGTCATACATTCACCCCAGTACAAGAATCTGGGCCTAAATCCATTCGTTTTTTTGCACTCCACACCACCCTGGGTTAGACACTGGCTATATGCAAATCAGCTCTGACCCTGTGCCTCATGGGAACAGTCCAGTCCGAACTACCAAGCCATGTCTTTCCCAGACCGGAATCAAGCATCCAAGGACCGGTTTCTGGCTATCAGCCTTCATTCAGTCTGGATAGCTTGACTCCAATGGTGTGGAGAGCCTGGGACTCACGTCTGAGCATACCCAGCCCACTCGGGGTGAAAATTGCAAAAAACACAGTTGATGGACAGAATGTAGAACAATGTCATACATTCACCCCAGTACAAGGATCTGGGCCTAAATCCATCGTTTTTTGCACTCCACGCCACCCTGGGTTAGACACTGGCTATATGCAAATCAGCTCTGACCCTGTGCCTCATGGGAACAGTCCAGTCCGGACTACCAAGCCATGTCTTTCCCAGACCGGAATCAAGCATCCAAGGACCGGTTTCTGGCTATCAGCCTTCATTCAGCCTGGATAGCTTGACTCTAGTGGTGTGGAGAGCCTGGGACTCACGTCTGAGCATACCCAGCCCACTCGGGGTGAAAATTGCAAAAAACACAGTTGATGGACAGAATGTAGAACAATGTCATACATTCACCCCAGTACAAGGATCTGGGCCTAAATTCATCTTTTTTTTTGCACTCCACACCACCCTGGGTTAGACACTGACTATATGCAAATCAGCTCTGACCCTGTGCCTCATGGGAACAGTCCAGTCCGAACTACCAAGCCATGTCTTTCCCAGACCGGAATCAAGCATCCAAGGACCGGTTTCTGGCTTCCAGCCATCATTCAGCCTGGATAGCTTGACTCCAGTTGTGTGGAGAGCCTGGGACTCACGTCTGAGCATACCCAGCCCACTCGGGGTGAAAATTGCAAAAAACACAGTTGATGGACAGAATGTAGAACAATGTCATACATTCACCCCAGTACAAGGATCTGGGCCTAAATCAATCGTTTTTTTGCACTCCACACCACCCTGGGTTAGACACTGGCTTTATGCAAATCAGCTCTGACCCTGTGCCTCATGGGAACAGTCCAGTCCGAACTACCAAGCCATGTCTTTCCCAGACCGGAATCAAGCATCCAAGGACCGGTTTCTGGCTATCAGCCTTCATTCAGCCTGGATAGCTTGACTCCAGTGGTGTGGAGAGCCTGGGACTCACGTCTGAGCATACCCAGCCCACTCGGGGTGAAAATTGCAAAAAACACAGTTGATGGACAGAATGTAGAACAATGTCATACATTCACCCCAGTACAAGGATCTGGGCCTAAATCCATCGTTTTTTTGCACTCCACACCACCCTGGGTTAGACACTGGCTATATGCAAATCAGCTGTGACCCTGTGCCTCATGGGAACAGTCCAGTCCGAACTACCAAGCCATGTCTTTTCCAGACCAGAATCAAGCATCCAAGGACCGGTTTCTGGCTATCAGCCTTCATTCAGCCTGGATTGCTTGACTCCAGTGGTGTGGAGAGCCTGGCACTCACGTCTGAGCATACCCAGCCCACTCGGGGTGAAAATTGCAAAAAACACAGTTGATGGACAGAATGTAGAACAATGTCATACATTCACCCCAGTACAAGAATCTGGGCCTAAATCCATTCGTTTTTTTGCACTCCACACCACCCTGGGTTAGACACTGGCTATATGCAAATCAGCTCTGACCCTGTGCCTCATGGGAACAGTCCAGTCCAAACTACCAAGCCATGTCTTTCCCAGACCGGAATCAAGCATCCATGGACCGGTTTCAGGCTATCAGCCTTCATTCAGTCTGGATAGCTTGACTTCAGTGGTGTGGAGAGCCTGGGACTCACGTCTGAGCATACCCAGCCCACTCGGGGTGAAAATTGCAAAAAACACAGTTGATGGACAGAATGTAGAACAATGTCATACATTCACCCCAGTACAAGGATCTGGGCCTAAATCCATCGTTTTTTGCACTCCACGCCACCCTGGGTTAGACACTGGCTATATGCAAATCAGCTCTGACCCTGTGCCTCATGGGAACAGTCCAGTCCGGACTACCAAGCCATGTCTTTCCCAGACCGGAATCAAGCATCCAAGGACCGGTTTCTGGCTATCAGCCTTCATTCAGCCTGGATAGCTTGACTCTAGTGGTGTGGAGAGCCTGAGACTCACGCCTGAGCATACCCAGCCCACTCGGGGTGAAAATTGCAAAAAACACAGTTGATGGACAGAATGTAGAACAATGTCATAAATTCACCCCAGTACAAGGATCTGGGCCTAAATCCATCGTTTTTTTGCACTCCACACCACCCTGGGTTAGACACTGGCTATATGCAAATCAGCTCTGACCCTGTGCCTCATGGGAACAGTCCAGTCCGAACTACCAAGCCATGTCTTTCCCAGACCGGAATCAAGCATCCAAGGACCGGTTTCTGGCTTCCAGCCATCATTCAGCCTGGATAGCTTGACTCCAGTTGTGTGGAGAGCCTGGGACTCACGTCTGAGCATACCCAGCCCACTCGGGGTGAAAATTGCAAAAAACACAGTTGATGGACAGAATGTAGAACAATGTCATACATTCACCCCAGTACAAGGATCTGGGCCTAAATCAATCGTTTTTTTGCACTCCACACCACCCTGGGTTAGACACTGGCTTTATGCAAATCAGCTCTGACCCTGTGCCTCATGGGAACAGTCCAGTCCGAACTACCAAGCCATGTCTTTCCCAGACCGGAATCAAGCATCCAAGGACCGGTTTCTGGCTATCAGCCTTCATTCAGCCTGGATAGCTTGACTCCAGTGGTGTGGAGAGCCTGGGACTCACGTCTGAGCATACCCAGCCCACTCGGGGTGAAAATTGCAAAAAACACAGTTGATGGACAGAATGTAGAACAATGTCATACATTCACCCCAGTACAAGGATCTGGGCCTAAATCCATCGTTTTTTTGCACTCCACACCACCCTGGGTTAGACACTGGCTATATGCAAATCAGCTGTGACCCTGTGCCTCATGGGAACAGTCCAGTCCGAACTACCAAGCCATGTCTTTTCCAGACCAGAATCAAGCATCCAAGGACCGGTTTCTGGCTATCAGCCTTCATTCAGCCTGGATTGCTTGACTCCAGTGGTGTGGAGAGCCTGGCACTCACGTCTGAGCTTACCCAGCCCACTCGGGGTGAAAATTGCAAAAAACACAGTTGATGGACAGAATGTAGAACAATGTCATACATTCACCCCAGTACAAGAATCTGGGCCTAAATCCATTCGTTTTTTTGCACTCCACACCACCCTGGGTTAGACACTGGCTATATGCAAATCAGCTCTGACCCTGTGCCTCATGGGAACAGTCCAGTCCAAACTACCAAGCCATGTCTTTCCCAGACCGGAATCAAGCATCCAAGGACCGGTTTCAGGCTATCAGCCTTCATTCAGTCTGGATAGCTTGACTCCAGTGGTGTGGAGAGCCTGGGACTCACGTCTGAGCATACCCAGCCCACTCGGGGTGAAAATTGCAAAAAACACAGTTGATGGACAGAATGTAGAACAATGTCATACATTCACCCCAGTACAAGGATCTGGGCCTAAATCCATCGTTTTTTGCACTCCACGCCACCCTGGGTTAGACACTGGCTATATGCAAATCAGCTCTGACCCTGTGCCTCATGGGAACAGTCCAGTCCGGACTACCAAGCCATGTCTTTCCCAGACCGGAATCAAGCATCCAAGGACCGGTTTCTGGCTATCAGCCTTCATTCAGCCTGGATAGCTTGACTCTAGTGGTGTGGAGAGCCTGAGACTCACGCCTGAGCATACCCAGCCCACTCGGGGTGAAAATTGCAAAAAACACAGTTGATGGACAAAATGTAGAACAATGTCATAAATTCACCCCAGTACAAGGATCTGGGCCTAAATCCATCGTTTTTTTGCACTCCACACCACCCTGGGTTAGACACTGGCTATATGCAAATCAGCTCTGACCCTGTGCCTCATGGGAACAGTCCAGTCCGAACTACCAAGCCATGTCTTTCCCAGACCGGAATCAAGCATCCAAGGACCGGTTTCTGGCTATCAGCCTTCATTCAGCCTGGATAGCTTGACTCCAGTGGTGTGGAGAGCCTGGGACTCACGTCTGAGCATACCCAGCCCACTCGGGGTGAAAATTGCAAAAAACACAGTTGATGGACTGAATGTAGAACAATGTCATAGATTCACCCCAGTACAAGGATCTGGGCCTAAATCCATCGTTATTTTGCACTCCACACCACCCTGGGTTAGACACTGGCTATATGCAAATCAGCTCTGACCCTGTGCCTCATGTGAACAGTCCAGTCCGAACTACCAAGCCATGTCTTTCCCAGACCGGAATCAAGCATCCAAGGACCGGTTTCTGGCTATCAGCCTTCATTCAGCCTGGATAGCTTGACTCCAGTGGTGTAGAGAGCCTGGGACTCACGTCTGAGCAAACCCAGCCCACTCGTGGTGAAAATTGCAAAAAACACAGTTGATGGACAGAATGTAGGTATGAAAACACCGCAATAAGAGAAACAACGGGATAAATGTGCCACCCTGTTGAGTTTAAAATGTCTTATTAGGGGGCGCTAGCTGGCGCACGTGTGGAATGGCCGCCATGGTGTGAGGCTCCCACTGACCGACACGCATAATCCAGCATTAATCCGTCTCATTGTCCACAGAGGTGCGGGGTGACATCCTGTGTACCTTGGGGCTTCAGCGGTGCCAAAATCCGGACTGGAAGAGGTGGTAGGAGCGGCTGAGGAGTCGAAACAAAACACCCCGGAGGTACAGCCTGTCACCACTGGAGGGGACAAGAGGCACAATCTGCTACGCCAGACCCCGGTCCACCACGCGGTGACTAGGCCAGCAAGGGATTGCGCCCTACAGCCTGCGATGCAGCGGGGCAGCCGCGGGCAAAACGTCTTAACAGAGAGTGTGTGGCTGTATGAGCAGTGACTGCTGTGACACACTAACGGCGGGGTGGCTTGAAGGACCTGCCGTAGGAGGGGCACAGCCGGCGGACATGCTGGGCGGCCATCTCAGACGTAGGCACCACGGATCCTGACACTGTCAGCGCATGTGGCCCAAGTAGAAGTACGGTACGGCGGGAGCTGCCGTGAACCACTAGTACCATAATCTGCGCACTGGGGGCCGGCTGATACCGTTGACTGATCCTGGACTGCTGATTGGAAAAGGGTGGGCTGGCGAGATAGACGCGCGGCAGAAAACACCGCAGAATACCGGTAGTGGGAGACGGCTGGGTCTGGCGGAGGCCTGTACTGACTAGCACCTTATGGCTGGGCACAAGAAAGTGGATGACTGATTTAGCTGACTGGATCCTAGCATGGGAGGACCTGTGAATGGGTGGATCTCCTGCTGCACGTCCACAGAGACATAAGAGGGGGAGTGCCCAACTCGAGGAGCTGGCAGCAGGGGACGTGAGAAATAGCGCTACTCCCGGCGGCGCTGAAGGAGGCAGTGTGCAGCTATCCGCTCCACAGTGCGAAAACATAAGTAGAAGAAGCAGAGGACTATACCTACCCCCCCCTGCACTGTGCTCTTAAAAGGAAACAACGGAGCAGGCTGCTGGGCAGTAGGGAAGGAGTTGGCGCATGTTAGAATCGGAGGCCTCTGGTTGGCACAGGTATGCACTTGGGACAAACAGGGACCCTCTCTTCTAGTCAGGGTAAGGGAACTACTCCTACGAATAACCCCTACTCTCCCTCTAGGTAGTGTGGCGCGAGCAGACAAGGCTAATCCTCAGGGCGATAGTTAGTTAAGCATTTGTGATCGTGCACAGTAAACCCACTGACCCACCACAAATGGACACCAGTCGTAAGGTTGTATCAAAAATACGTAGACTTTATATAAAAGGTATATTCATATGCAGGCGGCGGGGCGACCAGGCTCCGAGCTGTCACGACCTTGGGAGGGACGAAGGCACCCGAAGCACACTCCGGCGAGGGAATAAGAACTAAGGCCCAACAGCAGATGGGCACAAGCAGAATAGAACCCAATGGTCCTGGGGTTCCGTTCAGGGGGCAAGTTCGCAATCAAGCCCTTGGAGATCGTCTTAGGCACAAGTCTACAAAGTCCTATCTGGTCTTTTCCTCTCCGTTCTCAGCAAGGCACCACTGTAGGCCAGTCTCACAGGGTACAGACTAGTTTCCGTCCTTCAGCTTCTCTTGGTCCTTCTAGTCAGGCAGAGGTTCGTAGTTGTCAAAACTGGATCTAATTTGTAAGGAGCAGAGCTCCTATATTTATACTGCGTTTCTTTTGTCTTTGCCGGCCAGGGGGCCTGAGCCTGGTTCAACCCAGTTTTGGAGCACTTTGTTGACAGGAAGCTGCCGTCTTCTTTCAGGGTGCAGGGCAGGGACATCAGACGCTCCGCAGGAGGTGGAGCCAGCATTTTGGTGGTGGAGCACAACCCTATTCAGAGTCAAGGACTACTCCGCCCACCCATCCTGGTGCAAGCACCCTATTCACCACCTGGTAACCCCGACTGTCCCCTGGAATCTCCCAGCCCTGTCACTCACACAAACCCAGACAGCAGATACACATCCTGGCAGAGGTGGGCTGAAACAGTTAGGCGAGCAAATGCTAACTTTCTAAAAGTAGCATTTGCAAACACAGGATATTAAAATAAACCTTGCTAAAGGAAGTATTTTATTATTCTGAGATCAGGCATACTAAACTCGACGTGCTACCGTGTTCCCTGAGCCTACCGGGACTATAGCGTGTAATAATTCTGGCAGCTCACCTTGGCCTAAGAGAACAGGTAGCCCTTCAATAGTGAAGAACGAAAAGGGCAGTAATTCACTACTAGGACATGCCACACACTAGGCTACTCCATCGGCCCCATGGTTCACCGATGACTTAAGGAAGCAGAAACAACTCCGCAGGAACAGGGAAAGGCATTGGCGGAAGTCCTATAGTTCAGACAGGAAGGCTAGCTATAAGGAAAGCCTTGCTATCTACAATTCTATGATTGCAGAGGCAAAGAAGAAATTCTTTACCGTACAAATTGAAAAGGCGAAAAACTCCAGTAAGCAACTCTACGAGATCACTAATCAGTTGGCCGGAAATGTTCCGGAGTTAGTACCACCTCCGTCTCAATTACTTTGTGATGCGCTTGCAAACTTTTTCTTTACAAAAGTAAATGAAATATATCAAGCTTTCTCCTCCGGAACTGGCGCCTACTCAAACTCTAGCTATAATCTTCCCCCTCAGATGTTCCTGACACAGTTTATTGATCTCACTGAGGATCAAACCTTGGAAATCGCCACTTCCATTAAATCCGGGTCAGCTCTGGACCCTTGCCCTGCTAAAGTATTGCACTCAGTGATGGACTCGCTTGTTACGCTTATTACACAAGTCTGTAATTCCATGTTTAGATCCGGGATTTACCCTGATATATTGAAAAAGACCCTAATAAAAACCCTTTTAAAAAAAACACTTCTGGACAAGGACGAGATTAAAAATTACCAACCCATAGCGAGCCTTCCATTTTTAGCAAAAGTAGCTGAAAAAGCCATGAACCAACAGCTCTCTGATTTCATCGAGAAACACCACCTGCTGGACAGTACCCAATTTGGATTTCGTAGATTCCATGGTACTGAGACAGCGCTAATAAAAGCATCTGATGACATCAGAGTTATCCGGGATCAAGGAGGTACAGCGGTCCTGGTGATGCTTGACTTATCTGCTGCCTTCGACACGGTCGATCACAAGATCTTGATCGACCGTGTCGAAAAAATGGGCATCCAACGGGCGGCCAAAGATCTGCTGGCATCTTTTTTGGCTGGGCGAACCCAGGCGGTTACCCTGGGGTCTTTTCAATCACCTCAGCTATCTCTGCCGTGTGGGGTTCCTCAAGGCTCATCCCTCATTCCGACACTGTTTAATATCTACGTGTCGGACCTGGCTAAAGTTATCATGGCCCATGGGATGAGCCTAACCTCCTATGCAGATGACAAACAGTTGGTTCTGGCCGTAAACAGCGATGGAGATAGGGTGGCAGAACGTTTTCAGGGAAGTATGCTAGCAATTGGAGAGTGGATGGCCTCCAACTGCTTAAAGCTTAACTCCGACAAAACGGAGGTGGTCATTTTTGGACCACTCTTGCCATCATGGTCATCAGTTTGGTGGCCTTCATCTTTTGGCGTGCTTCCCAAACCAGTTCGCAGAGTAAGAAACCTTGGAGTGGTCTTCGACGAGGGTCTTAACTTTATGGCCCATGCCAACAAAACGGCAGCCACTGCCTGTCACAAACTAAAATTGGTAAGCAAAAATCTCCCTTTTCTACCTGACACAGCCGGAAAAACTCTGGTAAGCTCCTTAGTCCTATCCTCGTTGGATTACTGTAATAGTCTCTTTATTAATGCCCAGATCCGCGTTACTAATAAAATGCAGACTATTCAGAATGCGGCTGCCAGAGTTCTTTCGAGAACTCCCAAATTCAAACCTATATCAGATACAATATGGAATTATCACTGGCTGACGATCCGCAATCGGATTAAGTTTAAGACCTTATGTATAGTCTACAAAGCTCTTCACAACGAGGGACCGCAGTTTCTTAAGAATCAACTAATTCCCTATATTCCTTCCAGACAACTCCGCTCTGCCACTTTGAATCAACTAGTGGGGCGATCGACGATTTCTGGTTTCCGCTCCCAAGTTATGGAACACACTACCTCAAGCAATTAGGACATTACCCACACTCAGGCTTTTTCGCAAACAACTGAAGACATGGCTCTTTAACCAATAATTCTCAGCTGCATTGCCCAGAGATCCTCTACAATCATTAGCGCCGAGACGCCTACGGGTATTCGTTCGCGCTCAATAAATAGCAATAATAAATAAATAAATACCTTACGCTTCCAATGCACCCTGCCCGTAGGCCTACCATAGGGGTGACTGATATGAAGGTTAGGGAAGGTTTAGGGACTGGCAAGGGTGGGCACTTGCGCAGTCAGCGTGACAGTAGCAGACTGTACGCAGGGTCGGCAATGGCGGACCCGAGGCACATCCTACGAGGCCGCTTCTGGGTGGCACAACCAGCGCTACAGGCCCACTAGCAGCATTTGTATCTACAAGCCCCGGCACTCCTCGTGCACGTTACTGGGGACTGACAGTAAACCAAATAAGCCAATCGTGGAAATCAATTACATATACACTTTACATTGGGAGCACTTGCACTGCGGCACGGATTGGCCATGGCGCAGTGCTCTGAGAATCGAATACCAGCCAAACATCTGAGGCACATCAGCAAAAAGTGGAAGGGAGACTCACGCCAAGGTGCCAGGTCTAACACGTGTCCCCTCCAGCTGAAACGTGAGGAGAACTACCCTACCCCAGGGAGTTCCTCATCACTAAGGCGGAAAAACCTTGACAGACCGTCAGCATTGGCGTGGTCTATGCCAGGGCGCTGTTCCACCGTGAAGTCCATACTCTTTAGAGAAATGGACCACCTCAACAGTTTCGGGTTCTCACCCCTCATTTGCATCAACCATCTGAGGGGCCTGTGGTCTGTCTGAACTCGGAAGTGAGACCCAAACAAGTAGGGTCTTAGCTTCTTCAGGGCCCAGACCACAGCAAAAGCACCTCTCTCGATCGCACTCCACTTCTGTTCCCGTGGAAGTAACCCTCGACTGATGAAGGCTACAGGTTGGTCCCAGCCCTCCTAAGTCGTCTGTGAAAGGACAGCCCCTACCCCATGCTCTGAAGCGTCGGTCTGCACTAAGAACTCTTTGGAGAAATCAGGAGCCAGGAGCACGGGCGCCGTGAACATGGCCGTCTTCAGGGTGTCGAATGCTTCCTGACAGGCGTCAGTCCAGATCACTTTTCAGGGCGGGCTGCTTCTTCAAAGTCAGCTCGGTCAAGGGGGCAACGATGGTGCCGTATCCCTTGACAAACCTCCTGTAGTACCCGGTGAGTCAGAGGAAGGCCGTCACCTCCGTTTGGGTCTTGGGGGGTTCCCAAGCCAGGATGGTCTGAATTTTGGGCTGAAGGGGCGCCACCTGGCCGCTCCCAACTTGGTGTCCCAAATACACCACGGAACCCTGCCCGATCTGACACTTGCTTGCCTTGATCGTGAGGCCTGCCTTGCGCAGCGCCGTCAACACTTCCCAAAGGTGTCGCAAGTGTTCTTCCCACGTACCGCTGAACACTGCGATGTCGTCCAGGTAGGCGGCACTGAACGCGTCCAGTCCAACCAACACCTGGTTGACCAACCTCTGGAAGGTGGCAGGGGCGTTTTTCATCCCAAATGGCATGACCCGGAACTGGTAGTGCCCATCTGGTGTTGAAAACGCTGACCTCTCTTTGGCTCCGTCAGTTAAGGCGATCTGCCAGTATCCCGACGTTAAGTCAAACGTACTGAGATACCGTGCAGCCCCCAACCGATCGATGAGCTCATTAGCTCTGGGGATGGGGTGCGCGTCAGTCTCCGTAACCGAATTGAGTCCTTGATAGCCCACACAGAACCGTAGTTCGGGTGTGGCTCCCAGCGTCGCAGCCTTCGGGACCAAGACCACTGGGCTGGCCCAAGGACTGCTGGAGGACTCAATCACCCAGAGAGCAAACATCTTTGAGACTTCCTCCTTGATGCAGGCTCGTACCCGGTCAGTCACGCGGTAAGCCTTGTGCTTTACCGGCAAACTGTCTCCCGTGTCCACATCATGGACGCACCAATCTGTGACACCCGGAACCAGGGAGAACAAGTCAGAGAATTGCCCCAGCAGCTGGCGGCAATCACTCTGCTTCTCAGGGGTCAGGGAGGGTGAGAGGTTTACTCCATCCACTGACCCGTCTCGCTCGGAGGCCACCAAGAGGTCCGGAAGAGGCTCGGTCTCCTCCTCCATTCTGTCATCGGTTGCCAACAGCATGCCCACTTCGGACCTCTCCAAGTGGGGCTTAAGGCGGTTAACATGTAGGACACTCAAAGGGTTCCTGGGAGTTTGCAAGTTCACCTGGTAGGTGACAGGACTCTTGCGCTCCACAACCTCAAATGGACCCGTCCACTTATTCTGAAGTGCACAGGGTTCCACTGGGGCCAAGACCCACACCTTTTGTCCAGGTTGAAGCTCTACCAGAGTGGCATTCTGGTCGTACCACCGCTTCATCTCTTCCTGGCTGGCTTCCAGGTTTGCCTCAGCAAGTTGTCTGAATCGCCTGGTCTGGTTTCGGAAGGCCAGCATGTAACTGTATACATTCTGGGGAGGTTTCTTAGGAGATTGCTCCCAGCCTTCCCTAACCAGACTCAGAGGTCATCGGACCGGGTGACCGTACAAAAGCTCGAAGGGACTGAACCAGAGCGACTTCTGCGGCACCTCTCGGTATGCAAAGAGTAGGCATGGTAAGAGGACGTCCCACTTACGCCTCATTGGTCCTTCTAGGCCCATGATCATGCCTTTCATGGTACGGTTGAATCTTTCAACCAACCCATTTCCTTGGGGGTGGTAAGGGGTGGTGAACTTGTAGGTTACACCACACTCTTGCCAAAGGGATTTCGTATATATCGATATGAAATTGGTGCCCCTGTCAGACACCACCTCTAGAGGGAATCCCACTCGGGAAAAAATTCCCATCAGTGCTCGTCCCACCACGGGGGCCGTCACTGTCCTCAGAGGGATGCCTTCAGGGTACCGGGTGGCATGGTCCACCAAGACCAGGATGAACCTGTTGCCCATGGCTGTCTTGGGGTCCAGAGGCCTCACAATGTCAATTCCCACTCGCTGGAATGGGGTACTGACGACAGGGAATGGTTGGAGGGGAGCCTTGTTCTTCCCTCCACACTTACCACTTGCCTGACAAGTTTGGCAGGTCCTACAGTGAGCATCTGAGCTCCTGTGCATTTGGGCCAATAGAAGTGGGTGACAAGCCTGTCATAGGTCTTGTCCATCCCCAAATGTCCTGCTAAAGGCACATCGTGAGCCAAACCCAGTAGGAAGGCTCTGAACTTCTGCGGTACCACCAGCGCACGGGCTGACCCAGGTTCAGCAGCCTTAGGCTCTGAATACAGGAGATCGTTCTCCCAGTAGACCAAGTGTTTTCCGGACTGAGCACCATTGACCTGGTCTGCAGCCTGCTGCCGCATACCCACGAGAGAAGGGCATTCTTTCTGCTCCTTGCAGAATTCCTCCCTGGAGGGGCCACCTTCTTGCTGCCAATGGGTCAGCTCAGGCAGGTCTCCCAGTTCGGCGATCTGTTCCCCGGTAGGCTCCAGGGCATCCCCCTCGAGGGCTGCTTCCTCCCGGGCCGTGGGAACTTCGGGGGCCGGCTGTCCACGCCCCCTGTGCCTTCTCTCTAAGGCCGGTTCCTGGGCCTCTCCTTCAGGCTCCAGGACTTCTGTAACACCCCTACTGGCTGCCATGGACCGCATGGTCACGCACGCCCAGTCGGGTAGACCCACCATCCGCAGATGAGTCGTTTTCTCCACCTTTACCCAAGGGGAGTGCTCCAAATCGTTCCCTAGCAAACAATCTACAAGCATGGAGGTCCTTACAGCGACTTGCAGAGTACCAGAGACCCCCCCCACTCAAAGGGAACTTGAGCCATCGGACACTGGCTCTCAGAATTGTCAGCATTGACTTTGTTTGAATATGTTTATTTGCATTTTGTCATAATACAGCATTACACATATGCATACAGAAATAATGTAAATGTAAATGTAGTTGAGCTTATATAGCGCACAGCTACCCGCAGTGGGTGTCCCGGCGCTTGCTTAGGGAACCCTTCCTGGTATTCCCCTGTGAGATAGCAGGGTATCCACAAGGTGAAAGTCAGGCATCCCGCCCGCGAGGGGCCGTTGTGGAGATTAAGCAAGCTATTGCCCAGAGTCGCAGAGTGTGAACCCGTGAGTCGAGGAGGCACCGGGGCGAGAATTATCGAGTCCGTGGAATTATTAGCCCAAGACCCCGCCGAGGCGGGGAATTGAACCCTGGTCCAGGACCGATCTCAGCTTCCGGGTCTGCTGCCTCTAACCCCTGAGCCACACTGTCTCCTAGCGAGACTAGGGTCATCTGTACGGGATCCCCACCCTTCTGGATGGCTACTTCCTCCCCAAACTTAACATTAGCTATTTGCCGGGGTGGAGCACCAGTGGGTGCGGGTTTTGCAAATAAGCGACACCTAGGGTCGGAGGCAACGTGACCCTGGTCGCCACACCTAAAACAGGTGATAGGCCTGCTCTGAACAGGTTTACCTGTCGGGCCCCGGTCTGCTTCGGGGGTTGAGGAGGCTGAGAACCTTTCCCTTGGTTCCCTTGGGGATTACTTTGGGGGCCTTTGTGGAACCCTTTCTGTTTTCCCTTGTCCCCCCCACTCTTCTGCTAGCGACCCTGCCCACCTTTGGCTGAGTCTCCCACTGGACCTTTGTGGACCCTGGTCCTGAGCCAGAGGTCCGCTTCCTCAGCAAGCTTCCTCGGGTTGGACAGCTTGCTATCGATCAGGTGCTGGCGTAACTCAGGAAAACAATTAAGCGACAAGTGCTCCCTTGCCATTAAATCAAGCAGTCCTTGAAAATCATTCACCTTGCTACCCTTCACCCAACCATCCAGCGCTCTGCAGAAAAAGGTCACATACTCCACATACGTACCCCCTGGAATCTTCACACAATTTCTAAACCGCTGTCGGTACATTTCAGGGGTTAAATGTTGGATACTTGTAAAGCGCACTGTTACTCTACCCGAGTGTCCTGGCGCTGTAGACCGCTGGGGAACCCGTCCTGGTTTTCCCGTCCTGGTTTTCCCTGTGAGATGGTCCCTTTCTGGGTATCTCCAGGGTGAAACCAGGCCTCCCCGGCGTCTGTGGGGGGCCGTTGTAGAGATGAGGCAAGCTTAATGCCCAGAGTTACCGAGTGTGTTCCCTGGTTAGAGTAGGCACTGAGGCTAGAATTATCGAGTCCGTTGACCCTGGTTCAAGACCCTGCCGCGTCGGGAATTGAACCCTGGTCCCGGGCCGTTCTCTGCTTACAGGTCTGCCGCCTCTAACCAGTGAGCCACACCTCTCCACTTAACCCAAATCGGTTCATCAGGGCATCTTTCATGTGCTGGTAGGAGTTGGATTCCTCAGAGGGAAGATCTAGCAGGGTATACCGCCCCTTGGTCAGGAACCGTCCCCACAACCCCGCTCCCCAATCTCGCTCAGGGACCCGGTGGGAGGACATGGCTACCTCGTAGGCCCGAAACCACTGCCCTATGTCATCCCCCTTAAAATACTCCTTTACCACATCCTTCGGTACGTAGACCCTTGACTCTACCTGCGCTGGCGTTGTGCTGCCACCAGGAGCTGTGTCCAAGCTTTTTGATTTCAGCTCCAATTCTTTGATGCGTAGTTCATGCTCTAGCTGAAGTTTCTTCTCCGCCATCGCCATCTGTCCCTTCAATCTTGCCATTTCCACTTCATGCGCTCTGGTTGCGGCCCTGTCCGCCAGCTCTTCTGACGACGGGCCCCGGGGTACCTCGACAAGGCTATCGGGTGGATCTACCACCAGCTGATTCTCTGGCTCTCTCGACTCCTTCCAGGCTCTCAGTGCCTTGATGGTCTGGGTTTTGTTTTTGCACCCGGTTTGGGCGACTCGGAACTTTAAGCAGGAGGCTGTCAACTGCTCGGCTTTGTAATTTTCAAGCCCTTCCCAGTCAACATCATCGAGTCCAGAGACGACAGAGGGTGCTCTCAAGGGGAGTTAATCAGGCATGGTTTGGCGATTGGAGATCTCGCGACAAGATAATAAATCTGTGGCTTCGTTATAGGTCTGCTCTCACTACGTGGTGATCAGTAATTCACTGTACATGAATCACAAAGGCAAATTCAAAATCCCACCGCTGCCACCAATGTTAGAATCGGAGGTCTCTGGATGGCACAGGTATGCACTTGTGACAAACAGGGACCCTCTCTTCTAGTCAGGGCAAGGGAACTACTCCTTCAAAAAAACCCTGCTCACCCTCTAGGTAGTGTGGCGCGAGCAGACAAGGCTAATCCTGAGGGCGATAGTTAGTTAAGCATTTGTGATCGTGCACAGTAAACCCACTGACCCACCACAAATGGACACCAGTCGTAAGGTTGTATCAAAAATACATAGACTTTATATAAAAGGTATATTCATATGCAGGATTAACACAAGACCATATAACGTTTAGCGATTTGAGGCCACCAGATTTAAATAGGCAATTAGTCTTTAAATGTTCGTTGTTGAGCAAGGTACGATGACAGGGAAAACAGAACGTTGCGGATCCTTGATCGAGACGGAGTTCAAGTGTACCTTGCTTGTGGAAGTCCGAGGCATTTCAGGCGTGGCTACTGGTGAGGGCGGACCCAGGACGAGGCCGAAGGTTCTCCAGAGGATCTCTCCGGCTCGGGCCCCCCTCGAGGTGCGAGGTGGGTGAGCAGGACTGTGGAGGGTTGTGGCGATTCGGGGTCGATGCAGCTCACGGGGCGAGGCGCCGTTCAGGCCTGCGGGGCGCACTACTTCTTAGCACGCCAGGTCGTACTCGTGGATCTGTGAAGGGCGTGCGTTCTCGGGCAGACGGGTGCAGCACCAGGCTTCCGGTACCACGGTATGGGGGGCCTTTCTTAAGGTGCGGCACGAGCCTTGGTATGCAGGAGGGCAAAGCGAGACAGTCGGGTACGTTACGACGTACGGACCGTCCGAGGCTATGGAATGCGCTCCGTGCAGATTCCGCGTGGAGAAGGTGTGAGGCGCACAACGCGCTCCATTAGCAGGTGAGGTGGCAGGAGAGCGGGCGGCCCGGCACTGAAGCTAAGAGCGACTCAGGGATGAGCGGGGCTCTCTGCGGCGGGGCGACCAGGCTCCGAGCTGTCACGACCTTGGGGAGGGACGAAGGCACCCGAGTCACACTCCGGCGAGGGAATAAGAACTAAGGCCCAACAGCAGACGGGCACAAGCAGAATAGAACCCAATGGTCCTGGGGTTCCGTTCAGGGGGCAAGCTCGCAATCAAGCCCTTGGAGATCGTCTTAGGCACAAGTCTACAAAGTCCTATCTGGTCTTTTCCTCTCCGTTCTCAGCAAGGCACCACTGCAAGCCAGTCTCACAGGGTACAGACTGGTTTCCGTCCTTCAGCTTCTCTTGGTCCTTCTAGTCAGGCAGAGGTTCGTCATGGTCAAAACTGGATCTAATTTGTAAGGAGCGGAGCTCCTATATTTATACTGCGTTTCTTTTGTCTTTGCCGGCCAGGGGGCCTGAGCCTGGTTCAACCCAGTTTTGGAGCACTCTCTTGACAGGAAGCTGCCGTCTTCTTTCAGGGTGCAGGGCAGGGACATCAGACGCTCCGCAGGAGGTGGAGCCAGCATTCTGGTGGTGGAGCACAACCCTATTCAGAGTCAAGGGCTACTCCGCCCACCCATCCTGGTGAAAGCACCTCATTCTGAGTTCAGGCATACTAAACTCGACGTGCTACCGTGTACCCTGAGCCAGCTGGGACTATAGCGTGTAATAATTCCGGCAGCTCACCTTGGCCTAAGAGAACAGGTAGCCCTTCAATAGTGAGGGGGGTAATTCACTACTAGAACATGCCACACACTAGGCTTGTCCTACCTTACGCTTCCAATGCACCCTGCCCGTAGGCCTACCATAGGGGTGACTGATATGAAGGTTAGGGAAGGTTTAGGGACTGGCAAGGGTGGGCACTTGCGCAGTCAGCGTGACAGTACGAGATTGTACGCAGGGTCGGCATTGGCGGACCAGAGACACATCCTACGAGGCCGCTTCTGTGGGTGGCGCAACCAGCACTGCAGGGCCACTAGCAGCATTTGTATCTACAAGCCCCGGCACTCCTCGTGTACGTTACTGAGGACTGACAGTAAACCAAATAAGCCAATCGTGGAAATCAATTACATATACACTTTACATTGGGAGCACTTGCACTGCGGCACGGATTGGCCGTGGCGCAGTGCCCTGAGCATCGAATACCAGCCAAACATCTGAGGCACATCAGCAAAAAGTGGAAGGGAGACTCACGCCAAGGTGCCAGGTCTAACAGCGCAAAAACTTCATACTTACCTGGTGGGGAGTAAAGAGTGAAGGAGATAGCGAAGTGGGCCGCTACTCCTCTTGGCTGCTGAGCGGAGGTGGGACAGGGAGATGGGTGACCCTTCCAGCAAGAAGGAAGCAGCATTGCAGTGGGAACTGGACGTGGAGGTGGCGATACAGTAGTGTCTTACGCCTTAGTACTGTGCATGTGGTGCGGACGGCCAGGGCTCCAGCTGACACTACTGACTTTCAGCGGAGGAGATATTCCAGACCATCCTGAGGGTTGCGGAGGTGTCTTCAGGACTGGGTGTGCGGCTTGCCTACGGTGGGTGGTGGACATCCTCTGAGAGACGGACTGGTGCTGCAATGGGGAGACTCAACGCCCGCCAGCCGCGCCTAACATTTGAGGGACACAAAAAAACTGCCAAGCAACAAAATGCGGAGAATGTCACTAGTGCGGGTACCCCATAACAAGATTCC
This sequence comes from Lissotriton helveticus, assembly GCF_964261635.1. NCBI lineage: Eukaryota > Metazoa > Chordata > Amphibia > Caudata > Salamandridae > Lissotriton > Lissotriton helveticus. The sequence goes on along the minus strand of NC_136057.1, from coordinate 187,106,941 downwards.
CAGCAGGCGCCTGGAGAAGGTCTTAAATCGCTTCTTAACGAAGTAAGACAGGGATTCGCAACTATGGCAGAAAAGAAGGATTCGGTCTCAACCCGGATGGACGCCATGGTCTGGACAATAGAAGGGCACGAAACACGGCTTAAAGAGGCGGAGCAAAGCGTATCTGATGTGGAGGACACCACTGCCCACTTGAAAAAGGTGTTAGCACAAATGGACAAGCTACTTAAGGTTATCGCGGCGAAGAGTGAGGAAATTGAGGCGCGAAGCAGAAGGAACAACGTAAGGATCTTAGGTGTACCGGAGAGCACAAACACGGGGAAAATGGAGGAGTACTTAGAGCGTTTACTCACGGCCGTGGTGGGTACAGAACTGCTATCCTCTCAGTTCGTGGTTGAGCGGGCACATCGGGCCCTGGGACCGCGACCACCCCCTGGCAGCACCCCTAGGCCTATAATTGCTCGCCTACTGAACTATAGAGAGAGGGATGTTGCCTTACGAGTTGCCAGGGAGAAAAAACCAGCTGACGTACGATGGCATCCCGTTCACTATGTACTCGGATTTCACGCTTCAGGTGCAAGAAGAACGGCGTAAGTTTCTGGGAGTAAAGCAAAAACTCAGACAAGCTCAAATAGATTATGTGATGCTTTACCCTGCTTTACCCTGCCTGCCTTTGAGTCACCCATCAGGGGTCACAAAAATTCTTCACTATATCAGCGCCGAGACAGCCTCGGGTATTTGTGCGCTTAATACATTTCCTAAATAAATAAATATTCCACAGCAGGTGGATGATTATCTGAAGCACCTCAAGTGGCAGAATAGATCGCAGCTGGACCCAGATGCCTCTCCAAGATCGCAGTCACGGGAGGAAGAATGAGCCCTAAGTCGCATGGATCTATTGACCTATGGAACTGCACCTCATGCTTCACGAATATGGTCGGTGCACGGACTTTCTCAGGGGAGCATGGGATAGGACACTGAGTGGGACTGCATTAAGACCATTGTACTGTTGATAATCTAAGGGACGTGAGGTAATAATGTACTGTCGGTCACCCTCGAGTCAGACAAGGACACTGCCATATAATTATGGTGGGTGGGCTGTCGAGAGGTGTTTCATGTGCTACCTAGGCACATTTCCCAACTGGGATAACCCCACTTTTTTGTTACAAAGCTGTTGATGGTTTCCAAGCATCTCCATGCAGAGTTGTGAGGGGATGGGTTAGACCCGGTTGGTCTTCTTGGACAGATGGGAGTTGTTAGGGAGGGGGGAGGGCAGCTTATTTCTGGATTCTTCAGTGGGGGCGGGGAGGAAGGGAAGGGAAGTTTGCTTGTCATAGTGAAATAAGTGCACAAATCTTCTTTATTAGTACTATAAGGTTGAACACACAGATGTTGGATTGTCTGTCGGTCCAGCACATGGGTCAGGTAGGAAATGCTTGGATAAATGGCACAGGAGGATAGTCACACCTTAAGAGAACGATCCTGGAACGTCCCGGGTCTCGGAGACCCGAGGAAGCGGAGACAGGTACTTGGCTATATGGATAGGCAGCAGGTCCAAGTGGCACTATTGCAAGAAACACACATAGCACCGAGCACCACCATTACCTTTGCAAGTCGTTGGGCAAGTTGGCGTGTTTTTTCATCTTACTCCTCTTATGCCTGAGGAACGGCCATACTTTTCAATAAACATACAAGATTTGAGAAGATGGGAGTCCTAGAGGACTTGCAGGGAAGATATCTCATACTGTGGGGGCGTCTGGGACGGCATACGGTCACAATTGCTAACTTATAGGCCTAATGTAGATTGTCCAGAATTCTTCATGAATTTATGGGGTAAGATATTGGCTGTAGGTTCGACTCAAATTATCTGGCGGGATTTTAATGTTGCGCTTCAGCCGCATGTGGATAGGTACCCAACATTACACAAAAGCACAGGAAGCATTGCTGGACTTCATAGAGGAAGGTGGGCTGGTGGATAGTTGGAGACACATGCACCCCCTCCAACAAGAGGGCACACACTTTACATCCCATAGAGGGACCAGGGCGTGCATAGATTATTGCTTGCTAATAAGAGGATTATGCCCGACCATTCGAAATGTTGTACATCTGGGTCGCACCTTCTCTGACCACTGCCCATTTAAGGTCTCCCTCTCACCTCTGGGGTACGATAAACCTAGGGCGAGTTGGCGCTTACAATCCATGGCTCTGTTTTTAAAAAATATATTTTTTTATGGGGTTTACAATGCGTGAAACATTACAGTCAAACAAACCCCCCTCCCACCCATCCGACTTTGGTCGCAGATCCTGTCCAGACAATGTGACATTCCCCTCTCAGGTGAGTACACAGCCATTTAGCCAACAACCCATAGCTGGGCAGGCGGCGATTTTAAAGTGCCATCTGGTGTGAACGCCGATGAGTTACACCACACCCCTCACTCAGTAAGTAACCATATCTCATAGTGAAAAATGTATCTCTGCCATGCACGCCAATTCATCGTCCTCCACCACCCGGTGGCAATCTAATGTCCCTGTTCATCCTCCGTGATGTGAGTGTCTCTTTTACTATTCAGGTATGTCTGGTATAACCCCCAGAAGTTTTTAGGATGACTAGTGGGAGGCAGCAACTCGCTGTAATTCTCGCACTGTGTACAGCAATATAACATATCGTGTGCCCAGCGTTTAGGTGTAGGCGCGAGGCCTCTCATCCAACAGCATGCCACCACCCTATGGGCCATGAGTAGTCCCATATCTACCAATCGCCGTGTGGCCCTGGGTAGCTTCTTAGTGTACCCTAGGAGCGCTAGCGTGTGATCAGGTGTGAGATCTATTTCTACTGTGTTGCTTATATCAGTGAAAATCTTATCCCAGAAATCCCATACACCTGGGCATTGCCATGCCAGGTGTAGAAAGCCTTATTTAACAACAAGGGGTGGTGATGGACAGAGTTTCTGAATTAAGCAGAATACTCTCACCCAGTCAAGAGATCAGGGCTAGATCCAACACCGTTTTTTAGCTCACTGCACCATCCCAGTTCAGAACCTGGCTATATGCAAATTAGTCTGTTCCTGTCCCAGTGCATGATGGGAACAGGGCAAACCAAACTACCAAGCCAATTCTTACACTGGGAAGGAAACAAGCTTCCGGGGACCGGTTTCTGGCATTTCAGCCGTCGTCGGCCCGGCTTGCTTGAATCCTGATGGTGCAATGAGCAAGGGACTCACATCTGAGTATACCCTTCCACGCTTAGGGTGGACAAAATATTTAACAACAAGGGGTGGTGATGGACAGAGTTTCTGAATTAAGCAGAATACTCTCACCCAGTCAAGAGATCAGGGCTAGATCCAACACCATTTTTTAGCTCACTGCACCATCCCAGTTCAGAACCTGGCTATATGCAAATTAGTCTGTTCCTGTCCCAGTGCATGATTGGAACAGGGCAAACCAAACTACCAAGCCAATTCTTACACTGGGAAGGAAACAAGCTTCCGGGGACCGGTTTCTGGCATTTCAGCCGTCGTCGGCCCGGCTTGCTTGAATCCTGATGGTGCAATGAGCAAGGGACTCACATCTGAGTATACCCTTCCACGCTTAGGGTGGACAAAATATTTAACAACAAGGGGTGGTGATGAACAGAGTTTCTGAATTAAGCAGAATACTCTCACCCAGTCAAGAGATCAGGGCTAGATCCAACACCGTTTTTTAGCTCACTGCACCATCCCAGTTCAGAACCTGGCTATATGCAAATTAGTCTGTTCCTGTCCCAGTGCATGATGGGAACAGGGCAAACCAAACTACCAAGCCAATTCTTACACTGGGAAGGAAACAAGCTTCCGGGGCCCGGTTTCTGGCATTTCAGCCGTCGTCGGCCCGGCTTGCTTGAATCCTGATGGTGCAATGAGCAAGGGACTCACATCTGAGTATACCCTTCCACGCTTAGGGTGGACAAAATATTTAACAACAAGGGGTGGTGATGGACAGAGTTTCTGAATTAAGCAGAATACTCTCACCCAGTCAAGAGATCAGGGCTAGATCCAACACCGTTTTTTAGCTCACTGCACCATCCCAGTTCAGAACCTGGCTATATGCAAATTAGTCTGTTCCTGTCCCAGTGCATGATGGGAACAGGGCAAACCAAACTACCAAGCCAATTCTTACACTGGGAAGGAAACAAGCTATACTATAGGTGTGGCAGGGTATACTCAGACATGAGTCCCTTGCTCACTGCTCCATCAGGATTCAAGCAAGCCGGGCCGACGACGGCTGAAATGCCAGAAACCGGTCCCCGGAAGCTTGTCTCCTTTCTGGTGAAGAATTGGCTTGGTAGTTTGGTCTGCCCTGTTCCCATGATGCACTGGGCCAGGGACAGACTAATTTGCATATAGCCAGGTTCTGAGCTGGGATGGGGCAGTGAGCTAAATAACGGTGATGGATCAAGCCCTGATCTTTGGACTGGGTAAGAGTGGTCTGCTTAATTCAGACACTCTGTTCATCACCACCCCCTTTTCTAAATCGTTTTTGGCCACTATAGGTGTGGCAGGGTATACTCAGACATGAGTCCCTTGCTCACTGCTCCATCAGGATTCAAGCAAGCCGGGCCGACGACGGCTGAAATGCCAGAAACCGGTCCCCGGAAGCTTGTCTCCTTTCTGGTGAAGAATTGGCTTGGTAGTTTGGTCTGCCCTGTTCCCATGATGCACTGGGCCAGGGACAGACTAATTTGCATATAGCCAGGTTCTGAGCTGGGATGGGGCAGTGAGCTAAATAACGGTGATGGATCAAGCCCTGATCTTTGGACTGGGTAAGAGTGGTCTGCTTAATTCAGACACTCTGTTCATCACCACCCCCTTTTCTAAATCGTTTTTGGCCACTAAAGGTGTGGCAGGGTATACTCAGACATGAGTCCCTTGCTCACTTCTCCATCAGGATTCAAGCAAGCCGGGCCGACGACGGCTGAAATGCCAGAAACCGGTCCCCGGAAGCTTGTCTCCTTTCTGGTGCAGATTTGGCTTGGTAGTTTGGTCTGCCCTGTTCCCATGATGCACTGGGCCAGGGACAGACTAATTTGCATATAGCCAGGTTCTGAGCTGGGATGGGGCAGTGAGCTAAATAACGGTGATGGATCAAGCCCTGATCTTTGGACTGGGTAAGAGTGGTCTGCTTAATTCAGACACTCTGTTCATCACCACCCCCTTTTCTAAGGTGTAGAAAGCCTGCATCTGGGGCGCGACATCTCTCACAGTCCGCAGTGTCACGAAGGCCATACCTGTGCAGTCGTGCCGGTGTGTAATACACCCTGTTGAGGAACTTAAAGTGTACTAGTCTGTGTCTGCCATTCAGCAATAGTTTCCTAGTGTTAGTTCAGCAGTATCTCCACATGTCGTCATCGATAACTATCTGTAGGTCAGTTTGCCATGCCAGCCATGCTTTCGTGTACGTGTGCTCCCAATGTGCCTGGGACAGCTTATATAGGTTAGACAGTAGTTTTCGGGGGGTCTCAGCTTTTATCACATACGTGAGTTCCGGAACTTCAGGCGGTTCAGCCATATCCTCATCCAGCAGCTCTGGAAGGGCACAACGCACCCTGTGGAACTGGAAGCGGGTCAATAAAGGAGTGTCCTTACTATTTGTTGTTGCTTGCTCCCATGTATTGCCACCCCGTCCTGGAACAGGTCTCCTGCAACTTTAAAATTAAGCTTTTGTAGTGCAAGGATCACCCCTTTCTCTTTGATGGGAGGCAGCCATCGAGCCCAGTCTATCGGCATTATTGGCGAGTATAGTAGTGCACCACCCTGCAGCTGCAAAAGACTGTGCCATGCATGATTTGTTGCGACGATTGAGTCCAGTATGCCAGTCCTTCGATCTACCGGTTGGAAAATCGTGGACGGGAGCGAGAGAGGGCTAGCAAAGAGTGTTTCCATGTGGACATGCGGAATACAGCCATCGCCGTGGAGCCAGGTGTGCAGATGAGCGGCCTGGGCTACTCTATAATAAAGCTCCAAGTCGGGGGCACCGAACCCACCCATGCTATAAGGCAATGTGAGTAGCGTCCACTTGGCTCGGGGTTGTTTCCCTGCCCATGCCAGTTTAACCATGAGTTGAGTTAGTCGTTGGAAAAAGGACTTGGGAAGCACAGTTGGAATTGTCATAAATAGGAACAGTAGTCTAGGCAGCACGACCATTTTCATTATGGATATCCGTCCCTAAAGGGAGAGTGGGTGCCTACACCAGCCTTCAACATCGTCCTCAAGTTTGCTGAAGGTAGTGCCATAGTTTTCCCTAAATAGGATTTCAGCATCAGTGTGGAGTTGTACACCCAGGTACCTGACTGAATCTGTAGTCCACTGCAGTGGATATTCCATTTCGATATTCTGCGTTTTTGGGGTTAAGGGGAAAGCCAGTGACTTTGACCAGTTGACCTTCAGGCTCGATAGGGCTCCGAAGCGGACCACCTCTCTCCGTAACGAGGTTAGATTATTGTCTGGGTCGCGGACGTACAGCAAAGTGTCGTCAGCGTACATGGACACCACTATCTTGTATGTGGGGAAGCCTATGCCTTCATTGCCATGGTATTCTCGTAGCACACAGGCTAATGGTTCAGCAACCAGGGCGTACAGGAGGGGCGAAAGCGGGCACCCCTGTCTGGTGCCTCTACTGATGGGGAAGGAGTCAGTGACCAGGTTGCCGAGTCGAAGCCTGGCCCGCGGACAGTTATACAGGGCCCCTATCATCTGGAGGAATGGCAGCCCTAGGCCCATCCGCTGCAGTACTAGTCGCACAAAAGGCCATTCCACTGAGTCGAAGGCCTTTTCCATGTCAGGGAACACTGCTAGAGCCTTCCTATCCTGCCAAACATGTTGTATCGTGCCTAGAACCCTCTGAATGTTGTATATCAAGTTTCTGCTGGGGATGAAGCCAGCCTGTTCAGGCGCAACCAACCGAGGCGCTAAAAGCGCCAGGCGTTTTTCCAGAACTTTAGCAAACAGTTTAGTGTCAACGTTTAATAGTGAAAGAGGTCTATACGAGCTACACTCATCTCGTGGCTTGCCTGGCTTTAGTATCGTGACCAGTAGAGAATCCCTCATGGATTGCGGCATACTGCCCTCTACGCAGATGTCATCGAAGAGCGCAGAGAGGTGTGGGAGTAATTTGTCCTGAAACGCCTTGTAAAATCCTACTGTGAGGTCATCTGCTCCCGGTGCGCTGCCGGCTCGCATACTCGCCAGAACTTCCGCTATTTCGTCCTTCCCTATCGGGAGCATCAGGAATTCCCTGTGTGTGTTAGTTAATGTAGGTATATTGATATGGTCAAGGTAGTTGGTGATATCGTCCTTAAGGTCTCCACTTTTGGACGAGTATAGTTCAGTATAGAAGGCCTTGAAAGCTCGCGCTATGTCTGCTTCTTCCGTTAGAACTTCCCCATCTCCAGACTTTATTTCCGAGACTTGTTGACGTCCCCTTTTCCCGCTTAGGATTCTAGCCAGGACTGAGCTGGGTCTCTCTCCCTCCCCATATGTCCTAGCCATTGCATATTTTCCCAGGTGCTTCACTTCCCTGTCCGCTTCATCATGATATTCAGCGAGAAGTGACTTGATCTCCTCTCCTATCGTGCTGTTCGTTTGTGTGCTCTGTCTATCCTTTAAGGTGGCCAGTTGACGCTCAAGGTCAGCCAGTCTCTGTCTGATGGACTTGAGTACTCCCAAGTGTTTGGACATTGCTATGCCCCTGATATATACTTTGAATGCTTCCCATACAACCTGAAAGCTGTCTACAGAGCCTACGTTGGTCTCAAAGAACACGTCAATGGCCTTCGCCAGTTTTCCTCTAAATGCCGGGTCCAGGAGGGAAAAAGGAGGAAATCTCCATGTGAAGGGCGGAATGACCTTACTCGGAATGTCCAGCACCAAGAGCACCAGCGAGTGGTCAGACAATGTCCTAGTAAGCACCTTAGAGTCACTAATCTGTCCCAACCTGGAGGCGGATGCCAACCAGTAGTCTATTCTGGTATGGATATCATGGTAGGCGGAGTAGTGAGAGTACCCGCACCGCTCTGGGTTTCTGATCCGCCATACATCCTCCAGACTCATACTGGTGATTACACTCCTCATTGCCAAGGCAGCCATCGAGGGTCTGCGAGTAGGACCAGCAGATCTATCCAGTGTAGGATCCAGAACCAGGTTAAAGTCCCCTCCCCACAGTATACGATCAATGTCATATTGCCTGGCCACGGCAGCTAGGGCTTGAAAGAAATCAGGAGAATCATAATTTGGCCATAAGCGTTAATTATCACAAAGTCTATACCAGGTCCACTGCATTTGGAGATGACAAATCTGCCTGCCGTGTCTGCCCGTAGAGTTTGTAAGGATAGTTTCGATTTCGGTTAACCCAGGTGAGCACTCCCATGGCATGAGATGTGAAGCCTGCCGCTGTTATGTTATGTTATGTTATGTTATAGCGCTCTTGTATAGCGCACGGCTACTCAAAAAGAGTGTCCCGGCGCTTTCCACCTGCAGCTCAGAATAAAAATAACACAACACAGTAAAAACATAAGAAAAGAAAAAAAACAGAAACTGAAACAATAAAAACAGCCTAAAGATTAAAAAGCCAAGTCTTCAAGTTCCTCCTGAACTGAAACAAATTGGCAGTACTGCGCAGCGCAAGAGGAAGCGAGTTCCACAACTGTGGAGCATTGCAGCTGAAAGAGCGTCCTCCCACACGGGCCTTCCTCACCCGAGGGACCACCGCTTTGAAGAGGGACTCCGAGCGCAAAGAACGGACTGGTCGATAAAAGGCCAGTCTCCGCCGCAGATATCCAGCCCCTGATCCAAATAGGGCCTTGTGCATTAAAGTCAGGGACTTAAACTGGATCCGCTTCCGGACAGGCAGCCAGTGTAATGCCTGTAGTAACCCGGAAGCTCGGGCTCGTCTACGCAAGCCAAAGATAGCCCGGGCGGCAGAGTTCTGTACCACCTGTAGGCGCTGGACTAGGTAATCAGGGAGGCCTAGAAAGAGGGCATTGGCATAGTCTAGCCTCGAACCGACGAGAGCTTGCACAGTGATACGCCTGTGCTCCTCAGACAACAGGGGCAGGAATTTACGGAGCATTTTCAAAATTCCATAACAGGTGCCCGCTAGACCCAGAATATGCGTTCGCAACGACAGCTGGTTGTCCAGCTTGACACCCAGATTTTTAGCCACCAAGGAGGACTGTGCAGGAGGGCTCATGTCGGACGGCCACCAATGCTGCCACTCCGGATCGACAGCGCAACCAAAAAACAGAACCTCGGACTTACTAGAGTTGGCCCTTAGACTGTTCCGTTGGAACCAGCCAAAGACCAATGTAAGACAGTCCCGGATTCTTCCTCCATCAAACTCCTGGTCTTTCCCGCAAGTGAAGAGGAGTTGCGTATCGTCGGCGTAGGAGACGATCTGGGCCCCATATGCTTCCACCAAGGCCGCCAAAGGGGACATAAAGATGTTAAATAACGTGGGGCTCAACACAGAACCCTGTGGAACCCCAACTCCCAATGGCGGCATCTCGGCAGAGCCCTGGGAAACCCAGACCGTCTGGCGGCGGCCTTCAAGGAAAGATGTAAACCACCTGAGCGCCGTCCCCCTAAGGCCGATGTCATAAAGCCTCGCTAAGAGCGCCTTATGGGGGACGGTGTCGAAGGCCGCCGATAGATCTAACATGACCAGCATGGCCCTCCCGCCGACATCCAGAGTCTCCCTGATAATCTCAGTGACCTCTAAAAGTGCCGTTTCCGTACTAAAATTAGGACGGAACCCGGATTGGGATGAGTGGAGCAGATTGTTAGCTTCCAAAAAGCGCGACAGGACACCGTGGACATGTTTTTCCGTGATCTTCGTGAGGGCCGGAAGAAGTGAAATCGGCCTATAGTTGGCCAGAGCCTCGGCGTCAAGACCCGGTTTCTTAAGGAGGGGGATCACCATCGCTCTTTTCCAAGAGCTAGGGACCCTCCCCTCCCTCAAAGAGGCGTTGAGGATGGGATTCACCAGCGGGTTCACCACCTCCGCCATCCTAGCCAAAAATTTGGCGGGGCAGGGGTCAAGCGGCGAGCCAGATTTCAGATTGGCCAGCAACTGCCCGGACACATCGCTGGAAACAGCAGGAAAATCAGATACTACTGCCGTCAGTGTATGCGGAGATCCGCCCCCAGACCCGGTGACGCCACTTCCATCCTCCGGTCCTTCCCCAAAGGAGGCCTGAATCGCCTTAATCTTATTGGTAAAGAAACCGGCAAGATCCCCTGCCCACGTGTCCGAGGAAACCAAGGGGGGCGATTGGGAACTAGGGGTCGTGAACTCCTTCACAATGGTGAAAATCTCCTTGCAGGAGTTCGCAGATGACTCGATCCTCCTAGCCAAATAGTCCTTCTTAGCTCCCCGAATGTCCTGATGGTAGATCTTCACCGCCGCCTTATAGGCGAGTTTAGCCTCCCCGTCATACAGACGGCGCCAGGCCCTCTCGGCCACCTTACATTGGCTCCGAGCCACACGAAGAGCCTCCGTGAACCACGGTGCAGATTGCCGTGCCACCGTGGATCGGGGGGCTGCCTTGGGGGCCAGATCGTCCAGCCTGTCAGTGAGCCACAGCTGCAGAGCCTCAGTGTCACTTTCCAGATCGCCCGAAAGATGGCATGGGTGGTCCAGAAGCGCCTGTTCCAACATGTCAGATGTCACTTTATGCAGCGCTCTCGAGGCCGGTCTAGACAAGACCACGGCACCGTTATCTAGCCGCGCACTCTCCAGTACCGAAAATCTGATCAGCCTGTGATCAGACCAAAGCACCGGCAGGGTGTCAACCTCCACCAGAGGGACAGACGAAAACACCTGATCCAGAGTATGCCCCTTCTCATGAGTTGGCCCCGACACAAACGGTAAAAGACCCAGTGGAGATGTAATATCCAACAGTTTAACCGCATCCGGGTCGGCCGCAACGTCAAGGTGGAAGTTAAAATCCCCAGCCAAGACGCAGTGCTGTGAGGTCAGCACCAACTCAGAGACAGCTGTCTGCAGATCTTCCAGGAAGGAGCCCAAAGGGCCCGGTGGCCTATAGACCAGCAACCCCTTCAGAGCCTGGCCCGGGGACAGTCTGAGCGTGAAAGCGAGCGACTCAGCGCTCCCGATGGAATTGAGGGGAAGCACTGAGCAGGAGACGCTCTTTTTCACCACTACCGCTACTCCCCCTCCTCTACCCTTCACTCTATCCTGCCGGTAGATATTATATGCCGGAGGAATGGCTGCGAAGACATCCGGGTTGGAAGCCTCTCCCAGCCAGGTTTCGGTGAGTAGTAGGCAAAGGGGATTTTCTCTAACAAGGAGATCGTAAATATGTTGGGCATGGCACCCTACCGACCTCGTGTTCAACAGCAAACAAAGATGATGTGCGCCAGCCGTTGCAGGACGGGGAACATTCGCATGGATCCAGGAAGGCGTCCAGCCACAACCCGGACAACAACGTTTACCCTTAAATCGCCCCGGGAACACGGAACGGCAGGAGCTAGAGTAGCCCCGCATATCCCACAACGTCGCAGAGGAGTAACAAATCATCTCAGCCAGAGTAGCACCGGACCAATGTCCCCCGCCGCCCCGTCGCCTCCGGGACGCTGACGGGCGCAGACGGGCAGGACTCCGGCACGACTCAGGCTAAGCGAGGGCGTCCACCTGCGCGTCACGCTGCGCGTGAGGGAACGACTTTAAATAGGCGTTCCAATCAGCCCTGAGCGTGCGAGTCCGCTCCAAGATGGCGGCCGCCGCTGGCTGAAGTGTCCCAAACAAAGATGGCGCCCAAAAAGACCCTCAGGACCCGGACCCACCGAAATGGTGGTGCTTTTGAGGCAAAGAATGCCGATTTTACATGCAGGTAAGGGGAGAGAGGGGCGCAGCCTTCAAACAAGCAGGCTAAGAACAGGGGTAAAATAAAACAGAAAAGCGAACCCAAATATAAAACCAGGAAGCATTAAAAATACTCCGCGCTAGAAGCAGCGCGAGTGCAGCGATGTGGTAGATGGTCTAACCACCACCGCGCTAAAGCCCGCCTTAAATAGGCGCTCCAATCAGCCCTGAGCATGCGAATCCGCTCCAAGATGGCGGCCGCCGCTGGCTGAAGTGTCCCAAACAAAGATGGCGCCCAAAAAGACCCTCAGGACCCGGACCCACCGAAATGGTGGTGCTTTTGAGGCAAAGAATGCCGATTTTACATGCAGGTAAGGGGAGAGAGGGGCGCAGCCTTCAAACAAGCAGGCTAAGAACAGGGGTAAAATAAAACAGAAAAGCGAACCCAAATATAAAACCAGGAAGCATTAAAAATACTCCGCGCTAGAAGCAGCGCGAGTGCAGCGATGTGGTAGATGGTCTAACCACCACCGCGCTAAAGCCCGCCTTAAATAGGCGCTCCAATCAGCCCTGAGCGTGCGAGTCCGCTCCAAGATGGCGGCCGCCGCTGGCTGAAGTGTCCCAAACAAAGATGGCGCCCAAAAAGACCCTCAGGACCCGGACCCACCGAAATGGTGGTGCTTTTGAGGCAAAGAATGCCGATTTTACATGCAGGTAAGGGGAGAGAGGGGCGCAGCCTTCAAACAAGCAGGCTAAGAACAGGGGTAAAATAAAACAGAAAAGCGAACCCAAATATAAAACCAGGAAGCATTAAAAATACTCCGCGCTAGAAGCAGCGCGAGTGCAGCGATGTGGTAGATGGTCTAACCACCACCGCGCTAAAGCCCGCCTTAAATAGGCGCTCCAATCAGCCCTGAGCGTGCGAGTCCGCTCCAAGATGGCGGCCGCCGCTGGCTGAAGTGTCCCAAACAAAGATGGCGCCCAAAAAGACCCTCAGGACCCGGACCCACCGAAATGGTGGTGCTTTTGAGGCAAAGAATGCCGATTTTACATGCAGGTAAGGGGAGAGAGGGGCGCAGCCTTCAAACAAGCAGGCTAAGAACAGGGGTAAAATAAAACAGAAAAGCGAACCCAAATATAAAACCAGGAAGCATTAAAAATACTCCGCGCTAGAAGCAGCGCGAGTGCAGCGATGTGGTAGATGGTCTGTTATATTGCCCTCTAGGCCCCTGCTGTGTAGCATTTTACTGCTATTAGGAAGATGGGTTTCCTGCAGCAGAGCTACGTCTATATGTTGGCGCTGTAGGTAGCTAATGACCTTTCGAACTTTCCGTTGGTCATTCAGTCCGCGCACGTTCCATGTAAGTGCCCTGAGTTTGGGTGCGCATGTAGTGTTGCTACTGCGAGCAGTGTCAGCCATTGATGTAAACCAAGTGGATCCTAAGAGTGGATGTCCTGCCGGTGTCCAAAATCTTTAGCATGCCAAAAGTCAGATAAAATACCCCCCTTCATTCACTGAACAGTCCCAACCCAACATCCCAGTAACCCCCCTCCCACACCAGACCATCCCAAACAAGGCCTCGCATGAGTGACCCCCTCCCTCCCGCTCCCCAACTTTATCCCCAACTGTTGAATCCCCCTTCGGGCATTCAAGATGCATTGCGCGCGGGGGCCAAGGTTGCCGGGCGGCAAACAAGTGGGTTGTTTACAATGCTTGCCGACAGCCCCACTCCAATTACTCGCTGCACCATACTATTACATCAGCTAAAATGTAGGTTCTGACATCAGTTATCAAGTTTACTGCACTAACCACAGGGATATAATCTAGACATTAACTCTCGCCCTACACGCACTTCCAGCCATTGCCTGGGCCAGCTATCAATTAACAACTCCTCTAGGCAACCCAGGTACATGACTCATGCATCAGATTTATCTCACACACAGACAGTTCCGTCGGGTCGTTAGGGCTCTGTCGAGAAGTCCTTGCCAGCCCGCTGACTCTGGGGCGTAGAGGATGCCAGCTTCAATATATCTATCCCCTGGAAGAGGCCCTCTCTATATGTACGTCGTATATCTGTATAACCTCTTGTAGGAGAGTAGGGTCTGCTATCCTATGGTCACCCCAAATTTTTGCTTTTTGCTTCACTGGTTTTCGACTACTGAGGCTGTGGGCCTGCTGATCAGACCCCCAGCCTGCTGTTCTCTCACTAAATTACTGACACATGTGCTATAGGCACATACCACAATTGGAAATGGACTCCTTATCAGCCCCTGTATAATGCACTATAGGTGCCCAGGGCATAGGGGCCACCAAGGCCTACCAGGGGCTGCAGCATATCTTTTGCCACCCCTGGCTGGTTCTTAAATTGACACAACTGGCTGATCACTCAGCTGGGGTAAGGTGGTGTAATCACCCCTTGCTTAGATATAGTATACCTATATCTAAACCTATATCTGGACACATGTAAACCTGTGAGCCACTCATATGGAAGGCCTCATCAATCCTGGAGGCAGAGTGCGTGGTTTTATGTGAGATGGAGCTCTAGCATGAGCTGAGCCTGTCTGCAGCTGTCGGGAACAACTCCCTAAGCTGTTTCAGGATAATGCCATACCATATACTCTTAAGTGCCTTATAATCCTCGCGGTTAAATAGCAACTTTGGTTTGGCTTTATCAAAACATGTCGTGTAAGGTGTCATACGATTTGGAATACTATCCCATCGCCAGTTCTGGCGACGGGGATAGCATTCCACCCCTCTAGAGGGGTAGGACATGTTGCTTTACTTAAATGCGGTTAATTTCTCCAAAGACCTTAGATCCACAAAATGGATGCCTCTGCCACAGACAAATGTCTGGACCCCTGCAGCTGACCGAAACTCGGCCAAATGGGTCCTGGACAAAGGGTTTCCTGTCACAGGAGGGTGTCACCGCCCTCCAGACAGGAGATAGTGGATTGTAGCAGGGAGGTTTGAAAGAAACCAGACACTGCTTGGGGCGCACAAGGCTGCCCCTTGCATAATCCGGCCAAACCGGTTCTGGGGCACTCCAGCCCTCGTGCCAGGGCGGCCTGGATCAAAGGAAGGGGGTGTATCCACCCACTTCCTGGGTCCCACCCATAGGGGGGGACCTAGCAGGTAATCACGCCCCCCAGATTCGAATAAGAGTGGGAGCAGTGCCAATGCACATCAGATTTCCTGGAAGAAACATTAGAAACGAAACTCTGGACCCTTGCACCTCCATCTCAACGTGGAAGCCCGAAGAATCTCCCTTGTGGTCAAGGAGTGACCACCCTGCAGCAGCAGGCACCATCCAGCCCTCGACGTCTACTTAGTTGCAGTTCCCGCCGGAACTCGAGCGACTGAGATCAACGAGATCAAGCTTGCCTGCCTTCCAACAGCCCGATCCACAGTCCCTGCAGAGCTGAGACCCGTGGAGGCGACCGGAAGCGTGGGGCACGCCATCTTGAATTGACCACGAGACGCTGACCGTGCAGCCCACGAGTGACCCTCGAAGCTGTGCACCGGGGTTTGAGAAGCCCCCACCCTGAGCTACTCTTGAGCCGAAGTTCAGCCCTCCACACTCGACGAGTGCTGCGTGGGGCCCTTCTGCTCCATTTGGCTCAACGCGTTGGCCCGGTCACTTGCCAGCCGGCTAGTGGCCCCTGTGCCGACGAAACTACGAAGAAGACTCGTGAATCTGGTTGCTCCAGATCCACACCAGCTCCCCTGAAAAGGAGCCCCCGCTCTGACCTTCCTGGTCCGAGTGAGAAGCAATCTCCCGGTTCCGCGTGGATTGCTCTTGCCAAGTGTTGTTTGCTCCAAACTTGAAGCCGACAGCGCCGACGGTGAGAGCCTGCGTGGGACAGATCGTGACCTGCTCCTGGACGTCGCAGATGCCCCAGAGCCCACGTGACAGCGGAGAGAAGCTCCTCGACGACCACCTGATTGCGCCCGACATTGCCTGGTTCCGTCCTGGTTCCACCCTGGTCACTGCTGAGTGACCCAGACTCTGTCCCCTCTGCTTTCAGGTACCCTTCGACTTGAGTCCACCCTTGGACTCCACCGGACACTTCATCTTCAACCCGCCTGCAGCCCTTTCAGCTTCAAGCACCAAGAGCCTGCGTGTCAAAACCCGACGCCACTTCGACCCTGTGCACCCACTTCCTGTGGGTGAGGTAACTTTGCTCCGCCGGTGTTCCCACACTGGTGCACATCTCTAGGGTCTGTGTGTTAAGTTTTGTTCCTCTAGGTTCAGCGGAAGTGTCCTTAAACTCTAACTTTACACTTTTTACGCACCATTGGTTAACATTGGTGCATGCGTGCGCTTTCCGCACTGCTCCCGAATCCCGAGGGCCATTCCCGACTTCAGCATTGCTTGTCCTGACTGCTCCCAGCGATTCCCTAGGCCCTAGGCCTAACCACTGCTCGAGTGGCATCTCTTATACCACTTGTTTAGTATATGGTTTGAGTGGCCCCCTGCCCTCATCCATAATTGTGCAACTTTGTATGTTTAAACAGTGCTTTTGATTTAACGCTTGTGCCCCTTTATTCATAAAGAATACTGGGGATTGTTTTTAGTAATAAATACATATATTTTTATAATATATACTTGTGTGGTGTCCTTTCATTTGATATTACAGGATTGTATGTGGTAAAACAGCTCGCTTAACACGACCTCTTAAGTTAAGCCTTTAGGCTGCTTAGTCCATGCTACCCCTAGGATAGCTTGTCTAATAAGGTTGACTTACAACCAGACACCATAAGGGATTGTTTGGTCTGATAATAGGTGGTTCCAGAATTGGAAACATCACCTATCAGGCCAACTTCTCCAATTGGTGAGCAGCGGTGCGGATTTGAGCTTGCTGTTGTTTTACCATTGCAATCTTTGTATCAAATTGAAAGATCACATCAAGTACCTCTAGGTACATATAAATCAAAAGCTTAGCATATTAAGTTCTACTGAACTTAGTAGTTGTAGATTAAAGGGATTAGCACACCCTGACTACAACTCACTAGTAAGGTACAGTAGGAAAACACTTAGTGTAGGTAGGTGCATCACTTACACCACACTAGAGTCATGTCTGACACAGGAAAAGCCTCAGGGTCTACTCCTGTGACAGTTGACCTTACCCAGGCAACTTCCAGCTATGACAAACTAACCCGAAAGGACTTGGTTGCCTTGTGCAAATCAAGAGGGTTAAAAAGGGGCAGAAGTCCCACCTGCCAAATCCTGATGGACATCCTAGAGCAGGATGACTTAGAAAGGGCGAAGGAAGCTTCCCTAGAGACAGGAAATGGAGGGAACCCCCCTGTAACTGATCCCCCTCAGGAGGAAGATGAGGAAGAAGAAGAGGAGGAGGAGGACTCAGAAGTTGAGGACCCAGAAGATCAGGGTCAGAGGGGTAGCCAGGTCCCAGTTGCCAGGCTTAGCCAGGCCAACTTAGACCTACTGGGGAATGGAGAGGGTCAGCACCTCCCCAGATCCCATCATGTTATTCTCCCAGGCAACAGAAGAGTGAGATCTCCCTCAGGGGACTCTCATATTTCTAGTGCCTCCAGAGAATCACAGAGAGGCATGACTGCTTCTCAAAAGCTAGAGCATAGGGCCAGAATGAGGGCTGTCAAACTCCAGATAGAGAGGGAGGAGGTAGCCTTGGCTCAAGCTAGACTTGCCTTGGCAAGAGAGCAGAAATTAAGTGGCTTAGATGCCACTGGTGGCAGCAATTTTCCAAGAGAAAAAGACAGGGGCTATGACAATAGAAACCTGACAAAAATTGTGCCCCCCATCAAGGAAGGGGATGACATCCACAAATGGATGACTGCTCTTGAGAGAGCCTGCATGGTACAGCAGGTTCCTCAGGATCAGTGGGCTGCAATTTTATGGTACTCCTTTTCTGAGAAAGGGAGGGACAGGCTCCTCACAGTTAGACCTGAGGATGCCAAAAACTACTCTGTTTTGAAGAGTGCTCTTATTGAAGGGTTTGGCCTAACCACTGAGCAATACAGGTTGTTGTTCAGAGATACCCAAAAAGCACAGACTCAAGACTGGACTGATTTCGTTGAGTGTGCCACTAAGGCTTTGGAGGGTTGGTTGCAGGGAAGTAAAGTTTCAGACTATACAGGATTGTACAATCTTATGATGAGAGAACAGATCCTTAATAACTGTACAAACCAGCTGTTGCATCAATACCTTATTGACTCTGATCTGACCTCTCCCCAAGAATTGGGAAAGAAGGCGGACAAATGGGTCAGAACAAGGATTAAGCAGAAACCCCAGAACCAAGGTGGTGACCAGAAGAAAACAGACCAGAAGGGTGGTAATCAGAAAGATAAAGAAAAAGACCAGAAGTCTTCAGGCCCCCAAACTAATAGTAAGGAGGGTGGTTCCCAAAATGGAAACAAGAAGAAGAAGAACAAAGGTCCAAAGACACCTTGGTGTAATACCTGCAAATCAGTTTCACACTGGGGCAGTGAGTGCACCAAGGCAAATCCAGTCTCCACCACTCCAGCTCCTAAAGCAACTGCAACCCCAAGTACAGTAAGCAGTGGTGGAACACAGTCCAAGGGTGTAGCTGGGTTGACCCTGGGTATTGAAGTAGGATCTGGCCTAGTCAGAATCCCTACACAGGCAGTTCTCCTGTATGATGTGGACATAGAGTTGCCCACTGCAGTAAGCCCCAGTAACCTGGGCAAATACAGGCAGACTCCCTTAATTAATGAGAAATTGGCTCAGGCCTACAGGGACACATGTGCCAGTGTCACAATGGTGACACCTGACTTTGTGGATCCTGGACAGATTGTACTAGGTGAGAGTTACCTAGTGACCAATGCAAGCAACTGCACTACTTCCCATAGTGTAGCAGTTGTGAACTTCTCCTGGGGAGGGGTAAATGGCCTAAAGAAAGTTGTTGTGAGTGCAGACCTTCCAGTAGACTGTCTGTTAGGCAATGATCTTGAAAGCTCAGCGTGGTCAGAAGTGGAGTACAGGACTCATGCAGAAATGCTAGGGATTTCAGAGCATGTCCTTGCCATGACAAGGGCTCAGGCTAAGAAGTGCCTTCCTGAACCAGTGGTGGATCTTGGAACAATAGACCAACCACAACCCAAGAGAAGGAGCAAGAGAGGAAAGGCTGAGCCTTCCACCTTGCCCCAGGTTGAGGATCAAGTTTCAGAGGAAACTGATTCTGCAGTCCAAGAGGAGACTGTCTCTGAGGAACTTGAACCTGACCAGGTTGAGTTTCTGGGGACAGGGGGACCCTCAAGGGCAGACCTGAGGCAGGCTCAATTAGATTGCCCTTCCCTTGAACCCCTCAGACAGCAGACTGCTGCTGAGGCTGCTGGGGATGCCCAAGGTACCCATACTGTGTATTGGGATGATGGACTCCTTTACTCAGAGGCTAGAGACCCCAAGCCTGGCATGACCAGGAGGTTGGTCATACCTCTGCAGTTTAGGGGGTTCCTTCTTACCTTGGCCCATGATATTCCCCTTGCAGGACACTTAGGCCAGAACAAGACGTGGGACAGGCTTGTTTCACACTTTCACTGGCCTCACATGTCAGAAAATGTCAAGGAGTTTTGTCGCTCCTGTGTCACTTGCCAAGCCAGTGGTAAGTCAGGTGGCACAACAAAGGCCCCCCTAATACCACTACCTGTGGTGGGGGTTCCCTTTGAAAGAGTTGGAATTGATATTGTGGGTCCAATGGACCCCCAAACAGCATCTGGGAACAGATTTATACTGGTGGTAGTGGATCATGCCACCAGGTATCCAGAGGCTATTCCCCTAAGGACCACCACAGCACCTGTGGTGGCAAAAGCCCTCATTGCAGTTTTCTCAAGAGTGGGCTTTCCAAAGGAGGTACTATCAGATAGAGGCACGAATTTTATGTCTAGCTATCTGAAAGCAATGTGGAAGGAGTGTGGAGTAAACTATAAGTTTACCACCCCCTATCATCCACAGTGCAATGGGCTTGTGGAGAGATTTAACAAGACCCTTAAAGGCATGATAAAAGGATTACCAGAGAAGCTCAGGCGGAAATGGGACATTCTTTTACCCTGCCTGCTCTTTGCTTACAGAGAGGTCCCACAGAAGGGGGTTGGTTATAGCCCTTTCGAACTTTTGTTTGGCCACCCTGTGAGAGGTCCATTGTGTTTGGTGAAGGAAGGATGGGAGTTACCTCTCAAACAGCCCAAACAAGACATAGTGGACTATGTACTTGGTCTCCGCTCCAGGATGGCTGAGTACATGGAAAGAGCATCCAAAAACCTGGAGGCCAGCCAAGAATTACAGAAAGCTTGGCATGACCAAAAGGCTGTACTGGTAGAGTTCCAACCAGGACAGAAGGTGTGGGTACTGGAGCCAGTGGCTCCAGCAGCACTCCAGGACAAATGGAGTGGACCCTATCCTATCATTGAAAAGAAGGGAGAAGTCACCTACTTGGTAGACTTTGGAACACCCAGGAGCCCTCACAGGGTAATCCATGTGAATCGCTTGAAAGCATTTGTGGACAGGGAGGACATGAGCTTGCTCATGGCCACAGATGGGGATCAGGAGGAAGAGAGTGACCCTCTCCCAGACCTGCTTTCTCAGAACCCTGATGATGGTTCAGTTGATGGAGTAGCCTTGGAAGGCAGCCTCACTGACCAGCAACAGATGGACTGCAGACAAGTTTTGCAGGCCCACAGGCATTTGTTTTCACTCACACCCAGCCAGACTGACTGGTGTACCCATGTAGTGGACACTGGTGACAGTCTGCCTGTGAAGAATAAGATCTACAGGCAACCTGACCATGTCAGGGATTGCATCAAGGCTGAGGTGCAAAAGATGTTGGAGCTTGGAGTGATTGAGCCATCAGAGAGCCCATGGGCCAGCCCAGTAGTCCTGGTGCCAAAACCTCATACCCAAGATGGAAAGAGAGAAATGAGGTTTTGCGTGGACTACAGGGGTCTCAATGCTGTCACTAGGACAGATGCTCACCCCATTCCAAGAGCAGATGAGCTCATTGACAGATTGGCTTCTGCCAAGTTTCTGAGCACATTTGATTTGACAGCTGGCTACTGGCAAATCAGACTAGCTGAAGAGTCAAAAGCCAAAACAGCATTCTCTACCCCTAGTGGACATTATCAGTTTGTGGTAATGCCCTTTGGTTTGAAGAATGCACCTGCCACTTTCCAAAGGTTGGTGAACCAAGTCCTTACTGGGTTGGATGACTTTTGCGCAGCATATCTAGATGATATTGCTGTCTTTAGCTCCACCTGGGAGGATCACCTGATCCACCTGAAGAGAGTTTTGGAGGCCCTGCAAAAGGCAGGCCTAACTATCAAGGCCACTAAGTGCCAGATAGGGCAGAGTAAGGTTGTATACCTGGGCCACCTAGTAGGTGGAGGCCAGGTTCAGCCACTGGAGAGCAAAATCCAGGCCATACAGGACTGGGCTCCTCCAGTTACCCAGACACAAGTCAGAGCCTTCTTGGGCCTGACTGGGTATTACAGGAAGTTTGTGAAGAACTATGGGTCTATAGTGACACCATTCAATGACTTGACATCCAAGAAGATGCCAAAAAAGGTTCAGTGGACAGTTAGCTGTCAGAAGGCATTTGATGACCTGAAGAAGGCCATGTGCTCTGCACCTATCCTGAAGAGTCCTGACTACTCCAAACAGTTCATTGTACAGACAGATGCTTCTGAGTTGGGGGTGGGAGCTGTGCTCTCACAACTTAATCAAGATGGTCAAGACCAGCCCATTGCTTTCATTAGCAGAAGGCTGACCCCTAGGGAGAAACGTTGGTCAGCCATTGAGAGGGAGGCCTTTGCTGTGGTTTGGGCACTGAAGAAGTTGAGGTCCTACTTGTTTGGAACTCACTTCCTAGTTCAGACAGACCATAAGCCCCTCTTATGGCTTAATCAGATGAAGGGTGAAAATCCCAAACTGCTCAGGTGGTCCATTTCCCTACAGGGGATGGACTTTACAGTGGAGCACCGCCCAGGGACTGACCATGGTAATGCAGATGGTCTCTCCCGGTACTTCCACTTAGAACATGAAGATTTATCTGGTCAAGGTTAGTTTAATGTCCCTGCGTTTGGGGGGGGGTTGTGTAGGAGAGTAGGGTCTGCTATCCTATGGTCACCCCAAATTTTTGCTTTTTGCTTCACTGGTTTTCGACTACTGAGGCTGTGGGCCTGCTGATCAGACCCCCAGCCTGCTGTTCTCTCACTAAATTACTGACACATGTGCTATAGGCACATACCACAATTGGAAATGGACTCCTTGTCAGCCCCTGTATAATGCACTATAGGTGCCCAGGGCATAGGGGCCACCAAGGCCTACCAGGGGCTGCAGCATATCTTTTGCCACCCCTGGCTGGTTCTTAAATTGACACAACTGGCTGATCACTCAGCTGGGGTAAGGTGGTGTAATCACCCCTTGCTTAGATATAGTATACCTATATCTAAACCTATATCTGGACACATGTAAACCTGTGAGCCACTCCTATGGAAGGCCTCATCAATCCTGGAGGCAGAGTGCGTGGTTTTATGTGAGATGGAGCTCTAGCATGAGCTGAGCCTGTCTGCAGCTGTCGGGAACAACTCCCTAAGCTGTTTCAGGATAATGCCATACCATATACTCTTAAGTGCCTTATAATCCTCGCGGTTAAATAGCAACTTTGGTTTGGCTTTATCAAAACATGTCGTGTAAGGTGTCATACGATTTGGAATACTATCCCCTCGCCAGTTCTGGCGACGGGGATAGCATTCTACCCCTCTAGAGGGGTAGGACATGTTGCTTTACTTAAATGCGGTTAATTTCTCCAAAGACCTTAGATCCACAAAATGGATGCCTCTGCCACAGACAAATGACTGGACCCCTGCAGCTGACCGAAACTCGGCCAAATGGGTCCTGGACAAAGGGTTTCCTGTCACAGGAGGGTGTCACCGCCCTCCAGACAGGAGATAGTGGATTGTAGCAGGGAGGTTTGAAAGAAACCAGACACTGCTTGGGGCGCACAAGGCTGCCCCTTGCATAATCCGGCCAAACCGGTTCTGGGGCACTCCAGCCCTCGTGCCAGGGCGGCCTGGATCAAAGGAAGGGGGTGTATCCACCCACTTCCTGAGTCCCACCCATAGGGGGGGACCTAGCAGGTAATCACGCCCCCCAGATTCGAATAAGAGTGGGAGCAGTGCCAATGCACATCAGATTTCCTGGAAGAAACATTAGAAACGAAACTCTGGACCCTTGGACCTCCATCTCAACGTGGAAGCCCGAAGAATCTCCCTTGTGGTCAAGGAGTGACCACCCTGCAGCAGCAGGCACCATCCAGCCCTCGACGTCTACTTAGTTGCAGTTCCCGCCGGAACTCGAGCGACTGAGATCGACGAGATCAAGCTTGCCTGCCTTCCAACAGCCCGATCCACAGTCCCTGCAGAGCTGAGACCCGTGGAGGCGACCGGAAGCGTGGGGCACGCCATCTTGAATTGACCACGAGACGCTGACTGTGCAGCCCACGAGTGACCCTCGAAGCTGTGCACCGGGGTTTGAGAAGCCCCCACCCTGAGCTACTCTTGAGCCGAAGTTCAGCCCTCCACACTCGACGAGTGCTGCGTGGGGCCCTTCTGCTCCATTTGGCTCAACGCGTTGGCCCGGTCACTTGCCAGCCGGCTAGTGGTCCCTGTGCCGACGAAACTACGAAGAAGACTCGTGAATCTGGTTGCTCCAGATCCACACCAGCTCCCCTGAAAAGGAGCCCCCGCTCTGACCTTCCTGGTCCGAGTGAGAAGCAATCTCCCGGTTCCGCGTGGATTGCTCTTGCCAAGTGTTGTTTGCTCCAAACTTGAAGCCGACAGCGCCGACGGTGAGAGCCTGCGTGGGACAGATCGTGACCTGCTCCTGGACGTCGCAGATGCCCCAGAGCCCACGTGACAGCGGAGAGAAGCTCCTCGACGACCACCTGATTGCGCCCGACATTGCCTGGTTCCGTCCTGGTTCCACCCTGGTCACTGCTGAGTGACCCAGACTCTGTCCCCTCTGCTTTCAGGTACCCTTCGACTTGAGTCCACCCTTGGACTCCACCGGACACTTCATCTTCAACCCGCCTGCAGCCCTTTCAGCTTCAAGCACCAAGAGCCTGCGTGTCAAAACCCGACGCCACTTCGACCCTGTGCACCCACTTCCTGTGGGTGAGGTAACTTTGCTCCGCCGGTGTTCCCACACTGGTGCACATCTCTAGGGTCTGTGTGTTAAGTTTTGTTCCTCTAGGTTCAGCGGAAGTGTCCTTAAACTCTAACTTTACACTTTTTACACACCATTGGTTAACATTGGTGCATGCGTGCGCTTTCCGCACTGCTCCCGAATCCCGAGGGCCATTCCCGACTTCAGCATTGCTTGTCCTGACTGCTCCCAGCGATTCCCTAGGCCCTAGGCCTAACCACTGCTCGAGTGGCATCTCTTATACCACTTGTTTAGTATATGGTTTGAGTGGCCCCCTGCCCTCATCCATAATTGTGCAACTTTGTATGTTTAAACAGTGCTTTTGATTTAACGCTTGTGCCCCTTTATTCATAAAGAATACTGGGGATTGTTTTTAGTAATAAATACATATATTTTTATAATATATACTTGTGTGGTGTCCTTTCATTTGATATTACAGGATTGTATGTGGTAAAACAGCTCACTTAACACGACCTCTTAAGTTAAGCCTTTAGGCTGCTTAGTCCATGCTACCCCTAGGATAGCTTGTCTAATAAGGTTGACTTACAACCAGACACCATAAGGGATTGTTTGGTCTGATAATAGGTGGTTCCAGAATTGGAAACATCACCTATCAGGCCAACTTCTCACACCTCTCGTCCCCACAAGCAGGCAAGAGGGCAATGTAATTCTTGCTCGTCAAGTAGACTTCGCCGATCTTCGCCATCTGCCTGGCTGTTGGTGTCCCTGCGGTGTTCCTTGGACCACCCCTTCAGGGCCTGCTGTAGTGCTTTAGGGTCTGTGAAGGTGGGAATGCCCCTGCCGGTTAACTCGCAGTTTTGCAGGAAACAGCTTGGCATAATCCAGTCCAAGTTCCCGAAGCTGTCTCTTAAACGGGGCGAAGTGCCTACGCGCCTCTAGCACCCTAGCACTGATGTCAGGATATAGTGAGATTTCCGAGCCTTCAAACTGCAATGACCTCTTATCTCTGGCTAGCCGGAGGGCCACGTCCCTGTCCCTGTAATTTAGGAGCTTGGCGATAATGGAACGCGGCGGGGCTCCCGGGCATGGACGAGGGCCAAGCGAACGGTGTGCGCGCTCTACTTTGAACATTGGTGAAAACACGTTCTCACCCAGCAATGTGACAAAGAGCTTCTCAACAAACTTTTCCATGGTGCCAGTCGGTGTCGTCTCCGGAACCCCTGTGATGCGTATGTTAGAGCGTCGCGAACGGGCCTCCAAATCCTCGGTCTTCTCTTGGAGTGATTGCATAAGTTTTTCTATTTTCTTGTGATCAGTGTCCAATTCCGTTTGTGCCTCCTCAACCTCTGTGTGGCGTCTTTCGGACATGTCTAAGCATTCCGCGTGTTTGTCGACGCGATTAGCCATGTGGTCCATTCGGTAGGTGAGGGCATCTATCTCGGTGCCGATTGATGACATACTGTCTTGCAGGCCTTTTTCCATGGCTAAGAGCATGGTTTTAATGTCAGAATAATCAATATGTCCCGCTCCATTCGTTGAGATAGCTTTATTTGCCTCTTGGGATTCCGAGGTCTTGCCGCGACGTTGCTCAAATGGGAGTTTTCTCTGGGTCTTGTCGCCCTTCCCCATGTTGTCGATGGGGGGAGGTGAGTAGGCCCACAGCACAGGCCGCGCTCGGGCGGTCCCCCACCGACCTTCGCCAAGTTGGGCGCGTGGTGTATGGCTCGGGACCTTCCAATCTCCCCCCGTCTAGTTGTATCAAAGTCTTGTTGTGTAGTCTTCCCGGGGTAGCCAATTTACGTAATGGCGCCAAGCAGGTCTGGCATTCAGTGGGCAGCACCGTTGCTGTGGGCCCCCTAGACGCGGGGTATCAACACGTCGCAAGATCACTCCTAAGCGCTCCGGGCTGTCTATGTTCCTCAGCACAATTGCTTGTCAGCGAGGCCCGCCCCAGATTTACAGGTGGCAGTAGCGTCGTCGCGGTAATTCTCTGGGCGTGCTATCTCACTAGGCATACCCTAGGATCCACTGTACAAGAACGGCCCCAGAACGGCTAGATTTTGTGGCTACAGGCTAGTGTCCCTCTGGATGTAGCGCCGTTTCCGTCCCTGACCCCCAGGCTATGCTTCAACCTGTCCGGTAGAGCGTAAAACTACTAGGTTGTCGCCACTCTATGCTTGCGGTGATTGTAGAGGTCCTGCCTTTATTTTGGGGCTGGGCGCCTGGGACAAAGTTGCAGGCTTCTTAGAACAGGTGATGCTGGTGATGTGAGCGTCTCTATGTCCCAAGCCTCTGTCTTTAGATTCCCCCAGGCTGGGTCACGCACTACTAGGCCGTGCTCCGAGGGCCGGTGCAATCTCCCCACAGACGCTGCGGAGGTGCCGGGGGAAGAGCTCACAAAGTCTCCCAGCTTCAGGGCACAGTGGCATATGGGGGGGATCCGGATGGGTTATGCTTTCGCCCCCCCCGCAGTCCGGGACCCAAAGCTCTGAACGCCGAGGGCATGGCGCTCACCGGTCTCAGGCGCCTCTGGGATCCGCACATCGCAGCACGCCGCGCGGGTCCAAGATCACGCAAGGTCGTGGCTTCGCGGCCTCATTAGCCGCCAGACTTGCCTCTGCTGCCGTAGATCGCTGCAGTTCCTCCGTGCGCAGATCGTGCTCCCGGTGTTTTATTCAAGCAGATGAAGGATAGTGAAGGATATGTTTGCCGAGGTCGGAATGATTGCTTTGAACGGCCGGTTTTCACAAGATCAACCAGTGGCCCCCACTAGAATTGCTAAACAGGCTCAATCAGTGCTGGATTACACTATGGTGGACTTAGAGACCCTGCAAACTATTGTGAGTTTCAAAATCATCCACAAACTGGAGAGCGACCACAGCCTACAAGCTTTCGAATTCAGTGTCCAATACAAAAGGGCCACCGCATGCAAAGCACTGATCGAACCTCCAAGTCTCTACAATCTTAAGAGACTAGTTTGGAATGGCAACAACATCAAAGAAATAATGATGTACGTGAAAAAAGTACACACTGAAGTGTCCGAAGCAGATGCATCCGCTCTCCGGGACAACTGGGAAAATCTGATCACAAATTTAATGGAGAGATTTTCGACTCAAACCCAAATCATTAAAAGGAAAACTGGAAAATCACCGCATGTGCCTTTTGGCCCAATATTGCGTAAGAAAAGGTCACTCAATCGAGAAATCAGAAAGCTACATGCAATAGCCAAGACAAAGGGTGAAGATATTGGCAAACAAATTTATAGCTTGAGACAAAACTACAAAAAAGAAGTGTGGTTAGAAAAAGCGAAATACCAAAATGACATCTGGCAATCACTACTAGCATCTAGTAAATCTAATAACAACGAGAAATTTTGGGCTGAAATTAACAAAGTGGCAAATGGAGCGGCACAGGTCTTCAATGCAAACATTCTCGAGGGTGATTGGATACAACTAAGGATCCCGGTTTTCCGTTTAAACGGATTTTTACATATAAATACAGACGGAAAAATATTTTTCCTTTCCCTGTATTTATATGTAAAAAGGGAAAAATGCCAATAAATCTGTCTCGAAGACAAGTCTGTCCGAGCGCAACCAGGGAGAGGGCTTACAGGATTTCAGCAGAGTCAATATAAAGGTCAATGTTAAGGGGCCATTAGGCCTCCTTTTGTTTAATTAAGTATCCTGGTTTGGAGCTATCCTGGCAGGCGCAGAGGTGCGGCTGGATGCACACCTAAAAGAAATGTAGGGAAAACAAATGCACAAAGCTAATCACTTCACAGATACTTGAGAGGCATGCTTTTGACTGTGTTCAGCCCCTAGATTCAAGAGATATGCATGCGCACACATTAAACTTTAGTGTCAAATGATCAGACCCTGCTGCTTGCTGGACCTGTAGTGCAGCTGCTTTTTCCTGCTTTGTGCTTCTGAGTGTGCACGATATCGGTCTAATGGCATCTGTAGTAAGTGTTGGAGGGTGTCAATAGAGTGTGTATGCTGTGCCTTACAAATTTTACAACCAAAGGAGGGGAGGGGAAGAGGGAGAGTTGAGGTTGCCCTCTTGTTTTTTTCCCCATGTTTTTTCTTTGTGGAGAGTTTTTTGTTTATGTTAATCTGCACACATAGCTGCCAAGGTTTCACATTGTTATGTGTGACATTTTCATAATTTGGCAACGTTGTTAAGGTCCTCTTTAAGACTGTGGTGGGTGCTTGCAGGACCAGTGCGACTTTCACAGGGAGCTCTGCACAGCACTGTATTTACTGCAGAGTACTGCAGCATTTTCAGTCTGGGGAGGCATTTCTTTTAGTACTGCTAGGTCAGTGACAAGACAATATGCATGGGTACCAATGGCAAATAATGATTTTATCCAGTCTAAAACATAATTATTTCACCTCTACTCAAATAATATTGTTTTCCTGACTAAAATGTGACCACCACGGAAAGTCATGCTATTCACAATCCCAGACTTTTTGAGGTAGTTCCAGAGTAGCGTGCTACTAGATAAAAAAGCGCTTCAATGCCTCGTCAAGGGTAGTAAGCGCTATGTAAATGCAATTCCAATACAATAAATCATGAGCAAATAAATGCATAGGATGCGTTACATAAGACAGCGATGCTTACAAGGCCCTTCATAGCTCACTGTCTTATATTAGAAGGTTTGCAATTTATTAACAGCAAGTAACAAAAGGATCTCTTTATTAAAAGCAGAAACTCATTTACCCATCTGCATAAATCTATCTCAACCTAAAGCAACCAAGCGTGCATTGCTTTTTTAAATAAATGTGAATAAATACTAGCTACAGCGCCTTTTTTTGCATGCGACAAAATAAATATGGATAAATACTGAAAAAATTACCAAAAAATAAATATGGATAAATACAGACGGAAATGTTAAAAAAATAGATACCATAAAACCGGAAGCCCTAGATACAACACATCGAGCAAGCCCAAAGGAAAAATATCCCGGCTTGGTGCACTGACCAGCAGACTTCGCTACTAATAAATACCCAAGAAGTGGAGCCACAAACATACAGAAACTGGATAACGCCATCTCAGGGAGCAATGGTCCTTAAAAACTTGAGGTCCAAAGGCGCCCCAGGCCCAAATGGCCTACCGAACGGTTTGTTCAAACAAGACCAACAGTTTTGGGCAGAATACCTCACCCCACTATATAATGATGTATTTCAAACCGGAAGCATTCCCGAGTCATGGAGAGGTAGCATTTTACATCCTATTTTTAAGGCAGGCTCAAGGTCCGACCCAGGCAATTACCACCTCATTGCACTCATAGATGTCGAGGCCAAAATCTATGCCTCGAATCTTCTGAGGGACCTGGAAGATTGGGTGAGTGCGAATAAGATTCTGCCGATCACGCCGACAGGATTCAGGCTAGGAACCAGTACATCATGCAACCTGCTGGCGCTAAATCTCATGGTGGAAAAAAGAAGGGAAAACTCAGCGAAACTGTACACATGCTTTGTAGACCTCAAAGCAGCGTTCGACACAGTTCCGAGGGAGGCACTATGGCGAAAGATGGCCAACTGGGGAATAACAACAAATCTGCTGTTGGCCATTATACACCTATACTCGAATACCTGGGTTAGAATAAAACTAGTGTATTGCGGAAACAGAAAGTGATCCACCAAAGCTAGCCAACCACAAAATCAGGAGCATACAGTACGCAGATGACATCGTACTCTGCAGTCAGACCCCGTTGGGCCTTCAACGTTCCATCACAAAGCTCAACGATTACATCTGGGCTCCAAATTAATTATAAAAAAACGAAGATTGTCTGTTTTGCCGCTCGGCCAGGGAGGAAATCCTTTAAATGGCAAATTGCAGGCAACACATTAGAGCAGACCTCCACGTACAAATACTGTTGGAGTTGTAGTCGATGCTAGGTGGTCGCTGAAAGATCATCAGTCTTACAGAAAGGCACAGGCTATCAAACTACGCTTCACCCTAAACTTGTTAAAAAGAAAAATGAATTGTCCATCCAATTCGCATTTGTTGAAGATAATATCTGCAAAATTTCTCCCATCTCTCACGTATGGATCGGAGTTGTACAAGGGAAAAGATGCTAACTTTTTGAACACACAACAATCAGAGTTGTTCAAATACATCTTTCATATTCCGAGGTTCGTATCTCAATCCCAGATCCGCTTGGAATTCGGTCTACTAAACCAGCACCAAATCAGACAAGCAGTCATATTAAAAACATGCTGGAAACTAAGAGCTGCTGAAGAGGACACCCTTATGGGCCATTGTTGGACTGAGATAAATAACCAGAAAAAGACAAAAAACTCATGGAAAATGGTATGGGAGAACGCCGTCTCGAGCCTTAATATGGAAAAGGCATGGAACACAAATTAATCATTTGTGGCATTTAAAAAAGAGACTAACGCAGCAGCAAAGCAAATATCATGGACAGCAGATAAAGCTGCCACAGCAAATAAAAAACATGGATGGACTGTGTTGGCCACATATGGGAAGCCTGAGCCACAACCCTATTTAGTCAACCATATATCCCCAGCTGCTCAAAAAATACTTTTAAAATTACGACTGGGAACCACCATATTAAAAAATCACACACCTGAATGGAAGCAAACATGGCCGACACCCTTCTGTAGACTATGTGGGGAAATGGAAGAATCCTTGGTGCACATATTGTGTATTTGCCCATCTTTAACAAATTTGAGACGTGATTACCTACTTCATGTTTTTCGTCTTTCTCAAATTAGATCATGCCGCCCGGCTGTCATGCTGGCCCTGAACAGCTACAAACTGCAGACAGCTTGTAGGGCCGCTAGATTTTGCCAAAAGGCACTTCAGCTAATCATGAACACTGAGGTAAAGGACGGCAAAGGTCCGAATCCGACTGTGCGAAGTGCAAGTACAACTGCAAAATCACTATGTACAGAGACATTTTAGAAAGTTTCTCTATTTTAATGTATCTCTAGTTTGTACACTTTAATTTTAAAGTACAAGTTGCTTTTTTTTATATGAACAATATCGTAAAGGTTTTAATTAACTATATACAATAAAAAAAATTACTGAAGGATATTGTCGGGCAGCAATGCGGAGCTAGGGGATCACGCGTCCGCCATTGTCGCCAGCAAGCTCCATCCCCCCAACCAACGCTCTGTTAGATATGGTCTTCCGCATAGAGTTAGGAGAAGAAACCGAAGATTTTTTTGTGTGGAATAAAGGATCGGTTGATAATATCGAAACGATATGGAAAGCATTCAAAGTCACAATTCGTGGGCACTGTATGTCTAAGAGCTTTGGGGTTCTGCGAGATTTAAAAAACACAATATGGAGGTTGGACCGTGACTTGAAAGAGATGGAGAGACGCATGGAGCGGGGGGAGGTGGGACAAGTGCAGAAGGAGTTTTGTGCAGCTTTAACAGAATATGAGGATGCTGCGCATAGGGAGGCGAAATTCCGGGGTAAATACTGGACAGCGCGTGCTTATGGGGAGGGTGAAAGGCCAGGGAAGGTGCTGGCTGCCATCACTAGGCAACATCGCTGTAGTACCCATGTTATTGAAATTTGGGAACCAGGTAGGCTGCCGTATCGAGACTCGCAGAGTATTCTGGAGGCATTTACTGCACACTACACTAAGTTATACACGCCTCAGAGAAGGGGTGTCATAGATCTTGAGGAGTTCCTGGGGGATGTAGCGCTTGGGTGGCTTGGAGATACTCAGTGAAGATTTTTAAGTATCCCATTTGAACCTGATGAGATTAGAGAGGCCATTATGCAACTCCTGAACGGGAAGGCACCGGGGTCAGACTGCCTCCCGGCTGAATTCTACAAGGCATACATTGATATCATGGCTCCGGTGCTGAAAGAGGTGTATAAAGATCACTAGAAGTGGGCATATTACCATCCTCAATGAGAGAGGCGATAGTCACGTCGCTGTTGAAACCCAGGAAGTCTCCGGAATCGTGCGACTCGTGTAGACCGTTGTCTCTGATGAGATGTGACACAAAAATCCTGGCGAAAGTCTTGGCCAATCGTCTGTCCCTGTTGCTAGATAAGCTGGTGCTGCCTGACCAGTCAGGTTTTGTGCCTGGTAGGGCCACATCTCACAATCTCAGGACTCTTTTCTTGCTCATTCAGAACGTGGCGCCTGACTTTCTGCTTGCCGCAGTCTTTTTAGATGCCACAAAGGCGTTTGACTCGGTAGAGTGGGACTATTTGTTTCGGGTGCTGCGGCGGATGGGCTTCCCTGAGATATATATGTCCTGGCTCGAGTTATTAAATCGCCTCCCCATTGCGAAAGTGTTAATCAATGGACACTTATCACATCCTCTTGTGATATCCAGAGGCACTCGACAGGGGTGCCCACTGTCCCCGCTTCTTTTTGCCCTGGCAATGGAGCCTTTGGCTTGTAGACTGCGTCAGTTGCACCAGGAAAAAGCGTTTCGCTGTTGTTTGCGACCAATACTGGTGTCCATGTACGGGGACGATATCACGCTCTATGTAAGAAATCCACAACAAAATATCAATCCTATTTTGCGTGCCCGGAATAGGCATTAATTGGGGGAAATCCCAGGTGTTCCCGCTCACACCAGGGGTGTCTCACTTCCCGCTGGATTTCCCAATAGAGTGATGTGAGTCAGAGCTGCGGTACCTTGGGATTCAAGTCACGGAAGATAGAGAAGAAACTATATGTGCTAACTATGGTACAGCCATAACACGCCTAATTGCCAATGTCACACGCTGGATATCGCTGCCTCTCTCTCTTGCTGGTAGAGCCTCACTGATCAAGGTGGTGGTGCTCCCTTGGTTTCTTTACTTGTTCCCTAATATCCCCTATGCCCCGGGGTGTTTTTTTTTTAAGACATTACGAACTGAGCTACTCGGACTGCTGTGGGGGGGAAAACAGGCGAATCTTCAGTGGTCGATACAGACGAGGCCATATGACCAGGGAGGCTTTGATATCCCAAATTTTGAGGCATACTTTCTGAGTGCACAAGCGCACTATGCATACTATTGGGTGCACCCCCCTAGATATATGCCGCAAATAGCCGTGACGAATTGGTTGGCTGAACCAATACCGCTTACTGGGGTGATGCCTGGCCCTTTTAGCGCGCGGGCGGCATCTACCACTACTGTGTCGGGTACAGTGGATGCATGGCACCGGATCAAAAGATTGCTTGATTTGCCTATCCTTTACTTCTCACGGCTTCAGCTATTGTATCACCCAGACCTTTCGCTCTTACAGGAGAAGGGCTTTCGATACCTTTGCAAACACGTAAATGTCACCACCTGGGGAGATCTCTATCATGATGGGATGTTCCGGTCTATGGAGCACGTTCTTCAAGGAATACCAACAACACCTCTAGATATATTTCTTTACGTGCGTCTCAGACAGGGGATGAGGTCGATACCCTCTGATTTCCCTTATGAGCCAGTAAACATCGTCCTGCTTCACCAAATGCTAGGGTCTACTGATGGGAAACATTTAGTGTCAGGCTTATATAAGAGTATACGAGAGAGCAGACCAGGACTACAAAGTGGCTCCCGCACACATTGGGGTGAGGAACTGGGGCGAGACATTGCAGATGCTCAATGGCAATATTGTTGTGGGCATACTGCGCGGATCTCAGCAAGCAGTAGGTTGCGCATTACACATTATAAGTATTTACATAGGTTATATTATACACCGGCAAAGAGACTCAGGTTTATCCTGGCTGACACAGATAGAAATCAACTGACACCATGTTTGTTCAAAAATCAATGGAAATGTGCCCATTAAGGAAACCATGAAATGTTCCACGTGCAAATCTTGCAATATGATAATTGAAGGAGAAACCTTCACACACAATGGTTTTACCACTAAAGCAACCCATATGTGGAACTGCAGAACACAGAATACTATATATTTTATTCTGTGTCCTTGCTCACTAGCTTATGTGGGTGAAACCTCCCGACCCATCCAAACTAGGATTACTGAACACCGTTCGGCAATCAGGACGGGTAAGATTAAGGCCCCTCTGGTAAAAAACTTTATTGAGAAAAATCATAAACCAGAAGAATTTGGGTGGAGAATTTTGGAAAAATCAGAACCCCAGACAATAAGGGAGGTCTCAAAATACACAAAAAAACTGGAAGTTTATTGGATTTTCTCCTTTGATACTTTCAGAAATGGTTTAAATATTGAGATTCCTTGGGAAAACGCGATAATTTGATGAGTGCAAATATAGTGATCTTCCCATTCAGATGTAATAACAATAATCTCGATTTGCATATTTGCTTTCTTCCCTTAGCCATTAAATATATAAAATAAGGTTGAGTGTTATTGTAAGACCTAAGATAATATTCCAGACACTAGTGTAACTTCCTATATATTTCCCTTAAACCATGGCTCTTTTTTAGGAAATCTGCCATCGTATATTTAATATATGCTCTACAAATAAGAAAAGAGACTTTCTCTAAATAAAAGATCAAAACTTTAACAAAGGTAGGTTATCTACATTAATATGTTCATAGTTGGAAACCTGTCCTGATAATACTAATAAAGTTTTGTTGAAATAAACATGTTGCCGAGAACCAGGGAAGCAGTAAACTTGTCCCTTTTCTATTTTGAGTTCTCTTCCCGGTATCAATATACACATACCGTATACATTTAGGAATTATTCCTTTATCGGGGAACTCACATAGAGTTAATATGTTTAATTTTACTAGCCGATAAATGAACAATATATGCAAATAGCCCCAATTATATTTTTCTAGATTTTTATATTTTTAAGATTTTTATCTTTAAAATATTACGTGTGCCGGTACGTCATCACATACGCGACCTTGTCGGCAACTATTTAAGAGTCATGAAAACAGGAAGGAAGTGATATCTCCTCCCACATGACGTAACACCCCGGCGGCCATCTTCTGCCCCGCATCGTGACGAACATAGAAACTACGCGAGGTAAATGTTCCATCAGATAAGGATCAGACAGTTCTAATAAACCATTTCTGCTGGTCCGCTCACCCTTTCACGTTTTTTTGCTTTGTTACCTTAGATCAATTCATCGTTACCACGCCACCATGCCATTTTGCTGTAATTAGCCGTACTTTGGAAATATTGTCCTCTTGTTTTCGGCTCCCATCATTTGCCCAGGTAACATCCGGACTATTTGGTTATCTATATGCAACATTGCCTATTTTAAGAAGGATATGTCCACATTATATTCCTGTTGTCTTTTCTAGTTTCGACAATACAGATTACCTGTATCATGGTTACCGATTTCATCGTACTAGCCGTACTGTGGGAATATCGTCCTCTCGTATTCGGCTTTTAATATCTGTCCAGGTAATATCCAGACTATTCTGTACTCGGTATGTGACATTGCCAAACTTAATTTAAGAAGGATAAATCATTATTGTTTCCTTTTTCCGATTTAGTCTCTACAAAATAGACTGCCTTTATCGTGGTTGTCGGTTTTGGATGCGGTCCTTAAAACGAGTCAGGACTTCTACACAGACATTTTTAATGAACCAGTCCTAAAATATTGCCCTAGGACAAAAATAGGAGTCTAACAGACTAGAAATTTTTCATATCATGAACATCATACATATTATGATTTTTTTACTCTCCCATTTAAGGAGCGGATCTACCACTAAACTTCAGTTACATGATCATCACCTTTATGATTTTAAAGGATTACGCCTATTAAATAACTGAATGTAAGTCCATTTACCTACGTAACATCAATACCTAGATGCCTTGTTCATATTCTAGAATGTCCTTATCTTGACCGATAGTGAGATCTCCTTTACAGATAGGCACTGAGAGATCGATTATGAACTTCAAACCCTTTCAATTTTCCAATATTGTGCTTGAATGTTACAACACATAGAACCGAAGTCAGTTGACGTTTGAGCGATATATCAGTCCTTAGTAGTTATGTTTACGTCTAAATATCATGATAGAGTTGTGGATATGATATGAGCACCAAGACAACAGAATTTACTGTATAATGGAAACTTGATTTATTATTAAGTGAGTTCTATGGATTCCAGATTAGGTTTTCCCTCCTTCTTTTAAGAAAAGATGCTTTATTTAAAAAAGTGTTTGCTGCTCTAGGTAAGAATAATAACACCCAAGAAAACTGTTAATGGATGTATAAAATACATGATAAAGAGGTATTGTTGAATATATATTTGTTATTAGTTACAGGTAATTGTGTGGCTAACCCTGAAGAAGGCGTTGAGTACGCCGAAACGCGCATTGATTTATGCCACTATTTGTATTGATTTTCTTTTTTAATATCTTTTTAATGTAATTAATTTCATGTGTATAATTGTATGTAATGTGTCACAATTTGCATTATTGATACAACTTTTGAGCAAAGTTTGTTTAACTGATGTCATTAAAATGAATGTTTTATTATATTTATTGTGTTTCCTGAACCTTCCCTTATTTACTTGTTTCCATTGACTGATTGCCTAGGTGTTCTTTTTTACTTGAATTGATTTTCCCTGTCCTAGGAATTGAACAATTTACTGTTCAGGGGGTCCTTTTTTTCACACTTGTAACAAGTAAACAGGCCATTCAAAGGGTATGTCGTGGCCTGTACATGTGTGTAGTGTCTCACTAACTGCCCGCCAATAGGTATATAGTTTGTGACAGCTCCACGGCATGTGTACCAGTCCAGCCCCCGACTCTGTGCAGCGAGGAC
This sequence comes from Lissotriton helveticus, assembly GCF_964261635.1. Classification (NCBI taxonomy): domain Eukaryota; kingdom Metazoa; phylum Chordata; class Amphibia; order Caudata; family Salamandridae; genus Lissotriton; species Lissotriton helveticus. The sequence goes on along the minus strand of NC_136057.1, from coordinate 187,070,241 downwards.
ACACTGCATCCGTGCAGTGGAAGTATCTATTAATCTTCTTGGGTGTAAGGTATGCTCTGTGGACTAAGAACAGTTGAATTTGTCAGAACCTCATGTTTCTGGGTATGCGTATTGGGCTCTTTATTATCTTTTCCCATTCCCTGTCCTCCAGTAAATGCTTCAGATCTGCTTCCCATTTGCGGCGGAGTGGATCCAGACTCATCGCTGCGTGTGTACGGAGGGATGCCACAAACCAGCAAATCAAGTGCCTGCCACGCCCCATAATGTGTAGGTACTGTATGGTGAGGTGTTGGCTCGGCTCCGCGTTCATGTCAACCCATCTAGAGGTTAGTGTCGTAATCAGTGAGCAGTGTCTCAGGAATTGCCCCGGTGGCAGCCCCACCTCCTCAACCAGGGACTCAAATGGAATGAGTGTGCCATCCCGGTACAAGTCTCCCAGGGTCTGTATGATGCTTTCATGCCATTCTGTAAGTTCAAGAGGTGTAAGCACCCCAGACCCGCTAGGGCAACCCTCTAGTTTTATGGCCGGTGCGTAGGGGATTAGTGCTCTAGTGAGGTACAGACGGCAACGGTAGCACTTACATGCCACCGCCAGGAGGAGTGGTATCGGCATTGGGGCTTTAGTGGCTGGGTGAAAAAGTTTGGTGATATAGTCCAGAGAAAGGGGAGGGAGTGTGGTCGCAGTGTCTTCACGGCCTCTGTCTGCGAACCAGCGGGCTATCCACTGCAATTGTGCAGCCAAATAGTAGTGCTCAAAACAAGGCGCCGCAAGGCCCCACTGATCAGTAGGCAGGTCCAACTTTGCTAACGCTATCCTTTGGCATGCGTTTCCCCAGAGCTAAGCAGTTTAGTGAGTGTGGTAAAGAAGGGCGCCGAAACATATAGTGGCAGGTTAGCAAAGTAGTACATGAGACAGGGAAGGATCACCATCTTGGATAGTGGTACTCTGCCAGTGACTGTTGGTGGAAGCGTTTTCCAGAAGTGCACTTGTGACTTGATGGCTCTCCAGGCTCGTCCCAGATTACTGTCGAAAAGGTCTGTCGGCTGACGATATATCTGGATTCCTAGATAGCAGAAGGTATCAGCCTTCCACTGCACCCTTGTACCATCCAGAATGTAACTTGGGTCTTGGGTTTCTCCCCCGAATGCATAAAGACAGGACTTGTTAGCATTTACTCGGGCGGCGAAGTCGCACAATGTGTGTGTCAGCTAAGCTGGTATATTTTCTACAGCCCTCACGAAGACCAGCAGGTCATTCGCGTACAACGACACCTGGTGTATCGCATCTCCCAGGGGTAGTCCACCTCCCAACATCGCCCGCAGTGCCGCTGCCAGGGGTCGGATTGCGAGCGCGAACAGGAGGGGTGATAACAGGCACCCATGCCTGGTGCCCCTGCGTATTGGCATGGCGTTACAGATGTATGGCCCCAGTCGCTCCGGGACTGTGGGATTTGTGTATAATAGGTCAACCATCTGGAGAAATCCCAAGCCCAGTACAGAGTGAGCTTGTTTTTCCAGGCAATTGTGCACATTTGTGGTTTTTAAATGAGTTCCTGGAAAGGAGACGCATCATGTGACCAGGCTCGCTGTGTCGAGTGAAACGCGTCATGGCAGGCATTATCCCTGTTTACATTTTTGTGGACTGTTTATTTAATAAATTTCACAGCTTCATCCACCAACCTTGCGTGGGAATTCGCAAGTTCTATGGGAGTGCCTGAGGTCCGTGCCTGGTGCTTCTATCAGAGCGAGTGGCAGACAGGAGTTTTCGCGTGATAAATATATGTTGCAGCATTTCAATCCCTGACAGGCCAGTGGACACATCGGCCAGTGAGGATTGTAGAATGCTTGGGCACGTCTTACTCATACCTCGACAGCGGCGCCCTACTGCCGATGTATTCTGTAGGGCCATCACTCGAGTTCCCCGGGACAGATACCTCAGCCAGGGGAAGGAAACTCATGACCATCTCTTAAAAGGTCATGTGGGATATGTTTGGGATAAACTGCTATTTCTCAACATTAAACTACTCCCACTTCATAGAGTTTGCAGGAAGTTGTAATAAAACAGTTAAGGGAATGATGGCTTCTTTGGAATGTGTGTGGCTACATGTTTTTATGAAGTTCTGCTGTTAAGTTCTGTTATTTATGTGTATCAATAGTGTGAGGTTATAAGCATTGCCCCAAATGATTACTAGCAGCTGAGGCTTTTGCAAGCATTTGACTGGTTGCCTTTGTCTTATTCCTCAGTGCAATGCCCTTAGTATGTTAGCTGTATCAAGACAAGGGCTTCTTGCTTGTTGTGCCACAATACTTCACTGAGGAGATCTTACTAGGATAAACAAGGCTTGGGGTTAGTTATGTCCCTGTCTAGAGGGGACCTGGGCTGGCTATTTGGACTGAACTGTTACAATGGGAGCAGGACCAAGTCTGATATCCTTAGGAGTGGTCTCTAAGTGGCATAGATACTAAAATGTAATGGAGGGAATGTCAGTAGCTGAGACTTTTACAATCATTCCATTGATAACCCTTGCGTTTTCGTCTGTGTAACACCCTAAGTGTGATGGATATGCCCAGATATGAGTTCCTTGCTCGCTGTTCCACAGTACTAAAGCTATTTCTTACCTTTGAGACCAACGTGTGATGGGTATGCCCAAAAGTGGGTTCCTTGCTCACTGTTCCACAGGACTCGAGCTACACCTCACTGATGAGACTTAAGTGTGATGGGTATGTCCAGATGTGGGTCTTCTTTACTCATTGTTCCACAGGACTCGAGCTACACCTCACTGATGAGCCCTGAGAGTGATGTGTATGCCCAGATGTGGGTTCCTTGCTCACTGTTCCACAGGACTCGAGCTTTACCTCACCGATAAGACCTAAGTGTGATGGGAATGCGCAGATGTGGGTTCCTTGCTCACTGTTCCACAGGACTCAAGCTTTACCTCACCGATAAGACCTAAGTGTGATGGGAATGCGCAGATGTGGGTTCCTTGCTCACTGTTCCACAGGACTTGAGCCGTACCTCACTGATGAGACCTAAGTGTGATGGGTATTGTCGGGATCGGCAGCAGCTCAAGGATAATAATTGCCACTAACCTTAACCTTGTGACCAGTGGAGACGATGTCAGAGGAAATGCCTCCCAATTCCTCCCAAGCGTGATTCCCAACAAAGGAAGATATAAACCTCTGCGTGAACTCGCGCCCCGGGGAAAAGGGAAGTGGACAAAATAATAAAAGAGCTGTGATCTCTGTGATTCCCTCAAGGTCTGGTCATACAGACCTACTTTGCACAGGAAGGGTTCCCACTCTGCAGATAGGAGAGATAAAGCACAATATATATCAACTGTTCTTTCCTGAAGGGTAACTAGTATATACAGGAATTCATTGCGGCACCTTACCAGAAGAGACACAGCAAAACAGGGCGATTCCTTCCCTTTTCTCTCAAAAGAAGGTATTTTAAACAAGGATAGTTTTTCTCCATTTCAAAGTTCCTTGGATTGCTCAAACAGCAATGACACGATATGTCTCTTTGTCCGGCAACAGAAACAGGAGGTTTCCAAATGTGATTTCAAAGTCAAACACAAGAATAAATGAGGTCCACAATTTGACGTTGTTACTGCACAACACGATACTTGTATGCCGAGGCTACAGACTTATCTCCTACTCTGAGTTTTCCAATAGTCACTTGAAGTCTCGTTCCTGAATTACACAAGAAACGAAATAAACTCGGAACGCGTCTTGGTTCTCAGACGCGTTCAGAGCCACCACGTTTTCACCCGCTATGCGCAATAAATCAAACGCGAGTGCAAGCGTTTTCAACACTGCACCGCGGCTTCTCCGGAAAGCACCCACAGGAGTAGAGTCAAGACGCGGAGGAGGCGATCCCGCGCTCCTACCGCAACAGTACCTGATGCTAGTAATCCACACAATCCCACGACGAAGTCCCGAACAACAAGGCTTGTAGTCTTCAAGCTGATCTCCGGCGGGGAACACCATCCGCCATCCCTTGAGGAAACTAGAACAATTGACAAGCACCATATCAGCGGAAAGGAGGGGCTTAAATGAGTTCCTCCTTACGCCACATGGTTTCTGCCCCTAGGCCTGCTGGTAGTCGTAGTTTTCATGACTGATACCCTCCTATCGGATCTAACAGGGAAACAGCGGGACCTTCGTAAATGGTAAGGTACGCGCCCTGTCGGCCATGCAATCGCTACAGGTATGTCCAGAAGTGGGTTCTTTGCACACTGTTCAACAGGACTCGAGCTGTACCTTACTGATGAGGCCGAGAGTGTTCGGGAGTTGCTTACGTTTCGGTTTGGAGGGGACCTGTCGTGGCAGCTTAGGCTCACTTTTTGAGCAGAAGCAATGACAACCTGCATATAGCTGGTCTGGAGTGATGAAGTGACATGGTGGGTGAAAAAAAGAGCCTGGCTTGTGACACAAGCAATCAATCGCCAGTGGCTCAGATTATTTCAAGCATTCTTTCCATCACTTTGGTCTTTGCTCACCCTCGCTACAGTCCCCCGCTTCCGAAGAGCGACCTCAGGTGGCAGATCGTTCTCCCAGCTCGCCGCCAAGACCTGGAACACCCTCCCCATCCACCTACGGCAGACCCAAGACCTGCTGACCTTCAGAAAACTCCTCAAGACCTGGCTTTTCAAGCAGTAGCAGCATTACCCACCCCAGCGCCTTGAGACCCTCACGGGTGGGTAGTGCGCTTTACAAATGATATGATTGATTGATTGATTGATTGCTAACCAACGGTTAACCCTTGACTGTAGGCCCCTAAGCATGCACAATGTCAGTATGCCTATCAGCCTCACTATAATGCTGGAAGGCACACTGGGAAAGAATGGTCAAGATGGAGGACACAGACATGTTGTGGAACATCTCTTATTCAACTGGCAGAAGTGTTGTGCATCCCCTCAAAGCGAGCACTCAGCTCATGAATCAGGCTATTCCTTGCAGCCTTAATAGACCACAAGGGCCTCACAAGGGAGGGAATGACGATGCTGAGGTAAACTGCAAACAAAACCTCTGATAAATGTGGAGCACAAAGCAGCAACGAGAGAAAGCCTAACATTGTGAAGGCACACAGCGAACGTGTCAATGGGATACACATCAACTTTAGCTCTTGAGTGTAAGGAAGGTACTCAACTGGGTTCTTGTTCCAATCTCGGGGAATGACAGGATTTGCTGTTTTTACAATAGTGTGGTTTTGTTGGCTGTTTTTTGCAATAAATATAATAAAGGTTAATACTCATTATTGCTCCTGCCATTTATCTGCTGAGCTTTACTTCAGACTCTACTCTGCCCTCACATCTCACATCAACAAGAAGGGCAAGTCTGATAGTAGTTCTTCAATACACTCATCGAAAAACAGAAGATTCTGCTTTCCAAATCTTTCCTACGATTTTTTGCCTTTTAAGTTATTTTTTTTATTGGTATGTATGAAGCATTCGCACGGCATGCCTTGCTTACTTACATAAGTTATACTTGTGTCTATAGACAGGCACTTCTGTCCTGGCTTTGACAGCGGATGTGATACATTACATACACATATATGACACTATGAATATACACACCATGTTTGAATATATATTCTTATTTGAACTAATTTTTCTTTCTTAATTGTAACATAAGATACAGTTTTAATTAACACCTTTAATAAAGACGTGATTTACATACTCCGAAAGGCACAATATTTCGCTATTATTTTCTAAAACTGGCATGAGAAACAAGACTAGGAGCATATTTATATTTTTTTTAACCTGGACCCCAAAAAAAGCTCAGGACACGCCCCATTTTCCCTCTCTCCTGCTACTAAAGAGCGACAGTGAAATAAAGGAGAGAGCGACCGTGCAGCAGGGAGGGAGTGAGCGGTAGCGCAGGGAGGGAGTGAGCGGTAGTGCAGGAAGGGAGTGAGTGATCATGCAGAATGGAAATTAGAGAGTGGCCAGGAAGGGATAGAGTGACTGTACATAAAGGGAGTGAGTGACAGGAAGGGAGAGAGAGAGAGAGCAGGAAGGGAGCGAATCACAGTGCAGTGAGTCGATGGTACTGTAGGGAGTGGATGAGAGGCAGAACAGTCCGTGAGTGAGAGGCAGTGGGAGAGTGGCAGTGCAGAGGGTGACTGTGAGGCAGTGCATGGAGTAACAGTGCAATGAGTCAGAGCCTGAGGCAGTACGGGGAGTCAATGGCAGTCCAGGGAGGGAGTGAGTAGCAATACAAGGAGAGGAAAGCAGTGAGGGAGGAGAGCATTGATTTCTTCTGGGAATGTTCTATCTCCCTTCGGATGCTGGACCTGAATCCTGTAGTCCAGATAGGTGTGGCGCCGCGGCCAGGGCGACTGACGCTGAAATCTGGGGACCACGGTTCGATCCCCGGCTCCGGCGGCAGGTTAGCCCAGCACCATGTGACTCTGGGTAATAGCTCGCTTAATCTTCCCGACGCCCCCCAGCGCCTAGAAACCCTTACGGGTGATTGTGCGCTTTACAAACGTGGACTTTACTTTATACATAATAGATGTTATTATAATCATTAATTTGTATGTTTCTTCTTTCTCTATTCGTGAGCATTCTACCTCTTTACCTTCTGGGGGCATATTGTCTGCATAACCACCAGACCTCCCTTCAGTCCTGTCTCTCTGACATGAAATGCAGGATGTAGACATCTGGTGAAAGTCCTGTCTCTCTGACATGAAATGCAGGATGTAGACATCTGGTGAAATAACAGAACTCCTGGTGACAAAGTCTTGTTACCTTTTAAATTTCCTGCGAGTTTCTGCCTCGTTAAGGAGACCCGAAGAAAGACTCGTTTACAACCTCCAGTGACTGGGCCAGTCTGCGCATGTGCGGGGGACCCCTGTGCGATCACTTCTCGACAAGTACTCAGAGCGTGGAATGGGAAAGATTTCCACTTCCGGGTCAGCGGTAGCAGAGACAGCATCAGCAGCGGATGATCACATAACTTCCGGCCTCTACTGGTGTGTTCAGCCTGAGGCAGAGGAGGAAGGATTCCTTGTTTGCCAGTGCAGTTATCTTCATCTTTGGACCCCAAATCTACCCCACCTCAGCCCCAGGAGGAGGAGGAGACAACCTGGAAATATCTGCACAGTTTTCTGCTCAGGTAGGAGATTGTCCGCACTTTCATATGTGTTGGTATAGTGAAGACGAAAAGCCGAATAGAAGTTGTACGGTAGATTTATTCAAACGTGTGTTTCATTCACGTCCACTACCGGAATCCACAAATGCCGGCAACTACTGTCACCGGCTAACAGTTTCAAGGAATAACATGTTATGGTGTGTCCCGAGGATCAATCAATCAATCAGAAATTTGTAAAGCGCACTACTTACCCGTGAGGGTCTCAAGGCGCTAAGAGGGTGGGGGAGCTGCGCTACTGCGTGAAGAGCCAGGTCTTGAGGAGTCTACTGAAGGCGAGTAGGTCTACGGTCTGCCGTAGGTAGGTAGGTAAGGTGTTCCAGTTCCTGGCGGCGAGGTAGGAGAAGGATCTACCGCTGGAGGTTGTTTGTTGGATGCGGGGGACAGCGGCGAGGGCGAGGCTGGCGGGTGCAGGTGTGGAAGCTGAGTCTGCTGTAGAGGTAGGCTGGTCCGGCGTTGTGGAGAGCTTTATGTGCGTGAGTGAGGAGTTTGAGTCGGCCCAGGCAGCGGGGTTGGGTCTGAGGATGAGGACCTCCGTCTTGTCCGAGTTCAATTTCAGACGACTGCTCCTCATCCAGTCGGTGATGGCCTTCATTCCGTAGTGGATGTTGGTTTTGGCAGTGTGTGGGTCCTTGGTGAAGGAGAGGTTGAGCGTAGGTGATGTTGTTGATGTTGTGGTGGCGGCCCACTTGTGCGAGAGGGCCATTTAGATGTTAAACAGCGTCGGGCTGAGGGAGGAACCCTGGGGGACACCGCGGATGATGTTGGTGGCTTCGGATCGGAAAGGTGGGAGGCGGACACTCTGGGATCTGCCAGAGAGGAAGGATGTGGTCCAGTTGAGGGCCTTCTCTTGGATACCGGCTTCTTGGAGGCGTCTTTTTAGAGTGCGATGGCAGACCGCGTCGAAGGCGGCCGATAGGCCCAGGATAGGTCCAGGAGGATGAGGGCTGATGTCTCGCCGTTGTCTAGTTGGCGCCTGATGTCGTCTGTGGTGGCGATGAGGGCTGTTTCGGTGTTGTGGTTTCGTCTGAATCCGGATTGGGACGGGTCCAGGATGTTTTTGTTGTATTCGAGGTGGCGGGTCAGTTGTATGTTGACGATTTTCTCGATGACCTTCGCCGGGAACGGGAGCAGGGAGATGGGCCTTAAGTTCTTGAGGTTGTTGGGGTCTGCCTTGGGCTTTTTGAGGAGGGCGTTGATTTCGGCGTGCTTCCAGCTTTGCGGGAATGTCGCTGTTTCGAAGGAGATGTTGATGACCTTCCGTAGTTGGGGTGCGATGGCTGCGTCGGCCTTGTTGAATATGTGGTGTGGGCACGGGTCTATTGAAGAACCTGAGTGGATGGAGTTCATGACCTTGCGCTTCTCGTCGTCGCTGACGCTTGACCAGGAGGTCAGGCGGTTGTCGCTGTTGGTGTTCAGAGTAGGGGTGAAGTCTGGCGAGGTTGGGTCGGTCGTGGTGTGGAAGCAGTCGTGGATGTCAGCGATCTTGCGGTGGAAGAAGATGGCCAGGGAGTCGCAGAGTTCCTGTGAGGGCGGGATGTCGTTGGTGTTGGCGCTGGGGTTGGAGAGTTCTTTAACGATGCGGAAGAGCTCTGTGCTGTCATGTGCATTGTTATCCACGCGGTCTTTGAAGGGCTTCTTACTTCTTACTGCACTGTGAGGAATTTGTGCACACTACACTGCATCATACTGCACTATGGGGAATCTGCACACTGCACTGCATCCTACTACACTGTGAGATATCTGTAAATGTAAATCCAGTATTTGAAAAGCACGAACGGCTACCCGAAGGCATCCCGGTGCTGGGGGCCGGTGGGAAGATTAAGCAAGCTATTGCCCAGAGTCACATGGTGCTGGGCTGACCTGCTACCTCCGGTGCTGGGGATCGAACTGTGAGCCCCAGATTCCAGCATCAGTTGCCCTGGCCGCGGAGCCACACCTCTTCCCCCTGTACACACTGCACTGCATCTTACTGCACATGAGAAATCTGTGCAGTTTACTACATTATGAGAAATATGCGCTGCCTGCTTTTTAATGCTTTATGAGAAATCATTGTGTGCTAAACAGCTTTTTACTACATTAGTAGAAATGAGTGTGTACTACAGTTAACTGCTCTCTGAGAAATATGTGTATACTACGCTGCTGTATACTATACTCTGAAAATCTGTGCACGCTGCCTGGTTTTTTGTGACCAATAGAAAATCTGTGCACATGTATAGAAAGCCCTGCACGTTGACCATATATGTTATAGGACTGCACCTACCATGGGAGTGGCAGATCATATGTTTATTTGGGCAGCCGCTTGACTTATAAATAATGTTTCGGCTTTGAAGCAATAATTCACGCCTCTTGTCCACCCTCCCAAGGTAGCATCTTTCTTACTTCTCCCGAGGCATACATTACCTTTTGGCCACCAGTAGACCTACTAACAGTGATTGTGCCCAGTGTAGGAACCTAGGTTTCTGTTGAAGTTACCTCCCCCACATTTTGCCAGACTTCTGATGCACTTTGATGTGCCCTGGGTCCATGCCAATCAGGTTCCCAGGGCCTGTGTTCTTTCCCAAACCTGTACATTGTACCACCAATTGGCACCTCTCTGGCCACATGTCAGACCCTTGTAAAAGGTACCATGGGTACCAAGGGCACTGTGGCCAGGGAAGGTCTCTAAGGGCAGAAGCACTTATTGTGCCACCCCTAGAGGCCCTGTACCTTTACACACACACAGTGCCATTGCAGGTTGTGTGGTTTGGTGCAGAACAAAGTGTAGAGTCGACATGGCATACATCCCTGTGTGCCATGCCCACAATCCACTTCCCTGGCATAGGTCAGCCACCCCTCTAGCTGGGTGCACTATACCAGTGGTGAGGGTACAGGTGCACAAGCCTTGTACTCCTACAATGTCCAGACCAATTCCTAGACATTGTAAATACAGGAGGGCAATTAAGAGTATATGGTGCTGGGAGTTTGTCATTATGAACTCCACAGCACCATAATGGCTTTACTACAAACTTCTCAGCACATTAAACCAACACTGATGCCGGTGTGGGATTTAGTGAAAAATGCACTCAGAGGGCATCTTAGAGATACCCCCTGAAAAACGACCAGCCTCTGGTGGGTTCCCTGGCTGGTACACACCAGCCTACCACCAAGAGACATGTTTCTGGACCCCTGGGGGGGACCCCTTCGCTCCCTGAGCCCAGAAACAAAGCCTTTCCTGGGCAGAGGTTCACACCTCCCCGGGCCAGGAAGAGCCATCTGTGGCAGGGTAGCTTCAAATGCCTTGAAGCCTTTGTAAAGCGAACCCCAGCCTCTCCTGCTACCAGGGGCAAGCCCCCTTCCAGTCTCCCCTCCTTTTCTGCTGGAAGACAGGTGGAAAAAATTAGCCAGCCCAGAAGGGGGGCCCACCTCTACCAACCCCACCCCTCAGATGTTGGAGGCGAGGTGAAGCCCACTCTTTAGTGCCTGCCATCTTGCAGATGACTGACACTCCCCCAATCAGGATTAGGGATTGTGCGCACTCCCCCCATGTGGGGTAAGCACACCGAGGGTGTGGTCACCGTAAGGTCAGTAGCCCATTGGCTACTGACCTCGAGACCCCTAAAAAGCCCCCTAAATACAGTATTGAGGTGGCAGCCTTGAAACAAGAAGGCAGATTCCCGCAACCTAAGAAGAAAGACCAAATAAGACGCTCAGCAGAGGAGACTGCAGATAACAACTCACTTTACCCCTGCCCTTCCGGCCTGTTTGCAGTTTCCAGAAATCCTGCGCCAAAAGTTTCCTTGTCCTGCAGCCAGCGACCTCCAGAACACTGGGAGGACTGACTGCCTTCAACTAAGAACGGATCTCCTGTGAACAGTAGCTCGGTTCAAAAGAAACTCCCAAGGCAGACCCTGAGTCTGCTGAGGCCAAAGAAACCTGATGGCTCGAACCACCACTGCACCTGTCACCTACAGCCTGAGTCCGAGTGGCCCACCCGTCCCAGCGAGCTCCCCCAGTGCCTCTGCACGGAGACCTCCCCAGCCTCGAGTGGCCCGGTAAGGTGAAATTAGACCTCAAAAGACACCCCTGCATCCAGCCGCCCTGCGCCTTGGAGAAGAGAACCCAAGGTGTACCTACGTCCCGAGCCCTCCAACTTTCTGCCCAGCTGTTGGTTTTTTCCGAGCAGTGTTCCTGGACCGAGCCTGCGGCTAAAAACCAAAATCCTAAATCCCCATTGAAAACAACCGGGCACCTTATGCCCAAATAGCACCCTGCACCCAGCCCCCCGTGCTACTGCAGGTGCACTTTGTGTGCTAAAATGGATCCCCATTTGCCCTGAGCCTAACACCGGGAGATTTGCTCCCACACCCTGTGGCCTGCTCGTTAGCAGCCACCAACCGGAGGCCCCCTACCCATCCTTGGATAACATTGGTCCTCAGCACCCTGCACTCGGCCGCCCTAGTGATGCTGAGGGTCTTTTGAGAGTGCATCCTTGAGCCTGGGGGAACCCTGGAACTAACACCAGAAACTCAACTGCAAAGAGTACTTACCTGGTAACCAATAACTTCATTTCTCTCCATAGGGATTTATTGACTGCTTTTCTCTGATAAATGTTCAAAGCGTTGAGTTGATTTGTATGGAAACCTGAAAAATTACAATTGTGTAAAACTGATTTTACTTACCTTTTCTCTAGGAAATGTCCTGGTGTGATATCTCGGCATATATAAAAAGTAACTTAAACAGTAATCTAAAAAGTAACAAAAAGGTAATCTGTACAGTAATTTCAATACCATGACTTCCCTGTATTTCAGACAACTGCATTTGAACTTGCATTCACTTGTAAACACTGCATAATATCTTGCAAAGCATTTGCAATGACTTACCTGTGCTAGGTTTGGCTTGGTTCTAGAAATTAAAAGAACGTAACACTTTTTTTATACAAACAAAATTGGTCTGAGTTCAGACTTTGAGTGTGTGCCATCATTTGCTGATTGAGTGTGTGCAACAAATGCCTAACACTACCCTCTCATACAGCCTTACTGCTCGCCCACACTACCACAAATAGAAAGTAAAATGCTATCTACTTTTAGCTCTGCCTACCTTTAGGGTTCCACTGGACTCTGTACTCTCTATACCTCATTTTCGTATAGTATATACAGAGCCAGCTTCCTACACGTGCATTGTCCTTTTTGGCCACCAGGAGCCCTACTGCTTGCAGCGATTGTGGCCACATTGAGCTCCCAACAGCGCCCAATTATGCAAGCATGGTTACTCTTAGGGTTGAAGTTGACTGGGTATGCCAGCACCCTCCCCAATAAATTATGTGTCTTCTGGTACTGTATGATCACTGGGCATTTTCACATCACGTGCAGAAAGTTATGGCACAGAGTAAGCGGTTGGAGGTGAGGGCCCTTCCTATGTCCCTGAGTGAAAGTATGTTCTGAGAAAGTAATTATATTGGATGAACCTAAAGCGGGATGAATTGGCCAGTGACCTCCAGGACATTCTTGACTTCACAAAGTCATAGTCATCAAGCTTCCCCAAGTCCAATTTCCATGTTTCCCGTAGCTCTGGAAGGGGGTCAGGCATGCTAGTCACCAATGACTTGTATATTCTGGAAATACGGATTAAATGGGGACTCGCACCCGTTATATTATATTTTTATCTCATTATATATATTAACCTTACAGATTAACTCTACTTGATGGATGTACATTGTAATTTACTGCGAATCTGACACATCTGAGAGCCAAAACTGTGTTTTGTTCTAATGTGTAAGAAGCTTCAGCCTCTTGAAACATACAATGTTCCCCATGTTGTTTTTCCCTACAGTAGTGACACAGGTTGCTTCCTCCACAGCCCCGGAATCCAGTAATTATTATGGATTTGACATTGAGACCCATCATGGATCTAATCACGCTAAACTGGTAAAAGTGGCACCAACCAAGCCTTGGAGGGTCCTGACACTTAAAAGTCCCTGCCTCGTAAGTACATTGTCCTTTTTATAATGGTTAAATTCCTAAAATAACTAGGTTCTGCTTACTCAACCCCCCTCTTTCCTTCTTTATTTTCAGGTGCCTTGTGTTGCTTTAAGGTATCTTTTCCCCAAAACATGTATTGAAAATACTATGCAAATTAGTCTAAAAAATGTATGAAAGAATCATATCCTGTGGTAAATTCCTTCCTTTTCTCCCTGAATTTCCTTCTTCTACTAGGCGGCAATCGTATTTGTGGTTCTTTGTCCTGAAGAAGACCTCGAATTACGAAGGTCGAAACTCCGTCGACTTTTACCAACCTGATTGGAATTACTAATTATCCTAGGATTCCTTTATTGTTTATGGGATCAATACTCATACACAAGCTCTGCATTTAATAACTTCCAATCTATATGCTGGTTTTTATTGATTCTTTATGTGTTTTACCTGCACCATTTAATCACTTCTCTCACGAGCACTATGTGTTCACTTTTGCACTTTAAACACATCCTTTACAAATTCATTAATGTTGCCATCAGTCATGTGCATAATAAGTATTTGAGCAATAATATTAATAAGATATGAACTTTTGAATATCAGAAAGTGTGATTACGTGTTCTTTATGTAATTAATTTACTGTTATAATCTGTACCTTCTTCGTTGACTCCCATTGAGACATTGTTGCGTGATATTATACTGACAGTTGCAGGCTGTGCAGAGTCGTCTGAATAGATCATACTCTTACATTCATTCATGGGTAACACGTATGGAATTTGTCGAATTGTGGTTAGATAGTGTGATCCAAGCACTATATTTTTACTAAACAACCCATTTTCAATATCTGAAGTAATGTTATAGTTTTCTTAAATAAATTTATGAGTCCAATAAGTACTTTAAATGTTTTTGGTTGAGTGGCATGGCACTATTACATTCTGATACTGTGATTGATGTAGGATTGTGTTCAAATCATGCTTCTTCTCTGCACCTATGGCTTTAATGGGTATTGAACTTGAACCTCTAGTTCACTCTGTAGAGGAATCACATGTGATGCATAGTCTTTATCCCACCTGCTTGGTTTCTATATAAAGCAGGGTCTTTTTTAGGTCTCGCCTCTCAATGCGCATGCGCATTGAGCGAGACTATAGGCGCTTAAACAAGGTTTACCCAAGGTTTGCCTAGACTGGCGATTTGATGCTGTGCCCGTGCGCTTTTAGGTTAATGCGCAAGCGCATTGACCTAAAATGCGCGTGCACATCATCAAATCGCCATCTGTTCCCCAGCAGCACTCCTCCCACTCCTTTGAAGTGAAGCTTAGCTTCACTTCAAAGGCCCCTGCTGCTTCACACTCGGCCGTGTCTCTCCCTCCTCGCCGCTCTCCCCGCTCCGCCCCCTGCTGCGGCCGTGTCGCACTTCTCCTTCCCCCTCCCCACATTAATGCCCTCCGTCTTGTTTGTTGCAGTCTGTCTTCCTTTTGTCTCTCCCTATCCATCTTACTTCACCTCTTTCTCTCCCCTTCCCTCTGCCTTGCCATCTCTTCTTTCCCTCTCGATTCCCCGTGTTTCCTCCTTTCCCCCGCCTCACTCTCTTCACTATATGTCTCACTCCTTTCTTTCTCCCCTTTATATATTTTTTCCGTTCTCTACTTCTCTCTGTCCCTTACCTCTGAGTTATCCGCTCTCCCCTTTCTCTCACCGCACACCCCTTCCCTCCCTCCACTCGTCTGTTCTCTCCCTGCCCCCTTGTTTTAGGCATAGAGATTAACTGATTTGTTTAGAATTGCGGGACGTTGAGATAAAGCCACGACTCGAATGCGACCCCCCCCCCCATTCAAAGGTCGGCAGCTCTATCCGTTAGCCCACGTCTTCTCAACGTTTCCATGCTGAAATTTTTGTTCATATGTATTTCTAGGAAAGAATGCCCGATTGCATTACCCTATGATATGTTTTTCAAGTGAAAAGTGCTTCTACTAACCCCTGCCCTTCAGTGACTATAAGCTGCAGTTTTTCAACACAGTTTAAAAAAGATGAAGGACAGAAATATGTTGCTTACTTTCTCCTTAGTTGGTGTCACCGCTTGTTTTTTTTTTACCGGAAGCATCGCATCACATCGTTAAAGTACACTCAGTTCCGCCCTCCCCTCCCGCTACACCGACGACCGCAAGGCAGGCTCTATCTTAAATAAAGAAATCCGGTTACATACTGAATAATGGTAGCCACGAGTTGCGTTGCCGCGGCTCAATCAACTTGTTTTTTTAATCATTCACATATATTACGCTTCCTCATTTGTTTCCCCTCCCTCCCCCATCTACGCGGCGTCCTTCATGTGGCTTGGGTGTTTTTTTTTCTCGGAGTATCGTGGTATATCTTTTAAACTGCTCCTCCCCACCTCCCCTCCTCCCCTCCTCCCCACTGCATGAACACCAGCAAGGCGGGAACTGTCAATTCAAGCCATCTAGTCTCGTAGTTGCATACGAGACTCCTCTGCTTTGGCCCCTAAAACAACGCTGGCTTGCTGCAGATGAGTGGAACAGACAACAGGCAGACATTTCGATTATGGGTTGAGTCAAAGAGCTTCTCATACAAGCAAATTAGCCACTGATTTCAGCTGCTATGTTGAACTGACGTCGAGCCTCGTTCCCAAGCTGCCAGGTCGGCAGCTCTGGCCATTGCACCACATTTTCGCACCACTTTCGATTTTGTTTTAGGTGGTGCTAACAGGAAAAATGGAACCTAGCAATTGTTTTCTTACAATATAACCTGTAAAAGCCCTTTCCTTCTCAAACCGAGAGTAGGGCCAAGAGATCGGAGCAGTGAGTACCAATAGTTGGACCTTCTTTTGCTCCCTTTTTAAACCTCCCTCACTGTTCTCTAATCTCCAGTGGCACCTCATGTGCATACAAAAATGTATTTTTCTGATTAGGAGTTGTGGCATCCCCACAGCTCGCAAAACCTCACTGTGCCCTCCTTCCCCACCTTTAGAGCTAGAAATTGCAAAGCGCTTCAGTTCTGAACACTTTCAGTGTGCAAACTTGGAGATGCCCACTTCGTTCTCACATAGACAGGAACAGGGGGCGCATCTCACACAGACAGGAACAGGGGGCGCATCTCACAGACAGGAACAACAGACGGCGCATCTCACAAAGACAGGCAATAGGCGCATTGTTTTAGCTTTGCCCCCCTCTATCAAAAGCCTGGGTTATCTGTTTGCGTCCTTTTGTTTAATTTCTCTCTGTGGCGCCTATTCACCCCCTCTGTGAGCTTTTACAGGCGCGTGATCCGTCAGTAGGCGCTGACATGCAGAGATGCATTTTACATGGCAGTATTTAGGAATATTCGGGGTTCCCAAATGTGTGCGTTTGGGTTCTTTATTTCCTACATATGATGTCCCTGAAAAAAAATGTTGGCATTGTTTTAGCTTTGCCCCCTCTCTTTTTCTATCTCTCTTTCTCTCGCTCTCCTTCATTCTCTCTCCTCTTTCTCTCTTTTTTCCCCCTATATTCTCTCTCCTCCCCCTTTCTCTTTCTATTTATATCCCCTTATTTGACTCTCTCCCCTTTCATCTCTCTCCTCTCGCTGTCTCCTCTGTAACTCATTCTACCACTTGAGCTCCATCTGCCATTCCTTCTTCCATTCCTTCTCTCTCGTTTTTGCTCCTCCACTTCCCTGATCTTTGGACTGCAGGTTGTAACCATGTACACAGCAGGCAAGGAGACTCTCCAGCGGTCTTATTACAGTGCTGTGTAGTTCTAACATATAACTTACAGTTTGTATCTTTTGTTCAAATCAATAATCTATTTATGAAAGTTTTTTATACCTATCTATTGTCACACATTCTATGTTAGATGGATGATTTTTCAGACAGCAGCATTAATTATTACATCGTGCACTGCTGTATTCTGAAACAAGAAGGTGCGACGGGACACATTATGCTTAGTTTCACTTGCAACATGCACTGGCAAGCCATAGGCATGCTGCAGCTCCCGATGTATGTAACTGCTGCTTTCAAGCTTGTGAACAGAAGCTGCTCGGTTGCAAGTTAAATGATAATCCAACCCCCCCCACAAACAACCCTCCCCCCACACACACAACCCCTCCTACACACACAACTCCACACACACAACCCCCCCACAGACACACCACACACACACCCCCCCATCCCCCCACACCCCACCCCCCCCACACCCCACACACACCCCACACATACATAACCCGCACACACAACCCCCCCACAGACACACACCACACACACCCCCACCCCACACCCCCCACACACACCCCACACATACACAACCCCCCACGCACAACCCCCCCAGGCACAACCCCCCACACACAACCCCCCCACACACAACCCCCCCACACACACAACCACACAAACAAACCCACACTGTCTATCGCCCTCACTCTCTCTATCGCCCTCACTCTCTCTATCGCCCTCACTCTCTCTATCGCCCTCACTCTCTCTATCGCCCCTCACTCTCTCTATCGCCCCTCACTCTCTCTATCGCCCCTCACTCTCTCTATCGCCCCTCACTCTCTCTATCGCCCCTCACACTCTCTATCGCCCCTCACACTCTCTATCGCCCCTCACACTCTCTATCGCCCCTCACACTCTCTATCGCCCCTCACACTCTCTATCGCCCCTCACACTCTCGATCGCCCCTCACTCTCTCTATCGACCGACCCTCACTCTCTCTATCGACCGACCCTCACTCTCTCTATCGATCGACCCTCACTCTCTCTATCGATCGACCCTCACTCTATCAATCTATCGACCCTCACTCTATCAATCTATCGACCCTCACTATCAATCTATCAACCCTCACTCTATCAATCTATCGACCCTCACTCTATCAATCTATCGACCCTCACTCTATCAATCTATCGACCCTCACTCTAACAATCTATCGACCCTCACTCTTTCAATCTATCGACCCTCACTCTATCAATCTATCGACCAATCTATCGACCCTCACTCTCTACCGACCCTCACTCTATCAATCTATCGACCCTCACTCTATCAATCTATCGACCCTCACTCTATCAATCTATCAACCCTCACTCTATCAATCTATCGACCCTCACTCTATCAATCTATCGACCCTCACTCTATCAATCTATCGACCCTCACTCTAACAATCTATCGACCCTCACTCTTTCAATCTATCGACCCTCACTCTATCAATCTATCGACCAATCTATCGACCCTCACTCTCTACCGACCCTCACTCTATCAATCTATCGACCCTCACTCTATCAATCTATCGACCCTCACTCTATCAATCTATCGACCAATCTATTGACCCTCCCTCTATCAATCTATCGACCCTCACTCTATCAATCTATCGACCACTCTATCCACCCTCACTCTATTACCCTCACAGCATCACTCTGTGCAACCATTCAACAACTGGTTCAAATATGTTCTCTCAATGTTTCAAGCTTTATTACAAATGTCACAAAAATAAGTTAATATTTCACCTCTGTTCTTGGATTTTCGTCACAATAAAATACACTGAACATATTCTTCACAAAAGTTATTTACAATAGTTTAAGCTATTGCTATTATAAATTACAAGAACTTTTATATAGGTATTAATTACTTAAAAAAATGAAAAGCCATTTGTATTTGTAATATGAATGCATCTAAGTCACGTACATACAAAACATGTTGCATTACAAATGCTATAGGTGTCACATTTGCGAAAGTTATAAGTATTGGCAATGTAAATGACAAAGCTATTAATTTAGCTATTTTCAAGACCAACACATAAAAAAAATGTGTCATTTACAAAGCCAATAGCTCCAACTTTTCTAATGCAAGACCTATTGCATTTCCAATGCTTGTTTTTTAAAGCCGCCTCATTCATATTGTGCCCTGAGATTCTCAGACACTAAGTAGAAAAATGTTTCTGTTTATTACCTCCTCCCCGCAAGTTGCAATCCTTACAAAGGCTGGAGGCCAATCAATCTCAGCTGGGACAAGTCATAGGCATCTGATAAATGGGACCAGAAGATGTTTTTTATGGAGCGTAATATATCCCCATCTGTCTGGTTTTCTGCATTATAAACCCTGGATGGAGAGTTTACGTGTCCATCCGGTGTTTGTAACTAAATGTATTATTCAATTGGAGTTTTGTCCAGACACCTTTTAAGAGTCTGGTGAAGTACAGTTGATTCTGCTGCACTCTCCAGAAATTCTGCTCCCAAAGTTCTGTTCCTCTGAAGTACTTGCAGTGATGGAGACATGCTTTTTTAGTTTGAGCCTAGAGGCAGCGCGCATGCGCTGCTCGTTCTGTGAGACATGCCGTTTTGGAGTATGCACTGGAAGCCCCGCCCAATCTCCGCTCATATTTGGCACTGGCTTGTGTCATTGTCCTTCGTAAATGCTGGCTTCTGATTCTTAAATAGGCTTGTTAGTCCCTCCTTGTTACCGCCTTTGTCTGCATTTGTAACCTCCCATAATGACTGGACCTTTTACTTGGCTTGTTACATGGTCTGCATTATAAGTGGGTGACCACTATTTTGTTTATTGACTAATGTGGACAATAGCGGCTGCTTTTTGTATTTGCAGTGGACCCACTGACCAATTCAAATAAGTTTCACTATGTGTACTTACTCACCCTTTAACCATGCTTGATGGTCTTGGAAATGTACAGGGATTTCTAATGTTGCATATGGTTCATAATTTGCAGGAATTTCAGTAGATCTGAATGTTGTGAAATGTCTAGTGGCAGGATCTACAGGCTCAAAATCTCCTGTGAATAAAATATTTCAAAGGAGTTTGCTACATGTACTGATATTTACTGAGACTTATAGAGTTAATATGCCCCCAGCCTCGTGGTACCCTCGTCCTGTGAGATACTGTGTCAATAAACCCTTACAATTTTCCATTATTTGTACAGATTGTTCAGGACATATCCAGAATGTGATTCCAACTGCTAAATTTGAACTGTGGAAATCTTTTATAAATTAAGCCTTTAACAAATCCTATTGCTACTAGGGAGCTACTAAGCTGAGAAGGATGTAACCAATATTACAATGGATGCCTCCGTGTTAGTCTTAATGCGTAGGTACTTGTGTGTGTCCTCCCGTGGCATTCAGTTTCTAGCCTGAATTGGACACCATGGTGTTATTTGGCACATATAAAGGCCAATTTAGCCCAGATTTAGAAAACCTAACTCTCTGGGGAGCGCAGACTTCACCAACCCCAAAGTTATAAGAAAGGAAATCAGGCAGAATGGTGTGTATTGGACAATGATCAATCCTGTGAGACTCACAGGATTATTTATGGTTTAAATCTTTTTTATTGAATTTATGCAGAAGGTACAATAATCTTTCCACCTACAACCTGGTGGGGAATAATAAACAAACTATAACAGGACCGGCAATCAAAGAGAAACCCAGAGGGTAAGAGTCAGAGGGTAGTCCGCAAGTTTGATGTAGGAGAGTGACATCCATCGGAGAGCGTTCGACAAAATCGCAAAATGAGGAGATGGGAAGGAGAGGACGATTGGTATCCAGTTATCCAGTGGGTCAGCTAGGCTCCTGGTCGGGGTGTGCCAGGCATATGGTGAAGGACATGCAGATACGTTGGGCAGGTCAATTATTTGAATTCATCTGAAAGATAGTGTATACAGTGCCCCCATGTCTTATCAAACTATGGTAGCGCACTAGTCCCGACCGCTGGTAGCTTCTCCATACCCATTAGTTCCCACAGTGTATGTAGTCAATGAAGTCTTGGTGGGATTTTGTCTGAGCCCCATTGAGAGAACAGTAGTTGCTTGGCGGCGCCAACCATCAATATGATGGCACATCCTTTTGTGGATTTTATGGGGTATATCAAGGGGCTTCGAGGGCCCAGTAGGATATAGCTCGGGAGTCTTGGGATTATCGTTATTCTATATTTCATCTACTGCCACCAGGACCTCTTTCCAGAAATGTCTTTCTGTTGCGTAAGAGTAACAGTTTTACAGCAGCGTCGCAAACAGGCATTGTCACTACTCTACTTCCATTGAGCAAACCTGGCTGCTGTTTATTACCAATAGTGTGCAATTTTAAGTAAAATTTCTTTGCTAGAGGTGCTGCGGGCCGAGGGGCAGGCACGGTTGAGGATATCACTCTTTAGTGGTGAATGTGTGCTCGCACTCCTCTTCCCATCGTCGCAGTGCAGGCGATATAAACAGCGCTTTATGCATAGATGTCAGAGAGAAGGTGTTTGTCAGAAGAGTGGGTGAGCAGCCATTTTTCAGAGGACGTAAAAGGCCTACAGGCATGGGAGAAGGCCTTAGGGCACGGAACCCAGTGCCGGATAGTGGTATACTGCCAGTAGGCTGTGGGCAGGAGACCATACTCCGATTGGATTTGAGTATAGTCCATGAGAACATCCACATCAAAGAAGTCACCCTCCCTCTTGCAGTTTGCTTCCTACCATTGTGTAAACAGGGAGCCATGCAAACGCGGGGGAAATCAGGGTTGCTTATAATAGGCGTCTGTGGTGAAATGGAGGTAGACAATCTCCATTGAACTTGCACCTTGTTCCAAACTCCCATTGTAGCTCAGAGTACTGGTGACACATATACCCCTACTGGCCGATGGTGTTTCGGAAGCCAGAGCACCTTCCATATATGGATTGCAGCCACTGCCTGGTCTGTGTAACCCCAATGTTCTTCAGTGCTAGCTCTAGACCATTCCACCATGGACCGCAGCTGTGCTGCCTGAAAATAGCATAATAGGTGTGGAACACCCAGCCCACCTCTGACTGAGGCAAATAAGCCTGCTTCTTTCCATACCAAGTGAACTCATTAAGGAGACGTTGTAACGTATTGAGTACATGTGGTGGGGGTTGGAGTGGCAATGTTTGCATAACTTCTAATGTTTGCATAAAAACTAATGTTTGACACCCCTTCACACGCCACTGCTCTCTGTTCCCTGCCTCGCCCAGCCGTTTACTGAACCGGCTGCAAGCGTCGGTGGGCGCCATCTTTGGTGTGGCTGGGGTTGCGCTCTAGTCGCGCCGGCCTCCCGCCCTCCTTAGCTACTTAGCTTGGCCTGGAACTCGCTTCACTGCCTTTCTGAGCTCTCCCTGGTCGAGAGCGCTGGGGCTGCGAGCTAGCTGAGACCGAGCATTTTCTTTGCTGCTTTTATCACGTTGCCTGAATTCATTTTAAAACATTTTAAATTGTGTAACTATTTTGCTGCTGGGGGCTGTAAATCATTTAGTTAAAAGGGGAATGTAATGAGGCACACTGACACCCCTTCACACGCCACTGCTCTCTGTTCCCTGCCTCGCCCAGCCGTTTACTGAACCGGCTGCAAGCGTCGGTGGGCGCCATCTTTGGTGTGGCTGGGGCTGCGCTCTAGTCGCGCCGGCCTCCCGCCCTCCTCACACTCTATATAACCAGCACTATGATTAGACGGTGCAGCGGGCTGGCGCAGCGGGCGCGCCGGACGCGCGCCGAAGCCGTGCCTAAGCCAAGCCCGTCTGCGCCCGTCCGTGGCCGGACACGGCCCAGGACCATGACCCCTGGCCCTTTAGTGCGCTATTCCTCAAATCAACTCAGACTGCTTAATCCGGGAGATGTTAGCCACCATTGCATCTCCTTGCCTCCTTCGACTGCTGTGGGTATTAATCCCGCTCCGTGTTCTGGATGCCAATATCAATTACCCTCTCCACTTCTGTCTGATTTATTAGTTCCTGATGCCCCCTCCAATACGACCATTACTCCCTCTGGGGGCTGTCGAGCAGCGCTCATCAACACGCGCTCCCTCCCATGTCACAGTCTGGATATCAGTGAGTTTATCATTACTCACGATCTTGACTTCCTCTTTGCCACCGAAACCTGGGGAGATGCGGGCTCGGGACCAGACTTCTGTCAGGCTACCCCTGATGGCTATAGCGTTGTGAGACATGACAGACAAATAGGAAGAGGGGGGGGACTCGCTATAATTTACAAGAATCAGTACCACACTACGCTTGACCCCCTTCTATCCACTAAATGTGAAGCGGCAACTTTTGCAATCAACATTAATTGTAAACAAACCTTCAAAGGTATTCTGTTATACCGACCCCCTGGACCTCGGAACTGCTTTCTTGGTTCCCTCTCTGAGCTAAATGACTATATCATAGGCTCCACTGACTACACGATACTGGGAGATTTTAACTTCCCTTTGGAAGAACAGGGAAATCATGATACCTTCCAACTTACTGCTGACTTCCTAACTCTAGGACTTCAACAATTGGTAAAGGGAACTACTCACCAGGCGGGACACACATTAGATGGTGTGTTCACCAATAATTCTCTCATCACTATACTAGATATTTTACCCCTTACCTGGACTGATCACAGGGCTATTATCTTTGGTATTGACACTAGGCCAGTTAACCCTCCCTTTTTCAGACCACCCAGCAGGGAAGGAATTCGTGCCTGGAAGAATACCGATATCCCTCAGATGGCAGATATCTTAACATTATTCTCCCCGACCATAGGATCCAACCTTGTCCCTTCTGCTTCCGATTTTCAAGATTGGATCAGGAATGCTGCTGATCAAGTAGCCCCGGAAAAGTCTATCCGACCTAACAGAAGACTGCCATCGGCGGCGTGGTATACAGAAGAGCTTAGACTTCATCGACAACATTGTAGGAATTTAGAAAGACGCTGGAGGAAATCCTATTGCCCCATAGCTAAGCAATCCTACAAAGATGCCTTAACTATATATAAAAAGGCTATTATTGCTCAGAAAATGGTTTTTTTCTCGACCCAAATAGATAATGCCAGTAACTCGGCCAGAGAATTGTTCTCAGTGGTCACCTCCCTATCTACTCCTCCGTCGGGTTTTGGAGTTGAACCCTCCCAGTCTTTCTGTAATGCGTTGTCCACTTTCTTTATCACTAAAGTGGCATATATCTATGCATCTTTTGGTGGGGATGCAGGGACTAGATCCACTGTCAGCAGTAAGGAAATACCCCATATTAACCATGCCCCCCTTTCCTCATTTGCCGCCATCACAGAAGACCAAATCAGCAGACTCATCTCCATCACCAAGTCTGGATCTCCTTTGGATCCATGTCCTCCTTCAGTGATGGCTAATTTAAGTGAGGTGATTTCTCACCCACTTATGGAAATCTGTAACACTGCCTTTCAAACCGGCTGTTATCCAGCCCCGTGGAAGAAGGCAGTGATTAAGCCTCTTTTGAAGAAGCCCTCCCTGGATCCCTCCGACGTGGTCAGCTACAGACCCATTGCCTGTCTCCCCTTTCCCGCCAAAATTTGCGAAGCTCTGATGAATAAACAACTCTCAGAGTTCGTCGACACTCACCAACTCTTAGACGAAACGCAGTTTGGCTTTAGGAAAGGACATGGAACGGAGACCGCTCTAATAAAAGCTTCAGATGAAATTAGAGCCATTATGGACCAGGGAGGTGCGGCCATCCTGATTCTTCTGGATCTGTCCGCAGCATTTGACACGGTCGACCATGCTATTTTGGTCGACCGTGTCACAGCTTTGGGGATAAACGGTTCGGCTAGAGACCTTATTTCATCCTTCCTGGCCGACCGTACCCAGACAGTCAAGTTGGGTAATTACTACTCTCCCGTCTCTGCATTACCATGTGGAGTACCACAGGGCTCCTCGCTAAGTCCCACGTTATTTAACATCTACGTAACGGACTTAGCGAGGGTAATAAAGGCCCATGGGGTGCGATTAACATCTTACGCAGACGACACCCAACTGGTGCTGGCGATCCATAAGAACGGCACAGCGGTGGCAGCCAATTTCCAGGAGGCTATGCTTGCTGTTAGTATGTGGATGTCCTCCAATTGCCTAAGGCTTAACTCGGATAAAACCGAGGTTATGACCTTTGGCAATTCCTCCCCAGAATGGTCCTCCATCTGGTGGCCCAACCAGCTGGGTTCTCCACCTGTCCCAGTGGAAAAGGCGAGGAATTTGGGAGTCATCTTCGACAGCAAGCTGACATTCAACCTTCATGTCAACAAGGTTGTCTCCTCTGCTTTCTTTATTTTAAATAAGATTAAGAAATTGCTGCCTTACCTCCCCACCTCAGCTGGGAAGACCCTAGTTACCACCTTGGTATTTTCCAAAATCGATTACGGAAATGCCCTTTTTCTCAATACCCAGAAACTTGTGCTGTCTAAGCTACAGTCTATACAAAACGCGGCTGCTAGAATTCTCTTAGACATTCTTCGCTGCCAGCCTACTACCCCTGCCATTCGCCAGCTTCATTGGCTCAGAGTAGAGAGCCGAATCAAATTCAAGGCCCTCTGCATTGTCTACAAGGCAGTGCATGGCGTCGGACCCAAGTTTCTGACTGAGGCATTTCAGCTGTACATTCCCAAAAGGCTGCTGAGATCTGCTAACACCTGCCTCCTACCAGTACCTCGCACAAGAACGGCAACTTGGGGAGACAGACGCTTTCTGGTTGCCACACCAAAACTTTGGAACCTTCTACCACTAAGTATTAAAAATGCCCCCAACTTGATGAGCTTCCGGAAGCTCCTAAAGACATGGTTGTTCAATCAGTGAACTTTATTGTTGCGGTCCTGCTAGCTCACATATGCGCCGAGACACCTCAGGGTAATTGTCGCGCAATAAAAATTTCAAAAATAAATAAATAAACTTAAAGGTAAGAGACCTTCTCTCTCCCCCAGCAGCTCCGCTGTTGTGCTGCCTGTCGTTGACCACGTTCACCTGCTGCTGATAGGTGTTCGTGGCCCCCCTCCACCCACAGGCTCCTGCCTGCGCCTCTTCCCTGGTGCTCCAGTGGGAGAACCTTGCTCTTCTGCTAGTCCACTGCTGTCTGTCTGTCCTTGTGTTTGTGCCCGCTTTCTGTCTTTGTCTGTCTTGGCTCGTCTTTGTCTGTCTTTCATTTTGTAATTTTGTCCTTGTTCAGGTTTTCTCTGTTTGCAAGTTTTCCTGTTGTTTGTGCCCTTGTTCTGTGCCCGTTTTCGCGTCCTTCTTCCCTGCCACAGCTGCCCCAGCGGCCCCTGTCGGTTCCCGCTCCTGCCTCCCAGCTGCGCTTCCCTCTCCCATCCCTATTTAATGGAGGCCGCGCAGCTGGCAAAGACCATTACCAGCGCCTAGGACCCAGGATCTCCGACCACCCACCACTATGACTCCTCTGCCTTCCTTGCACTGAACCCCGGAAGGAACAACAACTGCCAGTGATTCACGCCGAACACCACCCATGGCCAGTTCTCCTGCCGCCACTGCCACCGAACCTTCACCACCCTCCACACCACCACAGCCACAGCCCCCACAACGGACACCAACACCACCAACACCAACACCACCAACAACACCACACCAACACCAAGAGCACCTGAAGTGCAACCTCCTCAATGTGCGCACCCTGAACAGACATGCCATAGATATCTGGGACCTCCTCGACACCCTCACTCCAGACGTCGCCTTCTTCATGGAAACTTGGACCAATGCCTCCTCCGCCCCCGACATCGCCACCGCCATTCCTGACAATCTACAAGATGCAGAGGAAGGACTGACCCAACCGCCCAGGAGGAGGACGCGCCATCGCATACAAGAGCTCCCTCTGACTCCCCACCTCCACTATGTGTGACTTCTCCGCCACCACCGAACACCTTCACTTCCAGATCCAGACCAGCCCTAGAACCAATCTTTGCGGCAACTCTTCACCACACCCTCGCCTACAGACCCCGCGCTTCGCTCGCCACTACTATTACTGATCTTGTTGCACCCCACGCCATCACCTCCATGGACTACATACTCATTGGATACCTGAACTTCCACCTCGACAACCTCAGCGACCCCCAACTTCACCGCCCTCCTGGACTACCTCGCCAACATCAGACTGATATAGCTCGTCACCACCCCTATCCACAAGGCAGGACACACCCATGACCCCATCTTTGCAGATGGGAACAACATCCGCCTCAGCCACACCACGCAGCCTTCTGGACGGACCACCACTGCGTTCACTTCTCTTTCAACAACGTCACTGCTTTCAAACTCACTCCTCGCCCTCCGCAAAGGAACTGAAGCAAGGTCACAGAGGAGCACCTCAACTCCACCCTCAGCCGCGACCTCCCTCCCGCCTCAACTGATGCCTACTCTGCAGCCAGAGATTTACACCACTGGATCACCAACTGTGCAGACAAGCTTGCACCCCTCCACACCACCGACAGACAATTCCCCCTAAAGTCCACCTGGTGCCCCACTGACTTCCAAGAAACCAGACGCTCCTGAAGACATCTTGAAAAATGATGGAGAAACAGCGAAATCACAGAAGACCTGACCACCTACAAGAACGCCATGACAGACCACCAACGCATAAGATCCACAAAGAAGACCTTCATCCGGAACAAAATCCTCACCAACTCCAGCATCTGAAAGGAACTCTTCAACATCATCCAGCTATTCACCAGCCCCACAGCGAAGCCACAGACGTCACTCCCTCCTAAGACCTCTGCAACAAGCTCAGCTCCTACTTCCACCTGAAAATCAAAGCCCTCTACGACAACTTCAGCGAGCAGACTCTAGAAACCACCGTTCCCTCCAGCGACGACCGCCTGCCCACCATCACAGCCAGGGCCCCGTTCACTACTGAAGATAAAACCACGACCATGAAGAACACCCACTCTGGAGCCCTACGGACCCCCGCCTTCCATACATCTTACACAAAGCTGCAGCCACCATAGCGCCCCATCTACAACGCACCATCAACACCATCTTCGAATCCGGCACTTTCCCAGACAACTGGAAATGCGCAGAACTCAAGCCCCTTCTGAAGAAACCCTCTGCAAACCCAACTGACCTGAAGAACTACCGACCCATCACTCTCCTTCCTGGCCAAAGTCACCGAGAAGATCGTCAACGCCCAGCTGACAAACTTCTTCGAAGAGAACTCCATCCTTGACCCCTCCCAATCCGGATTCCACAGCAACCACAGCACAGAGACCGCCCTCCTGCCGCCACAGACATCTGCACGCTCCTCAGCCAAGACCACACCGCAGCCCTCATCCTTCTCGACCTCTTTGCAGCCTTCGACACCGTCTCCCACCACACCCTCGCAGCCAGACTCCACGGCGCCGGAATACAGGGAACTGCCATAGACTGGCTTCGCTCCTTCCTCGCTGGCTGAACCCAAAGGATCAGACTTCTGCCTTTCATCTTTGAACCCACAGAAATCAACTTCGTAGTACCACAAGGATCATCGCTCAGTCCCACTTTCTTCAACATCTACATGGCCCCCCCGCTCCGCCATCGTCAGATAGCATGGACTCAGCATTGTATCCTACGCCAACGATACCAGGCTCATCCGCTCCCTCACGAAGGACCCAGAAACCACCAGACTCGGCTGCCTAGAAGGAATGGAAGACGTTGCAGGTTGGATGAGCAGCAGCTGTCTGAAACAGCTCAGAGAAGACTGAAGTCCTAGTCCTCGGATCCTCCCCCACTGCGTGGGACAACTCCTGGTGGCCCGCTGCCCTCAGCACTCCCACAGACCACACCCAGAACCTCGGCCTCATACTCGACTCCTCCCTCACCATGGACCCATGACAGATCAACGCAGTCGCCTCCACCTGCTTCAACACCCTCTGCATCCTCCGCAAGACCTTCAAGTGGATCCCCCCCCCCCCGAAGCCAGAAAGACCATCACCCATGCACTCATAACAAGCAGACTGGGCGGAAACGCCCTCTACGCTGGAATCAACAAATCTCTCTGCTACAAAAACTCCAAACCATCCAGAACACCGTGGCCAGACTCGTACTCGGCATGAGCACTTCACCCAACGCCTGCAAGACCTCCACTGCCTCCCTGTTTAGAAGAGAGTAACCTTCAAGCTACTCACCCACGCCTACGAATCCTTTCATAACACCAGACCCAAATACCTCAACAAAAGAGTCTCCTTCCACGTATCCAAAAGGAACCTCCGCTCCGCCGACCTCACCGTGGCAGAAACCCTGCGTATCCGCAGAGCGGGTCGAAGAGCTTTCTTCTACATTGCGGCAAAAGCCTGGAACGAGCCCAATCAACATCAGACGCGACGGTAGGAGGATCAGTGTCCAGGGTCCTTGCCGGACTTGGAACTACCTTTATGGTTGATAGTTGCATTGTATCATTCAGGGTACCTGTAGAAATAAAGGAGTTATGAAGGCGCGCCAGTATGGTAGCTAGTTATGGCCCAAATGTTTTGTAGAAGTCCACAGTGTAGCCATTGTGCCCAGGAGCTTTGCCTGGCTGTAGGCGCTGAGTGGCCATGAGGACTTTGGTAGAGGAGGTATCTCTGACTAATTTGAATGCATCTCCCTGGGGGTGTGGGTCACTGGGACCTTCGCGTGGAAGGAAGCCGCACTTCCTAAGTCCACCACCACCGCCTTATAAATGGCGGCGTAAAGCATTCAAACTCCTTGACGATTGGCCGTCCTGATGGTTCTTACTACCATTGGAGGCCATGAGTGGCCAGTAACCTCCCTGCACTGTTCTCACCTTCATAGTATATCTGTTTCATGCGCAGCAAGGTGTATTCCACCCTATGCTCATCAAGAGGCTTGAATAGTGTGCAGGCTGCCATAAGTTGGTGCTGCATTGCAAAGGAACCAGACTGTTTGTGTTATTTCTCTAGGTTAATTATTCTGGCCTCCAACTGAGCACGGGTATCGCATCTATTTTTATTGAGGCAAGCCACTATTGCAATACACTGGCCCAGTATCACCACCTTCAGCTTGTCCCACAATAAGGCTATAGGTATTTCTGGAGTGTAATTGGTAGCTATAAAGGAATTGATAGCAGCTGTGATGTCAGTGACCACCTTTTCATAGGTAAGAAGTTTGCGGTTGAGGTGCCATGAACGAGTGGGAGGTGTGGAGCTAGGAGTGGCAGACCTGAGGGCGATAGGAGAGTGGTCAGAGAGGGCGGCCACCCCTATACCCATCACCGAAGTTGCAGTACTGATGTGTGGGGACATTGGGAAAGAGATTGATTATGACATAGGTCTGATGGGCAGCAGAAAAAAATGGTATAGTCCTTCACCGTCGGGTGCTGGTGTCACCACACATCCTATGTTATTGTGTAGTTCCCGCCAATCCGCAGTACCTGCACGTTTGTTGGACAACATAAACTTGGGTGAGGATCCTAGACTGATTCTGGGCACTCCTGCAGGATATGTTGGCCTAGAGACCAGCTAGTTCATAGTGCCACCATGAGCCCCCCTAATCTTACCAGGGAGCAAATGCTTTCTGGCAACCACTGAACAAAACAACCCTAACCCCTCAGGGATCGAGGAACTGGATCAGAACCTTTCAGTCAGCCACTTCTGCTTACATGTGCTTAGAGAAATTACAGAATATACAGTGGGACATTTTCAATTTATTTATTGAACCAACGTTATTCTTGTATAGAACACATGTGCTGCAATGATCAGTAGACAGAACCAGATGAAAGTGATTACAAGCACCAGCAGAGTAAATAGTAGATACAGTTCTACCATGGTGTGGAAATAGTGTATATGGAGGCATATAAACAAAGCAGTAATCAGGCGTGCTCCTACTATGCAAACCCTCCTGAGTGTACCTAGAGTGTGTGTAGGTGTGTAGCCAAGAATCCCCCAATGGACGATCCAACCCCATTACCTGGTAGGAAAGAATGTAGGAGCCCATCTTGGTCACAAATTGGACACACCCTCTCGGAGATGTTAAACCGATGTGTGGTGATGTCTCCCCATGTCCCTGAGGTGTCAGCTGAAGTGCCTCCTCTGCTAATCTATTGCGATGCTCTTTATTTATAATAGAAAGCGGCCTTGTGATGTGAGTATAGATGTGATGTTATGGATATGTAGATAGCCCTGTCACCCCATGGATGAAGATAGAATGACATTTGTACATAGTGCGTAGAACGGCCTTGTACATGATGTGAGGCATCATGATAACATTGTGTGAAGCTAGAAGAGTAAACAAAGTAGTTTCAGAGAAACTAATCCAACATTGTCGTGCATGCAAATATTCTCAAAAGGTGATGGCAGAAATGTTATTGTGAAAAAATAGGACAATGTAAGAAATGAGCGGCTTCGCTACATGGGCCTAACCCGGGCACATAACACCCACTCAAAAGCTATCTAAAAGCCAGCAGGTCACAATGAAGCAAACTTAAAAGGTTTAAAAACTACTCTTAAAATCCGGTAAAAGCAAGCTTGCCTTTGAAATATTCACATAAAAGCCTTGAAGTCAATACACTGTTTGAAGTCCCAAGCACTCAGAAAGACATGCTGCATAGAAAAATAAAGCAAAAACAGTTTGATTAATTTTTATTAAAATCAAAACAGGCCAAATTGTTGCCACTGCACGCAAAAAGCCAATTGTTTATGTGTTCCGAGTGGTAGACACAACATCGATGTTATCCAAAACCTCAGATGACATTCACAGAGGCGTACCTCAAAGCATCTTCATGGGCAAAGTTGAATCCACCCAGTTCCCACAGCAGCAACTGAGAGAGGGACTGCATTCTGTAAGCGTATTGTAGAGCCGATGTCCATTTCAATAGGAGCCAAAGCATCCCAGGATGGCTCGAAGAATGAATTCATCAACAATGGAATACTCTGGGGACAACAATACCCATGGGCCTTTAAGGGGACCATTAGTAATTTAGCGTCCTGTGGCGCAAACTATTGTGATACGAGGCATTACCAATACGCGTTCATGGCTGCAAAGAAGGCATCGCAATACAGGTTTTACGCAGTGAAGCCAAACATGTCTGAAGGATAAGAACCAGTGCTCATTTAGTTCTCGAAGCAGAGGTGTGTCTAAGCAATGAACCATGCTCTCATGGCATCACAGCAAAAGCAGTGCTGTCTCTATTCCAGGTTGAACTGAAATGTCCATTGCCGGGCTGAACAATTTAAATCCGGATTCCTTCCACAAGTAGCAAGACAAGCGGGAGACCTCCAAAACGCTTACCAACACGGAGTGTATGAAAGATGGCATAACTATGAAAATCGTCTGAAAGGTGCTAACCTGTCCAGAGCCAATACATAAAAAAAGTGCACTTCTCCCTTCGCATCAGCCATATTAACGATACAGTGGACCATCTCCCCAAAATGCTGCTGGAAGTTCGTGGGGAGTAGTCTCTGCATCTCAGACGCGGATCTTGCAACCTAGAGATCAAACATTTCTCTGGCCAAAGGTAAGGCCACATATTTTTCAAAAAGCATGGCTTTCTATTTGCTTAGAGAATCAAAGCGCGTGTTGGAAACATTTATCGAAGGTCATAGCGTTGCCTCCCTAACTGTGCATGGAGGTGGAAACAGTACGTTTGTGCAATAGGTGACTTTGGAATTAACCGTTACCAGATAAGCAATGCCCGGTTACATTACACATCAACCTTGATCATTCAGCATCAATCCGCTCCCATTTGAGAGTAGCCTGAAAACTGGATGGATCACATCAGCTGGGGAACCCTTCAGATAATAGGACAGTTTGCAACTGAAGTATTGCATGCCCCATGGAGAAAAATGTCCTTGCAGCATCCTCACTGTCGGATCCCCTAAGGAAAAGTTCCATGTGCCCATTCCTGAATCTAAACCTAAATGTTAATTCCCAGTACTCATGTCTAGAGGTGTTGATATAATTTATGAAAGAAGTTCAGTAGGAACATATACATCATATAATACCCTGTCCCACACTACTCCTTCTGGAACAGGAACTGCTTCAATGTTCACCAGGTACAGGTCCCTTAGTTCACAGTGCGATGATGCATGTGGTTTCAGAACCATGTTCATGAGTTGTACTGCAGAGCGTCCTGGAAGATAGTGTCCATTCAGAAGTAGGAAAAAGATACTTACTAATCCAATACAGAGGATCAGAAAAAGTAATCCAGTTTCCGGAATGCATGTGCCCCTTTACGATTGCACATGCAGCGGAATATTGGTGTTGTGTCCCTACGGCGGGCTGAGCAGATCCATCTATATAGATTATGTAATCATATCGAACTAGAGGCATTATTTCATTCGACAGAGGATATTCTTGTTCGTACTGCAGGAATGCCTGTGTTTGTAATGTAGAATCGAATCTGTAGTCTACATCAGTTGCAGTGAGTTAGCTAGCCTGTTAATCCATCGTGAATGGAATGCTTAAGGTTTCGGAATGCTGGCTTTAGTAACGGCTTCTAAGATCGGTACTGGAGTAACAACATTATTCGCCTACCCTGATCTAGTGCTCTCTCTCTCTCACTACAGCAGTCTGTACCGCTGTGAGAATTTTCTCAGTGGGTGCAAAACGCATTTCAGCATTTGTGTACAAATGATTTTTGTATGCAATAGGTACTGTATCACCTTGATTAAAAGTGATATGGGGAAGAGCTACGTGTGCATCCATGATGGCCGCGTGAGCCCAGGGCTCCCGAGACCCTCACCACCTCCCGCATTTATCCTGAATACCATCCTGCCAACATCGACGGGCTATTGAAGACGCAACCCGGCTGACATACTAGCTGTTTTCAGAAATCGATTTGGACTCTGGGAACCGAACTTATGGTATTTTGAACTTTTGTGGGCTGCCCCATGGTCTCCTCCGGGCCTCGGTGGTCTGAGTGCCCAGGCTGTAATTCAACAACAACGGCTTGCGGAGTCTTGGTTGCTGCCCCGAGTTGACTTTCGGTTTCGTTTTTGGGTCTTCACCCTCTCGCATCTCTATCCTGTCGCAATATCCCGTGTCGCGCCCGGACCCTGGATTTCACTGTAAGCCCACGGCGGCGTGTCTGTGGTTTACGCCGTATGCCCGCTAGCATGCTTTTGGTAATATTGGTGGAACACGCACAAACCATTTTTACCAGGTCCAGGGCGCTTCTTGGGGGCTTACCGCCCGACATGGCGGGCAAACCCGACAGCGAGAAACGCAAGACCAAGACCCCTCTCCGAGGTGGCACCATTCAAACTAACGTCATGGACCGTTACACCCAGCCTAAGGTGTCACCCGGAGGGGCGAATAGGAATTGGGGTGAAGTGACCGAGGACCCCGCCATGTTGGCTGACCTTACATTGCAAGACGTCATGGTCGCCATCACTGGTATGAAGTCTTCTATGGATCAACAGTATGAGGCCATTGCCCTCAAGCTTGACACAGTGACCATTGACGTCAATCTTATCAGAATGGATTTATCAAAAACCAATGAGAAGGTAAAATCCTTGGACTTGAAGACTTCCAGCCTCACTACTGATGTCGCTGACTTGCAAACGGAGGTGCGTAATCTCCGGACTTCTAATGACCTCTTTAATCATCGCCTGGAGGATTTTGAAAGCCGGGCGAGACGCAATAACGTGCGCATCATTAGTGTTCCAGAAAATTCGACATCCTCTTCCACGGATCTCCTTGTTGAAGACCTCATCCTCACGCATCTTGCTCCTAAAGGCCTCAGCAAATTCTTTGCCGTGGAACGTGCGCATAGAGTTCCGGGTGGTCAGCCTAAAACCGGTGCTCCACCACGTCCGATTATTGCTAGAATCTTCTATTTCAGGGATAGAGACCCTATCCCGCAGGCATCGCGAACGGGTGGCCCGGTGAAGTTTGAGAATACCACTGTGAGCTTCTACCCGGACTTCACACAATCTGTCCAGAAACAGAGGATGGAGGTCCAAGGGGTGAAGCGGAGACTGAGGGACATGGGACTGAAATATGCGATGCTTTTCCCGACCCGACTACGGATTGAATATGAGGATCGGACATTTTTCTTTGATCGCCCTGACAGAGTGAGTGACTTCTTGACTCCTTGCCTGAGCGACGAGATCGCACGGAACACTCCGGCGGAGCTGAGGGTGGCCAATCTGACCGAGAATGAGCGGAAGCTGCTGAGTTTCTAACACTGTTTACGATATGTCACTGTGGTTTGACGTCTCCCATATTTCTAAGACTTATGTGTGTAACTAGGGGTGGCGGGGGTGGGACTCTTTCCTCCTCTGGGTTTCTTCTTGTAGATTAGTTATATGTTAGGGCGACAGGCGCACTGCAAGTTGGGGTGGCTTTTGAGTCTAATGCAGGGTAGGGGGCGTTTGTTTCTTGGGATTGTGGGGGGAGGGTGGGGAGTGTTTGGGATGTGTTCTTTTTCAAGGCAACATATTGATTTACTATTTGACTTGGGTGCTGCGCTGCGGGTGGGGAGGGCTCTACTACCGTTTCCAGTGTGGGGGGTAGAGGGTTGAGACTTCTATGTTGGAATGTTAATGGATTGGGGACAGGATAAAACGGGGTGTGGTGTTGCAATACTTGAAACGTTTCTCCCCTGATGTAGTGTTATTGCAGGAAACGCATCTGATTGGGAACGCTTGTCGTGCTATGAATAGGCGGGGATATCACCTTGCTGCCCACGCTGGTTTCACCTCCGGTTCCAGGGGGGTGGGTATTCTTGTTCGAAACTCCCTTCCCCTGGAGGTTGACAATGTAATGTGTGACGATAGAGGGCGTAATGCTGCCCTCACTGGTAGGTGGGAGGGAAAGACCTTCACGCTGCTGTCTGTGTACGTTCCCCCTGGTTTGCAGTCCTCGACCTTTGCTGATTTGGGGAGGGTGGTTCTGGGACTTCCTGACTGTATGTTGATCGTGGGCAGAGACATTAATTCTGTTGTTTCCGGGGTGGAGGACCGGCGTCCCCCCGGGATCTCGCAAGGTCCCAATCATGGTTGAGTAGATTTCTGGAAACGCTGGGCTTGATTGATTGTTGGAGAGTGATGCACCCGGGTCGGACACAGTTTACCTTCCACTCGGGTGCCCATGGTAGCCTGCCCAGATTGGACTATGTTTTGATGCCGGCAACACAGGCCTCATTGATAAAGGAGATCAGACACTTAGCTAGGGGGATTTCGGATCACTCTCCCGTATGGCTTCATATGGACACTAATCCGGGCACTGGGGGTCGAGTGGCTCCGATTAACCCCTGGTATCTCCACAACCCTAAGACCCGTGCTGAACTTGTTAAATCTTTTGATCACTACTTTCTTGAGAATGAGGGATCGGTGTCCTCTTCTGTCTCCTTTTGGGAAGCGTTTAAGACGGTCTTTCGTGGACATGCCTTATCATTGATTGCTGGTGCCAAAAAGATCAGGAATGAGGCGGTGGTCCGATTTGAGGCTGATATTACTGAACTGGAAGGAGAGTTGGAGTTGGGGGTCACCCGGGATAAACTTCATGTCCTCGGTCTCAAACAGTCTGATTATAGGGCCCTGGTGACTGATGCCGCTAAACTCATGAGTAGGGAGCGACAGGGGCGGCTGTATGATGTGGGGGACAAGGCTGGGAAATTGATTGCCTGGTTGGATAGAAAGGACAGAGCGAGTCGTGTGGTTCCGATGATTGAGAGACCTGATGGATTGCGTGTGACTGACCCGGTTGAGATAGTTGAGTGCTTCGCTGAACATTTCTGGGAGGTTTATTCTCCAGTGTCTGTTAGGCCCGAAGAAGACTCTCACCAGTTGTTGAGAGATATTTCGCTCCCGTGCCTATCGGACTCAGATAGGGAGCTGCTGGATGCGCCACTTTCAGTGGATGAGATAGCTCTTGCCATACGCTCTCTTCGATCGGGGAAGGCTATGGGTCCCAATGGTCTCCCTATTGAGTTATATAACTTGCGTCCAGATAGGTTTGCACCATATCTCCGCGGTATGTTCTTAGAATCGAGGGATACTGGCTCCCTCCCTTACGATCAACGTCTTGCATCGATAGTAGTGATCCACAAAGATGGGAAGCCACGGGCTTATTGGGCGTCCTACAGACCCATATCGCTTCTCAATGCGGAGCCAAAGATCCTCGCTAAGGTATTAGTGAACCGTCTTATCACTGTGATTAGTGACTTGATTCACCCGGACCAGTCCGGATTCATCCCGCTCCGTAATACAGCACTGAATTTGAGACACCTACACGGCGCTCTCGCGAGAGCCCCATATCTTCTGGAGTCGGCCATCTTGGTCTCCCTTGACGCCACGATGGCTTTTGATACTGTGGAGTGGTCGTATTTGTGGGTGGCGCTTGCGAAATTCGGCTTTGGTCCTGGCTTTATTAGCTGGGTGAAACGTCTTTATGAGGCACCGTTGGCGCAGGTAGTGGTCAATGGTCGTGTATCCAGTCCCTTCGCTTTGGGAAGGGGTACTCGGCAAGGATGTCCGTTGTCTCCGCTCCTCTTTGCGCTTGCCCTGGAGCCTCTGGCTGCATGGTTGTGCTGGGAACCATCGATGAGAGGTATACAATGGACCCCTGAGTTTGAGGATCGCATATCGCTCTATGCGGACGATATTCCGTTGTACCTCACTTCGCCCCAAAAGTCCTTAAACGTGCTGTTTGATGTGTTGACTTCATTCGGACGCAATTCTGGCCTCGTGATTAACTGGTCCAAGTCCTGTATATATGTGCTCGCGGGTGGAACCCCTGCATTGCCGCGTGGTTGTCCAATACAGGTTACACAAGAGGGTTTCAAATATTTGGGAATTTTTATCACTTTGGACCCCGTGGCCAGATATGAACGTAATTTACTCCCTCCGCTACAACGATTGCGTTCCGACGTGGAGGGCTGGCACGGCCTTCCTCTGTCCCCCCTCGGACGAGCGACCCTTTTTAAGATGATGTCTCTACCGTGGTTTTTATACGCGCTCCAGAATACGTTTGACGCAGTTCCGGCAAAATACTTCCGGGAAGTGGAGAGTCTACAAAGACAGCTGATTTGGGATTGGCGTGCCCGTATCGCCCTCCCCAAACTTACACTTCCCGGGTATGACGGCGGTATTGCTCCTCCCGATATCAGGCGTTACTACTGGGCCTCTCAACTGAGTGCCATCAATCACGGTATGTATGGTCTGGGTTTGGATCCCGCATTTGAGATGGATAGATGGCTGTTACCGGGTGGGAATTATAATAGGGCGCTATACTCTAGGTCGGTGATCCGGACGCTTACTGGACCTACCAAGATCGCGGTGCAGGTGTGGATTTGTGCAAATGCGGCATTGGGGTGGAGCGATAGACTGACCCGAGCGACCCCCTTGTACGATTCTTCCAAGTTGGGAAGTTTATGGAGGACGAAAGGCTTTGATAAATGGGATATGATTGGTATCAGTAGAGTGGGCGATCTCTGGGTTAAGGATAGGATTAAGACTTTCGAGGTCTTGAAGGCGGAGTATGAATTGAGTGATCGGGAATTTTTTCGCTATTTACAGATTTTCCACGCGTTGTGCTCTGTTTTCCCCATTGGGACCGGTATTCCGGAATCTTCCCCGTTGGAGGATCGAATACTTGACGGATATGTGCCCGATATAACGATTTCTTTGATTTATAAGAAATTAATGAATGATCGCTCGGACCTGTTAACGCATTTAAGAGAGGTCTGGACCAGAGACGGTTTACTATTAGATGATGAGGACTGGCAATCCGCGATTTCCTCACCCAAGGAGGTCGCGATACCGGCCCGTCTTCGACTAGTTCAACTCAAGATCTTGCACCGTGTGTATGTTACTGGCCCGCGACTGATTCGAATGGGTTATTCTGTTGATGGGTTATGTATCCGTGGTTGTGGTCAACTTGCTACTTTCCTTCACATCATTTGGGAATGTCCGGAGGTTGCTACATTTTGGAGTAGAGTGCATGCGGTCATGAAAGAGGTCACAGGAGTTGAGATACAACCGGAAGCTAGGCGGTGACTGCTGAATGTATGGGAACCGAATGACTACGGCGTGGCTCAGACGCGATGGGCGACTCTGGCCAACATGATTGCGAAACGAGACATTGCACAGTTGTGGGGCGCTCCCCGCCCACCGACGGTCTCGGTGTGGAAGGAGAATATGGATTGGTGTATGTTTCGAGAGAAGACGGTATTTGTGGCTCGAGGTCGGCCCAAAAAATGGGGTAAAATTTGGAGTCAATGGAACTTCTACAGAGGAGACATATGCATACCACCCCTTCCTGATGTTCCCGACGCCCCACACTCCCCCTGGTCCGACATTCCATGATTTGTTCTAATTTACATGTTTTAAAATCTTGAGTCTTTTTCCCCCGATTATGCCCCCCCTGATTTTCGTTGATTGACTTGCTTTATGATGTTATTGCCTTTTCCTTCCCGCTCAGCAATGCGCCTGTATTGTAATGCTCTTTTGCCTTGATTGTTTGTTTTATTTTTATATGATAAAAAGAATAAAAAAAAAAAAGTGTACAGATGTTCGAAATGTATCCCATTTATGCTATGTATAAAGCTGCCAAAATGCTTTAAGTTTACATGCAAATTCATAAGCATGAAAGCAGCATTTGTGTTTGTACTTTCAAAATAAAGTGTTCTTAAAAAAAAAAAGTGATATAGGTGTACCCCGTTGGTCCAGCAACGACGCCGATCACCAGGTTACCTGTATTTTCACGTATGTGTAAAAGTTTGGAAGCTATCATATCAGCTTGTATGGAACGAAAAATGTTTGTGTGTTCCTGTGTCCAATGATTGATTGAAAAATCAGGTCTGATTAAGTCATGGAACAGTTTTACCCCTTCTGAGTAATCCAAAATGTATGTTCTGCCAAAATTCCGGAATCTCAAAATGGATTGTAGTCTTTTCATAGTCGTTGTAGGTTGGAGCAGTGCATATTTTTCTAGAAAGAGTGCCGCCAGGCTTTGCCATTCACTTGACCACTCATATCCTTGAAACAGGTCATTGAGGTGGGCAATTTTTGAAATTAAACTTGTAACCCAGATGAGCAAACCCCATAATTATGTGGTTTACTCTAGCCAAGTGTTCCATTAACTCATCTTCCATCATATAGATATCATCTACATAGGTCATTGCCTCCTCCTCAAAATTTTGAAGAAACTCAAATGAGAACAGCCCTAAGGTAAACGGCAAAATTGTCACTGTGAATCGAGCACTGAAAATGCTGTCAAATATCTGCTTTCAGGCGCTGTATTCTGGCAGAAAAATCCATTAGAGATATCTAGTGTCATTTTGTATTTCTTCCGCACAATGTTATTCATTAGTGTGGCACTATGTGCATTTTATACTGCAAATATGCATATGGAAGTGTTCAAGTGTCTGTAGCCTAAAACTAGATGATATGAATTTTCCGGTGTCATAACGGGAAACAAGGGGTTATTCATGGACGAGGTGCAATTTTCTGTTATACCCTGCTATTCAAGTAGTTCTAGGATTTCCCTAACTTGTTTTTTAGCTTCATGTTTATTGGATACTGTCTCTGGGGTTGAGGAGTTGATTTTAATGGAATCTTGTGATAAGGTGACTCATCGTCCCACTCAACATGATTGCGGTATAGTACAGAAGCTAGCGCTACCGCCCACTCCTGCGCGTATGAATGTTTAACCGATTCTGGACCCAGGTGGAAGAAAGCAGGTAAAATAACAGTGTTTCCCAGTGGGCATTTCATTACAAACTCAGGTGGCCAATCCTTTTCAGCCAAAAGAATATCGTAACCATATGTCACGTTCTCCCAGAAGAGTCTTGATGTGCCTGGGTATGACCCCCTCTATCTGGAATGTTATTTTGTATAAACGATGTGG
This sequence comes from Lissotriton helveticus, assembly GCF_964261635.1. Classification (NCBI taxonomy): domain Eukaryota; kingdom Metazoa; phylum Chordata; class Amphibia; order Caudata; family Salamandridae; genus Lissotriton; species Lissotriton helveticus. Next base: position 187,029,623 of record NC_136057.1, on the reverse strand, counting down.
AACACTTAGCTTGTATTGGGTGTTACCACCATGATATGCTCATTCAGCGCTACTACCACCAGATAATCCATCAAGTTCCGGCGAGCTATTGTGAATTCTGCTAAGTTGTCCAGCATCATCACTGCCCACTCCCCACTCCCCATTCAGAAGCAGAGTCCTCAGTAGTCTCAGCATGTCTTATCTTAATTCCAGCTACTTTTTTTTTTTTAAGGATGTAGTCTGAAGTGTGATGTGTTTCCCATTTCGTCTTCTCACGCTCATCTGACCTGCGCTCTGACCGTCCACCTCTCACTGCACGTGCATCGGTTGAATCCTGAATATCAATATCCTGATACCTGTCCGGCTTTCTAATATTTTCACGGTTTCTTAACTTCTATTTCTTGTCTGTGGACTCCTCCTTAGGAGACCCACCCTGTGATTGTGTTTTATTTTGTTTATTTTTTTGTTTATTGTCCCATTTCTTCTTTAAAGAATCGCGTGCTTGCTTGGAGTTATCCTTTTCAGAATTCCGCTTAACCTGTGGCTTTCCAGGTCTGGCTTCCCGAGTATCTCCGCCTAGCTTAGCATAGGTTTCTTTGACAATTGTAGGCAAATCCTGCTTCTGCTGTGCAGGAGTGAACTCCCTCAGGTGTTGGCACATAGCCAATGCTGCTGCTTCTCCCTTTATGTTAATTAACAGGGCAGGTGCTGCCCCTTACTCATTCTGCACTTGCTTCAGTACCTAAGGAAAAACTGCTATTCAAGGGTTACCATGAGTTCTGGTGTAAACTGCAGCGAAGACTGTACCTCAAGTGGCACAATCTTCCAACAGGGGAGCCATCCTCATTGGTAAGCAATTTGTTAGTATTCCGTGTTTGTCACGCGGGCCCATATTGTGAAGAACCACTTCAAGCTGCGTTGTTTTCTGTGCTATACAGAACGGAATTTGCTCCCGAATGGCGGGAATCTTTCCCATTAGAGCGTTCAACGTTCGGGGGCTGATAACTGTGGTAGCCTAGTGTGACTGTGCAGCCTGAGCAGTCGGCGCAGGGTTAACTGTCAGTGTTCGCATAATTTACTGTGTGAGATTTCTGTGAAACATTACTAAGTCTTCATTTAGTGTTGTTATTTCAGCTGCATCTAAATTAGAAACATTAGGATGCGTTGTGTAAGCAGCCAGCTAAGTTGCTCCTCCTTTACTGAGTGGACGAGTCTCGCATTTTCAACAGTATGGGGGAAGGCGCCTTTAAACCAATTTATGTGTTGGAACTTTGACGAAGTAATTGATGCCCTTTGTCCAACCAGAAATAAACACCCAACAATTTAGTATGATACATGGAACTTTTCGACCACAGACTCTATGGCCTAATTCTTCTACTCGCCAACTTTGCCGGCTTGTGTTTTTGTTTTCTCCTTACCAACAGAGTGTGACTACAAGGCCTCCCCATCCAAGCCCCTCATTGGGAACTTGCACCCTGTCCAACCGGGGTGAGTGTCCTGAAGATAGTCATTGACTACTGTTTTTACTTCACTACTATTAGTCACTTAACAGTCAAAATATTGGTAACAGTGTGTATGTATGAACGCATTTATGTTAGTAAACTGCAACAATTATTGTGTGTGGCACGAATGAAACAAAATTACTGCTTGTACATTTTCTCCATAGATATATGGCTAAACAGTAAACCCGTGAATGTGTGCCACTGGTATAGTTTCTGATTGGTGATCACCAGACACAATCACCCTCTTGTGCCCTACACATGATACCAGTCGATCTCACTGTACTTCTCTAAGGGAAACTATAACAGCGAAGCTTCCTTTGCGAAGAGCAACATCAGGCTTGACCACACAAAAGTCACTACTTGTCCTTTATGTGTATGTCCTATTTTTCCCTCTTTTCTTTCAGGAAATTCCTTGAAGAGAACAGTGGCAGGTACTAGACCTGTCCCACATATATAAACGTGTTACATGTTAATTGGATGATCACTCAGCACTCACCTCTCTGGGGGAAGTGACCTCTTCGCATCCCATCCCTGACGAAAGCCCAGTACCATAAATAGGCCAGTGATAGGGCTGACACATGTTGGTGTTCAGTTAGGGTCATAGGACCATGATATCCTCTAACCCTACCATAGTCTTTTTTAACCTCCCGCTCTCCCCACCACCCCCCACTCCACGAATAAAGGAAATGTTTAGAGTGGGAGAGGAATTTTATCTTTAACGTTACTCCCCCTACCCAAAATCTTCACAATAGCTCCCTGAAATACAGTTGAGCCCACCCTGACATTTAGGAGCCAGGGGAGCCCAATGATGAAGCATGTCACTATTAGAGTGAGTGAGGGCTATAATAAAAAAAGGGTCTCCCTCCCTTCCCACCTTACAATCTGGGGACATCACTGACGCAGACTCTTATAGGTGTTCTGTCCGACTTCATAACACCCCCTCCTACATCTGTGGCATTTTTTCCCCCTTTCTTTTTATCTCACCACCCAAGAATCTCACGAGGTTCCAGGAGGGATATCTTTTTATAAAACAAATCAAACCGGGGCCATGGCTTCTAAACAACGCCCATGTGCTTCGGCACATGGGCGTCAACACAAGTCAGTGTTTGCTTCCAGTATCCGATGCAATATCACAATGTTGTAGTTGACGTACCAATGCTGCTCTTTCCTTTTGGCTTTTCTTCTCCTTAGGTTTATGAACCGGCTTCTTCGATGGGTGGGAAGATCGACGCATTCCTGTGGGAGATGATGTGGGGCGTTGCTATGGCAAGTGAGGGGAGAGATCCTCCAGGAAGCCAGGCGTTTATTGTCCAGATACTCCTAGTCTCATTGTCTCAGACACATTGGAGCCAGAACGTGTGTACCCACTTGTACTTGAACCCTTTGTCACAGAGAAAATCGGTCAGAGGTCAAAGAGATTGATGATGCTGGTGTGTTATTGTGGAAAGATCCTGGTAGAGTTAGAACTTAGTGCCTACAAAGTTGACAGCATTCCTGTCCTGTACAGCTTCCTTCTGTAGTAGTAGTAGTAGTGAAGACAGGTGAGGATATCTTGTGGTTGTCCTGGGGAGTGGGCAGGGTGTCGCACTCTATAAGTATGGTCAAGGATAATCGTCTGGTCTATAAGTTCTGGGTCCACATGACGAAACAGGTGAGTGACATAGTCCTTCGGCTTTCCAGTTGCAGGCTGCTTTGGGACTCCTCTTATACAAATGTTGGAATGTCTGGATCGGTTTTCAAGATCTTCGAGTTGATAGTGGAGCTCCATGTTCTTTTCCCACAGTTCAATAAGTTCTCCATGGAGGCCATCCAGTTCTTCGTCGCAGGAGTCGTTTTTTTTTCCAAGGAGTTGACACGTTTATTTTATTTATTTGCTGGTTTTTATAGCGCTTGAATCGACTCCAGATGGAGTATCTCTGCGCTTTTGGTGCCGGCTAAACAGAAGATGTGAAATTGGAGCAGATGCTAGATCTCATTTTTAAATAAAACAGTTTTCAGTTGCCTTCTGAATTTCAAGTGCTCAGTACACTGTCTTAGGGACAGAGGAAGTCTGTTCCATAGTGTGGGTCCTGTAATTGACAATGCTTTATTCCCATGCCTCGCTTTCTTGGCGCGGGGCACCACTAGGAGCAGATTGTTGCTTGATCTTAGCGTTCGAGATGGCATGTAGGGAATAAATTTGTTTTTAAGATAAGCAGGCCCTTGTCCATGAAGACATTTGTGGATCAGGCAAGCTATCTTGAATTTTGTTCTTTGCCGGATCGAGAGCCAATGTAATTGCTCAAGGAGGGGTTTGGATGGAGTCCTTGGCGGGGCATTCAGAACTAGTCGGGCCGCTGTGTTTTGAATGACCTGGAGCTTAGCCAGCACTCCTTCATTGGCAGAAAGCAGCAGGCCATTACAATAATCGATCCGACTTAGCACGAGTGCCTGTACTAGCGTCCTCCTAAAAGAATCCGGCAGTAGAGGGAAGACCTTGCGCAGCAGGCTGATGGTATGGAAGCAAGAACCCGAGATAAAGTTGGAATGCTGTTTTAGAGATAGTTCTTGGTCCAGACGGACCCCCAGGTTTTTCACTATCTGCTTTGGTTCTGGGGCTGCTCCCAAGTCCTGTGGCCACCAATCTGGGGCCCATAGCATCCTGGCTTCTCCAAACAGCATGACTTCCGTCTTGCTGACGTTGCACTGAAGGCAGTTGGAGGACATCCAATGTGCCACTGCCTTCATGCCTGATGAAAAGGAGTTTCTTACTTCAGCGGAGAGGGTTTTAAAAGGGAAGAGGAGCTGGGTATCATCAGCGTAGGATACTGGGATAAACCCGTACCTACGCATCACTCTAGCCAGGGGTGCCACATAAATGTTGAAGAGGGTTGGGCTAAGACACGAACCCTGGGGCACCCCTTTTGATATCTCCATCTCCGCTGAACGATATGCACCCATGGTGACAGTCTGGGTGCGCTCGGATAAAAAACTCCTTAGCCAGGCAAGGGCTTTGTTCTTAATGCCAGCGTTCGACAACCGCTCAGTCAAGATGGAATGTGACACGGTGTCGAACGCTGCAGACAGATCTAAAAGAACCAAGATTACTGAGATGCCCTTGTCCTGGTACATGTGCAGGTCATCAGTGACTGACAGAAGGGTGGATTCAGTGCTATGTTTGGGTCTGAACCCTGACTGAGAGTAGTCCAGAGCCCCAGCAAGTTCGATATAGCTGGAGAGATGGTGGTTGGCATGCTTCTCAGTCAGTTTTCCTAGGAAAGGTAGTAATGAGAGGGGCCTCAGATTAGCCAATTCGGTCCACGGAGTCGCAGTGTTTTTCCTAATTGGTCTAACAATGGCTCGTTTCCATTCTCTGGGGACATTGCCTGTGCTCAGAGAGAGGTTTACCATGTCTCCAATCATGGGGCAGAGTTGGTCCGCTAAGGCGGGCATTATCCTCGCTGGGATAGTATCGTCTGGGCTACCACTTTTGATCTGTAAGATCAAAGAGAGGATGTTATCGGACGAAATAGGAGGGAAGGTATCCAAAGAGTACGTACTCTGCTTCAGGTCGGCGTCTATTTGGAGAGGCGCTGTATCTGTAGTGATGGTCTTCCTGGCACAGATTATTTTCTCATAGATTTTGTCTATTTTTTCTGTAAAAAATTGAGATATTTCATTGCACAACTGCTGTGATGCTACCTCAGGTGTTTCATATGCTATAGGTTTAACAAATGTTTGAAGGATTTGATAAAGGACCCTGGGTGAATTCCCTGCAGCTGTGATTTGTGCCGTAATGTGGGTTTTTCGTGCTACCCGGATGGCTTTATGGTAGATGGATAGTGAGTCCCAATATTTGTTCTTGTCCTCTACCAAATGAGAAGTTCTCCACTTCTTCTCCAGCTTCCTGGCGGTTAACTTTAACGTCCTTAGATGGTCCGAGAACCAGACTTCCTGTTTTTTAGCAGGTCGGGGTTTAAATTGCTTCATGGGGGCAATTTTATCTATCGCATCCCTAGTTGCGCATTCAATTTTCCCAAGTGCTATTTCAGCATTATCAGTGGGGAGGATGGCAACGGGCTTGAATTTTTTCTTGAAGGTCTCAGCAGTAACTTTGTGCCATTGTCTGCGCACACTAGGTAGGGAGATAGTCCTTGCAGGGGTAAGGTTAGAATATGGAGTCTAGAATTCCATTAAAAAATGATCAGTCCAGTTAACCTGAACTCCAGGTAGACATGAAACTGACAGGAAATTAGATAAAACCAGGTCGAGCGTGTGTCCAGCCTGATGTGTGGGCCCAGAATTTCGTTTTAATAGTCCTAATAAGGATAAATCTGTCAGTAGGGTCTGTGCCTCCTTACAATCCAGCTTTTCGCTGTGTACATTAAAATCCCCTACTAGTATGAAGTTGCTCTCATTATTTATATGAGGGGCCAGTAGCTCAATCAGCCTATTGGAAAAGTTTGTGCAGGGCCCCGGAGGACGGTATACTAGGGCACCTTTTTGACTTTCTTTGGGGGACCATACAATTTTAAAAATTAGTAGTTCCATTTCAGGGGTACTTAGCTCATCTAATATCGTGATGCTGATTTCCTGTTTATATACAATGGCTATCCCACCACCAGATTTTATAGGTCGGTCCAGTCTGACTATCTTGTAGTTGACAGGAATTCCTAGGGTTATAGCAGGGGTCAAGTCAAGTCAAGTCAAGTCATAAAATTTGTATAGCGCACTACATACCCAGAGGGTTTCAAGGCGCTTAGGAAGGGGAGGAGGATTATTTGTCAAATATCCACGTTTTAAGCTGCTTTCTGAACGCTAGGTGATTTTGGGTGAGGCGAAGGTAAGTGGGGAGTGAGTTCCATGTTTTGGCGGCCAGGTATGAAAAGGATCTGCCTCCCATGGTGGTCTTGTTGATGCGAGGTACAGTGGCGAAGGCTTGGCTGGAGGAGCGAAGTTGGCGGGAGGGGGTGTAGAAGGACAGTCGAGAGTTGAGGCAATCTGGTCCGATGTCGTAGAGTGATTTGTGTGCGTGGGTAAGCAGTCGGAAAGTGATCCTCTTATTGACGGGTAGCCAGTGGAGGTCTTTAAGGTGACCAGAGATGTGTTCGTTGCGTGGGATGTCTAATATGAGCCTGGCTGAGGCGTTTTGGATTCGTTGTAGTTTCTTCTGGAGTTTAGCGGTGGTACCTGCGTAGAGGGTGTTTCCGTAGTCCAGTCGGCTCGTGACTAGGGCGTGGGTGACTGTTTTCCTTGTTTCGGAGGGGATCCAGCGAAATGTTTTTCTGAGCATGCGAAGAATGTTAAAGCAGGAAGAGGATACGGCGCTGACTTGTCTGTTCATTGAGAGTGAAGAGTCCAGGATGACGCCAAGGTTCCGTGCGTGGTCTGTCGGGATGGGTGCTTTTCCGAGGGCTTCCGGCCACCAGGAGTCGTCCCATGCAGATGGGGATGTACCTAAGATGAGGACTTCTGTTTTGTCTGAGTTCAGTTTCAGACGGCTTTGTTTCATCCAATCGGCGACTTCTTTCATTCCTTCGTGTAGGTTAGTTTTGGCGGTGTTGGGGTCCTTGGTGAGAGAAAGGATCAGTTGAGTGTCATCCGCGTAAGAGATGATGTTGAGGTTGTGTTGGCGGGCGATGGCCGCGAGGGGGCTCATATATACGTTGAAGAGGGTGGGATTGAGTGAGGATCCTTGAGGTACGCCGCAGATGATTTCAGAGGCCTCGGACTTGAATGGTGGGAGGCGGACCCTCTGGGTTCTTCCGGTGAGGAACGAGGTGATCCATTCCAGTGCTTTTCCTTGGATTCCGATGTTTCTGAGGCGTTGTAAAAGGGTGCTGTGGCAGACTGTGTCGAAGGCTGCCGAGAGGTCGAGGAGGATGAGGGCGACTGTGTCTCCATTGTCCAGTAGAGTTCGAATGTCGTCTGTTGCTGCGATGAGGGCGGTCTCAGTGCTGTGTTTGGCTCGGAAGCCGGACTGTGAGGAGTCGAGTGATTTGTTGGCTTCGAGGAAGGCGGCGAGCTGGTTGTTGACAGCTTTCTCGATGACTTTGGCCGGGAATGGAAGAAGCGAGATGGGGCGGTAGTTTTTGAGTTCGGTGGGGTCTGCTGTTGGTTTTTTCAGAAGGGCGGTGAGTTCAGCGTGTTTCCAGTCTTCAGGGAAGGTAGCGGAGTTGAAGGAGCAGTTGATGACGTCTCGGAGGTGCGGTGCTATGACGGAGTCTGCTTTGTTGAATATGTGGTGAGGACATGGGTCTGTGGGGGATCCAGAGTGGATGGAATTCATCAGGAGGATGGTGTCCTCAGTGGAGATTGGGTTCCAGGCGTTAAGGGTGTTTACGGGGGGAAGATGGTCAGCAGATGGTAGGGTGGGTTGGCTTCCGGGTTGGTTGTCAAAGCTGTTGTGGATGTCAGCAATCTTGTTGTGGAAAAAAGAGGCTAGGGAGTCGCAGAGGGTTTGAGAGGGGGTGATGTCGTTGGAGTTGGCCGAGGGGTTGGAAAATTCCTTGACGATGTTGAAAAGTTCCTTGCTGTTGTGGGCGTTGTTGTCAAGTCGATCCTTGAATGCTGTTTTCTTGGCTTTTCTGATCAGTTGGTGGTGAGTACGGGTGGCGCTTTTGAAGGCGTCCTTGGTGCTGGTGGTTGGGTCTTTTTTCCAGGCCTTTTCAAGGGAGCGGCATAGTTTCTTGGACTTCTTGAGATCATCGTTGAACCATGAGGCCTTCTTGTTGCCAAGTTTGTGTTGACGTTTTTTCAGTAGTGCTAGGGTGTCGGCGGTGTTGGATAGCCAAAGGGTGAGGTTGGAGGCGGCTTCGTTGGCGTTAGAAGAGAGGGCTGGGGAGGTTCGAAGGAGCGATGTGGAGATCTGATCCGTGGAGATTTTGTTCCAGTTTCTTTGTAGAGTTGGTTGGAGGTGGATGATGGGTTTCGGCTTGTTGTAGGTGAAGTGAACGCAGCTGTGGTCAGTCCAGAGGAGATCCGTAGTGTGGCTGAAGGAGACATGGTTGCTGGAGGTGAAGATGGGGTCGAGAGTGTGACCTGCGATGTGGGTGGGGGAAGTGACCAGTTGTTTAAGTCCGAGGTTGGCGAGGTTGTCCAAGAGGGTGGCGGTGTTGCGGTCGTTGATCTTTTCAAGGTGGAAGTTGAGGTCTCCCAGAAGGATGTAGTCTTTGGAGGGGAGCGCGTGCGGGGTGATGAAGTCCGTGATGTCTTCACTGAATTTTGCGCGGGGTCCTGGTGGTCTGTAGAGGAGGGTGCCTCTAATAGTAGTCTTGGGGTCGGTGTGGATCTGGAAGTGAAGGTGTTCGGAGTTAGCGAGGTTGGCGTCGGAGCTGGTTGAGATGCGGATGGATTTCTTATGGACGATAGCGATTCCTCCTCCTGTATGGTCGGTGCGGTCCTTGCGTGTGATCTTATAGTCATCAGGGATAGCGATGGCGATGTCAGGGGCGGAGGAAGCGTTCATCCATGTTTCCGTTAGGAAGGCGACGTCCGGAGAGATGGCGTCTAGTAGGTTCCAAAGGTCAATGGCGTGCCTGTGGACCGAGCGGGTGTTGAGAAGGATGCATTGTAGGTGGTTGGGGTCGGGAATCTGTGGTGTGGTCGTAGCGGAGATGTTGACGGTGCCGCTAAATTTGCAGGAGTAGCAGGAGAACGGTCCATGGGTGCGACCAGGAGCGGCTTGGACGCAGTTGGGGGCGCGACCGGTGTTAAGGGCTAGGAGGGTGGCGGCATCGTAGGTGACGCGGGAGGGCTGGGTAGCGCGAGGGGCAGGGGGTCTGGCGCTGGGCGCGGTCCAGGCGCGGACGGGCGTAGACGGGCTTACCTTTGGCGCACCTTCGGCGCGGATTGGGCGCGTTCGCTGCGCGTGAACGCTGCGCGCGGGAACTCCTGTCATATAAGGATGGTGGAGGGGGAGGGGCGAGGGCGTCTCAGCTGGGAGGCGGGGCGGGTCACGAAGGAGGACAACAACAGCTAAAATGGCTGCGTAGGGGACAGCGGAGCGGAGCGCTTGGGGCGAAATGCGCTGGTGCAATGGAACTGCTTCCAAACAGTGACAAATGCGCGCTACAAGAGAAACGTTACAAAGCGGCAATCAGGCGCCTCACAAATGAAGTTTCTACAAAGCGGAAGCGAGCGCCCTACAAGTAAAATGTTCACAAAGCGGCAAGCAGGCGTGTTACCAAATAAATTCTAACAAAGCGGCAAGCAGGCGCGATATCAGTGAAATCTTAGCAAAAGCGGCAGGCAGGGCACGCTGCAGGTCTTCAATAAGGGTAAGAGCACACAACGATACCGCACTTCGCCAGGGAGGCAAGGGAGCGACCACTCTGCTGGGGAGCGAAGCGAGTCACAGCGCGTGGAGGGCACGGAGCGCTGTATTAAGGTAGTGGGAGGGCGTCTCAGCTGGGAGGCGGGGCGGGTCACGAAGGAGGACAACAACAGCTAAAATGGCTGCGTAGGGGACAGCGGAGCGGAGCGCTTGGGGCGAAATGCGCTGGTGCAATGGAAATGCTTCCAAACAGTGACAAATGCGCGCTACAAGAGAAACGTTACAAAGCGGCAATCAGGCGCCTCACAAATGAAGTTTCTACAAAGCGGAAGCGAGCGCCCTACAAGTAAAATGTTCACAAAGCGGCAAGCAGGCGTGTTACCAAATAAATTCTAACAAAGCGGCAAGCAGGCGCGATATCAGTGAAATCTTAGCAAAAGCGGCAGGCAGGGCACGCTGCAGGTCTTCAATAAGGGTAAGAGCACACAACGATACCGCACTTCGCCAGGGAGGCAAGGGAGCGACCACTCTGCTGGGGAGCGAAGCGAGTCACAGCGCGTGGAGGGCACGGAGCGCTGTATTAAGGTAGTGGGAGGGCGTCTCAGCTGGGAGGCGGGGCGGGTCACGAAGGAGGACAACAACAGCTAAAATGGCTGCGTAGGGGACAGCGGAGCGGAGCGCTTGGGGCGAAATGCGCTGGTGCAATGGAAATGCTTCCAAACAGTGACAAATGCGCGCTACAAGAGAAACGTTACAAAGCGGCAATCAGGCGCCTCACAAATGAAGTTTCTACAAAGCGGAAGCGAGCGCCCTACAAGTAAAATGTTCACAAAGCGGCAAGCAGGCGTGTTACCAAATACATTCTAACAAAGCGGCAAGCAGGCGCGATATCAGTGAAATCTTAGCAAAAGCGGCAGGCAGGGCACGCTGCAGGTCTTCAATAAGGGTAAGAGCACACAACGATACCGCACTTCGCCAGGGAGGCAAGGGAGCGACCACTCTGCTGGGGAGCGAAGCGAGGTGTGTGTGGTTTTAACCATGTCTCTGTAAGATAGCACAAGTCAGGCTGTTTTGAGGAGATTAAGTCCCAAACTTCAGCAGTATGTTTGGAAAGTGATCTAATATTGCAAAGTATGTTTTTCCTCCCCGAGGGAGTCTGGGTAGAATCGATATCAATGTTTCTAGGCAATTTGCATGGTTGATAATATTTAGCCCCAGAATTATCTCTTATTAGAGCACTGAACTGACTATGGCAATGATAGCAGGAAAAAGGGCCCTCTATCTCAGGGAACACATCCCGTTTACAGCCCGATAGAGGGGCAGATTGGAGTTGCCGCAGTACCTGAGGTGTGTATTTGAGCCATCGCGGGGAATGTCCTTGGAGACCGATTGATGCAGCCCCCATGGCCCCTGTGCCCCGTCCTGTCGCGGACGGGCGCAGACGGGCAGGTCTTTGGCTTGTCTTAGGCGCCGTCCAGGGCGCCCCGCTGCGCGCAACCGCTGCGCGCTCGAGCCGACGAGGGGCTAAATAGCCCTCAGCTAGTGATCAGCTAGAGCGCTAACCGCTCTACTTCCTGTGGGCGTCTGGCTCTTGCCTGCCCCGCCCTCCGCACAACGGTATTGGCTACCGAGTCGGACCGGGGCGGGCAGGCTGGAGTATTGAGCTCAAAGGCTGGGAAGTGTTTTTGGAGCCCTAGCGGTACCGGTGGAGTGAAATGTGCAAATAGCAATCTGAGTGCAAGCACAGTTAAAATTCGTATTCAACTTTAGCTGAAATGCGCCGCTACTGCAAAGTGCTAGGCTCAATTTAAAATGTTCTTTTAAAATTCGTAATCAATTTTAAAATAGGCAATGGTAAAAACAGTTTACATGCAGAGCATCCGCTCTAATATTGTTTCTGGCGCCAAGCGGGGTCAGGAGATGCTGCCACCGTCGTCCCTTACCGCGCTGGGTTGTGCCTCCTCGCCGCCTAAATAGCCCTCAGCTAGTGATCAGCTAGAGCGCTAACCGCTCTACTTCCTGTGGGCGTCTGGCTCTTGCCTGCCCCGCCCTCCGCACAACGGTATTGGCTACCGAGTCGGACCGGGGCGGGCAGGCTGGAGTATTGAGCTCAGAGGCTGGGAAGTGTTTTTGGAGCCCTAGCGGTACCGGTGGAGTGAAATGTGCAAATAGCAATCTGAGTGCAAGTACAGTTAAAATTCGTATTCAACTTTAGCTGAAATGCGCCGCTACTGCAAAGTGCTAGGCTCAATTTAAAATGTTCTTTTAAAATTCGTAATCAATTTTAAAATGGGCAATGGTAAAAACAGTTTACATGCAGAGCATCCGCTCTAATATTGTTTCTGGCGCCAAGCGGGGTCAGGAGATGCTGCCACCGTCGTTGGCCCATTTCACCTAGGTCCCACCTGATATCCTTCATGTTCACCACTATGTCTTTCTTGAGTGCTGTGATGCTGTCCCTGAGGGTCCCGAAGAGGTTCTCCAGGAACGTCCTTGTGGCTGGTGCATCTTCACTTTGGGAGTGTATTGCAGCTATCTCTGTGGGTGGGGGTGTGGACGAGAGTGCTTCCCCCGCCCAGTTTCTTTGACATAGGTTTGATAAACATATCTTTAAGAGTGGCATCTTTTTGGGTGTTGTGCTTAATGGACATGTCTGTGTCGTGAGTCAACTCCTGTTGTAGCAGAGAATGGGTGCAGTGAAATTCGTAGGACATCTGCTAGATCAGAATGGCTAGGCCGATCCTCCAGTAGGTCACATCTCCCACAGAAGTTTCAAGCAACAGGGTCCGGTGTTGGAGGTAGAGGGCCAGAAGCGAACACTCCAGGACAAGGGCCCCGTTAAAACCGCTGACACAGTGTCGTCGGCTTCGGGAGGGTTATGGGCGGAATACAGCAGTGAGCAGGATCTGATGATATCCTCCGGGTGCGTTACTTTGAAGACCCAGTCGCCTCAGGAATGCTGGGTGAATACTTCTGTCAACACGGTTAGGAATGTGCAGGGAATCTGAAGAAACCAGAGACCAGATGACCTCAAGTAGTGCAGGAAAGCAGCAATGGTATTGGGCAGGCAGAAAATGAGAGGCCCCAGTGCTCTAAAGGGCGTTCCCTGGATGTGCCTCCAAAGCTTACAAATGTCCTTGAAAAGACAAGTCTTCTATCTATGCTCCCGGTGCTCCCAAAGTATATGGTGGAGAAAATCAGGCTTTACAACTGGAGTGGGTGGGGCGGAGTAGGCCCCATCAGTAGCACCCATCAGTAGCACCCTTTCTAGGACAGACTGCTCAAGCATCTGCCACATTGCTCCGGCCTCAAGGGCCCAGCATCCATAACTGTGCAGTCCCGAGGCGCAGCGTCTCGTGGTCCGCTGGTCTGGCCATCACTCAGAGAGGAGAGCAGTGAAAGGCAGCAGCGGTCCACTTAGTGGCCCATCCCAGGCTCAGAAGTACAGTGGTAGGTGGTGGGCTCAGGCAGGAGCATGACCATCTCTCAGCTTTCATTGGGTGGCCCAGGCTCAGGCCCCAGTCCAGACCCAATGTGGAGCCGACAAGCAGTGCAGCAACTCCGTCATCCTGGTAGCGGCAATCAGGTCTCACTCGTTTCCCCTCCTAAAGCATCGAACTTCGCAGGACAGGGAGGGCAAATGCAGGCAGGGAGTCTGTCAAGCGTGACTCACCATGGATCCAGGCTCAGAACTCCATTGCAGCTGTCATCTTAGCCACGCAGCCGTCCGGTCTGCTCTCTTCTCATCAGGCTCTAGGGTTGACTCTGTGGGCAAAACAGGGCCGAGCCTTGCCCTATATGATGAGGGGCCCCTCTGGGCACAATGTCACTCACTGTTGGGCCTGAGGGAGTCTGGTAGCTGCCTCCATGAGGTTCTCATGCACAGGAGCATTGAGGGATGGGTCTCACACAAGTGCCTTCTTTAACACACTCACAGGATTGTAAGTGAGTTCCAAAGTCCCTTCCCCACATGGGTGACCACACAGAACAAATCCACACTGTACATTTCAGAAGGCCTTAATGAAAACGAATGCCCTATTCTTGTGAAGATATTAGGCATGTGTGTTATAATCAAAATAAACCGATCACGCATGATGATATGAGCAATAAAACAATGGTTTCGAAAAAATGGTTATGTAGTTGAATTTTTTTTTATATAATCAATGTATGATCCAAAATCCCCAACCCCCTCTTCTAAGGCCAAAGCTGAGTTAAACCAGAACAGCATGAAAAATTCCTAACTGCATTTCTCAGAAGACCCTGACTCGCATGCTTTACAAGATGTTTTCTCGATCCTCTACTGTGCCTGACTTTAAAGACAAGGTTGTTTTGTGGTTCTTTTTGCCATTCCATACTCCAAGAGTACAGAGATCAACTTGAGCTGAGCTATAAGTCCATGGCTTTCAGGAGTCATTTGAGTGCATCACCAGCCTTACTCTGCCTGGAAATCTGAAGGTGTCCTCTTTGATGAAATGACTGTGCATTGAGGTTAAATACCCCTTGCACATTATCTTGGAATGAGTCAGAAGTCCTGATTTGTGATGTAAAATGTACACATTAGCATAAGAGAATTATGTTGCACAAAAACATATTTAGAATGAGTGAATCAAACGTGAAGCACAAAAACGAGAATAATTCAAAGTGCAAAACAGCATCCTGGGATTGTTACTTGAAATCTCACCAGTAACCTTCTCCAACCTAGACCCTCACACAGGTCATGGGTGCCTTTTTTAGGTCTCACTGAGCCAGCGCGCATGCGCTGTCAGCGATACATTTAGTAAGCGGTTTTCAAAAGTGCTACCCACCACAGGCTTGCAGGCGACCAGCTTGCTAGAACGCGCACATGCGCGCGCGACGTGCACAGCACTTTTTCCCCCGTCTCGTGCGCACCACTCGCGCCACCATTCGCGATTACATTCACTTTTGCGGCGCCCCGATTACTCTCACTTTCGCGGCACCGTGATTATTTTCACTTTTGCTGCGCCGCGATTATTTTCACTTTCGCGGCGCCACGATGTAATGCTTCTGTGTAGGTCTACCTCATTTTTTCTTCATGTTCGGCTCATTCTGCTTATCATTCAGATCTGTCTCATGCTTCCTGGTGTCCCTTTTCCTTTTTCTCTCTCTAATTCTACAGCAGATCGTTCCCTTCTCTTTTTCATTGCTCGCTTATTCGCCTTCAGTCCTGTCTCGAGTTGCCTTCAGATCTGTCCCCTTCACCACCCCCCCCCCATTAGTTGTTTCCACCTCTCATCCTTAACCCTGTCTTGTCGTCTATTTAAGGCAACTCGTCTCCCTTCCAGTCTGTCTCATTCTCCCTGAAGCGTGTTTCCTTTTCACTTTTGTGTGTCTAATGCCTCCTTATTCTCCCTCAGTTCGGACTCGGGTCTCAGTCACACTCACTCGCACTCTGTCCAGACCCTGATGCCCTAACCCCCTGCTCCCTCTCCCCGTTTCCGGTAGTTCGGCGTGTGCTTCCTGTTTCCAGTGCTGTGTCAGTCTGACCCCACTCCCCCCCCCCCCCCCCTTCACCCCCTTGTTGAGAAAAGAGAGCATGCAAAATCTAGCGTTGTGGAAAAAGCTAGCGTGGTTATTGGAAAGTGTTTTTAAGCTCATGATTTGTCCTTTTAAAATGAATTGTTGTATGTTAAGTGTTGCTTTCCTTGTTTCTAGAACATAAATGCACGTACTCGGGAGATGAAATACTGTTCCAACCTAAACTGTCAATTGATACATACCTTTCATGGAATCAGTGCTTGACAAAGGGGCATCTCTTTTTCCTCAAAGAAACCAATGCAAAATAATCTTTTTGAAGGTGGGGGTCGAAAGAGTAATTGTTCCCAGGCAAAATAAATACATAAAAAACTCGAACTAAGGCTGTCAAACACCCAGTATATTAGGGATAACTCTAAAGACATTTCATACTCCATAACAGACGAGTATTTGGGTCATAAATATTCTCGGTGGAGACGTTAGAAGACGTGAGATCACTTTTCTACCGTGAAGTCTCAGCACTGTGTTTTTCGTGTGTATTTTTGTAGTCTGGTTTACCACACAATTCATTTAAGGTTACAAACACCAGGATGGAATGGAATACAAGTGCTGAAAAAGATACACATGGAAATGGGAACGAGTTCCATTCAAATTGTGACGAGGGACGGGTGTTTTTTTTTTTTTAAACGCTAGGAAGGGTGAACACAATGTCTCCAGTGTCAGTGCGAGGTTTAGTAGGGCGGGCTTATTTTGTGAACTGTGTTTGTTCCCTTCCATTAAAGTCCGGCTGTTCCCAATATCCGGTTACGATACTACTTGCATGTCACCTTCTTTCTAGTGATAGTTTTCCTTGTACAAATAATTTTTACATGTGATATAGCTGAAGCTAAGCTAAACCAAGACTATAAGTCCCAGGATGCACTGTAGTGGTAATTGAGAGGCTAGGACTGGAAACAGTGTCACACTGACGTGGCGCATGAGACATTTACCCCAGGATGCAGCCGAGGGGCAAAGTAAGCCATGAGCATTACATCCTTTGCAGCTTCTTTGATTTTTGTGAATATCTCTACAAACTTGATGGACCGTGCATGCTCCATACCCTGGTGGTATGTCAACTCTCTGGCGGGTGCTATCAGTACAGATGTTTTTTGTTGCTGTATCAAACACAGTTAGGGGCCATTCCTAAGAATGACTGGAGAGTTCTTATTTTTTTGGCAGTTGTGTGTTGATGAGTACTTGCTCTTTGCTATGGTTAGGATTAATACCTTTCGCTGTAAAAAAACAAACCAGCATTGGCATGGCCAATAGGTCTCGCATTTGAGACCTTATTAGTATTTAGTTATGCAGCACAATGTCCTTGGTGCAACAGCATCAACTGTTGCGTGGCTAAACACTTATAAGGTCCCAAAGGCGAGACCTATTGGCTGTGCCAATGCTTGTTAATGTGAGTGATCAGCACATTGTCTACCCCACTGACTCGCTAAATTATGGGTACTCACAAACATTTTCCCAGGGGCCAAAAAGCATGGTCTGTGTATTGTGGCAGAGGGCTGCATCGAAGCCAGCAGTGCTGGGATGGGACTGTGGAAGTTGGGCGTGGGAGAAACGATGCATGTATGTAGTGTGTACTGTGAGTCTTAGTTATTTTAAGGAGTTTCATTCCATACTGCTGTAGTGTGTTTTATCTAGGTACCTGAATCAATATCCTATTCTTTGCCCTTGTCCGGTTATAAATCAATAATATCCCTGCAAACGGCACAGAAACCTTTTTTCATAATTCGGTCATAGCGCATGCTGTCACAATTAAGCAAGCCTATTCCTCCAGCCCCCTAGAAAGCCCGCCGAGTTCTTAAACAAATCCAAACCTCCAGCTAACCTGGAAAATCCCCTCTGCTATTGTTTTGATTTCGTCCGAGAACTCCTGTAATACTGTAAGAACGACCAGTTCTTAATGACATCTTTGTTGACGTCTTATGTCCATCCTTACGTCAAACCCGGCACCTTTCAGGTACAAATATACCAGCGCTGCCTTAAGCAAACACACGGTGGTGGTGAATCTGGAGCAGCGACTACTTGCCGAGAGGCCAGCTGATGAGAGCCCACGGACGCTGCCCCTCCCTTTTGACGCGCTGAGAGAGACTCTGTCTTTTCTCCTGCCGAGAAATCCAGCTTCCGGCGCTTCCAGCTTGCCCTTGCGGGTGAACTGGGATATCGAGTTCTGAGAGAGAGATACCAGCCCTCCTGCCTTCAAATCCCCAGGTACTGAACTGACTAAACCCTTACAGAGAATTTTTGAGTCAGATTCTTGGCAAACCAAACTTAACTTAAACTGCTACTTACTACTCCCTCCCATGTATTAGGTTTAGGTCAGGTACACCGGGGTAGGCATAGTTAGAAGCACCAGTTGAGTACGATTAGTCAAATGTATATATGTATGTATGTATCTATTTTATCCATTTTAAAGTATCATATGGCTAAGAAACCATATCAATGCTTTTATAGTATTATTTCATAATCCTGCTTTTACTGTATGCACTTTACTTAACTATAAGTATTGCAATTGTAGCAATTCATTTCTCTTGTAGGAGAAAAGAGACTGCTCAATAAATAACACCTTTTATTGAAAACCCCTGTCTCTTCTTTTCTCTGCAATCTGGTGAAACTAAGTACGCACGTATTGACTGAGTAAAATAGCTGTCTTTTGTTTTCACACGACTCTAGAGATATACTCTTAATCAGGGAGAGCAAAGTTGTCATGTTCTATGGTTGTCAGAAACTAAATCCCTTCTTGTCTATCCAGGGAGGTTAAACTCCTCCTCGCTTATTCGAGAAAGTTTCTAGTGAACTCTGAGCTAGCTGGCAAAAACTTAAGTCTAATATCGTCAGTGAAAGACCTAGTTAACCTCTGTCCTACGTCTATATTACTGAAGATATTATTCCAATGCGCAGAGCCTATTGGGAATATAGGAACTACACTACATGGCGCCCAACGGTTTGGTAAGGCGATAAATCTAACGCAAGACATTAGAGTAACTCAGTCGTGCTTTTTCAAACAGACCCTTTCTCCCGTAAATACTCCAAAGACGTCTGGAGTGGGTCAAAGGTTAAAATCCGCCGGAACTTAGTAGAAAGAGATTTCTATGTATAGTTTTTGGTTTATTCAACGTTGAAGGATACAGTGTTCCAAAATATTGTGCACCTAATCTTTATTTCCTTGGAAACCTGATCTGCAACAAAAACGTTATTGTCAGTAAAAATGTCAGACAATAAAGAAGAAAGGGAGGCAGCTAGAATAGCAGCTCAACTCCTAGCGGATGACACAAGTCTCCTACAGCAAGACCCGGGTGCAATACTCATCCCGGTCAGCATAAGAAAAACTATAACTATTAAACTAATAGAAAATGGACTAACATCGAGAGGTGGTACAGTCATATTCGTAATTGAGGCACATGAATATCGGCAGACAGAGGTATTCTATTCATGGATAAACTTTCCAGCAGCAAAAGCTGTCACACATGAGTTCCACTATTACAAAATAGAGGAACCACCGGATGAGTACACTCCTTTCGAGGAGGTGGAAATACCATTAAAATACCAAGAGCACCAGCTCTGGTTTAAAGGCGCCCTAAAACATAATAATCACATCACCAGGCTCGGTCCACTAGGTAGACCAGGAGCAACGTGGCCGGTTCTAGCCGGTTACACACCACATCCAGACATTGAAAAAATGTCAATACCAGAACTTTTGGCACAGCTAAAACAACTGATTAAAATTCATAGACAATTAGTCCAATATGTAATGCGGACTAAAACAGTCCAACCAGCTATTAACATTCCACAGCTGACCCCTCATCAGGGGAACACAAATAAAATCACACCACAGAACATACAGTCGTGTCTGGGTAAAGTACCCGCAAAACGGGAACAAATTCCATTCTGGTTAGCACAAAAATCACTCAAATAGAGGCAGTATTTCCGGATACTACCCCTACTGAGAAACACAGAATTCTGACTATCTGTCTTCCAATGGGGATCGCACCACATGTGGAGGACTGTGACACTTGGGACACAGTCTTTGCTTCCATTTACACAAAAACACATGGTGTTCCGTCCATGGCGATAATACCAGATGTGCTAAGACAAATTTAAAATGAATACGGTCCAGAACCTGCTTTAACTCTGGGTATGAAATTACTGAAAGACTTCAAGCAGGTATCGGCTATATTACTAGCCAACATAAAAGGGGAAGCAGCATCTGTGGCGATCCGCCAGAAGTTGAAAGAAACAGATATAGCAGAACAACCATTTGAACTTGCCAGAATCATAGAGAAATCCTATGAAGAACTAGGAAGAGATAGTTTGGGTGGCAAACCAGTGAAACCACAACTAACTGAAAATCCTGAAAAGGTATTTATTAAAAATAATCTGAACACTCAAAAAAAGAGCTGGGGTGGAAATAAACAATCCACTCCCAAAGAAAAAAGATTCCAGTCAAGATGAAGGTCTCCTCTGCGGAGAGAAAGATCTCCGGACCAAGGACACATGTCTCCCCCGAGGGAGCCCTCTGAGAAAAGATACAACCTTAGAAATAGGGATAATTTGAAGAAACCTGATAGATATCAAGATATTGATACACGTCCCTCTCGATCTTTTCAGACTTCCTCGCAGAAATCGGAAAGAAGAGGACGTTCAGAACACAGGGAAGAGCACGTCGAGTCCAAAGACAAGGAACCTGCTCATCAAAGTAAAATATTACAATTTCCAAAAAAGAAGGTAGCCAGTATTAAAGTAATCAAACATGCCGAAGATACTGAGGACACAGCTGAAAAACGGAGAGTGGGCTCAGACAATGCTAGACAGCGCAGCAGAAGTGAGCATAGCTCGCAAGATCCTGATGAATCATCTGGAGACAGTGGACACGAATGAATATATTCGGTGCACAGACATATCATCGACTACAAAATATCGTTTGGACATAATATCGACTCCAAAATATCGTTTGGACATAATATCGACTCCAAAATATCGTTTGGAGAAAATATCGACAGGACAGAATATCGACAGCCAAAATATCGTTTTTAAGGTAAGTGAAGTAATATCGTTTTTAAGGTAAGTGAAGTAATATCGTTTTTATTTTTAGGGTTCAGGGTCAGTTTTGGGTTTTTGGGTAAAGGGGTATTTTTAGGGTTCAGGGTCAGTTTTGGGTTTTTGGGTAAAGGGGTATTTTTAGGGTTCAGGGTCAGTTTTCAGTTTTTGGGCAAAGGGGTATTTTTAGGGTTCAGGGTCAGTTTTCAGTTTTTGGGCAAAGGGGTATTTTTAGGGTTCAGGGTCAGTTTTCAGTTTTTGGGTAAAGGGGTATTTTAGGGTTCAGGGTCAGTTCAGTTTTTGGGTAAAGGGGTATTTTTAGGGTTCAGGGTCAGTTTTCAGTTTTTGGGTAAAGGGGTATTTTTAGGGTTCAGGGTCAGTTTTCAGTTTTTGGGTATTATTTTATTATATTTTATTACTATATATATATGTTTAATAAATATGAAATAAAAAAATATTTATTTAACTTTCATTAATTATTTAATTATTATAAGTTAATTTAAGTAATTTTAAGTATATTTTAGTAATTAATTATTAATATTAATTTAATTTAACACTGTTTTTAGTAAATACGATATTTTTTACAACTATATTTTTGTAAACGATATTTTTAACTCGATATTTTTGTACTTACCTGTTTGTAGATAGAAACTCGATATTTTGACCGTCGATATTTTCTCAACGATATTTTTGATGGTCGATATTCTGTCCGTCGATATTCTTTCAGTGATCCAATATATTCAGGTGGAAACTGCAGATACCAGAATTAGCAAACCTCATAAAATATACGAAATAACATTACGTATAGAGGGAGATAAGACTAGGAAAATAAGGGGTCTATTTTGGGATAACCTCTCCAAAGGCTATGACATCCTTTTAGCTGAAAAAGACTGGCCACCAGAGTTTGTCAGGGAGGGCCCTCATGGCGAAGAAATGATTATGCCTGCCTTCTCAAATCACATTCCAATACATAAAAAATATACACTTGCAAGAAAGTGGGCAGTAGCCCAGGCTCCTGCATTATATAAAAACCATGTAGGATGGGATGAGGACTCACCACCTCACAAAATCCAGTTAAAATCACAACCAACTGCACAGAGGCAGTACCCAATTAAGCAAGAAGCTAAAAAACAGGTCAGGGAGATCTTAGATCAACTTGAATACCAGGGGGTGATTGAAACTTGCACCTCACAAATGAACAATCCTTTGTTTCCTGTCTCCAAGCCAGACGATTCATTTCGTCTAGTTTTGGACTACAAACACCTTAACTCATGTTGTAAAACCTTTGCAGTACAAAACTCACACAGTGCAGCACTAATGAATAACATAGTGCGCAAAAAATACAAAACAACATTAGACATCTCTAATGGTTTCTTTTGTCAAAACATAGCACCTGAAAGCAGATATTTGACCGCTTTCTCAATAAATGGCTCGCAGTAAATTTCTGTCGTTTGCCCCAGGGGTTCAAGAACAGACCAGGATTATTCTCAGCAAGAGTAACAGAGTTCCTACAAATGTATGATGATGAGACATTATCTTATGTCGATGACATCTATCTAACAGATGATGACTTGGATACTCACTTGAAAAGAGTGAACACCATAATACTTGGGTTCGCAGCAGAGGGTTACAAATTCAACTTCAAAAAGTCAAGAATTGCCCATCTAACTGTCCTGTTTTTAGGATATGAATTATCAAGTGAAGGCAAAAGCCTGGCAGACAATTTCTTAGAGAAATGCGCTGTAATCCAAGCACCAAGAACGCTGAGAAACTTACAATCAATTCTAGGTTTCCTCAATTTCGGAAGAACTTACATTATAAATTATGCAGAGAGGGTTAAACCTCTCTATGACCTAATAAATCCAGATTTTAAAACAATCAATTTGACTCAAAAACACACAGAAATTTTGAGATCATTGCAAACAGACATGTTAGCAAAAACAAAATTGCAAACACGCGATAACACACGCAACCTTGTGATTCGAGTCATCCCAGGAAGATGCAGATTCACATACCTAACCTCTAATAAAGGAGAAACGGTACCAATAGCATACAAATCTCACTTGTACACAGAAGCTGAGAAAACATTCAGCATTAATGAAAACATTGTTCATGCGGTTCAAACAGCTGTAGCAAAAGAAAGAGACCAAGCTGATGGCAGACAGATTACTGTTAGAACAGCAGAATCAGCCTTTGAGGCATTAACAAGCCCATGTAATTTACCTACTGTGGCATTAAATTCAAAATGGATACAATGGGAAAATTCTCTTGCTACAGACCGAGTGAAATACTATTTTGACCCAGAAATGAAAAAATTAAAAAATCTAGAATATGAAAGAGAATATCCTCTGCCTAGCGACATTCTGCCCATACAACTTTACGCCTGCGTAATATACACAAACAGTTATGCAGTACCCTCAGTTTGGGGAAAACAAGCCTACAACGCTACATGCGAGGTTGTCAAATGCCGGTGGCGCGGACGTAAATTAATGCCACTAGTAACAATGTCACAATCTGTAAAAGACAATTCAGGTAATCAAACTGAATTAATAGCTTTAAAAATGGCGCTCGATATTGCCGATCGCGAATTCCCGACACTAATAGTGTGCGATTCGCATTCCTGCGTCAAATCATACAACGAAAACTTGCAGAAATGGGTTGAAAACGGTTACAAAGATGACACAGGTGCCACAATAAAGCAAAAATCGCTTTGGGAACAAGTAGTTTGTTTACAAAAGGAACTACAAAAGACTCACGTGATACATACACTGAGTCATCAGCGTGATGGCGTTCACGTTTCAGGGAATTCATTGGCTGAGACAGCCACGGCGGAAGCAACTAAGTCGGCTTCCGTAGCTACAAAAAAGCGTTCAGGAAAATACATAGACGGGGAAACGATGCTGGCGGTAAAAACATCATCAAAAGGCGACTGTTCAGCGTTACCTGTCAACTATCCACTCAATTATACATACATAATCGATGCAAACTCCGTTCCTTTTGCTCGAATCCCTGGAGTGGGGGATAGGGTAATTCCAAACAGGAACAGGAGAGGCTTCTTAATACAAGAAGCACATATGGGATTAGGTTTAAGGCATCAGATGATCAAAGAATCTTTGACAGAATTAAAATCAGAATACTGGTGGCCGGGGATGAGCGTGGATAATCACAAATTTTTGAAAATTTTTGAAAACTGCAACAGAGATCGCAGTGGCGAACCGGCCGAAGTAGTGCCAGAACACATAATAGAAAGTATAAAGCGATCTATTCGCATGATTAAACAGGAAACATGCATCCCAATGTATATTATTTAAGACTAAATTCACTTAAAAATGTAGACCCCCAACTCTCGGCTGACGTCTGAACTGTTATAACAAGATTTGCGAGTCTATAGCGGCATGGACGCAATTGGCATGCTACATTCTGACCAGGGTCCTGCTTTTAGCTCTCGAGCTTATAAGGATGCCATGACCAGCATGGGCATTGCATTGCGGGAATCTTATCACTTCCTTCCTGATGGAAATGGGATGGTGGAAAGAAAAAACCGAGACATAGAGCAATCTATAACTGCAAAGGTATTAGGTTCGGGTGTTGGGTGGGTCAAACATTTAATAAGTGTCCAACGTAGTCTTAATAATCTGCCAAGAAATTCTCTAGAAGGTCTCAGTCCGTACGAACTATTGTTTGGGACTAGAATGCTAATCCAGGACCTCGATAGTAAAACTTCAGTGGTGTAAGAAAAAAGCTTTGATATCAAAGATCGTTTGGCTATTTTACTGTACTTAAATGAAAAAAGAAAAAACCTGAGCAACATAAAGTTGAAACAACAGCCAACAGCCACTGAAGAGAAACCACCTGTCCAAGCAAGGCCTGTCTGGATTCCAAAGATTGGGGATCTGTTCAGAGAGAAAATAGCGGTGAAGAAGGAATTTGGGCCTTCTTACAGAAAATCAGTACCTGTCTTAGCTGTCAACGGAACAAGATCAGTTGTACTACCGCCCCTTGCTGGTAAAAAGGAGAACCGAGTTGTATCCATCGACCTGGTTAAATCACAATCATGTGGCCAATAACAAGTAGTAGGCCAAGTGGACTCCCAAGAAGGAGCAGAACACCAAAGTTTGCTACAAATCAAGAGGTTCAAACTGAAAGACTAATCACATTTGATAAACCTACAGTGAATCAACAAGGACTATGCAACAAAGCCATGGAACTTAAACCTCTTGAAACCCAAATCGCAATAATGCATCAAGAAACACCAGTCTACAATGACGTAGCCACAGACTATGCTAATGGAACAAAGAAAATTCCGAAAGCAAAAAGAAATCCAGAAACAATTGAAACCATTGACAGAACTGCATCAGGCTACTTCATCAATTTCGATGACTTTTCTGAGGATCCGAGTGAACCTGAGGAACACGCGACATCAACTTCAACTTTTAAAGACAAGGCTAAAGAACTTTTTCATCAACTAAAAGCAACCTATCTGATTTCTCCATGGATTGAATTTTGGGTGGTACTAGGTGTACTTTTCCTCCTGCTTTGGCTCATCATGGTACTATGCTTGGGACATTTCATTGAGGGGAAATATGTTAAAATGAACACAGCAAGCCAGAAAATCAACTTAGTCCTAAAACGACACAAGTCTTCACACATCGAGAAAAGAGAACTTTTTTCAGTGAAGTTCACAGCCAATCCATTACCCGGTGGGGTAGCATGGGACAAAACTGATTACGAAATCTATGGCCCGGTCGAGCTCTTGAAGTATCCTCATCAATTCAAGGTTTCATTAAGTGACTTTGTAAAACCGAGCACATTTTCTGATGATTGGGACTTTGAAAGTATTAATGATATGATGTCCGACCTAGTTATGTCAGCTAAATTTACTGAACATGATTATTTACAGGGTTCATCAAATTATGATCAGATGTACTGTTAAAACCACTATGGTAATAATTATTTGCATAAATCTGCTCAACCTAGAAATGTTTTTAATTATAATCAATGGGAACATTGTGCAACTCCACCAAAAGGCAGCTCGAAAACATTCTATGAGAAATTTCCATACTTCTCAGGGTTTAACACAAGTAATGCAGAAACACTTTATTTCAAACTGCTAAATAAGACAGGAATGAAAACCATGCTGACAAACACAAAATTAATCTATTAAGTTTAAGTTTAAAATATTTGTCAAGCGCAACGTACACCTAGACGGTTTCTTGGCGCTAATGTAGCAGGCAGCCAGCTGAGCAAGAACAGTCGCTAGGACATCAACTGGAGAGGCAGACAGGGCTTATGAGAGAAAAGCCTGAGAAAATAAAAAGGTCTTCAGTGCCTTGCGGAAACTGGAATACTGAGTGAGGGATCTAAGATGGAAGGGGAGAGAATTCCAGAAAATTGGGGCGAGAGTAGAAAATTTGGAGCCACCCTGTTTTTTTTTCCGGTAGCGGGGTACTGCTAAAAGAAGTTGTGCCGAGGAGCGGAGGTCTCTGCCCGGGACATAGGCCTTGATGGCAGAAGATATGAAAAAGGGGGCCTGGCCTGGAACGCCATGCAGCCTAATTTGAATAAGGCGCGTTCCCGCACGGGGAGCCAGTGGAGGGTTTTCAGGAGGGGGGAGGTATGGTGGAATTTGGGGAGACCAAAGGCCAGGCGGGCAGCCTGGTTCTGCACTAATTGCAGTTTACGCAGGCTGTACTGAGGGATGCCATTGAACAAAATGTTCCCGTAGTCCAGGCGGGACAGGACCAGTGCGGACATAATTAGTTTGAGTGCAGAGAAAGAAAAGAAACGAGAGATGGAGCGGATAGTACGAAGAGTAAGAAAGCAAGACGAAACCACCGAACCAATCTGGGAGTGCAAAGTGAGTTTATCATTTAGCTTGATGCCTAGAGTCTTAACAGAGGAAGCAGGGGTGGGAGGAGAACCAAAGGAGGTGGGCCAAAAGAGAGAATTCCAGGGACTGGAACAACCACCCGTCACCACAAGTTCCGTTTTATCGGGATTGAGTTTCAGGTGGTTGAAATTCATCCAGTCCCTGATGAAAGATAGAATAGATTGGAAATTAGAGATAGAATCAGGGGTAGAAGATAGATTGAAGATGAGCTGGAGGTCATCGGCATAGTTATATACCGTGACCTCCAGCTGCTGTAGGGCAAAGATAAGAGGAGCGATATAAAGATTGAACAGTAAAGGAGAGAGAGAAGAGCCCTGAGGAACACCGCACTGGACCTGACAGGGGGTAGCTGAAAACTCCCCGAGGTGGACCGCCTGGGTCCGGTCCCTCAAAAAAGATGAAAGCCAGATAAGGGCTGAGCCTCCTATGCCCGCCGCCTTGACACGGGAAAGCAAGATGGAATGATCCACCGTGTCAAAAGCGGCGGACAAATCAAGGAGGACCAGCGCCTGAGATCTGCCCATGTCCATACCCTCTCGGAGGGTGTCTAATACAGACACCACCACTGACTCTGTCGAGTGCTTAGGCCGAAACCCAGCCTGACACGGAGCCAGCCTCCCATTCTCCTCGGCAAAGGAGCTGAGCACAGATGTAACATGTCGCTCAAGCACCTTCGCCAGGAAGGGGAGAAGGGAGATAGGGCGATAGTTGGCCATCACCGAGGGGTCGGCTCCTGGCTTTTTCAAAATAGGGACAATAGAAGCAGCTTTTAGCGATGGAGTGACAACCCCTCGGGCCAGTGAGTCGTTAAGGAAGCCCAGAGGAGGCAGGGAGCAGACAGTATAGACCTGCCGTAGGATATGTGCCGGGCATATGTCGGAAGGGGAACCGGATTTAATTTTATTCAGAAACATTTTTTTGAAAAAATGAATACATTTGGTTATGATTTCTGGAACAATAATATTGAAACGAAAACCATCTGGGGTACTAAAGATTGGCAGGTCCAAGGTATAGAATCATTATTTAGAGCCTGCATGATCCCAGAACAAATTATATTTTTGAATGACACAATTCAACAGACAACCTGTCTTGGCCTAGCCAAAATAAAAGACTTGAATAAACCGTCTACTCCAAAACCAACACCTGACAGTAATAACACTACAGATGTTGAGATAGACGTATCCCATATTTTTAACCAAAACAGAACACATCCTGATTGGAAGAAATGGTTGATCTGGCCCACAGACACAAATAACTGTCAAGATAGATTCCTGAACAAAATACAGGGGTTAAAAATGTCCAGGCCAGACCCTAGATACCTCCCAGCGACAACATCCAGGGATTGTAACAACATACAGTGTGGGTAAACTCTGCCTTGAATGGCTACCAACATCCACACTGGCAGAAATTAAGAAACACTTGACTTTACTTAAAGAAGGTGCTGACTTGCGTGATTTCATTATGGGACCACGCAAACAGCGTCAAAAACGTTTCATAGCGGCCTCTATATATGCAGCTTACAACGAAGCTTGGAAAGTAACTCAAATTAAGACAGCAGAAACAATACGGGAAATTGACGTATTAATTTGGAAAAATCACTTTCTGTTGTGGACAATGGGTTAATGACTCTGTCTTCCAGAATATATTCACTGGACAGTATTGTATCATCTGCAATCGATATAATAGAGCAGGACTTACTGATGTTGCAACACGGTCAGTCTCAATTGCGTTCTATTGTACAGCTTGGCTGGACGTTACAAAATCTGCGTTCAGGCTACGTGCCTTGGCGTTTAATCAACATAACGTCATTATTCTCTATCTATAACCTTACTGATACTCAAATCAGCTTGGCACAAAAGGGAGCAGAGTATACAATTCTGAGCATTGAAAAACTCGAGAGATTACCATTGACAATGTCAGAACGACCTGTCATTGAATGGATAATACATGGGATAATAACTATTCCGATAACGACTTTCAAATTTCAATACTGCCAAAAGTATATACAGGCAGGCCAGTATGAAAGGTTGGGTAAAGGATACATTAAGTCAACATGGAAATTACCTTACACACACACACATGTTATAGTGAAAAAGGACAGAGTGTATTTCTTAGTGGTAATAATTGTGAAAAATCACTAAGTGGTATACTTCTGTGTCAGGGCATAAATTTGCATGGGCCCTGTGAGGGGACTTCTAATAACCTTTCATGTCACCAGCTTGGCACACCTGCAACTCGAATAGAGCTATTCTTTAGACGGCTTTCTAACGGGAGCTACATTCTAATTGTGGATCACAGATGTTGTGGCCTAGTGCCAGGAAAAGCTTATCTAGTTAGTGTAAGTTCCATGGTCACCTGCTGTGAGCGAGTATTGTTTCCAAACGACACTCCAGACAGGGAGTGAAAAATTTGGCCCAGTTTGAATATCTCTTCTATTCGAATTGATACTTTAAGCAGAATGAAGACTGTGCTTCTACAGACGCCAGTTCACTTGACGTCATCAAAAGAAACGTATGATCTCCAAGTTGCAAGGACAACGACAGAGATACATGCATTATTATTAACAAATTGCCCCCTACACTTCGCAGAAATGCTAAACGAAATCTTAAACATTTCTGATACGAATGGTATCGCGAGTGTATTTAAGACAGTTTTTTCGGGACTGTTAACACCCTTAAAAAGCAGTCCTGGGTATTTTTACTAATTTTGTCCATTCTGTTTTTGGCGGTCTTCCACTCCTGTTGGGACTCGTAGCAGGCATCTTATTTTTGCTACTGCTGCTTCGTTATGGCAAGCCATGTCACAGACAAAACTCCAGCAACAATGGAAGATACGATCCTAGCTATACGCTATCGGGACCGCATAACTAAAGTCCTTGGATTAGCCCGGCTAAGAGATCTAAATATGACCTGGTTTCTTTCATTCAGACCCATCTGGCAGAATTGTATCTTACCTGTGTTAAGATGTTTGCTATGCGGAGAAGAATGCGTGTTAGATATCTGTCTTACACTACAATCAGAAGTACCATTGGATACAGATACCTTGCTCAGTCCAGTAAAGGCTCATGCATCGTGTTGTCCCCAGCGGTTACCCATCCTGATGACGGCATTCGTTGAGACTTCACCACTGCGATTAAAGGGTAGTGAAGTACGAGATGAGAGCAGCATCAACCAGGTACGACCTTCTGTAAGCAATGCTGATCAAAACATCGTTGAAAGCAATCATGCTCAAGATTGCATGGTAGCGACGTTTTCCAACTTGGTTGAACTTTCACCTGAGGCAGTAGACTGTTTTTTTGAAAGTCTGTCTGAAATTATGTTTTCCCCCGAACAAAGAGAATAACTTTAAGCAAACGAACACACAGCGTTCCCTGAACTCTGCATTTGGCCTTCAGTTTTAAAAAACTAAAACTACTGGGACTATTTGGAACTTTCTTTCTCCCCTGAAAACGAAACTATTTTTTCCCCGATTCCAAAATATTTTTTTTTTTTTGGCACTCATCCTCTGCTTAAAGTAGAACTATTCTTAGAGAACAGTGCTTCTATTTTTAGGAACTCTAGAGACGGTATGTTACCTCAGCCTCTAGCATACTTACATAAACTGTATTTATATGTGATGGAATGGTCTCGCATTTTTTTTTCTGTATTAAGAACCATTTCATGTGTAATTTTCGAAAATCATTCATGCTACGATATATGTGCATCCTTTGTTTGAATGATTACACTGCTTGAAAGCATACAGTACCTTTACTCATTTTTCGTGT
The DNA here is from genome assembly GCF_964261635.1 of Lissotriton helveticus. Lineage (NCBI taxonomy): Eukaryota > Metazoa > Chordata > Amphibia > Caudata > Salamandridae > Lissotriton > Lissotriton helveticus. The sequence goes on along the minus strand of NC_136057.1, from coordinate 186,999,657 downwards.
ATTTCGCATATACCATTTCTGATGCAAAATAATGTATTTTGGGGTGGATCGGTATACACATGCACTGTTAGATATGTTTACTATTGCTTAGTTTTAGTAAATATGGACATGAATTTGTGGAGTGGGTGTAGTGTGTTTTATCTAGGTACCTGAATCAATATCCTATTCTTTGCCCTTGTCCGGTTATAAATCAATAATATCCCTGCAAACGGCACAGAAACCCTTTTTCATAATTCGGTCATAGCGCATGCTGTCACATTAAGCAAGCCTATTCCTCCAGCCCCCTAGAAAGCACACCGAGTTCTTAAACAAATCCAAACCTCCAGCTAACCTGGGAAATCCCCTCTGCTATTGTTTTGATTTCGTCCGAGAACTCATGTAATACTGTAAGAACGACCAGTTCTTAATGACATCTTTATTGACGTCTTATGTCCATCCTTACGTCAAACCCGGCACCTTTCAGGTATAAATATACCAACGCTGCCTTAAGCAAACACACGGTGGTGGTGAATCTGGAGCAGCGACTACTTGCCGAGAGCCCAGCTGATGAGAGCCCACGGACGCTGGCCCTCCCTTTTGACGCGCTGAGAGAGACGCTGTCTTTTCTCCTGCCGAGAAATCCAGCTTCCGGCGCTTCCAGCGCTTCCAGCTTGCCCTTGTGGGTGAACTGGGATATCGAGTTCTGAGAGAGAGATACCAGCCCTCCTGCCTTCAAATCCCCAGGTACTGAACTGACTAAACCCTTACAGAGAATTCTTGAGTCAGATTATTGGCAAACCAAACTTAACTTAAACTGCTACTTACTACTCCCTCCCATGTATTAGGCTTAGGTCAGGTACACCGGGGTAGGCATAGTTAGAAGCACCAGTTGAGTACGATTAGTCAAATGTATATATGTATGTATCTATTTTATCCATTTTAAAGTATCATATGGCTAAGAAACCATATCAATGCTTTTACAGTATTATTTCATAATCCTGCTTTTACTGTATGCACTTTACTTAACTATAAGTATTGCAATTGTAGCGATTCATTTCTCTTGTAGGAGAAAAGAGACTGCTCAATAAATAACACCTTTTATTGAAAACGCCCGTCTCCTTTTCTCTGCAATCTGGTGAAACTAAGTACGCACGTATTGACTGAGTAAAATAGCTGTCTTTTGTTTTCACACAACTCTAGAGATATACTCTTAATCAGGGAGAGCAAAGTTGTCATGTCCTATGGTTGTCAGAAACTAAATCCCTTCTTGTCTATCCAGGGAGGTTAAACTCCTCCTCGCTTATTCGAGAAAGTTTCTAGTGAACTCTGAGCTAGCTGGCAAAAACTTAAGTCTAATATCGTCAGTGAAAGACCTAGTTAACCTCTGTCCTACGTCTATATTACTGAAGATATTATTCCAATGCGCAGAGCCTATTGGGAATATAGGAACTACTCTACACTGCCCTCTAAATTAAGCTCTTAGTCTCTGCAATAGAGACATAGATTTGACTATATGGTGTTATGCTGCATCTGAGGGTGCTATTCCTCTGCCTCACCTTGGTGTGAGCCTTCTCTGCCGGCTATTGCTATCTCTGGCAAGTCAAGTGCACAAAGGTAGTAACTTGATTATTGAATTAAAATAAAAGAGAATCTTAAGCCTCAAAATATTCATATTCCTTTTGTCTCTTATCTGATAACAGTAAGAGTACTTAGACTCAGGCACGGATAAGGTTGCAAGTGCATAAAATAAATCATGACAAAGGCCAACATGGTGCATAATTCACTGAGGTGTGCACTCGCAGACAAAAACACCCATACTCCACCGCTTGACATGGGCCACTGGAAAAGTTAGCCATCTCACAATGAGGCTTGGCATTTAATCCTCGCTTTACCAAAATATGCTAGTAGTCAAATCTATATTTAAAGTCTAGTAGTCTCTGAGTTTTAACCATCGGAATCACTCAAAACCCAGTTGTTGTGTAATGTCCCAGATGGAAACTATATAATCAGACAGAAGTTTCCTTTCAATGTTTTTCTATTATTAATCTCTGCCTCTGCTAGTGACAAATAATGTGCTCCTGGTTAATCACTTATAAACATATTTCTCAGCTCCTTTTTCTTCAACAGAGGTACAAAAAGCTTTTAATGAACGAAACACTGGTAGTAAGTATGTGATGACAAAACTGAGCTGAATTCTTTGGTGATGGTCAAAATATATGAAAACGCAGGGAGGGCCAGAGGAGGTTTAAATACCCGCAGGGGTTGACTCCCCTACTCGGAAACCAACAATACAAAAGAAAAACCCCAGGGTCTCTAAGATGAGTAAGAATGCTACTGGAGTGTCCCTTTCAAAGGACGGTTTCCCTCACCCGCCTGAAGGTGCAATGCTTCATCATAGGGCAATCTCCTCGCATTAGGAACCTAGTCATAATGAGAGCTACAACCCCTTCTCTGAGAGGGAGGAGCTCAGAGATGTTTTATGGTAGAAAGAGGTATACTAAATACCTTAGATGAGTTCAGTGTGATGAGGGGTGCAGAGCAAAGTGAGTGTGAAGTGTAACTATCTCAAGGGTACGCAATAGACTTTATTGGGGTGCTCCTGGACCAGGATAAAAAAACAAGTAATAGCAAAAGGCAAATAAGCCTGCCATGGAGTGAAAAATAGGTCGACATATTTCAGCCTAATACCCTCAACAGAGGTGTGGCAGCCTTCTTCAGGACCTTATGGAAGCTACTGCAAGGTATGTGTAGGCAACAGTGATAGAAAACAAAAGCAGATTTGTTATACACAGAACCAGTGGTTGAATTGGAAGTCCACTTATTCTGGGCTACGCTGGTGGATTTACCTGAATGAAACAATGTGTTTCAAAATGACTTATATTTTGTACAGCAAACTATAGCACTCATTCCGACATTCTAAGTTACAGGAACGTCCTGGAACTGAGTTAGGGCTACCACAATTATCAGTAACCTACATGTAAACACAAGTTTGTGCTATAAAGAAAGAATGCATGAGCTTACCTGCAAACGGCAGGTAACATGCCTCAACTTTACCTTGGAGCAAAACTCAAGGTAGCATCAAGTCCTACAAACATAAGAGGACACGTGCAAATCAATTTGTCAGGGGGCAACAAAGTAGATGAAACAGGTGACTCAATTGCAAACCACATCAATACCTCTACTGTATGAAAATAATCTTGCATTTAATTGTTAGCCTATAGTGGGAAGTCATGAACAACCTGCTGTTGTTTAGTAAAGAGACAAATGTGTAGATAGTATGACCCAAAGTGCGTGTTATCAATCATTGTCACACCAGGGCCCCTCATCATGTCTCAAAACAGCAGGGCATATGATAATCTTCCGCCCAGTTTACAGATGGAAAAAAGATGCCTGGAATCAATGCATCAATACAATGGGAATAACCACTCTACTCATTCTCATACAGGGGTAAAGCTGTTAGCAAGACCTATGCCTACTCTCTTGTGAAAGTGGTAAAGCGGTCTGGACTCTCATGTATATCTGGCCAGTGAAAATGAGCTATGTGGTGGTTAGAAATGTGCAGCTGATACCATCGCTTCAAGTATAGCACGTTTAGCTGGGTGCAAGACCCACAGTTGCAACATACCGGAGTTACAAAAAAACCCAAGGAGGACACATACCTTTTAGAATGATCTAGGTAAGCCCCAAAGGGTATTTTTTTTATTCACATTTACAGTCCTTGGTCTAATGTGCTCTAACTTTTCTTTTAAGTTCCCACTCTGTCTAAATGTGAAGAGTGGTTGTAGCAGGGACTGGGTCCCTGTATTCAGGATATGCCAATTCTTGTCGATTGATTTCTGAATCATGCCTGATGTGCTGCAGAAAGTGTTAACACAGACCAGTCGCTCTGTGGGCTCTTTTAGTGGTTGTATTTCTAAAAGAGCTTTACGGGTATTGTTTGTTGCACTTTGGCCTGATTTGTGTATCAGTGATGGTGTGTATTGACGTTCCAAAAGTTGGGAAGATAAGTTATCTGCGTGAACTTTGTATCACTGGACGTCTGAGCAGTTCTGTCGTAAGTATAGGAACCGTCCAAACTGAAGATTTTCCTTTAGTGACCTAGGGTGGTAACTCACGTACGCAAGCAGAACATTCCTGGCAATACGTTTTTTATACAGCTCTGTCTGCAAAGTTCACGAGGATGGATATATCCATAGGTCTAAAAATGGAAGGCATTCCTGGCTTCATTCACAAGTGAATTTCATGAAAGGATTGCACAAATTCAGTCATTGATGGAAAACAGTGATAGTCAGCATCACCATGCTAAATGACTAAAATGTCATTAATATAGTGCTTCAATTGAAGGATGTTAGAATGGTTGGAATTCTCAGGTATCAGAACTTCTCCTGTCTCAAACGAGTGCATCTAGAGGTTTGCTATAGTCGGGGCGAAGGCACTGCCCATCAAAGTCCCAGAGATTTGTAGGTACAAGCCATCCTCAAATTGAAAGAAGTTCTCTTTCATAGTTAGCGAGCTCAAGACGCGGACAATAGAGCACAAGACTACCATTAGGTGTAACAAGCAAGCCACTAAATTGACCACACACTATCTAGAGCAAGGTGATCAGGCAGATGATCTGTCATGGACTGTACTTGGCAAACCTTCTATCCCTCAATTTCTCTCCAATGTGGCACAGTGTCTGTTCGAGAGAGACTACGTAGTGACAGACAGGGTCTTAATGATGATCGCTTGTGGTCTGCTTTTTCATAGATGCATACACCATTATATGGTATGCACTTACTTTAAGATCATATTCTGAATAAACATCATTTCAGTAAATAACCCTCCCTTTTTTTTTTTACAAAACCCAGAGACTTGTTACCTAAACCATATATACTAGAAATAGCTGACTTACTTTACTACTGATGTATAACCTGGTTTCCGTTTTTCCCAAATCAGTTGGAAGCATTAACATGCAGCCCATATTTTTTAAGCACAGGCTTATGAGATCTCCCAGCATACAATCTAAGTGACGCGTCTCCATCTAAAATATCATGATCTGAGTACATGTCCTCTTTCGGCTCCCACTATGCAGGGGAATTGTTATAAGTCTATTTATCCAACCCGTGATTATGCGACTACATATCCGAGGATGTTGGTAGTTTGTAAATGGCTCTACCATTACCTCTCATGTAGCACATTAATTACACAGGAAGTACAGCTCCCAACAGTTCTGTAGTACGTGACTAGCCTTTTGATTGGACAATGAGTAAAGGTGCACGTGACATGCCTTTACGTCTTTTCACATTGCTGCCGTTGTCTCTGTAGGAGAGATATATGTAGGACCAGGCCCCTTGCCGCAAGTTATGCCTGCCTCAGCGCAATATGCGTAATTTGCCATAATTTCTAAAAGGTATGTGTCCTCCTTGGGGTCTTTTGTAACTGCAGTTTGTTATTACTGCAGGCCTTGCACGGCGGGTGTGTACTTGGCGCCCAACCAAACGGGCTGTACTTAAAGCGATGTTATCAGCAGCACATTTTTAACCGCCACACCGCTAATTCTCAATGGGCTACCCGTATAAACATGAGTGTCTAGACCGCCTTACCTCTTTCACAAGCGCATAGGCACGGGTCTTGCTAACCCATTGTATTGATGCATTGATTCCACGCATCATTTCTCCATCTGGCAAAACACAAAAACAGCACCAAAGCACACACAGTCCAATTTGCGTTTGTTGGTTCTTTTTCTTGTTAAGTTTCACCTTCTCAGTAGTAAAATCATGTCCAAACATGAACGGTACACAGTTCCTATTTAATTCTTGAGCACATCCCAGTACATCATTATTTAAAAACACCGCAGCCATTATTCTGCACTTGCTAGTAGTGCTGTTGATTTGCGCCAAAGGGGGTTGGGTGCTGGCACCACAACGGCACCACCGAGCGGAATAGACATTATATTGTGTTTACTTCTTTATTGCAGTAAACTGGGGGTAGATGTGCAGACATCAGTCATTGCCACCATACACTAGATTGTTTCTCCACCTGTAAACTAGACAGGAGACTATTGTATGTGCTGCTGTTTTTGAGACATTATGAGTGGCCATGGCGTGACAATGATTGATAACGCACACCTTGGATCATATAATCTACACATTTGTCTCTTTACTAATCAACAGCAGGTTTTTCAAGACTTCCCACTATGAGATAACAGTTTAATGCGTGATTATATTCATACAGTAGGGGTATTGATGTGGTTTGCAATTGAGTTGCCTATTTCATCTACTTTGTTGTCTCCTAACAACGTGATTTGCTCGTGTCTTCTTATGTTTGTAGGACTTGATTCTACCTTTAGTTTGAACCAAGGTGAAGTTGAGTCATGTTACCTGACGTTTGCAGGTAAGCTCATGCATTTTTTCTTGATAGCACAAAGTTGTGTTTAGGTGTTGGTTACTGATCATTGTGGTAGCCCTAACTCAGTTCCAGGACCTTCCTGTAACATAGCATGTCAAATGTGTATGCTATTTTGAAACATTGTTTCTTTCAGGTAAATCCACCAGTGTAGCCCTTACAAAGTGGACTTCCACCTCAACCACTAGTTCTGGATATGACAATTTGATTTTCATTTTCTTTCACCATTGTCTACACATACCTTGCAGTAGCTTCCATATGGTCCTGTAGAAGGCTGCCACACCTCTATTGAGAGTATTAGGCTGAAATATTTTGACCTATTTTTCAGTACATGGCAGGTTAAATTCCCTCCTGTTATAGTTTGGTTTTTAATCCTGGTCCAGGGCCACCCTAGTAAAGTATACTGTGTACCCTTTTACTTCACAATCACTTTGCTCTGCACCCCTCATCACACTCTGCTCATCTAAAGTATTTAGTATACCTCTTTCTACTGTAAAACATCCCTGAGCTTCTTCCTCTCAGAAAGGGGGTTGTATCCCGCATTATAACTTGTTTCATAATGCAAGGAGGTTAACCTATGATGAGGCATGCAACCTTTGGGTCGCTGAGGTAAACAGTCCTTGAAAAGGGACACTCCGGTAGTACTCTTTCTCATCTTGTAGACCCAGGGTTTTTTCTTTTGTGTTTTTGATAGTCAAATTATATCCTTACTATAGCTTTGTCCTCTTAAATACCATTATGTTATAGAGTGAAAGCTTGAACCAGGCAAGAGCCAGATGCCTGACTTTGGTTCAGCTCGAAAATCACTTGGATCCTCGGGCCAAAACAAGCTAAGCCTTCCGTGTGCCACCCACGCTTAAACTGCAAGCCCCAAGAATTCAAGACAAAGCACTAACTTGTCATGGTCAATGAAAAAGTGAAAGAGATACCCATCTACTTGCTGAATTGCACAGTCTGAAATTAGAAAACTTGGGCTCAATCTCGACTTTCCTGCTTGACCAAATTGTGTGATCCTAGGAAATTGTTTTGTTTTACTTTGGCTCCTTTTACTTCATTATCACCACATATGAGAGCACCTTCAAATACATGATTTCAGGTTGAGCGCTGCACAAAACCTCTTTTGTATGATTTGAAAAAATTATAATTTGTTCCATGTATAATAATAACCCTGGTTACACAAGATGGTTGGTGCACCTCCCTTTGCACCTCCTGTGAGTGTACCTCATAAGCACCTACCTGTCCACCTCTTCTGTTTGTACCTCATAAGCAGCTGGCTGTGTGTCTCTTCTGTTTGTACCTACCAGACGAGCTTCTGTAATGGAGCTTGTGATACCCCCTCTGCCACTCTTGGCTGCTTGACTATCACGCAATTCCCTGACATCTGCTGTGTGCATGCACTGTGTTGCTCCACTGCTTTGGCTAACAATGCACCCTGAGTTACCTTTGTTATATACTCCAATTTAGTTTCGTTATGTACTTCCTGAAGAGTTACCTTTGTTATACAGTTCTTGAAACTTCTTCTGTGGACACTGTTAAATCACCTCCTTTGCTGAGGTGTTCAACAGACCATTTAGTTAAATATCTGTGTGTGGTAAAATATCCCTTAGTAAGTTTCAATTATGTTAAAGAAGAGATGTCTTATACAGCCAGCAAAACATCATGTATTCACATTCCTTTACATTTGCATTTATTAATTTTATATCTCTTTAGATCCAACAGAAAATCAGCCTTGAATACATGGAAATATTATGGATATTGAAGATACTACTGTAAATCTGCAAAAACAATGAAACATTGAACTCCAGTATTCACAAAAATATCAGAGCAGTCCGAAACAGATGAACCTGAATATAAACTTACAGATCTTGGACAAACCAGTCACGAGCAATTCAGTGAACGTAAGAGTCTGAGCTGTGTACCTCCACTCCACGAGACTAAGAAATTACCTCTAGAATTTTAAAGAAACAACATCGATAAACTGCCTCCTGTATCAACAGATGTCCACTGCCAGCTTCGATCATGGGATCTGTATTGTGTGTTTACAGCAGTGCTTTACTTCCTAATCAAATCACCACTATTGAGTGCTGTAGGTGTAATGTAAACTCTTTGTGGCCAAACGACAGGAACTAGAGAAAATTACAACGGAGTGGAGCCAGACAACTGAAGTGTAAATGAAAGAGGAGTTCTGCCATCTAGAATACAGAGTGTAATCACAATTTTCACCAACCAGGAGAAGGAAGAATCTTTACCCCTAACTGTGCAAAACCATTATCCATTCTAAAGACCCGATTACCCAAAAGGAAGCCTTGGAAATATTATGAGTGTGACAGGTATTTGGTGAGCATTGTACTTTATTGTTAAACCGGAAAGAAACCTGCAAAATACCACACACATACATGTTCTGTTGGAAAAACACAAGTCTTTTACCACTCATGTTGGCCAATCAGGAAGCACAGTCACAGTATGTAGACAAAAATATACCCGACCTAGAGACACTAACCAAGAAAGAAGTATCAGACACATGCATCAAGAGCTTTAGTTTGTCATCGGAACTAAAACACCCTCAGCGAACACACACAGTGGAAAAAGCATTTCTGTACAGTGATTGTGGGAAGAGCTTTATTGATTTATCAATCCTACTAAGACACCAGCGAACACACACTGGGGATAAACCATACCATTGCAATGAATGTATAAAGAACTTTAGCCAGTCATCAAACCTCCAAGTGAATCAACGATCAAACACAGGGGAAAAACCTTTCCATTGTAATGAATGTGCAAAGAGCTTTAGTTTTTTATCACACCTCCAAAGACATCATCGAACACACACTGGAGAAAAACCATACCATTGCAATGAATGTGTGAAGAGCTTTAGTCTGTTTTCATACCTCCAAATGCATCAGCGTACACACACTGGAGAAAAACCATTCAAGTGCAGTGAATGTGTAAAAAGCTACAGTCGGTTATCACACCTCAAAATACACCAGCGAACACACACAGGGGAAAAACCATTCAAGTGCAGTGAATGCGTGAAGAGCTTTAGTCTATTATCACACCTCCAAATACATCAGCGAACACACACAGGGGAAAAACCATTCAAGTGCAGTGAATGTGTGAAGAGCTACAGTCAGTTATCAAACCTCCAGATACATCAGAAAATACACACAGGGAAAAAAACATTCAAGTGCAGTGAATGTGTGAAGAGCTTTAGTCTATTATCACACCTCCAAATACATCAGCGAACACACACAGGGGAAAAACCATTCAAGTGCAGTGAATGTGGAAGTAGTTTCAGTCAATCTACAACATTAAAGAACCATCAGAGAATACACACAGGGGAAAAACTATATCATTGTAATGAATGTGGAAGTAGTTTTAGTCGATCTTCAACATTAAGGAATCATCAGCGAATACACACAGGGGAAAAACCATTCAAGTGCACTGAATGTGTGAATAGCTACAGTCAGTTATCACACCTCCAAATTCATCAGCAAATACACACAGGGAAAAAACCATTCAAGTGCAGTGAATGTGGGAAGACATATAGTCAGTTATCAGTTCTTCAAAGACATCAGTGTACACACACTGGGGAAAAGCCATTCAAGTGCAGTGAATGTGTGAAGAGCTTTATTCAGTTCTCAACCCTGCTAAGACACCAGCGAACACATACAGGGGAAAAGCCATACCATTGTATTGAGTGTGGAAAGAGCTTTAGTCAATTATCAAACCTACAATGCCATCAGCGGAAACACACTGGGGAAAAACCTTATATTTGCAGTGAATGTGGAAGTTGTTTTCATGACTCTTCATCATTAAGGATTCATCAGCGAATCCACACAGGAGAAAAACCTTTCAAATGCAGTGAATGTGTGAAGTGCTTTAGTCAGTTATCAACCCTGCAAACACATCGGCGAACACACACAGGGGAAAGGCCATTCAAGTGCACTGAATGTGTCAAGAGGTTTAGTCATTTAACAACCCTGAAAAGTCATCAGCGAACACACACAGGGGAAAAACCGTACCATTGCAGTGAATGTAGAAGCAGTTTTAATACCTCCTCAAACCTAAGGGTGCATCAGAGAAAGCACACGAGGAAAAGCCATGTAAATGCACTAAATATATGAAAGCCTTGAGTTGATTATCAATTCTACACCGCCATAAGTAAAAACCATCTGGAAATTATCCTAGAGATGCAGCAAATTTGGCAGGAACATAAGTACATCAACAATAATACTGACCCAACTGTTGGGACACACACAGAAGCAAACCGGTAAAGTTATTGTGAGTTTGAACGAATTACAGAAAATGATAACAATATAAATTTGTGGAATATTCATTTACCAGATGCTAAAAAAGTAGATGGTAGAAGACCCGATTAGCAGGAAAGAAGAAAAACATAGACATTTATAGAATAATGAAAGTCTCTATTCTCAGCTATTGTTCATTTCTGTACAGGTAGGATAAAAAAATTTAATACCAGGAAACATATTGGGAGACTAGAATAATGTGGACTAAAAGAAGTGTTTTATTGACTGAAAAGGAGTTCTAAAGAACAACATCCAAGCACACCTGATCAAGCTACTGGTAAAGCAACACTATGAACAATGCTTGGACTAACAAGAGTATTTTCAGCTACATTTAGGGATAAGTGATAAAACCCGTAAACCCAAAGCACATGCACTCCTATGGAATGCTTACCCAAAAGACAAAGGTAGTTTCTAATAATGAGCAGTGAAAGTATACAAGTCATCCAATCGAAAGGATGGTAAAGGCGCTTTACTCCAAGGGATTGACAAGCACTAGAAGAACAAACACAAGCAGACACATAACATGCAAAATAGACAAGCTCTTCACAACATTTGTCAAAAAATATCCTAGGATAAAATCTAGATATGAGCATAGTTGTTGTTCTCTACACTTAATAATACAAACAGCCACTTAGTACATGACAGTCACTCATTTGTCTCCTTAATGAAGAGTTCTGTTACCAGCAAAAGTATTGATACTCATTTTACCAAACAAAGATGGACGAAAGGCTGAGTCAGTCATGCTGAGCTGTCTGTGGTATTCCACCAGTTCATATGTCTATAAAAGCTACCTTGCAGAAGACCGGAATAACACTATTATTCTATAAACGCTAAAAGCAGCAACTTGGGTTACTTGTATGTAATAAAAGAAGCTTTCCCTTTTTCTGGTAAAATGTATATCACGAGACACACATGTTTAAAATCTGATGCAATGCAGATGAACATAAAAGATGTGTGATAAGAATAATTCTCTCTAGGCTGTAGGAAGTGCTGTTTATAATGTCATCGCTGGAAGACGTTCATGGGAATGTGATTTTATTAAGAAAGTTTTGGTGCAATAGTAGAGATAACATTTGCCAGACAGATGCTGATAACATAACACATAGAAAAAATTATTGAGCAGTGTGTGGGTGCTATCAGTATATGTAGAACACTGAAAGCCGGACAACCTGATCAGGAGCGAAAAAGTCTACGATCATCCATTCAGTTAGAGACCAGAGCAATCCAGTGCAGCCCCAGTGATGTTTGCCTAGCCAAGGCAGACAATCAAAACAGCATATTCAGTAGTTGGCACAGTGCTGGAGACATCACTATTTAAATTATGTTTTATAAAATTTCACACATTGACTTTACGCTTATTCACAGTTTGAGGCAAAGGAAGGTAAATCAGTTTGTCCATAATCATTTGATAGAGTTAATTATCAGGACTGGTATTAGAGGTCTCTAGTTTGCAAGGACAGCAGCTAAAGTTCTGGATTACATATCATCAAGAACATTATCCTAGTGTGTTGTCTTACCTTACTCTAATATAATGTGGTTGCCTTCGCATAGAACCACAAAATAAAATCAAGGTTTATTTGGCTCTCACACAGGTAGAACGGTAACTCCTTTAATTCATGAAGCTGCAAGATAGCCAGGCCAAGCACAGGGCCGCTTTTCAGAAGAGTGAGGGATCATTAATGAAAGTCACAGAGATGACGCTGTGTGATAATCAGGCAGAGTGCAAAGCAAACAAAAGCATTTACATCTTTTAAAAAGTTTTGTAGAGGGCAGATGGATAATGGACTCATATTTTGAAATGATTGTTCAACACAGGAACTGAGAATAAAGAAAATGATCCCATTCAAATATGATACAGATAGAAGCAATTCCGATGCTATAAAATGTACAGACAAATGACTAGATTTTACATCTTAATAAGACATGTATGTTTTTGGTCTCCAGTGCTTGTCAAGGTAGGAATCCCTGTCTAAATATTTATATGATTGAATAGTATTACTAGAGTAAATCCAAGTCTTTTGATAATTTAATGAATCAAACCTTTGGCACCAATAATAGAGATCTAAAAATACATTTCAAGAGAGTATTGTATTTTCCGTTTCCTTTTACGTCCTATTTTATGGGTCTGTTTGTTTTGAATTTATGTTTGTTTTGTATGGATAAAATGAAGAAAAAAAATATTGAAAAAAAATCTATCTGCTTTTTTGAACTGGCAAACCAAAAAATCTCAAAACATTTTTTTTCTGCCTCTGGTTATTGTGAAGATATCTGCTATCTTTATATGTTTATAAATCTGGTGTTAGATGCAGATACAGCAGTCAGTACGAAAGTCTACGTCCGGTAGTCTTGAACAAGGTCACTTTGAGAACTTGCTCCCCCTAGACACCCAGAAAACCATAGTCCAGGTAACATCCTTCTTCTGGGGGCTAGCAAAGAGGTAATTCGTAAATTACAGACTGTCCAGAACATGGCAGCGCGTCTGTTATGTAATTTACCCTTTCAATCCTCCACCTCCCCCTCTTTGCGTAGCCTTCATTGGCTCCGCATTGAGAGTCGCTCTAAATTTAAGGCGCTCTGTTTCACACATAGAATCATCTGGGGTAAGGCACCTCAATATCTAACATCCTTCATTCATCTGTACGTCCCCTCGCGCTCTATGCGGTCTTCCAACCAACACAAACTCCAGATTCCCAGAATTAGGAGAGCCAGAATGGGCGGTCGTTCATTTGCCTTCTTAGCCCCGTCCCTGTGGAACTCTCTTCCTCTTCCTCTTCTAACGGAATCTAACCATCTTACGTTCCGCAGGGATCTTAAAACCTGGCTTTTCAACCAATAAACGAGTCTGCTAGCACACTCCCTTTGCCTTTGGTTTAGCGCCGGGAAACCTTCGGGTAGCTGCGCGCTTTATAAGATTAAATATAAATTTAAAAAAATGAAACTGTTACTTGCTGTTAAGCGCCCGGATGAACACAGCATATCTATGTAGCCAGACGCCTGTCTATCTTGGCAGGTTTGGTGTTGAAGGGTTTACAAAACAATAACAGTTGAGAGTCTTAGCATATGACTAAAGAAAGACCACTTTCAAGCCACATGGCTACCTGTCCTGCATGAAATTGTGGGGGTTCAAAGAGAATTGACTTGTTCTCTTAGGCAGAGGGCAGTGAAGATGTTCCAATAATTGAAATATTTGGTTGATGGAGAAGATATCTGTCTGTGTCAACCTCTTAATTCTATACATCTGCAGTGAAAGCTACAGTAGCTGTGATGGCCAGTTGCTGTGATGCTGAAGCAACAGATAACAGGAAAAAAGCATAGCAATTTGTAAGCAACTATGTATTGAACTACGTTTCTCAATATATTGGTGCCCTCAAAACTTTGAAGCATACTGAAACTAGAGAGGAATTATCTATTGCCCAGATGCATCATAGGAAAATCTGGTCGAAAAGGGGCAGATTCTCAGAATCTGCCCCTTTGCGAACGGTATTTATGCATTTGGGATGCATCATCCCAAATGCAAAAATCTCAATTTAAGGAATCTCTAAATTGAGATTCCTTAAATTGCGATTGCATTTAAGGAATCCCAAATTGAGATTCCTTAAATGCAATGCAACAAAGTAAAAAAAAATGAGATTTCGCTAATAGGGGGAGCAAATTACCATGAAGTTGAACTTCATGGTAATTTGCAAAAACTTTGGAAAATGCACTTTTGTGCATTTTTCAAAGTTTCATCTTGCGCACACACATGCCCTAAGGGCATGTGTGTGCACAACATATGTGCACAGAATAATTTCAGGGGTGCAACAGAGCACCCTTGAAATTGCATTCTCAATTTGCGATTCGCTAATTGCTAATCGCAAATTGAGAATGTCTTCCCATTCATTCCTATGGGACTCTAGGCCCATAGGAATGAATGGGGAGGTATTCCTTAATTGCGATTCGCAAATTGCGAGTCGCAATTAAGGAATTTTAAGAAATCGCTATTTTTAAAGTGATTTCTTCATGCATAGCCTTTTGCTATTCCTTATTAGCGAATCCTTATTTTTCGCTAATAAGGAATAGAAAAATGGGTGCTTGATGCATCTGGGATTAGTTTGTGAGTTTTATGTCCAAAAATGACTTCTAAACCTAAGAATTCATATCATAAATAGGGTGAAGGATGCTGGTGGTACATATTTCTGCA